>NW_027480423.1:15000000-15625000 GCF_051401765.1 Calliopsis andreniformis
TTCATGCTTCAGGCGTGGACTTCTGAGGCCGCAGCTATTCGATGTGGTGGAAGAACGCCATACAGTGAAGCCTAGGTTGTCCGGAACGTAGAATAGACCATAACTTTCACACTGGTTGCTATTATTCGTTTTATACGATGGAAAAACTGTTATATTTATATTGTATTTTATGCTTCTGGCGGTGACTACTTAGGCCCTAACTATTCGATCTTGTGGAACAACGCCCTAGAGTGAAGCCTAGGTTGCCTGGAACGTAGAAATGATCATTACTTTCACGCTTGTTGCAATTATTCCTGTTATGCGATGAAAAGACTGTTGTATTTTTATTGTATTTTATGCTTCAGGCGTGGACTTCTGAGGCCGTAGCTATTCGATGTGGTGGAAGAACGCCATACAGTGAAGCCTAGGTTGCCCGGAACGTGGAAATGACCACTACTTTCACACTGTTTGCAATTATTCATTTAATACGATGGAAATGCTGTTGCATTTATATCGTATTTTATGCTTCGGGCGTTGACTTCTTAGGCCCTATCATTTTGATCTGGTGGAGCAACGCCCGACAGTGAAGCCTAGGTTGCCCGGACCGTAAATATGACCATAACCTTCACACAGGTTGCAATTATTCGTTTTATACGGTGTAAAGGCTGTTGTATTTATTTTGTATTTTATTCTTCTGGTGTTGACTTCTTAGGCCCGAACTGTTCGACCTGGTGGAACAACGCCGTAGAGTGAAGCCTAGGTTGCCCGAACGTAGAAATGACCGTTACTTTCACACTGTTTGCAAATATACATTATGTACGATGGAAAATCTGTTGTAATTATGTTGTATTTTATGCTTCTGGCGTTGGCATCTTAGGCCCTAACTATTTGATCTGGTGGAGCACCGCCCCAGAGTAAAGCCTAGGTTACCCGGAACGTAGAAATGACCATAACTTCCACACTGGTAGCAATTATTCGCTTTATACGATTTAAAAAGTATTTTATTTATTTTGTATTTTATGCTTCGGGCGTTGTCGTCTAAGGCCCTAACTATTCGATCTGGTGGAGCAACGCCCTAGAGTCAAGTCTAGGTTGCCCGGAACGTAAAAGTGACCATAACTTTCACACTGGTTGCTATCATTCGTTTTATACGATAGAAAAACTGTTATATTTATATTGTATTTTATGCTTCTGGCGTTGACTTCTTAGGCCGTAACTGTTCGATCTGGTGGAACAACGCCCTAGGGTGAAGCCTAGGTTGCCCGGAACGTAGAAATGACCATAACTTTCACACTGGTTGCAATTATTCGTTTTATACGATGGAAAGACTGTTGTATTTATATTGTATTTTATGCTTCTGGCGTTCACTTCTTAGGCCCTAACTATTCGATCTGGTGGAACAACGCCCTAGGGTGAAGCCTAGGTTGCCCGGAACGTAGAAATGACCATAGCTTTTACACTGGTAGCAATTATTCGTTTTATACAATGGAAAAACCGTTCTATTTATTTTGTATTTTATGCTTCGGGCGTTGACTTCTAAGGCCATAACTATTCAATCTGTTGGAGCAACGCCCTAGGGTGAAGCCTAGGTTGCTCGGAAAGTAGAAATGACCATAAGTTTCATACTGGATGCAATTATTCGTTTTATACGATGGAAAAACTGTTGTATTTATATTGTATTTTATGCTTCTGGCGTTGACTTCTAAAGCCCTAATTATTCGATTTAGTGGAGCAATGCCTCAGAGTTAAGTCTAGGATGCCCGATACGCCGAAATGATCATTACTTTCACGCTTGTTGCAATTATTCCAGTTATACGATGAAAAGATTGTTGTATTTTTATTGTATTTTATGCTTCAGGCGTGGACTTCTGAGGCCGTAGCTATTCGATGTGGTGGAAGAACGCCATACAGTGAAGCCTATGTTGCCCGGAACGTAGAATAGACCATAACTTTCACACTGGTTGCTATTATTCGTTTTATACGATGGAAAAACTGTTATATTTATATTGTATTTTATGCTTCTGGCGGTGACTTCTTAGGCCCTAACTATTCGATCTGGTGGAACAACGCCGTAGAGTGAGGCCTAGGTTGCCCGGAACGTAGAAATGACCATAACTTTCACACTGGTAGCAATTATTGGTTTTATACAATGGAAAAACTGTTCTATTTATATTGTATTTTATGCTTCTGGCGTTGACTACTTAGGCCCTAACTATTCGATCTTGTGGAACAACGCCCTAGAGTGAAGCCTAGGTTGCCCGGAACGTAGATATGACCATAACCTTCACACAGATTGCAATTATTCGTTTTATACGGTGTAAAGGCTGTTGTATTTATTTTATATTTTATTCTTCTGGTGTTGACTTCTTAGGCCCTAACTATTCGATCTGGTGGAACAACGCCGTAGAGTGAGGCCTAGGTTGCCCGGAACGTAGAAATGACCATAACTTTCACACTGGTTGCAATGATTCATTTTATACGATGGAAAAACTGTTGTACTCATATAGTATTTTATTCTTATGGCGTTGAACTCTAAGTCCCTAGCTATTCGATCTGGTGGAGCAACGCCCTAGAGTGAAACCTAGGCTACCCGGAACGTAGAAATGACCAGTACTTTCATACTGTCTGCAGTTATTCCTGTTATACGATGGAAACACTTTTGCATCTTTATTGTATTTTATGATTCTGGCGTTGACTTCTAAGGCCTTAGCAATTCGGTCTGGTGGAGCAACGCCCTTGAGTGGAGCCTAGGTTGCCCGGTACGTAGAAGTGACCATTACTTTCACACTGTTTGCAAATATATATTATATACGATGGAAGATCTGTTGTATTTATGTTGTATTTTATGCTTCTGGCGTTGACTTCTTAGGTCCTAACTATTTGATCTGGTGGAGCACCGCCCTAGAGTGACGCCTAGGTTGCCCGGAACATAGAAATGACCATAACTTCCACACTGGTTGCAATTATTCGTTTTATACGATGGAAAGGCTGTAGTATTTATATCGTATTTTATGATTCTGGCGTTGACTTCTTAGGCCCTAACTATTCCATCTGGTGGAACAACGCCCTAGGGTGAAGCCTAGGTTGCCTGGAACGTAGAAATGACCATAACTTTCACACGGGTTGCAATTATTCCTGTTATAGGATGGAAAGACTGTTGTATTTTTATTGTACTTTATACTTCAGGCGTTGACTTCTGAGGCCGTAGCTATTCGATGTGGTGGAAGAACGCCATAGAGTGAAGCTCAGGTTGCCCGGAACGTAGAAATGACCATAAGTTTCATACTGGTTGCAATTATTCGTTTTATACGATGGAAAACCTGTTGTATTTATATTGTATTTTATGCTTCTGGCGTTCACTTCTGTGGCCCTAACTGTTCGATCTGGTGGAACAACGCCCTAGAGTGAAGCCTAGGTTATCCGGAACGTAGAAATGACGAGTACAATCACACTGGTTGCAGTTATTCCTGTAAAACGATGGAAAAACTGTTGCATCTTTATTGTATTTTATGCTTCTGGCGTTGGCTTCTAAGGCCCTAAGTATTCGATCTGGTGGAGCAACGCCCTAGCGTGAAGCCTAGGTTGGCCGGAATGTAGAAATGTCCATAACTTTCACACTGGTTGCAATTATTCGTTTTATACGATTGAAAAGCTGTTGTATTTATAGTGTATTTTATGCTTCTGGCGTTGACTTCTTAGGCCCTAACTATTCCCTCTGGTGGATCAATGCCCTAGGGTGAAGCCTAGGTTGCCCGGAACGTAGAAATGACCATAGCTTTTACACTGGTAGCAATTATTCGTTTTATACAATGGAAAAACCGTTCTATTTATTTTGTATTTTATGCTTCGGGCGTTGACTTCTAAGGCCCTAACTATTCAATCTGTTGGAGCAACGCCCTAGGGTGAAGCCTAGGTTGCTCGGAAAGTAGAAATGACCATAAGTTTCATACTGATTGCAATTATTCGTTTTATACGATGGAAAAACTGTTGTATTTATATTGTATTTTATGCTTCTGGCGTTGACTTCTAAGGCCCTAATTATTCGATTTGGTGGAGCAATGCCTCAGAGTTAAGTCTAGGATGCCCGATACGCCGAAATGATCATTACTTTCACGCTTGTTGCAATTATTCCAGTTATACGATGAAAAGATTGTTGTATTTTTATTGTATTTTATGCTTCAGGCGTGGACTTCTGAGGCCGTAGCTATTGGATGTGGTGGAAGAACGCCATACAGTGAAGCCTAGGTTGCCCGGAACGTAGAATAGACCATAACTTTCACACTGGTTGCTATTATTCGTTTTATACGATGGAAAAACTGTTATATTTATATTGTATTTTATGCTTCTGGCGGTGACTTCTTAGGCCCTAACTATTCGATCTTGTGGAACAACGCCCTAGAGTGAAGCCTAGGTTGCCTCGAACGTAGAAATGACCATCACTTTCACACGGGTTGCAATTATTCGTGTTATAGAATGTTAAGACTGTTGTATTTTTATTGTATTTTATACTTCAGGCGTTGACTTCTGAGGCCGTAGCTATTCGATGTGGTGGAAGAACGCCATACAGTGAAGCCTAGGTTGCTCGGAAAGTAGAAATGACCATAACTTTCACACTGATTGCAATTATTCGTTTTATACGGTGGAAAGAAGTTGCATCTTCATCGTATTTTATGCTTCTGGCGTTGACTTCTTAGGCCGTAACTATTCGATCTGGTGGAGCAACGCCCTGGAGTGAAACCTGGGTTGCCCGGAACGTAGAACTGTCCACTACTATCACACTGGTTGCAAATTATTCCTGCTATACGATGGAAAAGCTGTTGTATTTTTATTGCATTTTATGCTTCTGGCGTTCACTTCTTAGGCCCTAACTATTCGATCTGGTGGCACAGCGGCCTAGGGTGAAGCCTAGGTTGCCCGGAACTTAGAAATGACCATATCTTTCACACTGGAAGCAATTATTTGTTTTATACGATGGAAAAGCTGTTGTATTTATATCGTATTTTATGCTTCTGGCGTTGACTTCTTAGGCCCTAACTGTGCCATCTGGTGGAACAACGCCCTAGAGTAAAGCCCAGGTTGCGCGGAACGTAGAAATGACCATAACTTTCACACTGGTAGCAATTATTCGTTTTATACAATGGAAAAACTGTTCTATTTATATTGTATTTTATGCTTCTGGCATTGACTACATAGGCCCTAACTATTCGGTCTTGTGGAACAACGCCCTAGAGTGAAGCCTAGGTTGCCCGGAACGTAGATATGACTATAACCTTCACACAGATTGCAATTATTCGTTTTATACGGTGTAAAGGCTGTTGTATTTATTTTATATTTTATTCTTCTGGTGTTGACTTCTTAGGCCCTAACTATTCGATCTGGTGGAACAACGCCGTAGAGTGAGGCCTAGGTTGCCCGGAACGTAGAAATGACCATAACTTTCACACTGGTTGCAATGATTCATTTTATACGATGGAAAAACTGTTGTACTCATATAGTATTTTATTCTTATGGCGTTGAACTCTAAGTCCCTAGCTATTCGATCTGGTGGAGCAACGCCCTAGAGTGAAACCTAGGCTACCCGGAACGTAGAAATGACCAGTACTTTCATACTGTCTGCAGTTATTCCTGTTATACGATGGAAACACTTTTGCATCTTTATTGTATTTTATGATTCTGGCGTTGACTTCTAAGGCCTTAGCAATTCGGTCTGGTGGAGCAACGCCCTTGAGTGGAGCCTAGGTTGCCCGGTACGTAGAAGTGACCATTACTTTCACACTGTTTGCAAATATATATTATATACGATGGAAGATCTGTTGTATTTATGTTGTATTTTATGCTTCTGGCGTTGACTTCTTAGGTCCTAACTATTTGATCTGGTGGAGCACCGCCCTAGAGTGACGCCTAGGATGCCCGGAACATAGAAATGACCATAACTTCCACACTGGTTGCAATTATTCGTTTTATACGATGGAAAGGCTGTAGTATTTATATCGTATTTTATGATTCTGGCGTTGACTTCTTAGGCCCTAACTATTCCATCTGGTGGAACAACGCCCTAGGGTGAAGCCTAGGTTGCCTGGAACGTAGAAATGACCATAACTTTCACACGGGTTGCAATTATTCCTGTTATAGGATGGAAAGACTGTTGTATTTTTATTGTACTTTATACTTCAGGCGTTGACTTCTGAGGCCGTAGCTATTCGATGTGGTGGAAGAACGCCATAGAGTGAAGCCTAGGTTGCCCGGAACGTAGAAATGACCATAAGTTTCATACTGGTTGCAATTATTCGTTTTATACGATGGAAAACCTGTTGTATTTATATTGTATTTTATGCTTCTGGCGTTCACTTCTGTGGCCCTAACTGTTCGATCTGGTGGAACAACGCCCTAGAGTGAAGCCTAGGTTATCCGGAACGTAGAAATGACCAGTACAATCACACTGGTTGCAGTTATTCCTGTAAAACGATGGAAAAACTGTTGCATCTTTATTGTATTTTATGCTTCTGGCGTTGGCTTCTAAGGCCCTAACTATTCGATCTGGTGGAGCAACGCCCTAGCGTGAAGCCTAGGTTGGCCGGAATGTAGAAATGTCCATAACTTTCACACTGGTTGCAATTATTCGTTTTATACGATTGAAAAGCTGTTGTATTTATAGTGTATTTTATGCTTCTGGCGTTGACTTCTTAGGCCCTAACTATTCCCTCTGGTGGATCAATGCCCTAGGGTGAAGCCTAGGTTGCCCGGAACGTAGAAATGACCATAGCTTTTACACTGGTAGCAATTATTCGTTTTATACAATGGAAAAACCGTTCTATTTATTTTGTATTTTATGCTTCGGGCGTTGACTTCTAAGCCCCTAACTATTCAATCTGTTGGAGCAACGCCCTAGGGTGAAGCCTAGGTTGCTCGGAAAGTAGAAATGACCATAAGTTTCATACTGGTTGCAATTATTCGTTTTATACGATGGAAAAACTGTTGTATTTATATTGTATTTTATGCTTCTGGCGTTGACTTCTAAGGCCCTAATTATTCGATTTGGTGGAGCAATGCCTCAGAGTTAAGTCTAGGATGCCCGATACGCCGAAATGATCATTACTTTCACGCTTGTTGCAATCATTCCAGTTATACGATGAAAAGATTGTTGTATTTTTATTGTATTTTATGCTTCAGGCGTGGACTTCTGAGGCCGTAGCTATTGGATGTGGTGGAAGAACGCCATACAGTGAAGCCTAGGTTGCCCGGAACGTAGAATAGACCATAACTTTCACACTGGTTGCTATTATTCGTTTTATACGATGGAAAAACTGTTATATTTATATTGTATTTTATGCTTCTGGCGGTGACTTCTTAGGCCCTAACTATTCGATCTTGTGGAACAACGCCCTAGAGTGAAGCCTAGGTTGCCTCGAACGTAGAAATGACCATCACTTTCACACGGGTTGCAATTATTCGTGTTATAGAATGTTAAGACTGTTGTATTTTTATTGTATTTTATACTTCAGGCGTTGACTTCTGAGGCCGTAGCTATTCGATGTGGTGGAAGAACGCCATACAGTGAAGCCTAGGTTGCTCGGAAAGTAGAAATGACCATAACTTTCACACTGATTGCAATTATTCGTTTTATACGGTGGAAAGAAGTTGCATCTTCATCGTATTTTATGCTTCTGGCGTTGACTTCTTAGGCCGTAACTATTCGATCTGGTGGAGCAACGCCCTGGAGTGAAACCTGGGTTGCCCGGAACGTAGAATTGTCCACTACTATCACACTGGTTGCAAATTATTCCTGCTATACGACGGAAAAACTGTTGTATTTTTATTGCATTTTATGCTTCTGGCGTACACTTCTTAGGCCCTAACTATTCGATCTGGTGGCACAGCGGCCTAGGGTGAAGCCTAGGTTGCCCGGAACTTAGAAATGACCATATCTTTCACACTGGAAGCAATTATTTGTTTTATACGATGGAAAAGCTGTTGTATTTATATCGTATTTTATGCTTCTGGCGTTGACTTCTTAGGCCCTAACTGTGCCATCTGGTGGAACAACGCCCTAGAGTAAAGCCCAGGTTGCGCGGAACGTAGAAATGACCATAACTTTCACACTGGTAGCAATTATTCGTTTTATACAATGGAAAAACTGTTCTATTTATATTGTGTTTTATGCTTCTGGCGTTGACTACATAGGCCCTAACTATTCGATCTTGTGGAACAACGCCCTAGAGTGAAGCCTAGGTTGCCCGGAACGTAGATATGACTATAACCTTCACACAGATTGCAATTATTCGTTTTATACGGTGTAAAGGCTGTTGTATTTATTTTATATTTTATTCTTCTGGTGTTGACTTCTTAGGCCCTAACTATTCGATCTGGTGGAACAACGCCGTAGAGTGAGGCCTAGGTTGCCCGGAACGTAGAAATGACCATAACTTTCACACTGGTTGCAATTATTCATTTTATACGATGGAAAAACTGTTGTACTCATATAGTATTTTATTCTTATGGCGTTGAACTCTAAGTCCCTAGCTATTCGATCTGGTGGAGCAACGCCCTAGAGTGAAACCTAGGCTACCCGGAACGTAGAAATGACCAGTACCTTCATACTGTCTGCAGTTATTCCTGTTATACGATGGAAACACTTTTGCATCTTTATTGTATTTTATGATTCTGGCGTTGACTTCTAAGGCCTTAGCAATTCGGTCTGGTGGAGCAACGCCCTTGAGTGGAGCCTAGGTTGCCCGGTACGTAGAAGTGACCATTACTTTCACACTGTTTGCAAATATATATTATATACGATGGAAGATCTGTTGTATTTATGTTGTATTTTATGCTTCTGGCGTTGACTTCTTAGGTCCTAACTATTTGATCTGGTGGAGCACCGCCCTAGAGTGACGCCTAGGTTGCCCGGAACATAGAAATGACCATAACTTCCACACTGGTTGCAATTATTCGTTTTATACGATGGAAAGGCTGTAGTATTTATATCGTATTTTATGATTCTGGCGTTGACTTCTTAGGCCCTAACTATTCCATCTGGTGGAACAACGCCCTATGGTGAAGCCTAGGTTGCCTGGAACGTAGAAATGACCATAACTTTCACACGGGTTGCAATTATTCCTGTTATAGGATGGAAAGACTGTTGTATTTTTATTGTACTTTATACTTCAGGCGTTGACTTCTGAGGCCGCAGCTATTCGATGTGGTGGAAGAACGCCATAGAGTGAAGCCTAGGTTGCCCGGAACGTAGAAATGACCATAAGTTTCATACTGGTTGCAATTATTCGTTTTATACGATGGAAAACCTGTTGTATTTATATTGTATTTTATGCTTCTGGTGTTCACTTCTTAGGCCCTAACTATTCGATCTGGTGGTACAACGCCCTAGGGTGAAGCCTAGGTTGCCCGGAACGTAGAAATGACCATAACTTTTACACTGGTAGCATTTATTCGTTTTATACAATGGAAAAACCGTTCTATTTATTTTGTATTTTATGCTTCGGGCGTTGACTTCTAAGGCCGTAACTATTCGATCTGGTGCAGCAACGCCCTGGAGTGAAACCTAGGTTGCCCGGAACGTAGAAATGACCACTACTATCACACTGGTTTTATATTATTCCTGCTACACGATGGAAAAACTGTTGTATTTTTATTGCATTTTATGCTTCTGGCGTTCACTTCTTAGGCCCTAACTATTCGGCCTGGTGGAACAACGGCCTAGGGTGAAGCCTAGGTTGCCCGGAACGTAGAAATGACCATAACTTTTACACTGGTAGCAATTATTCGTTTTATACAATGGAAAAACTGTTCTATTTATTTTGTACTTAATGCTTCGGGCGTTGACTTCTAAGACCCTAACTGTTTGATCTGGTGGAGCAACGCCCTAGAGTGAAGCCTAGGCTGACCGGAACGTAGAAAAGACCATAACTTTCACAATGGTTACAATTATTTGTTTTATACGATGGAAAAGCGGTTGCATTTATATCGTATTTTATGCTTCTGGCGTTGACTTCTTAGGCCCTAACTATTCCATCTGGTGGAACAACGCCCTAGGGTAAAGCCCAGGTTGCGCGGAACGTAGAAATGACCATAACTTTCACACTGGAAGCAATTATTCATTTTATACGTTGTAAAAACTGTTTTATTTATTTTGTATTTGATGCTTCGGGCGTTGACTTCTGAGGCCGTTGCTATTCGATTTGGTGCAACAACGGCCTAGGGTGAAGCCTAGGATGCCCGGAACGTAGAAATGACCATAACTTTCACACTGGTTGCAATTATTTGTTTTATACGATGGAAAAGCTGTTGTATTTATATCGTATTTTATGCTTCTGGCGTTGACTTCTCAGGCCCTAATTATTCTATCTGGTGGAGCAATGCCTCAGAGTTAAGTCTAGGATGCCCGAAACGCCGAAATGATCATTACTTTCACGCTTGTTGCAATTATTCCTGTTATGCGATGAAAAGACTGTTGTATTTTTATTGTATTTTATGCTTCAGGCGTGGACTTCTGAGGCCGTAGCTATTCGATGTGGTGGAAGAACGCCATACAGTGAAGCCTAGGTTGCCCGAACGTAGAAATGAGCATTACTTTCACATTGTTTGCAATTATTCCTTTTATACCATGGAAAAGCTGTTGTATTTATATCGTATTTTATGCTTCTGGCGTTGACTTCTAAGGACTTAACTATTCGATCTGGTGGAGCAACGCCCTAGAGTGAAGCCTAGGTTGCCCGGAACGTAGAATAGACCATAACTTTCACACTGGTTGCTATTATTCGTTTTATACGATGGAAAAACTGTTGTATTTATATTGTATTTTATGCTTCTGGCGTTGACTTCTTAGGCCCTAACTATTCGATCTTGTGGAACAACGCCCTAGAGTGAAGCCTAGGTTGCCTCGAACGTAGAAATGAGCATCACTTTCACACGGGTTGCAATTATTCCTGTTATAGAATGGAAAGACTGTTGTATTTTTATTGTATTTTATACTTCTGGTGTTGACTTCTGAGGCCGTAGCTATTCGACGTGGTGGAAGAACGCCATACAGTGAAGCCTAGGTTGCGCGGAACGTAGAAATGACCATAACTTTCATACTGGTTGCAATTATTCGGTTTATACGATGGAAAGACTGTTGTATTTATATTGTATTTTATGCTTCTGGCGTTCACTTCTTAGGCCCTAACTAGTCGATCTGGTGGAACAACGCCCTAGGGGAAGCCTAGGTTGCCCGGAACGTAGAAATGACCATAGCTTTTACACTGGTAGCAATTATTCGTTTTATACAATGGAAAAACCGTTCTATTTATTTTGTATTTTATGCTTCGGGCGTTGACTTCTAAGGCCCTAACTATTCAATCTGTTGGAGCAACGCCCTAGGGTGAAGCCTAGGTTGCTCGGACAGTAGAAATGACCATAAGTTTCATACTGGTTGCAATTATTCGTTTTATACGATGGAAAAACTGTTGTATTTATATTGTATTTTATGCTTCTGGCGTTGACTTCTAAGGCCCTAATTATTCGATTTGGTGGAGCAATGCCTCAGAGTTAAGTCTAGGATGCCCGATACGCCGAAATGATCATTACTTTCACGCTTGTTGCAATTATTCCAGTTATACGATGAAAAGATTGTTGTATTTTTACTGTATTTTATGCTTCAGGCGTGGACTTCTGAGGCCGTAGCTATTCGATGTGGTGGAAGAACGCCATACAGTGAAGCCTAGGTTGCCCGGAACGTAGAATAGACCATAACTTTCACACTGGTTGCTATTATTCGTTTTATACGATGGAAAAACTGTTATATTGATATTGTATTTTATGCTTCTGGCGGTGACTTCTTAGGCCCTAACTATCCGATCTTGTGGAACAACGCCCTAGAGTGAAGCCTAGGTTGCCTCGAACGTAGAAATGACCATCACTTTCACACGGGTTGCAATTATTCGTTTTATACGGTGTAAAGGCTGTTGTATTTATTTTATATTTTATTCTTCTGGTGTTGACTTCTTAGGCCATGACTATTCGATCTGGTGGAACAACGCCGTAGAGTGAGGCCTAGGTTGCCCGGAACGTAGAAATGACCATAACTTTCACACTGGTTGCAATTATTCATTTTATACGATGGAAAAACTGTTGTACTCATATTGTATTTTATTCTTATGGCGTTGAACTCTAAGTCCCTAGCTATTCGATCTGGTGGAGCAACGCCCTAGAGTGAAACCTAGGCTACCCGGAACGTAGAAATGACCAGTACTTTCATACTGTCTGCAGTTATTCCTGTTATACGATGGTAACACTTTTGCATCTTTATTGTATTTTATGATTCTGGCGTTGACTTCTAAGGCCTTAGCTATTCGGTCTGGTGGAGCAACGCCCTTGAGTGGAGCCTAGATTGCCCGGTACGTAGAAGTGACCATTACTTTCACACTGTTTGCAAATATATATTATATACGATGGAAGATCTGTTGTATTTATGTTGTATTTTATGCTTCTGGCGTTGACTTCTTAGGTCCTAACTATTTGATCTGGTGGAGCACCGCCCTAGAGTGACGCCTAGGTTGCCCGGAACATAGAAATGACCATAACTTCCACACTGGTTGCAATTATTCGTTTTATACGATGGAAAAGCTGTAGTATTTATATCGTATTTTATGATTCTGGCGTTGACTTCTTAGGCCCTAACTATTCCATCTGGTGGAACAACGCCCTAGAGTGAAACCTACGTTGCCCAGAACGTAGAAATGACCATTACTTTCACACTGTTTGCAATTATTCGTTTTATACGATGGAAAACCTGTTGTATTTATATTGTATTTTATGCTTCTGGCGTTCACTTCTGTGGCCCTAACTGTCCGATCTGGTGGAACAACGCCCTAGAGTGAAGCCTAGGTTATCCGGAACGTAGAAATGACCAGTACAATCACACTGGTTGCAGTTATTCCTGTAAAGCGATGGAAAAACTGTTGCATCTTTATTGTATTTTATGCTTCTCGCGTTGACTTCTAAGGCCCTAACTATTCGATCTGGTGGAGCAACGCCCTAGCGTGAAGCCAAGGATGGCCGGAATGTAGAAATGTCCATAACTTTCACACTGGTTGCAATTATTCGTTTTATACGATTGAAAAGCTGTTGTATTTATAGTGTATTTTATGCTTCTGGCGTTGACTTCTTAGGCCCTAACTATTCCCTCTGGTGGTTCAATGCCCTAGAGTGAAACCTACGTTGCCCAGAACGTAGAAATGACCATTACTTTCACACTGTTTGCAATTATTCCTTTTATACGATGGAAAAGCTGTTGTATTTATATCGTATTTTATGCTTCTGGCGTTAACTTCTAAGGACCTAACTATTCGCTCTGGTGGAGCAACGCCCTAGAGTGAAGCCTAGGTTGCCCGGAACGTAGAATAGACCATAACTTTCACACTGGTTGCTATTATTCGTTTTATACGATGGAAAAACTGTTATATTTATATTGTATTTTATGCTTCTGGCGTTGACTTCTTAGGCCCTAACTATTCGATCTTGTGGAACAACGCCCTAGAGTGAAGCCTAGGTTGCCTCGAACGTAGAAATGAGCATCACTTTCACACGGGTTGCAATTATTCCTGTTATAGAATGGAAAGACTGTTGTATTTTTATTGTATTTTATACTTCTGGCGTTGACTTCTGAGGCCGTAGCTATTCGATGTGGTGGAAGAACGCCATACAGTGAAGCCTAGGTTGCGCGGAACGTAGAAATGACCATAAGTTTCATACTGGTTGCAATTATTCGGTTTATACGATGGAAAGACTGTTGTATTTATATTGTATTTTATGCTTCTGGCGTTCACTTCTTAGGCCCTAACTATTCGATCTGGTGGAACAACGCCCTAGGGTGAAGCCTAGGTTGCCCGGAACGTAGAAATGTCCATAGCTTTTACACTGGTAGCAATTATTCGTTTTATACAATTGAAAAACTGTTCTATTTATATTGTATTTTATGCTTCTGGCGTTGACTACTTAGGCCCTAACTATTCGATCTTGTGGAACAACGCCCTAGAGTGAAGCCTAGGTTGCCCGGAACGTAGATATGACCATAACCTTCACACAGATTGCAATTATTCGTTTTATACGGTGTAAAGGCTGTTGTATTTATTTTATATTTTATTCTTCTGGTGTTGACTTCTTAGGCCCTAACTATTCGATCTGGTGGAACAACGCCGTAGAGTGAGGCCTAGGTTGCCCGGAACGTAGAAATGACCATAACTTCCACACTGGTTGCAATTATTCATTTTATACGATGGAAAAACTGTTGTACTCATATTGTATTTTATTCTTATGGCGTTGAACTCTAAGTCCCTAGCTATTCGATCTGGTGGAGCAACGCCCTAGAGTGAAAACTAGGCTTCCCGGAACGTAGAAATGACCAGTACTTTCATACTGTCTGCAGTTATTCCTGTTATACGATGGGAACACTTTTGCATCTTTATTGTATTTTATGATTCTGGCGTTGACTTCTAAGGCCCTAGCTATTCGGTCTGGTGGAGCAACGCCCTTGAGTGGAGCCTAGGTTGCCCGGTACGTAGAAGTGACCATTACTTTCACCATGTTTGCAAATAAATATTATATACGATGGAAAATCTGTTGTATTTATGTTGTATTTTATGCTTCTGGCGTTGACTTCTTAGGTCCTAACTATTTGATCTGGTGGAGCACCGCTCTAGAGTGACGCCTAGGTTGCCCGGAACATAGAAATGACCATAACTTCCACACTGGTTGCAATTATTCGTTTTATACGATGGAAAAGCTGTAGTATTTATATCGTATTTTATGATTCTGGCGTTGACTTCTTAGGCCCTAACTATTCCATCTGGTGGAACAACGCCCTAGAGTGAAGCCTAGGTTGCCTGGAACGTAGAAATGACCATAACTTTCACACGGGTTGCAATTATTCCTGTTATAGGATGGAAAGACTGTTGTATTTTTATTGTACTTTATACTTCAGGCGTTGACTTCTGAGGCCGTAGCTATTCGATGTGGTGGAAGAACGCCATAGAGTGAAGCCTAGGTTGCCCGGAACGTAGAAATGACCATAAGTTTCATACTGGTTGCAATTATTCGTTTTATACGATGGAAAACCTGTTGTATTTATATTGTATTTTATGCTTCTGGCGTCCACTTCTGTGGCCCTAACTGTTCGATCTGGTGGAACAACGCCCTAGAGTGAAGCCTAGGTTATCCGGAACGTAGAAATGACCAGTACAATCACACTGGTTGCAATTATCCCTGTTATACGATGGAAAAACTGTTGTATTTTTTTGCATTTCATGCTTCGGGCATTGACTTTTAAGGCCCTAACTATTCAATCTGTTGGAGCAACGCCCTAGGGTGAAGCCTAGGTTGCCCGGAACGTAGAAATGAGCATAACTATCACACTGGTTGCAATTATTCGTTTTATACGATTGAAAAGCTGTTGTATTTATAGTGTATTTTATGCTTCTGGCGTTGACTTCTTAGGCCCTAACTATTCCCTGTGGTGGATCAACGCCCTCGAGTGAAACCTACGTTGCCCAGAACGTAGAAATGACCATTCCTTTCACACTGATTGCAATTATTCCTGTTATACGATGGAAAAACTGTTGTATTTTAATTCTATTTTATGCTTTTAGCGATGATTTCTAAGTCCCTAGCTATTCGATCAGGTGGAGCAAGGCCCTAGGGTGACGCCCAGGTTGCTCGGAACGTAGAAATGACCATTACTTTCACACTGGTTGCAATTAATCGTTTTGTACGATGGAAAAGCTGTTGTAATTATATCGTATTTTATGCTTCTGGCGTTGACTTCTTATGACCTAACTATTCGATCTGGTGGAGCAACGCCCTGGAGTGAAACCTAGGTTGCCGGGAACGTAGGAATGACCATTACTTTCACACTGGTTGCAATTATTCGTTTTATACGATGGAAAAGCTGTTGTAATTATATCGTATTTTATGCTTCTGGCGTTGACTTCTAAGGACCTAACTATTCGCTCTGGTTGAGCAACGCCCTAGAGTGAAGCCTAGGTTGCCCGGAACGTAGAATAGACCATAACTTTCACACTGGTTGCTATTATTCGTTTTATACGATGGAAAAACTGTTATATTTATATTGTATTTTATGCTTCTGGCGTTGACTTCTTAGGCCCTAACTATTCGATCTTGTGGAACAACGCCCTAGAGTGAAGCCTAGGTTGCCTCGAACGTAGAAATGAGCATCACTTTCACACGGGTTGCAATTATTCCTGTTATAGAATGGAAAGACTGTTGTATTTTTATTGTATTTTATACTTCTGGCGTTGACTTCTGAGGCCGTAGCTATTCGATGTGGTGGAAGAACGCCATACAGTGAAGCCTAGGTTGCGCGGAACGTAGAAATGACCATAAGTTTCATACTGGTTGCAATTATTCGGTTTATACGATGGAAAGACTGTTGTATTTATATTGTATTTTATGCTTCTGGCGTTCACTTCTTAGGCCCTAACTATTCGATCTGGTGGAACAACGCCCTAGGGTGAAGCCTAGGTTGCCCGGAACGTAGAAATGACCATAGCTTTTACACTGGTAGCAATTATTCGTTTTATACAATGGAAAAACCGTTCTATTTATTTTGTATTTTATGCTTCGGGCGTTGACTTCTAAGGCCCTAACTATTCAATCTGTTGGAGCAACGCCCTAGGGTGAACCCTAGGTTGCTCGGAAAGTAGAAATGACCATAAGTTTCATACTGGTAGCAATTATTCGTTTTATACAATGGAAAAACTGTTCTATTTATATTGTATTTTATTCTTCTGGTGTTGACTTCTTAGGCCCTAACTATTCGATCTGGTGGAACAACGCCGTAGAGTGAGGCCTAGGTTGCCCGGAACGTAGAAATGACCATAACTTCCACACTGGTTGCAATTATTCATTTTATACGATGGAAAAACTGTTGTACTCATATCGTATTTTATTCTTATGGCGTTGAACTCTAAGTCCCTAGCTATTCGATCTGGTGGAGCAACGCCCTAGAGTGGAACCTAGGCTACCCGGAACGTAGAAATGACCAGTACTTTCATACTGTCTGCAGTTATCCCTGTTATACGATGGAAACACTTTTGCATCTTTATTGTATTTTATGATTCTGGCGTTGACATCTAAGGCCCTAGCTATTCGGTCTGGTGGAGCAACGCCCTTGAGTGGAGCCTAGGTTGCCCGGTACGTAGAAGTGACCATTACTTTCACACTGTTTGCAAATATATATTATATACGATGGAAAATCTGTTGTATTTATGTTGTATTTTATGCTTCTGGCGTTGACTTCTTAGGTCCTAACTATTTGATCTGGTATAGCACCGCCCTAGAGTGACGCCTACGTTGCCCGGAACATAGAAATGACCATAACTTCCACACTGGTTGCAATTATTCGTTTTATACGATGGAAAAGCTGTAGTATTTATATCGTATTTTATGATTCTGGCGTTGACTTCTTAGGCCCTAACTATTCCATCTGGTGGAACAACGCCCTAGGGTGAAGCCTAGGTTGCCTGGAACGTAGAAATGACCATAACTTTCACACGGGTTGCAATTATTCCTGTTATAGGATGGAAAGACTGTTGTATTTTTATTGTACTTTATACTTCAGGCGTTGACTTCTGAGGCCGTAGCTATTCGATGTGGTGGAAGAACGCCATAGAGTGAAGCCTAGGTTGCCCGGAACGTAGAAATGACCATAAGTTTCATACTGGTTGCAATTATTCGTTTTATACGATGGAAAAGCTGTTGTAATTATATCGTATTTTATGCTTCTGGCGTTGACTTCTTATGACCTAACTTTTCGATCTGGTGGAGCAACGCCCTGGAGTGAAACCTAGGTTGCCGGGAACGTAGGAATGACCATTACTTTCACACTGGTTGCAATTATCCCTGTTATACGATGGAAAAACTGTTGTATTTTTATTGCATTTTATGCTTCGGGCATTGACTTTTAAGGCCCTAACTATTCAATCTGTTGGAGCAACGCCCTAGGGTGAAGCCTAGGTTGCCCGGAACGTAGAAATGAGCATAACTATCACACTGGTTGCAATTATTCGTTTTATACGATGGAAAAGCTGCCGTATTTATATCGTATTTTATGCTTCCGGCGTTGACTTCTTACGCCCTAACTATTCCATCTGGTGGAACAACGCCCTAGGGTGACGCCTAGGTTGCCTGGAAAGTAGAAATGACCATAACTTTCACACTGGTAGCAATTATTCGTTTTATGCGATGGAAAAACTGTTCTATATATTTTGTATTTTATGCTTCGGGCGTTGACTTCTAAGGCCCTAACTATTCGATCTGGAGGTGCAACTCCCTAGGGTGAAGCCTAGGTTGCTCGGAAAGTAGAAATAACCATAACTTTCATACTGGTTGCGATTATTCGTTTTATACGATGGAAAAACTGTTGTACTTATATCGTGTTTTATGCTTCTGGCGATGACTTCCTACTCCCTAACTATTCCATCTGGTGGAGCAACGCCCTAGGGTGAAGCCTAGGTTGCCCGGAACGTAGAAATGACCATAACTTTCACACTGGTTGCTATTATCCGTTTTATACGATGGAAAAACTGTTATATTTATATTGTATTTTATGCTTCTGGCGTTGACTTCTGAGGCCCTAACTATTCAATCTGTTGATGCAACGCCCTAGGGTGAAGCCTAGGTTGCCCGGAACGTAGAAATGACTAGTACATTCACACTGGTTGCAGTTATTCCTGTAAAACGATGGAAAAACTGTTGCATCTTTATTGTATTTTATGCTTCTGGCGTTGACTTCTAAGGCCCTAACTATTCGATCTGGTGGAGCAACGCCCTTGGGTGAAGCCTAGGTTGGCCGGAATGTAGAAATGTCCATAACTTTCACACTGGTTGCAATTATTCGTTTTATACCATTGAAAACCTGTTGTATTTATGTTGTATTTTATGCTTCTGGCGTTGAATTCTCAGGCCCTAACTATTCCCTCTGGTGGACCAACGCCCTAGAGTGAAACCTACGTTGCCCGGAACGTAGAAATGGCCATTCCTTTCTCACTGGTTGCAATTATTCCTGTTATACGATGGAAAAACTGTTGTATTTTAATTCTATTTTATGCTTTTAGCGATGAATTCTAAGTCCCTAGCTATTCGATCTGGTGGAGCAACGCCCTAGAGTGACGCCTAGGTTGCTCGGAACGTAGAAATGACCATTACTTTCACACTGGTTGCAATTATTCGTTTTATACGATGGAAAAGCTGTTGTATTTATATCGTATTTTATGCTTCTGGCGTTGACTTCTTAGGCCCTATCTATTCCATCTGGTGGAAGAACGCAGTACAGTGAAGCCTAGGTTGCCCGAACGTAGAAATGACCATTACTTTCACACTGTTTGCAATTATTCCTTTTATACGATGGAAAAGCTGTTGTATTTATATCGTATTTTATGCTTCGGGCGTTGACTTCTAAGGCCCTAGCTGTTTAATCTGGTGGAGCAACGCCCTAGGGTGAAGCCTAGGCTGCTCATAATATAGAAATGACAATTACTTTCACACTGTTTGCAATTATTCCTTTTATACGATGCAAAAGCTGTTGTATTTATAACGTATTTTATGCTTCTGGCGTTGACTTCTAAGGTCCTAACTATTCAATCTCGTGGAGCAACGCCCTGGAGTGAAGCCTAGGTTGCCCGGATCGTAGAAGTGACCATAACTTTCACACTGGTTGCTATTATTCGTTTTATACGATGGAAAATCTGTTGTATTTATGTTGCATTTTATGCTTCTGGCGTTGACTTCTTAGGCCCTAACTATTTGATCTGGTGGAGCAACGCCCTAAAGTGAAGCCTAGGTTGCCCGGAACGTGGAAGTGACCATAACTTCCACACTGGTTGCTATCATTCGTTTTATATGATGGAAAAACAGTGTATTTATATTGTATTTTATGCTTCTGGCGTTCACTTCTTAGGCCCTAACTATTCGATCTGGTGGAACAACGGCCTAGGGTGAAGCCCAGGTTGTCCGGAACGTAGAAATGACCATAACTTTTACACTGGTTGCAATTATTCATTTTATACGATGGAAAAACTGTTGGACTTATATTGTATTTTATTCTTATGGCGTTGAATTCTAATTCCCTAGCTATTCGATCTGGTGGAGCAACGCCCTAGAGTGAAACCTAGGTTACCCGGAACGTAGAAATGACCAGTACTTTCATACTGTTTGCAGTTATTCATGTTATACGATGGAAAAACTTTTGCTTCTTTATTGTATTTTATGCTTCTGGCGTTGACTTCTAAGGCCCTAGCTATTCGATTTGGTGGAGCAACGCCCTAGAGTGGAGCCTAGGTTGTCCGGTACGTAGAAATGACCATTACTTTCACACTGTTTGCAAATATACTTTATATACGATGGAAAGTCTGTTGTATTTATGTTGTATTTTATGCTCCTGGCGTTGACTTCTTAGGCCCTAACTATTTGATCTTGTGGTGCACCGCCCTAGAGTGAAGCCTAGGTTGCCCGGAACGTAGAAATGACCATTCATTTCACACTGGTAGCAATTATTCGTTTTATACGATGGAAAAACTGTTTTATTTATATTGTATTTTATGCTTCGGGCGTTGACTTCTAAGGCCCTAACTATTCGATCTGGTGGAGCAACGCCCTAGAGTGAAGCCTAGGTTGCTCGGAATGTAGAAATGACCATAACTTTCACACTGGTTGCAATTATTCGTTTTATACGATGGAAAAACTGTTGCATCTTTATCGTATTTTATACTTCTGGCGTTGACTTCTTAGGCCGTAACTATTCGATCTGGTGGAGCAACGCCCTGGAGAGAAACCTAGGTTGCCCGGAACGTAGAAATGACCACTACTATCACACTGGTTGCAATTATTCCTGTTATACGATGGAAAAGCTCTTGTATATTTAATGTACTTTATGCTTCGGGCGTTGACTTCTATGGCCCTACCTATTCGATCTGGTGGAGCAACGACCTAGAGTGAAACCTAGGTTGCCCGGAATGTAGAAAGTACCATAACTTTCACACTGGTAGCAATTATTCGTTTTATACGATGGAACAACTGTTATATTTATTTTGTATTTCATGCTTCGGGGGTTGACTTCTAAGGCCCTAACTATTCAAGCTGTTGGAGCAACGCCCTAGGGTGGATCCTAGGTTGCCCGGAAAGTAGAGATGACCATAACTTTCATACTGGTTGCAATTATTCGTTTTATACGATGGAAAAACTGTTGTATTTATATTGTATTTTATGCTTCTGGCGTTGACTTCTTAGGTCCTAACTATTTGATCTGGTATAGCACCGCCCTAGAGTGACGCCTACGTTGCCCGGAACATAGAAATGACCATAACTTCCACACTGGTTGCAATTATTCGTTTTATACGATGGAAAAGCTGTAGTATTTATATCGTATTTTATGATTCTGGCGTTGACTTCTTAGGCCCTAACTATTCCATCTGGTGGAACAACGCCCTAGGGTGAAGCCTAGGTTGCCTGGAACGTAGAAATGACCATAACTTTCACACGGGTTGCAATTATTCCTGTTATAGGATGGAAAGACTGTTGTATTTTTATTGTACTTTATACTTCAGGCGTTGACTTCTGAGGCCGTAGCTATTCGATGTGGTGGAAGAACGCCATAGAGTGAAGCCTAGGTTGCCCGGAACGTAGAAATGACCATAAGTTTCATACTGGTTGCAATTATTCGTTTTATACGATGGAAAAGCTGTTGTAATTATATCGTATTTTATGCTTCTGGCGTTGACTTCTTATGACCTAACTTTTCGATCTGGTGGAGCAACGCCCTGGAGTGAAACCTAGGTTGCCGGGAACGTAGGAATGACCATTACTTTCACACTGGTTGCAATTATCCCTGTTATACGATGGAAAAACTGTTGTATTTTTATTGCATTTTATGCTTCGGGCATTGACTTTTAAGGCCCTAACTATTCAATCTGTTGGAGCAACGCCCTAGGGTGAAGCCTAGGTTGCCCGGAACGTAGAAATGAGCATAACTATCACACTGGTTGCAATTATTCGTTTTATACGATGGAAAAGCTGCCGTATTTATATCGTATTTTATGCTTCCGGCGTTGACTTCTTAGGCCCTAACTATTCCATCTGGTGGAACAACGCCCTAGGGTGACGCCTAGGTTGCCTGGAAAGTAGAAATGACCATAACTTTCACACTGGTAGCAATTATTCGTTTTATGCGATGGAAAAACTGTTCTATATATTTTGTATTTTATGCTTCGGGCGTTGACTTCTAAGGCCCTAACTATTCGATCTGGAGGTGCAACTCCCTAGGGTGAAGCCTAGGTTGCTCGGAAAGTAGAAATAACCATAACTTTCATACTGGTTGCGATTATTCGTTTTATACGATGGAAAAACTGTTGTACTTATATCGTGTTTTATGCTTCTGGCGATGACTTCCTACTCCCTAACTATTCCATCTGGTGGAACAACGCCCTAGGGTGAATCCTAGGTTGCCCGGGAAGTCGAAATGCCCATAACTTCCACACTGGTAGAAATTATTCGTTTTATACGATTGAAAAACTGTACTATTTATTTTGTATTTTATGCTTCGGGCGTTGACTTCTAAGTCCCTAGCTGTTCGATCTGGTGGAGCAACGCCCTACAGTGAAGCCTAGGCTGCCCGGAACGTAGAAATGACCATCACTTTCAAACTGGTTGCAATTATTCCTGTTATATGATGGAAAAACTGTTGTATTTTTATTGCATTTTATGCTTCGGGCATTGACTTCTAAGGCCCTAACTATTCAATCTGTGGGACCTACGCCCTAGGGTGAAGCCTAGGTTGCCCGGAAAGTAGAAATAACCATAACTTTCATACTGGTTGCAATTATTCGTTTTATACGATGAAAAAACTGTTGTATTTATATTCTATTTTATGCTTCTGGCGTTCACTTCTTAGGCCCTAACTATTCGATCTGGTGGAACAACGCCGTAGGGTGAAGCCTAGGTTACCCGGAACGTAGAAGTAACCATTACCTTCACGCTTGTTGCAATTATTCCTGTTAAACGATGGAAAAACTGTTGCATCTTTATTGTATTTTATGCTTCTGGCGTTTAATTCTAAGTCCCCAGCCGTTCGATCTGGTGGAGCAACGACCCAGAGTGACGCCTAGGTTGCCCGGAACGTAGAAATGACGATTACATTCACACTGGTTGCAATTATTCCGGTTATACGATGGAAAAACTGTTGTATTTTTATTGCATTCTATGCTCCTGGCGTTTAATTCTAAGTCGCTAGCTATTCGATCTGGTGGAGCAACGACACAGAGTGAAGCCTAGGTTTCCCGGAACGTAAAAATGGCCATTACTTTCACACTGCTTGCAGTTATTCCTGTTAAACGATGGAAAAACTGTTGCATCTTTATTGTATTTTATGCTTCTGGCGCAGACTTCTAAGGCCCTAACTATCCGATCTGGTGGAGCAACGCCCTAGGGTGAAGCCTAGGTTGCCCGGAACGTAGAAATGACCATAACTTTCACACTGGTTGCTATTATCCGTTTTATACGATGGAAAAACTGTTATATTTATATTGTATTTTATGCTTCTGGCGTTGACTTCTGAGGCCCTAACTATTCAATCTGTTGATGCAACGCCCTAGGGTGAAGCCTAGGTTGCCCGGAACGTAGAAATGACTAGTACATTCACACTGGTTGCAGTTATTCCTGTAAAACGATGGAAAAACTGTTGCATCTTTATTGTATTTTATGCTTCTGGCGTTGACTTCTAAGGCCCTAACTATTCGATCTGGTGGAGCAACGCCCTTGGGTGAAGCCTAGGTTGGCCGGAATGTAGAAATGTCCATAACTTTCACACTGGTTGCAATTATTCGTTTTATACCATTGAAAAGCTGTTGTATTTATGTTGTATTTTATGCTTCTGGCGTTGAATTCTCAGGCCCTAACTATTCCCTCTGGTGGACCAACGCCCTAGAGTGAAACCTACGTTGCCCGGAACGTAGAAATGGCCATTCCTTTCTCACTGGTTGCAATTATTCCTGTTATACGATGGAAAAACTGTTGTATTTTAATTCTATTTTATGCTTTTAGCGATGAATTCTAAGTCCCTAGCTATTCGATCTGGTGGAGCAACGCCCTAGAGTGACGCCTAGGTTGCTCGGAACGTAGAAATGACCATTACTTTCACACTGGTTGCAATTATTCGTTTTATACGATGGAAAAGCTGTTGTATTTATATCGTATTTTATGCTTCTGGCGTTGACTTCTTAGGCCCTATCTATTCCATCTGGTGGAAGAACGCAGTACAGTGAAGCCTAGGTTGCCCGAACGTAGAAATGACCATTACTTTCACACTGTTTGCAATTATTCCTTTTATACGATGGAAAAGCTGTTGTATTTATATCGTATTTTATGCTTCGGGCGTTGACTTCTAAGGCCCTAGCTGTTTAATCTGGTGGAGCAACGCCCTAGGGTGAAGCCTAGGCTGCTCAGAATATAGAAATGACAATTACTTTCACACTGTTTGCAATTATTCCTTTTATACGATGCAAAAGCTGTTGTATTTATAACGTATTTTATGCTTCTGGCGTTGACTTCTAAGGTCCTAACTATTCAATCTGTTGGAGCAACGCCCTAGAGTGAAGCCTAGGTTGCTCGGAATGTAGAAATGACCATAACTTTCACACTGGCTGCAATTATTCGTTTTATACAATGGAATAACTGTTCCATGTATTTTGTATTTTATGCTTCTGGCGTTGAATTCTCAGGCCCTAACTATTCCCTCTGGTGGACCAACGCCCTAGAGTGAAACCTACGTTGCCCGGAACGTAGAAATGGCCATTCCTTTCTCACTGGTTGCAATTATTCCTGTTATACGATGGAAAAACTGTTGTATTTTAATTCTATTTTATGCTTTTAGCGATGAATTCTAAGTCCCTAGCTATTCGATCTGGTGGAGCAACGCCCTAGAGTGACGCCTAGGTTGCTCGGAACGTAGAAATGACCATTACTTTCACACTGGTTGCAATTATTCGTTTTATACGATGGAAAAGCTGTTGTATTTATATCGTATTTTATGCTTCTGGCGTTGACTTCTTAGGCCCTATCTATTCCATCTGGTGGAAGAACGCAGTAGAGTGAAGCCTAGGTTGCCCGAACGTAGAAATGACCATTACTTTCACACTGTTTGCAATTATTCCTTTTATACGATGGAAAAGCTGTTGTATTTATATCGTATTTTATGCTTCTGGTGTTGACTTCTAAGGGCCTAACTGTTCCATCTGGTCGAGCAACGCCCTAGAGTGAAGCCTAGGTTGCTCGGAATGTAGAAATGTCCATAACTTTCACTCTGGTAGCAATTATTCGTTTTAGACATGGAATAACTGTTCTATTTTTTTGCATTTTATGCTTCGGGCGTTGACTTCTAAGGCCCTAACTATTCGATCTGGTGGAGCAACGCCCTAGAGTGAAGCCTAGGTTGCCCGGACGTAGAACATACGATTACCTTCACACTGGTTGCAATTATTCCTGTTACACGATGGAAAAACTGTTGCACCATTATTGTATTTTATGCTTCTGGCGTTGACTTCATAGGCCCTAACTATTTGATCTGGTGGAGCAACGCCCTAGAGTGAAGCCTAGATTGCCCGGAACGTAGAACATACGATTACCTTCACACTGGTTGCAATTATTCCTGTTATACGATGGAAAAACTGTTGCACCATTATTGTATTTTAAGCTTCTGGCGTTGACTTCATAGGCCCTAACTATTTGATCGGGTGGAGCAACGCCCTAGAGTGAAACCTAGGTTACACGGAACGTAGAAATGACCAGTACTTTCACACTGGTTGCAGTTATTCGTTTTATACAATGGAAAAACTGTTCTATTTATTTTGCATTTTATGCTTCGGGCGTTGACTTCTAAGGCCATAACTATTCGATCTGGTGGAGCAACGCCCTAGATTGAAGCCTAGGTTGCCGGAACGTAGAAATGACCATAACTTTCACACTGGTTACCATTATTCGTTTTATACGATGGAAAAGCTGTTGTATTAATATCGTATTTTATGCTTCGGGCGTTGACTTCTTAGGCCCTAACTACTCAATCTGTTGGAGCAACGCCCTAGGGTGAAGCCTAGGTAGCCCGGAACGTACAAATGACCATAACTTTCACACTGGTTTCTATTATTCGTTTTATACGATGGAAAAACTGTTATATTTATATTGTATTTTATGCTTCTGGCGTTGACTTCTTAGGCCCGAACTATTCGATCTGGTGCAACAACGCCCTAGAGTGAAGCCTAGGTTGCCTGGAACGGAGAAATGACCATAACTTTCACACTGGTTGCTATTATTCTTTTTATACGATGGAAAAGCTGTTGTATTTATATCGTACTTTATGCTTCTGGCGTTGACTTCTAAGGCCCTCAACTATTCGATCTGGTGGAGCAACGCTCTAGAGTGTCGCATAGGTTGCCCGGAACGTAGAAATGACCATTACCTTCACAATGTATGCAAATATTCATTTTATACGATGGAAAAACCGTTGTACTTGTATTGTATTTTATTCTTCTGGCGTTGAATTCTAAGTCCCTAGCTTTTCAATCTCGTGGAGCAACGCCCTAGAGTGAAGCCTAGGTTGCTCGGAATGTAGAAATGACCATAACTTTCACACTGGTTGCAATTATTCGTTTTATACGATGGAAAAACTGTTGCATCTTTATCGTATTTTATACTTCTGGCGTTGACTTCTTAGGCCGTAACTATTCGATCTGGTGGAGCAACGCCCTGGAGAGAAACCTAGGTTGCCCGGAACGTAGAAATGACCACTACTATCACACTGGTTGCAATTATGCCTGTTATATGATGGAAAAACTGTTGTATTTTTATCGCATTTTATGCTTCGGGCATTGACTTCTAAGGCCCTAACTATTCAATCTGTTGGAGCAACGCCCTAGGGTGAAGCCTAGGTTGCCCGGAACGTAGAAATGACCATAACTTTCACACAGGTTGCAATTATTCGTTTTATACGATGGAAAAGCTGTTGTATTTATATCGTATTTTATGCTTCTGGCGTTGACTTCTTAGGCCCTAACTACTCAATCTGTTGGAGCAACGCCCTAGGGTGAAGCCTAGGTAGCCCGGAACGTACAAATGACCATAACTTTCACACTGGTTGCAATTATTCCTGTTATACGATGGAAAAGCTCTTGTATATTTAATGTACTTTATGCTTCGGGCGTTGACTTCTATGGCCCTACCTATTCGATCTGGTGGAGCAACGACCTAGAGTGAAACCTAGGTTGCCCGGAATGTAGAAAGTACCATAACTTTCACACTGGTAGCAATTATTCGTTTTATACGATGGAACAACTGTTATATTTATTTTGTATTTCATGCTTCGGGGGTTGACTTCTAAGGCCCTAACTATTCAAGCTGTTGGAGCAACGCCCTAGGGTGGATCCTAGGTTGCCCGGAAAGTAGAGATGACCATAACTTTCATACTGGTTGCAATTATTCGTTTTATACGATGGAAAAACTGTTGTATTTATATTGTATTTTATGCTTCTGGCGCTGACTTCTAGGGCACTAACTATTCGATCTGGTGGAGCAGCGCTCTAGGGTGAAGCCTAGGTTGCCCGGAACGTAGAAATGACCATTACTATTACACTGGTTTCAATTATTCGTTGTTTACGATGGAAAAACTGTTGTAGTTTCATTGCATTTTATGCTTTCGGCGTTGACTTCTAAGGCCCTAACTATTCAATCTGTTGGTGCAACGCCCTAGGGTCAAGCCTAGGTTGCCCGGAAAGTAGAAATGACGTTAACTTTCATACTGGTTGCAATTATTCGGTTTATACGATGGAAAAACTGTTGTATTTTTATTGCATGTTATGCTTCGTGCATTGACTTCTAAGGCGCTAACTATTCAATCTGTTGGAGCAACGCCCTAGGGTGTAGCCTAGGTTGCCCGAAAAGTAGAAATGACTATAACTTTCATACTGGTTGCAATTATTCGTTTTATACGATGGAAAAGCTGTTGTATTTTTACAGTATTTTATGCTTCTGGCGTTGACTTCTTATGACCTAACTATTCCATCTGGTGGAACAACGCCCTAGGGTGAAGCCTATGTTGCCCGGAACGTACAAATGACCATAACGTTCACACTGGTTTCTATTATTCATTTTATACGATGGAAAAACTGTTATATTTATATTGTATTTTATGCTTCTGGCGTTGACTTCTTAGGCCCGAACTATTCGATCTGGTGCAACAACGCCCTAGAGTGAAGCCTAGGTTGCCTGGAACGGAGAAATGACCATAACTTTCACACTGGTTGCTATTATTCGTTTTATACGATGGAAAAGCTGTTGTATTTATATCGTACTTTATGCTTCTGGCGTTGACTTCTAAGGCCCTCAACTATTCGATCTGGTGGAGCAACGCTCTAGAGTGTCGCATAGGTTGCCCGGAACGTAGAAATGACCATTACTTTCACAATGTATGCAAATATTCATTTTATACGATGGAAAAACTGTTGTACTTGTATTGTATTTTATTCTTCTGGCGTTGAATTCTAAGTCCCTAGCTTTTCAATCTCGTGGAGCATCGCCCTAGAGTGAAACCTAGGTTACCCGGAACGTAGAAATGACCAGGACTTTCACACTGGTTGCAGTTATTCCTGTTATACGATGGAAAAACTGTTGCACCTTTATTGTATTTTATGCCTCTGGCGTTGACATCTAAGGCCCTAACTGTTTGATCTGGTGGAGCAACGCCCTAGAGTGAAGCCTAGGTTTCCCGGATCGTAGAAATGACCATAACTTTCACACTGGTTGCTATTATTCGTTTCATACGATGGAAAATCTGTTGTATTTATGTTGCATTTTATGCTTCTGGCGTTGACTTCTTAGGCCCTAACTATTTGATCTGGTGGCGTAACGCCCTAGAGTGACGCCTAGGTTACCCGGAACGTAGAAATGGCCATTACTTTCACACTGTTTGCAATTATTCGTTTTATACGATGGGAAAACTGTTGCACCTTTATTGTATTTCATGCATCTGGCGTTGACATGTAAGGCCCTAACTATTCGATCTGGTGGGGCTAGGCCCTAGAGTGAAGCCTATGTTGCCCGGAACGTAGAAATGACCAGTACTTTCACACTGGTTGCAGTTATTCGTTTTATACAATGAAAAACTGTTCTATTTATTATGAATTTTATGCTTCGGGCGCTGACTTCTAAGGCCCTAACTATTCGATTTGGTGGAGCAACGCCCTAGAGTGAAGCCTAGGTTGCCCGGAACGTAGAAATGACCATAACTTTCACTCTGGTAGCAATTATTCGTTTTAGACATGGAATAACTGTTCTATTTTTTTGCATTTTATGCTTCGGGCGTTGACTTCTAAGGCCCTAACTATTCGATCTGGTGGAGCAACGCCCTAGAGTGAAGCCTAGGTTGCCCGGAACGTAGAACATACGATTACCTTCACACTGGTTGCAATTATTCCTGTTATACGATGGAAAAACTGTTGCACCATTATTGTATTTTATGCTTCTGGCGTTGACTTCATAGGCCCTAACTATTTGATCTGGTGGAGCAACGCCCTAGAGTGAAGCCTAGATTGCCCGGAACGTAGAACATACGATTACCTTCACACTGGTTGCAATTAATCCTGTTATACGATGGAAAAACTGTTGCACCATTATCGTATTTTAAGCTTCTGGCGTTGACTTCATAGGCCCTAACTATTTGATCTGGTGGAGCAACGCCCTAGAGTGAAGCCTAGGTTGCCCGGAACGTAGAAATGACCATTCATTTCACACTGGTAGCAATTATTCGTTTTATACGATGGAAAAACTGTTTTATTTATATTGTATTTTATGCTTCGGGCGTTGACTTCTAAGGCCCTAACTATTCGATCTGGTGGAGCAACGCCCTAGAGTGAAGCCTAGGTTGCTCAGAATGTAGAAATGACCATAACTTTCACACTGGTTGCAATTATTCGTTTTATACGATGGAAAAACTGTTGCATCTTTACCGTATTTTATACTTCTGGCGTTGACTTCTTAGGCCGTAACTATTCGATCTGGTGGAGCAACGCCCTGGAGAGAAACCTAGGTTGCCCGGAACGTAGAAATGACAACTACTATCACACTGGTTGCAAATTATACCTGCTATACGATGGAAAAGCTGTTGTATATTTATTGCATTTTATGCTTCGGGCATTGACTTCTAAGGCCCTAACTATTGAATCTGTTGGTGCAACGCCCTAGGGTGTAGCCAAGGTTGCCCGGAAAGTACAAATGACCACAACTTTCATACAGGTTGCAATTATACGTTTTATGCGATGGAAAAGCTGTTGTATTTATACCGTATTTAATGCTTCTGGCGTTGACGTCTTATGACCTAACTATTCCATCTGATGGAACAACGCCCTAGGGTGAAGCCTAGGTTGCCCGGAACGTAGGACATACCATTACCTTCACACTGGTTGCAATTATTCCTGTTATACGATGGAAAAGCTGTTGCATCTTTATTGTACTTTATGCTTCTGGCGTTGACTTCTAAGGCCCTAACTCTTCGATCTGGTGGAGCAGCGCCCTAGGGTGAAGCCTAGGTTGCCCGGAACGTAGAAATGACCATAACTTTCACATCGGTAGCAATTATTCGTTTTATACGACGGAAAAACTGTTCTATTTATTTTGTATTTTATGCTTCGGGCGTTGACTTCTAAGGCCCTAACTATTCAATCGGTTGCAGCAACGCCCTAGGGTGGATCCTAGGTTGCCCGGAAAGTAGAGATGACCATAACTTTCATACTGGTTGCAATTATTCGTTTTATACGATGGAAAAACTGTTGTATTTATATTGTATTTTATGCTTCTGGCGCTGACTTCTAGGGCACTAACTATTCGATCTGGTGGAGCAGCGCCCTAGGGTGAAGCCTAGGTTGCCCGGAACGTAGAAATGACCATTACTATTACACTGGTTTCAATTATTCGTTGTGTACGATGGAAAAACTGTTGTAGTTTCATTGCATTTTATGCTTTCGGCGTTGACTTCTAAGGCCCTAACTATTCAATCTGTTGGTGCAACGCCCTAGGGTCAAGCCTAGGTTGCCCGGAAAGTAGAAATGACGTTAACTTTCATACTGTTTGCAATTATTCGGTTTATACGATGGAAAAACTGTTGTATTTTTATTGCATTTTATGCTTCGGGCATTGACTTCTAAGGCCCTAACTATTCAATCTGTTGGAGCAACGCCCTAGGGTGTAGCCTAGGTTGCCCGAAAAGTAGAAATGACCATAACTTTCATACTGGTTGCAATTATTCGTTTTATACGATGGAAAAGCTGTTGTATTTATACCGTATTTTATACTTCTGGCGTTGACTTCTTATGACCTAACTATTCCATCTGGTGGAACAGCGCCCTAGGGTGAAGCCTAGGTTGCCCGTAACGTAGAAATGACCATAACTTTCACACCGGTAGCAATTATTCATTTTATACGATGGAAAAACTGTTCTATTTATTTTGTATTTTATGCTTCGGGCGTTGACTTCTAAGGCCCTAACTATTCAATCTGTTGGAGCAACGCCCTAGGGTGAAGCCTAGGTTGCCCGGAAAGTAGAAATGACCATAACTTTCATACTGCTTGCAATTACTCGTTTTATACGATGGAAAAACTGTTGTATTTACATTGTATCTTATACTTCGGGCGTTGACTTCTAAGGCCCTAACTATTCAATCTGTTGGATCAACGCCCTAGAGTGAAGCCAAGGTTGCTCGGAATGTAGAAATGGCCATATCATTCACACTGGTTGAAATTATTCGTTTTATACGATGGAAAAGCTGTTGTATTTATATTGTATATTATGCTGCTGGGGCTCACTTCTTAGGCCCTAACTATTCGATCTGGTGGAACAACGCCCTGGGGTGAAGCCTAGGTTGCCGGGAACGTAGAAATGACCATAACTTTCACACTGGTCGCTATTATTCGTTTTACACGATGGAGAAACTGTTATATTTATATTGTATTTTATGCTTCTGGCGTTGCCTTCTTAGGCCCTAGCTGCTCGCTCTGGTGGAACAACGCCCTAGAGTGAAGCCTAGGTTGTCCGGAACGTAGAAATGACCATATCTTTCACACTGGTTGCTATTAATCGTTCTATACGATGGAAAAACTCTTTTATTTATATTGTATCTGATGCTTCTGGCGTTGACTTCTTAGGCCCTAACAATTCGATCTGGTGGAACAACGACCTAGAGTGAGGCCTTGGTTGCCCGGAACGTAGAACTCACCATAACTTTTACACGGGTAGCAATTATCCGTTTTATACCATGGAAAAACTGTTGTATTTATATTGTATTTTATGCTTCTGGCGTTGACTTATAAGGCACTAACTATTCGATCTGGTGGAGCAACGTCCTATAGTGAAGCCTAGGTTGCCCGGAACGTAGAAATGACCATAACTTTCACACTGGTTGCTATTATTCGTTCTATACCATGGAAAAACTGTTATATTTATATTGTATCTTATGCTTCTGGCGTTGACTTCTAAGGCACTAACTATTCGATCTGGTGGAGCAACGCCCTAGAGTGAGACCGAGGTTGCCCGGAACGTAGAAATGACCATCACTTCCATACTGGTAGCAATTTTTCGTTTTATACGATGGAAAAACTGTTGTATTTATATTGTATGTTATGCTTCTGGCGTTGTCTTCTAAGGCACTAACTATTCGATCTGGTGGAGCAACGCCCTAGAGTGAAGCCTAGGTTGCCGGGAACGGAGAAATGACCATAACTTTCACACTGGTTGCTATTATTCGTTTTATACGATGGAAAAACTGTTGTATTTATATTGTATATTATGCTTCTGGCGTTGACTTCTAAGGCACTAACTATTCGATCTGTTGGAGCAACGCCCTAGAGTGAAGCCTAGGTTGCCCGGAACGTAGAAATGACCATCGCTTTCAAACTGGTTGCAATTATTCCTGTTTCATGATGGATAACTGTTGTATTTTTATTGCATTTTATGCTTCGGGCACTGACCTCTAAGGTCCTACCTATTCAACCTGTTGGAGCGACGCCCTAGGGTGAAGCCTAGGTTGCGCGGGAAGTAGAAATGACAATAACTTCCACACTGGTTGCAATTATTCGTTTTATACGATGGAATAGCTGTTGCATCTTTATTGTATTTTATGCTTCTGTCGTTGGCGTCTAAGGCCGTAGCTATTAGATGTGGTGGAGCAACGCACTAGAGTGCCGCCTAGGTTGCCCGGAACGTGGAATGACCATTACTTTCGCAATGTTTGCAATTATTCATTTTATACGATGGAAAAACTGTTGTACTTATATTGTATTTTATGCTTCTGGCGTTGACTTCTTATGCCCTAACTATTCCATGTGGTGGAACAACGCCCTAGGCTGAAGCCTAGGTTGCCCGCAACGTAGAAATGGATATAACTTTCACACCGGTAGCAATTATTCGTTTTATACGATAGAAAAACAGTTCTATTTATTTTGTATTTTATGCTCCGGCCGTTGACTTCTAAGGCCCTAACTATTCAATCTGTTGGAGCAACGCCCTAGGGTGAAGCCTAGGTTGCCCGGAAAGTAGAAATGACCATAACTTTCATACTGCTTGCAATTACTCGTTTTATACGATGGAAAAACTGTTGTATTTACATTGTATTTTATACTTCGGGCGTTGACTTCTAAGGCCCTAACTATTCAATCTGTTGGATCAACGCCCTAGAGTGAAGCCAAGGTTGCTCGGAATGTAGAAATGACCATATCATTCACACTGGTTGAAATTATTTGTTTTATACGATGGAAAAGCTGTTGTATTTATATTGTATATTATGCTGCTGGCGCTCACTTCTTAGGCCCTAACTATTCGATCTGGTGGAACAACGCCCTGGGGTGAAGCCTAGGTTGCCGGGAACGTAGAAATGACCATAACTTTCACACTGGTCGCTATTATTCGTTTTACACGATGGAGAAACTGTTATATTTATATTGTATTTTATGCTTCTGGCGTTGCCTTCTTAGGCCCTAGCTGCTCGATCTGGTGGAACAACGCCCTAGAGTGAAGCCTAGGTTGTCCGGAACGTAGAAATGACCATATCTTTCACACTGGTTGCTATTAATCGTTCTATACGATGGAAAAACTCTTTTATTTATATTGTATCTGATGCTTCTGGCGTTGACTTCTTAGGCCCTAACAATTCGATCTGGTGGAACAACGACCTAGAGTGAGGCCTTGGTTGCCCGGAACGTAGAACTCACCATAACTTTTACACGGGTAGCAATTATCCGTTTTATACCATGGAAAAACTGTTGTATTTATATTGTATTTTATGCTTCTGGCGTTGACTTATAAGGCACTAACTATTCGATCTGCTGGAACAACGCCCTAGAGTGAAGCCTAGGTTGTCCGGAACGTAGAAATGACCATATCTTTCACACTGGTTGCTATTAATCGTTCTATACGATGGAAAAACTCTTTTATTTATATTGTATCTGATGCTTCTGGCGTTGACATCTTAGGCCCTAACAATTCGATCTGGTGGAACAACGCCCTAGAGTGAAGCCTAGGTTGCCTGGAACGTACAAATGACCATGACCTTCACACGGGTTGCAATTATTCCTATTATAGGATGGAAAGACTGTTGTATTTTTATTGTATTTTATCCTTCTGGCGTTGTCTTCTAAGGCACAAACTATTCGATCTGGTGGAGCAATGCCCTAGAGTGAAGCCTAGGTTGCCCGGAACGTAGAAATGACCATCACTTTCAAACTGGTTGCAATTATTCCTGTTATATAATGGAAAAACTGTTGTATTTTTATTGCATTTTATGCTTCGGGCATTGACTTCTAGGGTCCTAACTATTCAATCTGTTGGAGCAACGCCCTAGGGTGAAGCCTAGGTTGCCCGGAAAGTAGAAATGAAAATAACTTTCACACTGGTTGCAATTATTCGCTTTATACGATGGAAAAGCTGTTATATTTAAACTGTATTTTATGCTTCTGGCGTTGATTTCTTAGGCCCTAACTATTCAATCTGGTGGAACAACACCCTAGAGTGAGGCCTAGGTTTCCCGGAACGAAGAAATGACCATCACTTCTATACTGGTAGCAATCATTCGTTTTATACGATGGAAAGACTGTTGTATTTATATTGTATTTTATGCTTCTGGCGTTGACTACTAAGGCACAAACTATTCGATCTGGTGGAGCAATGCCCTAGAGTGAAGCCTAGGTTGCCCGGAACGTAGAAATGACCGTCACTTTCAAACTAGTTGCAATTAATCCTTTTATACGATGGAAAAACTGTTGTATTTTTATTGCATTTTATGCTTCCGGCGTTGACTTCGAAGGCCCTAACTATTCAATCTGTTGGAGCAACGCCCTAGGCTGAAGCCTAGGTTGCCCGGACAGTTGAAATGCCATTAACTTTCATAGTGGTTGCAATCATTCGTTTTATACGATGGAAAAACTGTTGTATTTATATTGTATTTTATGCTTCTGGCGTTGACTTCTAAGGCACTAACTATTCGATCTGGTGGAGCAACGCACTACAGTGAAGCCGAGCTTGCCCGGAACGTAGAAATGACCATCACTTTCAAACTGGTTGCAATTATTCCTGTTATATGATGGAAAAACTGTTGTATTTTTATTGCATTTTGTGCTTCGGGCATTGACTTCTAAGGCCCTAATTATTCAGTCTGTTGGAGCAACGCCCTAGGGTGTAGCCTAGGTTGCCCGGAACGTAGAAATGACCATAACTTTCATACTGGTTGCAATTATTCGTTTTATACGATGGAAAAACTGTTGTATTTATATTGTATTTTATGCATCTGGCGTTGACTTCAAAGGCACTAACTATTCGATCTCGTGTATCAACGCCCTAGAGTGAAGCCTAGGTTGCCTGGAACGTAGAAATGACCATCACTTTCACACGGGTTGCAATTATTCCTGTTATAGGATGGAAAGACTGTTGTATTTTCATTGTATTTTATGCTTCACGCGTTGACTTCTGAGGCCGTAGCTATTCGATGTGGTGGATGAACGCCATAGAGTGAAACCTGGGTTGCCCGGAACGTAGAAATGTCCACATCTTTCACACTGTTTGCAATTATCCATTTTATACGATGGCAATGCTGTTGTATATTTATTGCATTTTATGCTTCGGGCATTGATTTCTAAGGCCCTAATTATTCAATCTGTTGGAGCAACGCCCTTGGGTGAAGCCTAGGTTGCCCGGAACGTAGAAATGACCATAACTTTCACACTGGTTGCAATTATTCGTTTTATATGATGGAAAAGCTGTTGTATTTATATCGTATTTTATGCTTCTGGCGTTGACTTCTTAGGCCCTAACAATTCCATCTGGTGGAACAACGCCCTAGGGTGAAGCGCAGGTTGCCCGGAAAGTAGAAAAGACCATCACTCTCAAACTGGTTGCAATTGTTCCTGTTATATGATGGAAAAACTGTTGTATTTTTATTGCATTTTATGCTTCGGGCATTGACTTCTAAGGCCCTAACTGTTTGATCTGTTGGAGCAATGCCCTAGGGTGAAGCCTAGGCTGCCCGGAAAATATAAATGACAATAAGTTTCATACTGGTTGCAATTATTCGTTTTATACGATGGAAAAACTGTTGTATTTATATTGTATTTTATGCTTCTGGCGTTCACTTCTTAGGCCCGAACTATTCGATCTGGTGGAACAACGGCCGAGGGTGAAGTCTAGGCTGCCCGGAACGTAGAAATGACCATAACTTTTACACTGGTAGCAATTATTCGTTTTATACAATGGAAAAACTGTTCTGTTTATTTTGTATGTAATGCTTCGGGCGTTGGCTTCTAAGGCCCTAACTGTTTGATCTGGTGGAGCAACGCCCTACAGTGAAGCCTAGGTTGCCCGGAACGTAGAAATGACCATAACTTTCACACTGGTTGCTATTATTCGTTTTATACGATGGAAAAGCTGTTACATTTATTTTGTATTTTATGCTTCGGGCGTTGACTTCTACGGCCGTAGCTATTCGATGTGGTGGAGTAATGCCCTAGAGAGCAACCTGGGTTACCCGGATCGTAGAAATGACCATCACTTTCACACTGGTTGCAATTATTCGTATTATACGATGGAAAAGCTGTTGTATTTATATCGTATTTTATGCTTCTGCCGTTGACTTCTAAGGCCCCAACTATTCCATCTGGTGGAGCAAACCCCTATGGTGAAGCGTAGGTTGCCCGGAACGTAGAAATGACCATAACTTTCACACTGGAAACAATTATTCGTTTTATACATGGAACAGCTGTTCTATTTATTTTATATTTTATGCTTCGGGCGTTGACCTCTAAGGCCCTAACTATTCGATCTGGTGGAGCAACGGCCTAGAGTGAAGCCTAGGTTGCCCGGAACGTAGAAATGCCCATAGCTTTCACACTGGTTACTATTATTCGTTTTATACGTTGGAAAAACTGTTATATTTATATTGTATTTTATGCTTCTGGCGTTGAGTTCTTAGGCCCTAACAATTCGATCTGGTGGAACAACGCCCTAGAGTGAAGCCTAGGTTGCCTGGAACGTACAAATGACCATCACTTTCACAAGGGTTGCAATTATTCCTGTTATAGGATGGAAAGACTGTTTTATTTTTATTGTATTTTATGCTTCAGGCGTTGACTTCTAAGGCCCTAGCTATTCGATCTGGTGGAGCAACGCCCTAGAGTGAAGCCTAGGTTGCCCGGTACGTAGAAATGACCATCACTTTCATACTGGTTGCAATTATTCGTTTTATGTGATGGATAAACTGTTGTATTTATATTGTATTTTATGCTTCTGGCGTTCACTTCTTAGGCCCTAACTACTCGATCTGGTGGAACAACGCCCTAGGGTGAAGCCTAGGTTGCCCGGAACGTAGAAATGACCATAACTTTTACACTGCTAGCATTTATTCGTTTTATACAATGGAAAAACTGTTCTATTTATTTTTCATTTTATGCTTCGGGCGTTGACTTCTAAGGCCCTAACTGATTGATCTGGAGAAGCAACGCCCTAGAGTGAAGCCTAGATTGCCCGGAACGTTGAAATGACCATAAATTTCACACTGGTTGCTAATATTCGTCTTATACGATGGAAAACCTGTTATATTTATATTGTATTTAATACTTATGGCGTTGAATTCTAAGTCCCAAGCTATTTGATCTGGTGGAGCAACGCCCTAAAGTGAAACCTCGGTTACCCGGAACGTAGAAATGTCCATTAATTTCACACTGTTTGCAAATATACATTATATACGATGGAAAATCTGTTGTATTTATGTTGCATTTTATGCTTCTGGCGTTGACTTCTTAGGCCCTAACTATTTGATCTGGTGGAGCAACGCCCTAAAGTGAAGCCTAGGTCGCCCGGATCGTAGAAGTGACCATAACTTCCACACTGGTTGCTATCATTCGTTTTATATGATGGAAAAACTGTGTATTTATATTGTATTTTATGCTTCTGGCGTTCACTTCTTAGGCCCTAACTATTCGATCTGGTGGAACAACGGCCTAGGGTGAAGCCTAAGTTGCCCGGAACTTAGAAATGACCACAACTTTTACACTGGTAGCAATTATTCGTTTTATACGATGGAAAAACTGTTGGACTTATATTGTATTTTATTCTTATGGCGTTGACTTCTAATTCCCTAGCTATTGGATCTGGTGGAGCAACGCCCTAGAGTGAAACCTAGGTTACCCGGAACGTAGAACTGACCAGTACTTTCATACTGTTTGCAGTTATTCCTGTTATACGATGAAAAAACTTTTGCATCTTTATTGTATTTTATGCTTCTGGCGTTGACTTCTAAGGCCCTAGCTATTCGATTTGGTGGAGCAACGCCCTAGAGTGGAGCTTAGGTTGCCCGGTACGTAGAAATGACCATTACTTTCACACTGTTTGCAAATATACATTATATACGATGGAAAGTCTGTTGTATTTATGTTGTATTTTATGCTCCTGGCGTTGACTTCTTAGGCCCTAACTATTTGATATGGTCGAGCACCGCCCTAGCATGAAGCCTAGGTTGCCTGGAACGTAGAAATGACCATTCGTTTCACACTGGTAGCAATTATTCGTTTTATACGATGGAAAAACTGTTTTATTTATTTTGTATTTTATGCTTCGGGCGTTGACTTCTAAGGCCCTAACTATTCGATCTGGTGGAGCAACGCCCAAGACTGAAGCCTAGGTTGCGCGGAACGTAGAAATGACCATAACTTTCACACTGGTAGCAATTATTCGTTTTATACGATGGAAAAACTGTTTTATTTATTTTGTATTTTATGCTTCGGGCGTTGACTTCTAAGGCCCTAACTATTCGATCTGGTGGAGTAATGCCTCAAAGTTATGTCTAGGATGCCCGAAACGCCGAAATGATCATTACTTTCACGCTTGTTGCAAATAGTCCTGTTATACCATGAAAAGACTGTTGTATTTTTATTGTATTTTGTGCCTCAGGCGTAGGCTTCTAAGGCCGTAGCTATTCGATATGGTGGAGCACCGTCCTAGAGTGAACCCTAGGTTGCTCGGGACGTAGAAATGACCACTTCTTTCACACTGTTTGCAATTATTCATTTAATATGATGGAAAAGCTGTTCTATTTATATCGTATTTTATGCTTCTGGCGTTGACTTCTAGGGACCTAACTATTCGATCTGGTGGAGCAACGCCCTAGAGTGAAGCCTAGGTTGCTCGGAAAGTAGAAATGACCATAAGATTCATACTGGTTGCAATTACTCGTTTTATACGATGGAAAAACTGTTGTATTTATATTGTATTTTATGCTCCTGGCGATGACTTCTTAGGCCCTAACTATTTGATATGGTCGAGCACCGCCCTAGCATGAAGCCTAGGTTGCCTGGAACGTAGAAATGACCATTCGTTTCACACTGGTAGCAATTATTCGTTTTATACGATGGAAAAACTGTTTTATTTATTTTGTATTTTATGCTTCGGGCGTTGACTTCTAAGGCCCTAACTATTCGATCTGGTGGAGCAACGCCCAAGACTGTAGCCTAGGTTGCGCGGAACGTAGAAATGACCATAACTTTCACACTGGTAGCAATTATTCGTTTTATACGATGGAAAAACTGTTTTATTTATTTTGTATTTTATGCTTCGGGCGTTGACTTCTAAGGCCCTAACTATTCGATCTGGTGGAGTAATGCCTCAAAGTTATGTCTAGGATGCCCGAAACGCCGAAATGATCATTACTTTCACGCTTGTTGCAAATAGTCCTGTTATACCATGAAAAGACTGTTGTATTTTTATTGTATTTTGTGCCTCAGGCGTAGGCTTCTAAGGCCGTAGCTATTCGATATGGTGGAGCACCGTCCTAGAGTGAACCCTAGGTTGCTCGGGACGTAGAAATGACCACTTCTTTCACACTGTTTGCAATTATTCATTTAATATGATGGAAAAGCTGTTCTATTTATATCGTATTTTATGCTTCTGGCGTTGACTTCTAGGGACCTAACTATTCGATCTGGTGGAGCAACGCCCTAGAGTGAAGCCTAGGTTGCTCGGAAAGTAGAAATGACCATAAGATTCATACTGGTTGCAATTACTCGTTTTATACGATGGAAAAACTGTTGTATTTATATTGTATTTTATGCTCCTGGCGATGACTTCTTAGGCCCTAACTATTTGATATGGTCGAGCACCGCCCTAGCATGAAGCCTAGGTTGCCTGGAACGTAGAAATGACCATTCGTTTCACACTGGTAGCAATTATTCGTTTTATACGATGGAAAAACTGTTTTATTTATTTTGTATTTTATGCTTCGGGCGTTGACTTCTAAGGCCCTAACTATTCGATCTGGTGGAGCAACGCCCAAGACTGAAGCCTAGGTTGCGCGGAACGTAGAAATGACCATAACTTTCACACTGGTAGCAATTATTCGTTTTATACGATGGAAAAACTGTTTTATTTATTTTGTATTTTATGCTTCGGGCGTTGACTTCTAAGGCCCTAACTATTCGATCTGGTGGAGTAATGCCTCAAAGTTATGTCTAGGATGCCCGAAACGCCGAAATGATCATTACTTTCACGCTTGTTGCAAATAGTCCTGTTATACCATGAAAAGACTGTTGTATTTTTATTGTATTTTGTGCCTCAGGCGTAGGCTTCTAAGGCCGTAGCTATTCGATATGGTGGAGCACCGTCCTAGAGTGAACCCTAGGTTGCTCGGGACGTAGAAATGACCACTTCTTTCACACTGTTTGCAATTATTCATTTAATATGATGGAAAAGCTGTTCTATTTATATCGTATTTTATGCTTCTGGCGTTGACTTCTAGGGACCTAACTATTCGATCTGGTGGAGCAACGCCCTAGAGTGAAGCCTAGGTTGCTCGGAAAGTAGAAATGACCATAAGATTCATACTGGTTGCAATTACTCGTTTTATACGATGGAAAAACTGTTGTATTTATATTGTATTTTATGCTTCTGGCGTTGACTTCTAAGGCACTAACTATTCGATCTGGTGGAGCAACGCCCTAGAGTGAACCCTAGGTTGCCCGGAACGTAGAATTGTCCATCACTTTCAAACTGGTTGCAATTATTCCTGTTATATGATGGAAACACTGTTGTATTTTTTTTGCATTATACGGTTCGGGCGTTGACTTCTAAGGCCCTAACTATTCAATCTGTTGGAGCAACGCCCTAGGGTGAAGCCTAGGTTGCTCGGAAAGTAGAAATGACCATAAGTTTCATACTGGTTGCAATTACTCGTTTTATACGATGGAAAAACTGTTGTATTTATATTGTATTTTATGCTTCTGGCGTTGACTTCTAAGGCACTAACTATTCGATCTGGTGGAGCGACGCCCTAGAGTGAGCCCTAGGTTGCCCGGAACGTAGAAATGAAAATAACATTCACACCGGTTGCAATTACTCATGCTATACGATGGAAAAACTGTTGCATTTTTATTGTATTTTATGCTTCTAGCGTTGACTTCTAAGGCCGTAGCTATTCGATGTGGTGGAGCAACGCCCTATAGTGAAGCCTAGGTTGTCCGGAACGTAGAAATGACCATTACTTTCACACTGTTTGCTACTAATCATTTTATACGCTGGAAAAGGTGTTGTATTTATATTGTATTATATGCTTCTGGCGTTGACTTCTAAGGCCCTAACTATTCGATCTGGTGGAGCAACGCCCTAGAGTGAACCCTAGGTTGCCCGGAACGTAGAATTGTCCATCACTTTCAAACTGGTTGCAATTATTCCTGTTATATGATGGAAACACTGTTGTATTTTTTTTGCATTATACGGTTCGGGCGTTGACTTCTAAGGCCCTAACTATTCAATCTGTTGGAGCAACGCCCTAGGGTGAAGCCTAGGTTGCTCGGAAAGTAGAAATGACCATAAGTTTCATACTGGTAGCAATTATTCGTTATATACAATGGAAAAACTGTTATATTTATATGGTATCTTATGCTTCTGGCGTTGACTTCTTAGGCCCTAACTTTTCGAACTGGTGGAACAACGCCCTAGAGTGAAGCCTAGGTTGCCCGGAACGTAGAAATGACCATCACTTTCACACTGGTTGCAATTATTCCTGTTATATAATGGAAAAGCTCTTGTATATTTAATGTATTTTATGCTTCGGGCGTTGACTTCTAAGGCCGTAGCTATTCGATGCGGTGGAGCAACGCCCTAGAGTGACGCCTAGGTTGCCTGCAACGTAGAAATGACCATTACTTTCACAATGTTTCCAATTATTCATTTTATACGATGGAACAACTGTTCTATTTATTTTGTATTTCATGCTTCGGGCGTTGACTTCTACGGCCCTAACTATTCAATCTGTTGGATCAAGGCCCTATGGTGAAGCCTAGGTTGCCCGGAACGTAGAAATGACAATCACTTTCAAACTGCTTGCAATTAATCCTTTTATACGATGGAAAAACTGTTGTATTTTTATTGCATTTTATGCTTCCGGCGTTGACTTCTAAGGCCCTAACTATTCAATCTGTTGGAGCAACGCCCTAGGGTGAAGCCTAGGTTGCCCGGAAAGTAGAAATGACCACAACTTTCATACTGGTTGCAATTACTCGTTTTATATGATGGAAAAACTGTTGTATTTTTATTGCATTTTATGCTTCCGGCGTTGACTTCTAAGGCCCTAACTATTCAATCTGTTGGAGCAACGCCCTAGTGTGAAGCCTAGGTTGCCAGGACCGTAGAAGTGACCATAACTTTCACACTGAGTGCTATTATTCGTTCTATACGATGGAAAGACTGTTATATTTATATAGTATCTTATGCTTCTGGCGTTAACTTCTTAGGCCCTAGCAATTCGATCTGGTGGAACAACGCCCTAGAGTGAAGCCTAGGTTGCCTGGAACGTACAAATGACCATCACTTTCACACGGGTTGCAATTATTCCTGTTATAGGATGGAAAGACTGTTGTATTTTTATTGTATTTTATGCTTCAGGCGTTGACTTCTGAGGCCGTAGCTATTCGATGTGGTGGAAGAACGCCATAGAGTGAAGCCTAGGTTGCCCGGAACGTAGAAATGACCATCCCTTTCAAACTGATTGCAATTATTCCGGTTATATGATGGAAAAACTGTTGTATTTTTATTGCGTTTTATGCTTCGGGCATTGACTTCTAAGGCCCTGACTATTCGATGTGGTGGAACAACGCCCTGGGGTGAAGCCTAGGTTGCCCGGAACGTAGAAATGACCATAACTTTCACACTGGTTGCTATTACTCGTTTTATACGATGGAAAAACTGTTATATTTATATTGTACTTTATGCTTCTGGCGTTGCCTTCTTAGGCCCTAACTGTTCGATCTGGTGGATCAACGCCCTAGAGTGAAGCCGAGGTTACCCGGAACGTAGAAACGAACAGTACTTTCACACTGTTTGCAGTGACTCCTGTTATACGATGGACAAACTGTTGCATCTTTACTGAATTTTATGCTTCTGGCGTTGACTTCTAAGGCCCTAACTATTCTATCTGGTGTATCAACGCCCTAGAGTGAAGCCTAGGTTGCTGGGAATGTAAAAATGACCATAACATTCACACTGGTTGAAATTATTCGTTTTATACGATGGAAAAACATTTGTATTTAAATTGTATTTTATGCTTCTGGCGTTGATTTCTTAGGCCCTAACTATTCAATCTGGTGCATCAACACCCTAGAGTGAAGCCTAGGTTGCCCGGAACGTAGAAATGACCATAACTTTCACACCGGTAGCAATTATTCGTTTTATACGATGGAAAAACTGTTGTATTTATATTGTATTTTATGCTTCTGGCGTTCACTTCTTAGGCCCTAACTTTTCGATCTGGTGGAACAACGCCCTAGGGTGAAGCCTAGGTTGCCCGGAACGTACAAATGACCATCACTTTCACACGGGTTCAATTATTCGTATTATAGGATGGAAAGACTGTTGTACTTTTATTGTATTTTATGCTTCAGGCGTTTACTTCTAAGGCCCTCAGTATTCGATCTGGTGGAGGAACGCCCTAGAGTGAAACCTAGGTTGCCCGGAAAGTAGAAATAACCACAACTTTCATACTTGTTGCAATTATTCGTTTTATACGATGGAAAAACTGTTGTATTTATATTGTTTTTTATGCTTCTGGCGGTGACTTCTAAGGCCCTAACTATTCAATCTGTTGGAGCAACGCCCTAGGGTGTAGCCTAGGTTGCCCGGAAAGTAGAAATGACCACAACTTTCATACTGGTTGCAATTACTCGTTTTATATGATGGAAATACTGTTGTATTTATATTGTATTTTATGCTTCTGGCGTTCACTTCTTAGGCCCTAACTATTCGATCTGGTGGAACAACGCCCTAGGGTGAAGCCTAGGTTTCCCGGAAAGTAGAAATGACGTTAACTTTCACACGGGATGCAATTATTCCTGTTATAGGATGGAAGGACTGTTGTATTTTTATTGTATTTTATGCTTCAGGCGTTGACATCTGAGGCCGCAGCAATTCGATGTGGTGGAAGAACGCCATAGAGTGAAGCGTAGGATGCCCGGAACGTAGAAATGATCATAACTTTCATACTGGTTGCAATTATTCGTTTTATGTGATGGAAGAACTGTTGTATTTATATTGTATTTTATGCTGCTGGCGTTCACTTCTTAGGCCCTAACTATTCGATGTGGTGGAACAACGCCCTGGGGTGAAGCCTAGGTTGCCCGGAACGTAGTAATGACCATAACTTTGACACTGGTTGCTATTATTCGTTTTATACGATGGAAAAACTGTTCTATAAATTTTGTATTTGATGCTTCGGGCGTTGACTTCTAAGGCCCTAACTGTTTGATCTGGTGGACCAACGCCCTAGAGTGAAGCCTAGGTTGCCCGGAACGAAGAAATGACCATAACTTTCACACTGGATGCTATTATTCGTTCTATACGATGGAAAAACTGTTATATTTATATTGTATCTTATGCTTCTGGCGTTGACTTCTTAGGCCCTAATAATTCGATCTGGAGGAATAACGCCCTAGAGTGAAGCCTAGGTTGCCTGGAACGTACAAATGACCATCACTTTCACACGGGTTGCAATTATTGCTGTTATAGGATGGAAAGACTGTTGTATTTTTATTGTATTTTATGCTTCAGGCGTTGACTTCTGAGGCCGCAGCTATTCGATGTGGTGGAAGAACGCCATAGAGTGAAGCCTAGGTTGCCCGGAACGTAGAAATGACCATAACTTTCATACTGGTTGCAATTATTCGTTTTATATGATGGAAGAACTGTTGTATTTATATTGTATTTTATGCTGCTGGCGTTCACTTCTTAGGCCCTAACTATTCGATCTGGTGGAACAACGCCCTGGGGTGAAGCCTAGGTTGCCCGGAACGTAGAAATGGCCATAACTTTCAAACTGGTTGCTATTATACGTTTTATACGATGGAAAAACTGTTATATTTATATTGTACTTTATGCTTCTGGCGTTGCCTTCTCAGGCCCTAACTGTTCGATCTGGTAGAACAACGCCCTAGAGTGAAGCCTAGGTTACCCGGAACGTAGAAATGACCATCACTTCCATACTGGTAGCAATCATTCGTTTTATGCGATGGAAAAACTGTTGTATTTTTATTGTATTTTATGCTTCTGGCTCTCACTTCTTGGGCCCTGACTATTCGATCTGGTGGAACAACGCCCTATGGTGAAGCCTGGGTTGACCGGAACATAGAAATGACCATAACCTTCAAACTGGTTGCAAATATTCCTGTTATATGATGGAAAAACTGTTGTATTTTTATTGCATTTTATGCTTCGGGCAATGACTTCTAAGTCCCTAACTATTCAATCTGTAGGAGCAACGCCCTAGGGTGTAGCCTAGGATGCCTGGAACGTAGAAATGGCCATTACATTCACAATGCTTCCAATTATTCATTTTATACGATGGAAAAACTGTTGTACTCATATTGTATTTTAATCTTATGGCGTTGAATTCTAAGTCCCTAGATATGCGATCTGGTGGAGCAACGCCCTAGAGTCAAACCGAGGTTGCCCGGAACGTAGAAATTACCATAAGTTTCACACTGATAGCAATTATTCGTTTTATACTATGGAACAACTGATGTATTTATTTTGTATTTCATGCTTCGGGCGTTGACTTCTAAGGCCCTAACTATACGATCTGGTTTAGCAACACCCTAGGGTGAAGCCAAGCTTGCTCGGAACGTAGGACATACCATTACCTTCACACGGGTTGCAATTATTCCTGTTATACGATGGAAAAACTGTTGCATCTTTATTGTATTTTATGCTTCTGGCGTTGACTTCTAAGGCCCTATCTATTCGATCTGGTGGAGCAACGTCCTAGAGTGAAGATAGGTTGCCCGGAACGTAGAACTGACCATTACTTTCACACTGGTTGCAATTATTCCTGTTATACGATGGAAAAACTGTTGCATCTTTATTGTATTTTATGCTTCTGGCGTTGACTTCTAAGGCCCTATCTATTCGAGCTGGTGGAGCAACGTCCCAGAGTGAAGCCTAGGTTGCCCGGAACGTAGAAATGACCATAACTTTCACACTGGTTGCAATTATTCATTTTATACGACGGAAAAGCTGTGGTATTTATATCGTATTTTATGTTTCTGGCGTTGACTTCTTAGGCCCTAACTATTCGATCTGGTGGAACAACGCCCTAGGGTGAAGCCTAGGTTGCCGGAACGTAGAAATGACCATAACTTTCACACTGGTAGCAATTATTCGTTATATACAATGGAAAAACTGTTATATTTATATGGTATCTTATGCTTCTGGCGTTGACTTCTTAGGCCCTAACTTTTCGATCTGGTGGAACAACGCCCTAGAGTGAAGCCTAGGTTGCCCGGAACGTAGAAATGACCATCACTTTCACACTGGTTGCAATTATTCCTGTTATATAATGGAAAAGCTCTTGTATATTTAATGTATTTTATGCTTCGGGCGTTGACTTCTAAGGCCGTAGCTATTCGATGTGGTGGAGCAACGCCCTAGAGTGACGCCTAGGTTGCCCGCAACGTAGAAATGACCATTACTTTCACAATGTTTCCAATTATTCATTTTATACGATGGAAAAACTGTTGTACTTATATTGTATTTTATTCTTATGGTGTTGAATTCTAAGTCCCCAGCTATGCGATCTGGTGGAGCAACGCCCTAGAGTGAAACCTAGGTTGCCCGGAACGTAGAAATTACAATAACTTTCACACTGATAGCAATTATTCGTTTTATACGATGTAACAACTGTTCTATTTATTTTGTATTTCGTGCTTCGGGCGTTGGCTTCTAAGGCCCTGACTATTCAATCTGTTGGTTCAACGCCCTAGGGTGAAGCCTAGGTTGCCCGGAACGTAGAAATTTGCATAACATTCACACCGGTAGCAATTATTCGTTTTATGCGATAGAAAAACTGTTGTATTAATATTGCATTTTATGCTTCTGGCTTCGTCTTCTAAGGTCCTAGCTATTCGATCTGGTGGGCCAACGTCCAAGAGTGAAGCCTATGTTGTCCGGAACGTAGAAATGACCATAACTTTCACACTGGTTGCTATTATTCGTTCTATACGATGGAAAAACTGTTGTATTTATATTGTATTTTATGCTTCTGGCTCTCACTTCTTAGGCCCTGACTATTCGATCTGGCGGAACAACGCCCTATGGTGAAGCCTGGGTTGACCGGAACGTAGAAATGACCATAACCTTCAAACTGGTTGCAAATATTCCTGTTATATGATGGAAAAACTGTTGTATTTTTATTGCATTTTATGCTTCGGGCAATGACTTCTAAGTCCCTAACTATTCAATCTGTAGGAGCAACGCCCTAGGGTGTAGCCTAGGATGCCCGTAAAGTAGAAATGACCATAGCTTTCATACTGGTTGCTATTATTCCGGTTATATGATGGAAAAACTGTTGTATTTTTATTGCATTTTATGCTTCGGGCATTGACTTCTAAGGCCCTAACTATTCAATCTGTTGGAGCAACGCCCTATGGTGAAGCCTAGGTTGCCCGGAACGTAGAAATGACAATCACTTTCAAACTGCTTGCAATTAATCCTTTTATACGATGGAAAAACTGTTGTATTTTTATTGCATTTTATGCTTCCGGCGTTGACTTCTAAGGCCCTAACTATTCAATCTGTTGGAGCAACGCCCTAGGGTGAAGCCTAGGTTGCCCGGAAAGTAGAAATGACCACAACTTTCATACTGGTTGCAATTACTCGTTTTATATGATGGAAAAACTGTTGTATTTTTATTGCATTTTATGCTTCCGGCGTTGACTTCTAAGGCCCTAACTATTCAATCTGTTGGAGCAACGCCCTAGTGTGAAGCCTAGGTTGCCAGGACCGTAGAAGTGACCATAACTTTCACACTGGGTGCTATTATTCGTTCTATACGATGGAAAGACTGTTATATTTATATAGTATCTTATGCTTCTGGCGTTAACTTCTTAGGCCCTAGCAATTCGATCTGGTGGAACAACGCCCTAGAGTGAAGCCTAGGTTGCCTGGAACGTACAAATGACCATCACTTTCACACGGGTTGCAATTATTCCTGTTATAGGATGGAAAGACTGTTGTATTTTTATTGTATTTTATGCTTCAGGCGTTGACTTCTGAGGCCGTAGCTATTCGATGTGGTGGAAGAACGCCATAGAGTGAAGCCTAGGTTGCCCGGAACGTAGAAATGACCATCCCTTTCAAACTGATTGCAATTATTCCGGTTATATGATGGAAAAACTGTTGTATTTTTATTGCGTTTTATGCTTCGGGCATTGACTTCTAAGGCCCTGACTATTCGATGTGGTGGAACAACGCCCTGGGGTGAAGCCTAGGTTGCCCGGAACGTAGAAATGACCATAACTTTCACACTGGTTGCTATTACTCGTTTTATACGATGGAAAAACTGTTATATTTATATTGTACTTTATGCTTCTGGCGTTGCCTTCTTAGGCCCTAACTGTTCGATCTGGTGGATCAACGCCCTAGAGTGAAGCCGAGGTTACCCGGAACGTAGAAACGAACAGTACTTTCACACTGTTTGCAGTGACTCCTGTTATACGATGGAAAAACTGTTGCATCTTTATTGAATTTTATGCTTCTGGCGTTGACTTCTAAGGCCCTAACTATTCTATCTGGTGTATCAACGCCCTAGAGTGAAGCCTAGGTTGCTGGGAATGTAAAAATGACCATAACATTCACACTGGTTGAAATTATTCGTTTTATACGATGGAAAAACATTTGTATTTAAATTGTATTTTATGCTTCTGGCGTTGATTTCTTAGGCCCTAACTATTCAATCTGGTGCATCAACACCCTAGAGTGAAGCCTAGGTTGCCCGGAACGTAGAAATGACCATAACTTTCACACCGGTAGCAATTATTCGTTTTATACGATGGAAAAACTGTTGTATTTATATTGTATTTTATGATTCTGGCGTTCACTTCTTAGGCCCTAACTTTTCGATCTGGTGGAACAACGCCCTAGGGTGAAGCCTAGGTTGCCCGGAACGTACAAATGACCATCACTTTCACACGGGTTCAATTATTCCTATTATAGGATGGAAAGACTGTTGTACTTTTATTGTATTTTATGCTTCAGGCGTTGACTTCTGAGGCCGTAGCTATTCGATGTGGTGGAAGAACGCCATAGAGTGAAGCCTAGGTTCCCTGGTACGTACAAATGACCATCACTTTCACACGGGTTCAATTATTCGTATTATAGGATGGAAAGACTGTTGTACTTTTATTGTATTTTATGCTTCAGGCGTTTACTTCTAAGGCCCTCAGTATTCGATCTGGTGGAGGAACGCCCTAGAGTGAAACCTAGGTTGCCCGGAAAGTAGAAATAACCACAACTTTCATACTTGTTGCAATTATTCGTTTTATACGATGGAAAAACTGTTGTATTTATATTGTTTTTTATGCTTCTGGCGGTGACTTCTAAGGCCCTAACTATTCAATCTGTTGGAGCAACGCCCTAGGGTGTAGCCTAGGTTGCCCGGAAAGTAGAAATGACCACAACTTTCATACTGGTTGCAATTACTCGTTTTATATGATGGAAATACTGTTGTATTTATATTGTATTTTATGCTTCTGGCGTTCACTTCTTAGGCCCTAACTATTCGATCTGGTGGAACAACGCCCTAGGGTGAAGCCTAGGTTTCCCGGAAAGTAGAAATGACGTTAACTTTCACACGGGATGCAATTATTCCTGTTATAGGATGGAAGGACTGTTGTATTTTTATTGTATTTTATGCTTCAGGCGTTGACATCTGAGGCCGCAGCAATTCGATGTGGTGGAAGAACGCCATAGAGTGAAGCGTAGGATGCCCGGAACGTAGAAATGATCATAACTTTCATACTGGTTGCAATTATTCGTTTTATGTGATGGAAGAACTGTTGTATTTATATTGTATTTTATGCTGCTGGCGTTCACTTCTTAGGCCCTAACTATTCGATGTGGTGGAACAACGCCCTAGAGTGAAGCCTAGGTTGCCCGGAACGAAGAAATGACCATAACTTTCACACTGGATGCTATTATTCGTTCTATACGATGGAAAAACTGTTATATTTATATTGTATCTTATGCTTCTGGCGTTGACTTCTTAGGCCCTAATAATTCGATCTGGAGGAATAACGCCCTAGAGTGAAGCCTAGGTTGCCTGGAACGTACAAATGACCATCACTTTCACACGGGTTGCAATTATTGCTGTTATAGGATGGAAAGACTGTTGTATTTTTATTGTATTTTATGCTTCAGGCGTTGACTTCTGAGGCCGCAGCTATTCGATGTGGTGGAAGAACGCCATAGAGTGAAGCCTAGGTTGCCCGGAACGTAGAAATGACCATAACTTTCATACTGGTTGCAATTATTCGTTTTATATGATGGAAGAACTGTTGTATTTATATTGTATTTTATGCTGCTGGCGTTCACTTCTTAGGCCCTAACTATTCGATCTGGTGGAACAACGCCCTGGGGTGAAGCCTAGGTTGCCCGGAACGTAGAAATGGCCATAACTTTCAAACTGGTTGCTATTATACGTTTTATACGATGGAAAAACTGTTATATTTATATTGTACTTTATGCTTCTGGCGTTGCCTTCTCAGGCCCTAACTGTTCGATCTGGTAGAACAACGCCCTAGAGTGAAGCCTAGGTTACCCGGAACGTAGAAATGACCATCACTTCCATACTGGTAGCAATCATTCGTTTTATGCGATGGAAAAACTGTTGTATTTTTATTGTATTTTATGCTTCAGGCGTTGACTTCTGAGGCCGTAGCTATTCGATGTGGTGGAAGAACGCCATAGAGTGAAGCCTAGGTTGCCCGGAACGTAGAAATGACCATCCCTTTCAAACTGGTTGCAATTATTCCGGTTATATGATGGAAAAACTGTTGTATTTTTATTGCGTTTTATGCTTCGGGCATTGGCTTCTAAGGCCCTGACTATTCAATCTGTTGGAGCAACGCCCTAGGGTGTAGCCTAGGTTGCCCGGAAAGTAGAAATGACCACAGCTTTCATACTGGTTGCAATTACTCGTTTTATATGATGGAAAAACTGTTGTATTTATATTGTATTTTATGCTCCTGGCGTTCACTTCTTAGGCCCTAACTATTCGATCTGGTGGAACAACGCCCTAGGGTGAAGCCTAGGTTGCCCGGAACGTACAAATGACCATCACTTTCACACGGGTTCAATTATTCGTATTATAGGATGGAAAGACTGTTGTACTTTTATTGTATTTTATGCTTCAGGCGTTTACGTCTAAGGCCCTCAGTATTCGATCTGGTGGAGGAACGCCCTAGAGTGAAACCTAGGTTGCCCGGAAAGTAGAAATAACCACAACTTTCATACTTGTTGCAATTATTCGTTTTATACGATGGAAAAACTGTTGTATTTATATTGTTTTTTATGCTCCTGGCGGTGACTTCTAAGGCCCTAACTATTCAATCTGTTGGAGCAACGCCCTAGGGTGTAGCCTAGGTTGCCCGGAAAGTAGAAATGACCACAACTTTCATACTGGTTGCAATTACTCGTTTTATATGATGGAAAAACTGTTGTATTTTTATTGCATTTTATGCGTCTGGCGTTAACTTCTTAGGCCCTAACAATTCGATCTGGTGGAACAACGCCCTAGAGTGAAGCCTAGGTTGCCTGGAACGTACGAATGACCATCACTTTCACACGGGTTGCAATTATTCCTGTTATAGGATGGAAAGACTGTTGTATTTTTATTGTATTTTATGCTTCAGGCGTTGACTTCTGAGGCCGTAGCTATTCGATGTGGTGGAAGAACGCCATAGAGTGAAGCCTAGGTTGCCCGGAACGTAGAAATGACCATCCCTTTCAAACTGGTTGCAATTATTCCGGTTATATGATGGAAAAACTGTTGTATTTTTATTGCGTTTTATGCTTCGGGCATTGGCTTCTAAGGCCCTGACTATTCAATCTGTTGGAGCAACGCCCTAGGGTGTAGCCTAGGTTGCCCGGAAAGTAGAAATGACCACAGCTTTCATACTGGTTGCAATTACTCGTTTTATATGATGGAAAAACTGTTGTATTTATATTGTATTTTATGCTTCTGGCGTTCACTTCTTAGGCCCTAACTTTTCGATCTGGTGGAACAACACCCTACGGTGAAGCCTAGGTTGCCCGGAACGTACAAATGACCATCACTTTCACACGGGTTCAATTATTCCTATTATAGGATGGAAAGACTGTTGTACTTTTATTGTATTTTATGCTTCAGGCGTTGACTTCTGAGGCCGTAGCTATTCGATGTGGTGGAAGAACGCCATAGAGTGAAGCCTAGGTTCCCTGGTACGTACAAATGACCATCACTTTCACACGGGTTCAATTATTCGTATTATAGGATGGAAAGACTGTTGTACTTTTATTGTATTTTATGCTTCAGGCGTTTACTTCTAAGGCCCTCAGTATTCGATCTGGTGGAGGAACGCCCTAGAGTGAAACCTAGGTTGCCCGGAAAGTAGAAATAACCACAACTTTCATACTTGTTGCAATTATTCGTTTTATACGATGGAAAAACTGTTGTATTTATATTGTTTTTTATGCTTCTGGCGGTGACTTCTAAGGCCCTAACTATTCAATCTGTTGGAGCAACGCCCTAGGGTGTAGCCTAGGTTGCCCGGAAAGTAGAAATGACCACAACTTTCATACTGGTTGCAATTACTCGTTTTATATGATAGAAATACTGTTGTATTTATATTGTATTTTATGATTCAGGCGTTGACTTCTGAGGCCGTAGCTATTCGATGTGGTGGAAGAACGCCATAGAGTGAAGCCTAGGTTGCCCGGAACGTAGAAATGACCATCCCTTTCAAACTGGTTGCAATTATTCCGGTTATATGATGGAAAAACTGTTGTATTTTTATTGCGTTTTATGCTTCGGGCATTGGCTTCTAAGGCCCTGACTATTCAATCTGTTGGAGCAACGCCCTAGGGTGTAGCCTAGGTTGCCCGGAAAGTAGAAATGACCACAGCTTTCATACTGGTTGCAATTACTCGTTTTATATGATGGAAAAACTGTTGTATTTATATTGTATTTTATGCTCCTGGCGTTCACTTCTTAGGCCCTAACTATTCGATCTGGTGGAACAACGCCCTAGGGTGAAGCCTAGGTTGCCCGGAACGTACAAATGACCATCACTTTCACACGGGTTCAATTATTCGTATTATAGGATGGAAAGACTGTTGTACTTTTATTGTATTTTATGCTTCAGGCGTTTACGTCTAAGGCCCTCAGTATTCGATCTGGTGGAGGAACGCCCTAGAGTGAAACCTAGGTTGCTCGGAAAGTAGAAATAACCACAACTTTCATACTTGTTGCAATTATTCGTTTTATACGATGGAAAAACTGTTGTATTTATATTGTTTTTTATGCTCCTGGCGGTGACTTCTAAGGCCCTAACTATTCAATCTGTTGGAGCAACGCCCTAGGGTGTAGCCTAGGTTGCCCGGAAAGTAGAAATGACCACAACTTTCATACTGGTTGCAATTACTCGTTTTATATGATGGAAGAACTGTTGTATTTTTATTGCATTTTATGCTTCTGGCGTTAACTTCTTAGGCCCTAACAATTCGATCTGGTGGAACAACGCCCTAGAGTGAAGCCTAGGTTGCCTGGAACATACGAATGACCATCACTTTCACACGGGTTGCAATTATTCCTGTTATAGGATGGAAAGACTGTTGTATTTTTATTGTATTTTATGCTTCAGGCGTTGACTTCTGAGGCCGTAGCTATTCGATGTGGTGGAAGAACGCCATAGAGTGAAGCCTAGGTTGCCCGGAACGTAGAAATGACCATCCCTTTCAAACTGGTTGCAATTATTCCGGTTATATGATGGAAAAACTGTTGTATTTTTATTGCGTTTTATGCTTCGGGCATTGGCTTCTAAGGCCCTGACTATTCAATCTGTTGGAGCAACGCCCTAGGGTGTAGCCTAGGTTGCCCGGAAAGTAGAAATGACCACAGCTTTCATACTGGTTGCAATTACTCGTTTTATATGATGGAAAAACTGTTGTATTTATATTGTATTTTATGCTTCTGGCGTTCACTTCTTAGGCCCTAACTTTTCGATCTGGTGGAACAACGCCCTAGGGTGAAGCCTAGGTTGCCCGGAACGTACAAATGACCATCACTTTCACACGGGTTCAATTATTCCTATTATAGGATGGAAAGACTGTTGTACTTTTATTGTATTTTATGCTTCAGGCGTTTACTTCTAAGGCCCTCAGTATTCGATCTGGTGGAGGAACGCCCTAGAGTGAAACCTAGGTTGCCCGGAAAGTAGAAATAACCACAACTTTCATACTTGTTGCAATTATTCGTTTTATACGATGGAAAAACTGTTGTATTTATATTGTTTTTTATGCTTCTGGCGGTGACTTCTAAGGCCCTAACTATTCAATCTGTTGGAGCAACGCCCTAGGGTGTAGCCTAGGTTGCCCGGAAAGTAGAAATGACCACAACTTTCATACTGGTTGCAATTACTCGTTTTATATGATGGAAAAACTGTTGTATTTATATTGTATTTTATGCTTCTGGCGTTCACTTCTTAGGCCCTAACTATTCGATCTGGTGGAGCAACGCCCTATAGTGAAGCCTAGGTTGCCCGGAACGTAGAAATGACCATAACCTTCATACTGGTTGCAATCATTCGTTTTATATGATGGAAGAACTGTTGTGATTATATTGTATTTTATGCTGCTGGCGTTCACTTCTTAGGCCCTAACTATTCGATCTGGTGGAACAACGCCCTGGGGTGAAGCCTAGGTTGCCCGGGACGTTGAAATGACCATAACTTTGACACTGGTTGCTATTATTCGTTTTATACGATGGAAAAACTGTTCTATTAATTTTGTGTTTTATGCTTCGGGCGTTGACTTCTAAGGCCCTAACTGTTTGATCTGGTGGAGCAACGCCCTAGAGTGAAGCCTAGGTTGCCCGGAACGTAGAAATGACCATAACTTTCACACTGGTTGCTATTATTCGCTCTATACGATGGAAAAACTGTTATATTTATATTGTATCTAATGCTTCTGGCGTTGACTCCTTAGGCCCAGACAATTCGATCTGGTGGAACAACGCCCTAGAGTGTAGCCTAGGTTGCCTGGAACGTACAAATGACCATCACTTTCACACGGGTTGCAATTATTCCTGTTATAGGATGGAAAGACTGTTGTATCTTTATTGTTTTTTATGCTTCAGGCGTTGACTTCTGAGGCCGTAGGTATTCGATGTTGTGGAAGAACGCCATAGAGTGAAGCCTAGGTTGCCCGGAACGTAGAAATGACCATAACTTTCATACTGGTTGCAATTATTCGTTTTATATGATGGAAAAACTGTTCTATTTATTTTGTATTTTATGCTTCGGGCATTGACTTCTAAGGCCCTAACTATTCAATCTGTTGGATCAACGCCCTAGGGTGTAGCCTAGGTTGCCCGGAAAGTAGAAATGACCACAACTTTCATACTGGTTGCAATTACTCGTTTTATATGATGGAAACATGTTGTATTTATATTGTATTTTATGCTTCTGGCGTTCACTTCTTAGGCCCAAACTATTCGATCTGGTGGAACAACGCCCTGTGGTGAAGCCTAGGTTGCCCTGGACGTAGAAATGACCATAACTTTGACACTGGTTGCTATTATTCGTTTTATACAATGGAAAAACTGTTGTATTAATTTAGTATTTTATGCTTCGGGCGTTGACTTCTGAGGCCCTAACTGTTTGATCTGGTGGAGCAACGCCCTAGAGTGAAGCCTAGGTTGCCCGGAACGATGAAATGACCATAACTTTCACACTGGATGCTATTATTCGTTCTATGCGATAGAAAAACTGTTATATTTATATTGTATCTTATGCTTCTGGCGTTGACTTCTGAGGCCCTAATAATTCGATCTGGTGGAACAACGCCCTAGAGTGAAGCCTAGGTTGCCTGGAACGTACAAATGCCAATCACTTTCACACGGGTTGCAATTATTCCTGTTATAGGATGGAAAGACTGTTGTATTTTTATTGTATTTTATGCTTCAGGCGTTGACTTCTGAGGCCGCAGCTATTCGATGTGGTTGAAGAACGCCATAGAGTGAAGCCTAGGTTGCCCGGAACGAAGAAATGACCATAACCTTCATACTGGTTGCAATCATTCGTTTTATATGATGGAAGAACTGTTGTGTTTATATTGTATTTTATGCTGCTGGCGTTCACTTCTTAGGCCCTAACTATTCGATCTGGTGGAACAACGCCCTGGGGTGAAGCCTAGGTTGCCCGGAACGTAGAAATGGCCATAACTTTCAAACTGGTTGCTATTATACGTTTTATACGATGGAAAAACTGTTATATTTATATTGTACTTTATGCTTCTGGCGTTGCCTTCTTAGGCCCTAACTGTTCGATCTGGTAGAACAACGCCCTAGAGTGAAGCCTAGGTTACCCGGAACGTAGAAATGACCATCACTTCCAGACTGGTAGCAATCATTCGTTTTATACGATGGAAAAACTGTTGTATTTATATTGTATTTTATGCTTCTGGCGTTCACTTCTTGGGCCCTAACTATTCGATCTGGTGGAGCAACGCCCCAGAGTGAAGCCGAGGTTGCCCGGAACGTAGAAATGACCATCACTTTCAAACTGGTTGCAATTATTCCGGTTATATGATGGAAAAACTGTTGTATTTTTATTGCATTTTATGCTTCGGGCATTCACTTCTAAGGCGCTAACTATTCAGTCTGTTGGAGCAACGCCCTAGGGTGTAGCCTAGGTTGCCCGGAAAGTAGAAATGACCACAGCTTTCATACTGGTTGTAATTACCCGTTTTATATGATGGAAAAACTGTTGTATTTATATTGTGTTTTATGCTTCTGGCGTTCACTTCTTAGGCCCTAACTATTCGATCTGGTGGAGCAACGCCCTATAGTGAAGCCTAGGTTGCCCGGAACGTAGAAATGACCATAACCTTCATACTGGTTGCAATCATTCGTTTTATATGATGGAAGAACTGTTGTGATTATATTGTATTTTATGCTGCTGGCGTTCACTTCTTAGGCCCTAAATATTCGATCTGGTGGAACAACGCCCTGGGGTGAAGCCTAGGTTGCCCGGGACGTAGAAATGAACATAACTTTCATACTGGTTGCAATTATTCGTTTTATATGATGGAAGAACTGTTGTATTTATATTGTATTTTATGCTGCTGGCGTTCACTTCTTAGGCCCTAACTGTTCGATCTGGTGGAACAACGCCCTGGGGTGAAGCCTAGGTTGCCCGGAACGTAGAAATGACCATAACTTTGACACTGGTTGCTATTATTCGTGTTATACGATGGAAAAACTGTTCTATCAATTTTGTATTTTATGCTTCGCGCGTTGACTTCTAAGGCCCTAACTGTTTGATCTGGTAGAGCAACGCCCTAGGGTGAAGCCTAGGTTGCCCGGAACGAAGAAATGACCATAACTTTCACACTGGATGCTATTATTCGTTCTATACGATTGAAAAACTGTTATATTTATATTGTATCTTATGCTTCTGGCGTTGACTCCTTAGGACCAGACAATTCGATCTGGTGGAACAACGCCCTAGAGTGAAGCCTAGGTTGCCTGGAACGTACAAATGCCAATCACTTTCACACGGATTGCAATTATTCCTGTTTTAGGATGGAAAGACTGTTGTATTTTTATTGTATTTTATGCTTCAGGCGTTGACTTCTGAGGCCGCAGCTATTCGATGTGGTGGAAGAACGCCATAGAGTGATGCCTAGGTTGCCCGGAACGTAGAAATGACCATAACATTCATACTGGTTGCAATCATTCGTTTTATATGATGGAAGAACTGTTGTGTTTATATTGTATTTTATGCTGCTGGCGTTCACTTCTTAGGCCCTAACTATTCGATCTGGTGGAACAACGCCCTGGGGTGAAGCCTAGGTTGCCCGGAACGTAGAAATGGCCATAACTTCCAAACTGGTTGCTATTGTACGTTTTATACGATGGAAAAACTGTTATATTTATATTGTACTTTATGCTTCTGGCGTTGCCTTCTTAGGCCCTAACTGTTCGATCTGGTAGAACAACGCCATAGAGTGAAGCGTAGGTTGCCCGGAACGTAGAAATGACCATAACTTTCATACTAGTTGCAATTATTCGTTTTATATGATGGAAGAACTGTTGTATTTATATTGTATTTTATGCTGCTGGCGTTCACTTCTTAGGCCCTAACTGTTCGATCTGGTGGAACAACGCTCTGGGGTGAAGCCTAGGTTGCCCGGAACGTAGAAATGACCATAACTTTGACACTGGTTGCTATTATTCGTGTTATACGATGGAAAAACTGTTCTATCCATTTTGTATTTTATGCTTCGCGCGTTGACTTCTAAGGCCCTAACTGTTTGATCTGGTGGAGCAACGCCCTAGAGTGAAGCCTAGGTTGCCCGGAACGAAGAAATGACCATAACTTTCACACTGGATGCTATTATTCGTTCTATACGATTGAAAAACTGTTATATTTATATTGTATCTTATGCTTCTGGCGTCGACTCCTTAGGCCCAGACAATTCGATCTGGTGGAACAACGCCCTAGAGTGAAGCCTAGGTTGCCTGGAACGTACAAATGACCATCACTTTCACACGGGTTGCAATTATTCCTGTTATAGGATGGAAAGACTGTTGTATCTTTATTGTTTTTTATGCTTCAGGCGTTGACTTCTGAGGCCGTAGGCATTCGATGTTGTGGAAGAACGCCATAGAGTGAAGCCTAGGTTGCCCGGAACGTAGAAATGACCATAACTTTCATACTGGTTGCAATTATTCGTTTTATATGATGGAAAAACTGTTCTATTTATTTTGTATTTTATGCTTCGGGCATTGACTTCTAAGGCCCTCACTATTCAATCTGTTGGATCAACGCCCTAGGGTGTAGCCTAGGTTGCGCGGAAAGTAGAAATGACCACAGCTTTCATACTGGTTGCAATTACTCGTTTTATATGATGGAAACCTGTTGTATTTATATTGTATTTTATGCTTCTGGCGTTCACTTCTTAGGCCCAAACTATTCGATCTGGTGGAACAACGCCCTGTGGTGAAGCCTAGGTTGCCCTGGACGTAGAAATGACCATAACTTTGACACTGGTTGCTATTATTCGTTCTATACGATGGAAAAACTGTTCTATTAATTTTGTATTTTATGCTTCGGGCGTTGACTTCTAAGGCCCTAACTGTTTGATCTGGTGGAGCAACGCCCTAGAGTGAAGCCTAGGTTGCCTGGAACGATGAAATGACCATAACTTTCACACTGGATGCTATTATTCGTTCTATACGATTGAAAAACTGTTATATTTATATTGTATCTTATGCTTCTAGCGTTGACTACTTAGGCCCTGACAATTCGATCTGGTGGAACAACGCTCTAGAGTGAAGCCTAGGTTGCCTGGAACGTACAAATGACCATCACTTTCACACGGGTTGCAATTATTCCTGTTATAGGATGGAAAGACTGTTGTATCTTTATTGTTTTTTATGCTTCAGGCGTTGACTTCTGAGGCCGTAGCTATTCGATGTGGTGGAAGAACGCCATAGAGTGAAGCCTAGGTTGCCGGGAACGTAGAAATGACCATAACTTTCATACTGGTTGCAATTATTCGTTTTATATGATGGAAAAACTGTTCTATTTATTTTGTATTTTATGCTTCGGGCATTGACTTCTAAGGCCCTAACTATTCAATCTGTTGGATCAACGCCCTAGGGTGTAGCCTAGGTTGCCCGGAAAGTAGAAATGACCACAACTTTCATACTGGTTGCAATTACTCGTTTTATATGATGGAAACCTGTTGTATTTATATTGTATTTTATGCTTCTGGCGTTGACCTCTTATGCCATAACTATTCCATCTGGTGGAACAACGCCCTAGGGTGAAGCCTAGGTTGCCCGGAACGTAGAAATGGAAATAAGTTTCACACCGGTAGCAATTATTCGTTTTATACGATGGAAAAACAGTTCTATTTATTTTGTATTTTATGCTTCGGCCGTTGACTTCTAAAGCCCTAACTATTCGATCTGTTGGAGCAACGCCATAGGGTGAAGCCTAGGTTGCCGGAAAGTAGAAATGACCATAACTTTCATACTGGTTGCAATTATTCGTTTTATACGATGGAAAAACTGTTGTATTTATATTGTACTTTATGCTTCTGACGTTCACTTCTTAGGCCCTAACTAATCGATCTGGTGGAGCAACTCCCTAGAGTGAAGCCGAGGTTGCCTGGAACGTAGAAATGACCATCACTTTCAAACTGGTTGCAATTATTCCGGTTATATGATGGAAAAACTGTTGTATTTTTATTGCATTTTATGCTTCGGGCATTGACTTCTAAGGCCCTAACTATTCAATCTGTTGGAGCAACGCCCTAGGGTGTAGCCTAGGTTGCCCGGAAAGTAGAAATGACCACAACTTTCATACTGGTTGCAATTACTCGTTTGATATGATGGAAAGACTGTTGTATTTATATTGTATTTTATGCTTCTGGCGTTCACTTCTTAGGCCCTAACTATTCGATCTGGTGGAACAACGCCCTAGGGTGAAGCCTAGGTTGCCCGGAAAGTAGAAATGACAATAACTTTCACTCTGGTTGCAATTATTCGTTTTATACGATGGAAAAGCTGTTGCATCTTTATTGTATTTTATGGTTCTGTCGCTGACGTCTAAGGCCGTAGCTATTAGATGTGGTGGAGCAACGCACTAGAGTGACGCCTAGGTTGCCCGGAACGTAGAAATGACCATAACTTTCATACTGGTTGCAATTACTCGTTTTATATGATGGAAGAACTGTTCTATTTATATTGTATTTTATGCTGCTGGCGTTCACTTCTTAGGCCCTGACTATTCAATCTGTTGGGTCAACGCCCTAGAGTGCAGCCTAGGTTGCTCGGAATGTAGAAATGACCATAACATTCACACTGGTTGAAATTATTCGTTTTATACGATGGAAAAGCTGTTGCATCTTTATTGTATTTTATGCTTCTGGCATTGACTTCTAAGGCCCTAACTATTCGATCTTGTGGAGCAACGCGCTAGAGTGAAGCCTAGGTTGCCCGGAACGTAGAAATGACCATCACTTTCAAACTGGTTGCAATTAATCCTTTTATACGAAGGAAAAACTGTTGTATTTTTATTGCATTTTATGCTTCGGGCATTGACTTCTAAGGCCCTAACAATTCAATCTGTTGGAGCAACGCCCTAGGGTGTAGCCTAGGTTGCACGGAAAGTAGAAATGACCACAACTTTCATACTGGTTGCAATTACTCGTTTTATATGATGGAAAAACTGTTGTATTTATATTGTATTTTATGCTTCTGGCTTTCACTTCTTAGGCCCTAACTATTCGATCTGGTAGAACAACGCCCTAGGGTGAAGCCTAGGTTGCCCGGAACGTAGAAATGACCATAACTTTTCACTGGTAGCAATGATTCGTTTTATACCATGGACAAACTGTTCCATTTATTTTGTATTTTATGCTTCGGGCGTTGACTTCTAAGGCCCTAACAATTCGATCTGGTGGAACAACGCCCTAGAGTGAAGCCTAGGTTGCCTGGAACGTACAAATGACCATCACTTTCACACGGGTTGCAATTATTCCTGTCATAGGATGGAAAGACTGTTGTATTTTTATTGTATTTTATGCTTCAGGCGATGACTTCTGAGGCCGCAGCTATTCGATGTGGTGGAAGAACGCCATACAGTGAAGCGTAGGTTGCCCGGAACCCAGATATGACCATAACTTTCATACTGGTTGCAATTATTCGTTTTAAATGATGGAAGAACTGTTGTATTTATATTGTATTTTATGCTGCTGGCGTTCACGTCTTAGGCCCTACCTATTCGATCTGGTGGAACAACGCCCTGGGGTGAAGCCTAGGTTGCCCGGAACGTAGAAATGACCATAACTTTCACACTGGTTGAAATGATTCGTTTTATACGATGGTAAAACTGTTATATTTAAATTGTATTTTATACTTCTGGCGTTGATTTCTTAGGCCCTAACTATTCAATCTGTTGGAGCAACGCTCTAGGGTGAAGCCTAGGTTGCCCGGAAAGTAGAAATGACAATAACTTTCACACTGGTTGCAATTATTCGTTTTATACGATGGAAAAGCTGTTGCATCTTTAGTGTATTTTATGCTTCTGTCGTTGACGACTAAGGCCGTAGATATTAGATGTGGTGGAGCATCGCACTAGAGTGACGCCTAGGTTGCCCGGAACGTAGAAATGACCAATACTATCGCAATGTTTGCATTTATTCATTTTATACGTTGGAAAAACTGCTGTACTTATATTGTATTTTATGCTTCTGGCGTTGACCTCTTATGCCATAACTACTCCATCTGGTGGAACAACGCCCTAGGGTGAAGCCTAGGTTGCCCGGAACGTAGAAATGGAAATAAGTTTCACACCGGTAGCAATTATTCGTTTTATACGATGGAAAAACAGTTCTATTTATTTTGTATTCTATGCTTCGGCCGTTGACTTCTAAGGCCCTAACTGTTTGATCTGGTGGAGCAACGCCCTAGAGTAAAGCCTAGGTTGCCCGGAACGTAGAAATGACCATAACATTCACACTGGTTGCTATTATTCGTTCTATACGATGGAAAAACTGTTATATTTATATTGTATCTTATGCTTCTGGCGTTGACTTCTTAGGCCCTAACAATTCGATCTGGTGGAACAACGCCCTAGAGAGAAGCCTAGGTTGCCTGGAACGTACAAATGACCATCACTTTCACACGGGTTCCAATTATTCCTGTTATAGGATGGGAAGACTGTTGTATTTTTATTGTATTTTATGCTTCAGGCGTTGACTCCTGAGGCCGCAGCTATTCGATGTGGTGGAAGAACGCCATAGAGTGAAGCGTAGGTTGCCCGGAACGTAGAAATGACCATAACTTTCATACTGGTTGCAATTATTCGTTTTATATGATGGAAGAACTGTTGTATTTATATTGTATTTTATGCTGCTGGCGTTCACTTCTTAGGCCCTAACTATTCGATCTGGTGAAACAAAGCCCTGGGGTGAAGTCTAGGTTGCCCGGAACGTAGAAATGACCATAACTTTGACACTGGTTGCTATTATTCGTTTTATACGATGGAAAAACTGTTCTATTAATTTTGTATTTTATGCTTCGGGCGTTGACTTCTAAGGCCCTAACTGTTTGATCTGGTGGAGCAACGCCCTAGGGTGAAGCCTAGGTTGCCCGGAACGAAGAAATGACCATAACTTTCACACTGGATGCTCTTATTCGTTCTATACGATGGAAAAACTGTTATATTTATATTGTATCTTATGCTTCTGGCGTTGACTTCTTAGGCCCTAACAATTCGATCTGGTGGAACAACGCCCTAGAGTGAAGCCCAGGTTGCCTGGAACGTACAAATGACCATCACTTTCACACGGGTTGCAATTATTCCTGTTATAGGATGGAAAGACTGCTGTATCTTTATTGTATTTTATGATTCAGGCGTTGACTTCTGAGGCCGTAGCTATTCGATGTGGTAGAACGACGCCCTACAGTGAAGCCTATGTTACCCGTAACGTAGAAATGACCAGTACTTTCACCCTGTTTGCAGTGACACCTGTTATACGACAGAAAAACTGTTGCATCTTTAATGAATTTTATGCTTCTGGCGTTGACTTCTAAGGCCCTAACTATTCTATTTGGTGTATCAACGCCCCAGAGTGCAGCCTAGCTTGCCCGGAAAGTAGAAATGACAATAACTTTCACTCTGGTTGCAATTATTCGTTTTATACGATGGAAAAGCTGTTGCATCTTTATTGTATTTTATGCTTCTGTCGTCGACGTCTAAGGCTGTAGCTATTAGATGTGGTGGAGCAACGCACTAGAGTGACGCCTTGGTTGCCTGCAACGTAGAAATGACCATCACTTTCAAACTGGTTGCAATTATTCCGGTTATATGATGGAAAAACTGTTGTATTTTTATTGCATTTTATGCTTCGAGCATTGACTTCTAAGGCCCTAACTATTCAATCTGTTGGAGCAACGCCCTAGGGTGTAGCCTAGGTTGCCCGGAAAGTAGAAATGACCACATCTTTCATACTGGTTGCAATTACTCGTTTGATATGATGGAAAGACTGTTGTATTTATATTGTATTTTATGCTTCTGGCGTTCACTTCTTAGGCCCTAACTATTCGATCTGGTGGAACAACGCCCTAGGGTGAAGCCTAGGTTGCCCGGAACGTAGAAATGACCATATCTTTTACACTGGTTGCAATTATTCGTTTTATATGATGGAAGAACTGTTGTATTTATATTGTATTTTATGCTGCTGGCGTTCACTTCTTAGGCCCTGACTATTCAATCTGTTGGGTCAACGCCCTAGAGTGAAGCCTAGGTTGCTCGGAATGTAGAAATGACCATAACATTCACACTGGTTGCAATTAATCCTTTTATACGATGGAAAAACTGTTGTATTTTTATTGCATTTTATGCTTCCGGCGTTGACTTCTAGGGCCCTAACTATTCAATCTGTTGGAGCAACGCCCTAGGGTGAAGCCTAGGTTGCCCGGAAAGTAGAAATGACAATAACTTTCACTCTGGTTGCAATTATTCGTTTTATACGATGGAAAAGCTGTTGCATCTTTATTGTATTTTATGCTTCTGTCGTTGACGTCTAAGGCCGTAGCTATTAGATGTGTTGGAGCAACGCACTAGAGTGACGCCTAGGTTGCCTGCAACGTAGAAATGACCATTACTGTCGCAATGTTTGCAATTATTCATTTTATACGTTGGAAAAACTGTTGTACTTATATTGTATTTTATGCTTCTGGCGTTGACCTCTTATGGCATAACTATTCCATCTGGTGGAACAACGCCCTAGGGTGAAGCCTAGGTTGCCCGGAACGTAGAAATGGAAATAACTTTCACACCGGTAGCAATTATTCGTTTTATACGATGGAAAAACAGTTCTATTTATTTTGTATTTTATGCTTCGGCCGTTGACTTCTAAAGCCCTAACTATTCGATCTGTTGGAGCAACACCCTAGGGTGAAGCCTAGGTTGCCGGAAAGTAGAAATGACCTTAACTTTCATACTGGTTGCAATTATTCGTTTTATACGATGGAAAAACTGTTGTATTTATATTGTATTTTATGCTTCTGGCGTTCACTTCTAAGGCCCTAACTATTCGATCTGGTGGAGCAACTCCCTAGAGTGAAGCCGAGGTTGCCCGGAACGTAGAAATGACCATCACTTTCAAACTGGTTGCAATTATTCCGGTTATATGATGGAAAAACTGTTGTATTTTTATTGCATTTTATGCTTCGGGCATTGACTTCTAAGGCCCTAACTATTCAATCTGTTGGAGCAACGCCCTAGGGTGTAGCCTAAGTTGCCCGGAAAGTAGAAATGACCACAACTTTCATACTGGTTGCAATTACTCGTTTTATATGATGGAAAGACTGTTGTATTTATACTGTGTTTTATGCTTCTGGCGTTCACTTCTTAGGCCCTAACTATTCGATCTGGTGGAACAACGCCCTAGGGTGAAGCCTAGGTTGCCCGGAACGTAGAAATTACCATAACTTTTACACTGGTTGCAATTATTCGTTTTATATGATGGAAGAACTGTTGTATTTATATTGTATTTTATGCTGCTGGCGTTCACTTCTTAGGCCCTGACTATTCAATCTGTTGGGTCAACGCCCTAGAGTGAAGCCTAGGTTGCTCGGAATGTAGAAATGACCATAACATTCACACTGGTTGCAATTAATCCTTTTATACGATGGAAAAACTGTTGTATTTTTATTGCATTTTATGCTTCCGGCGTTGACTTCTAAGGCCCTAACTATTCAATCTGTTGGAGCAACGCCTTAGGGTGAAGCCTAGGTTGCCCGGAAAGTAGAAATGACCACAACTTTCATACTGGTTGCAATTACTCGTTTTATATGATGGAAAAACTGTTGTATTTATATTGTATTTTATGCTTCTGGCGTTCACTTCTTAGGCCCTAACTATTCGATCTGGTGGAGCAACGCCCTATAGTGAAGCCTAGGTTGCCCGGAACGTAGAAATGACCATAACCTTCATACTGGTTGCAATCATTCGTTTTATATGATGGAAGAACTGTTGTGATTATATTGTATTTTATGCTGCTGGCGTTCACTTCTTAGGCCCTAACTATTCGATCTGGTGGAACAACGCCCTGGGGTGAAGCCTAGGTTGCCCGGGACGTTGAAATGACCATAACTTTGACACTGGTTGCTATTATTCGTTTTATACGATGGAAAAACTGTTCTATTAATTTTGTGTTTTATGCTTCGGGCGTTGACTTCTAAGGCCCTAACTGTTTGATCTGGTGGAGCAACGCCCTAGAGTGAAGCCTAGGTTGCCCGGAACGTAGAAATGACCATAACTTTCACACTGGTTGCTATTATTCGCTCTATACGATGGAAAAACTGTTATATTTATATTGTATCTAATGCTTCTGGCGTTGACTCCTTAGGCCCAGACAATTCGATCTGGTGGAACAACGCCCTAGAGTGTAGCCTAGGTTGCCTGGAACGTACAAATGACCATCACTTTCACACGGGTTGCAATTATTCCTGTTATAGGATGGAAAGACTGTTGTATCTTTATTGTTTTTTATGCTTCAGGCGTTGACTTCTGAGGCCGTAGGTATTCGATGTTGTGGAAGAACGCCATAGAGTGAAGCCTAGGTTGCCCGGAACGTAGAAATGACCATAACTTTCATACTGGTTGCAATTATTCGTTTTATATGATGGAAAAACTGTTCTATTTATTTTGTATTTTATGCTTCGGGCATTGACTTCTAAGGCCCTAACTATTCAATCTGTTGGATCAACGCCCTAGGGTGTAGCCTAGGTTGCCCGGAAAGTAGAAATGACCACAACTTTCATACTGGTTGCAATTACTCGTTTTATATGATGGAAACATGTTGTATTTATATTGTATTTTATGCTTCTGGCGTTCACTTCTTAGGCCCAAACTATTCGATCTGGTGGAACAACGCCCTGTGGTGAAGCCTAGGTTGCCCTGGACGTAGAAATGACCATAACTTTGACACTGGTTGCTATTATTCGTTTTATACGATGGAAAAACTGTTGTATTAATTTAGTATTTTATGCTTCGGGCGTTGACTTCTGAGGCCCTAACTGTTTGATCTGGTGGAGCAACGCCCTAGAGTGAAGCCTAGGTTGCCCGGAACGATGAAATGACCATAACTTTCACACTGGATGCTATTATTCGTTCTATGCGATAGAAAAACTGTTATATTTATATTGTATCTTATGCTTCTGGCGTTGACTTCTTAGGCCCTAATAATTCGATCTGGTGGAACAACGCCCTAGAGTGAAGCCTAGGTTGCCTGGAACGTACAAATGCCAATCACTTTCACACGGGTTGCAATTATTCCTGTTATAGGATGGAAAGACTGTTGTATTTTTATTGTATTTTATGCTTCAGGCGTTGACTTCTGAGGCCGCAGCTATTCGATGTGGTTGAAGAACGCCATAGAGTGAAGCCTAGGTTGCCCGGAACGAAGAAATGACCATAACCTTCATACTGGTTGCAATCATTCGTTTTATATGATGGAAGAACTGTTGTGTTTATATTGTATTTTATGCTGCTGGCGTTCACTTCTTAGGCCCTAACTATTCGATCTGGTGGAACAACGCCCTGGGGTGAAGCCTAGGTTGCCCGGAACGTAGAAATGGCCATAACTTTCAAACTGGTTGCTATTATACGTTTTATACGATGGAAAAACTGTTATATTTATATTGTACTTTATGCTTCTGGCGTTGCCTTCTTAGGCCCTAACTGTTCGATCTGGTAGAACAACGCCCTAGAGTGAAGCCTAGGTTACCCGGAACGTAGAAATGACCATCACTTCCAGACTGGTAGCAATCATTCGTTTTATACGATGGAAAAACTGTTGTATTTATATTGTATTTTATGCTTCTGGCGTTCACTTCTTGGGCCCTAACTATTCGATCTGGTGGAGCAACGCCCCAGAGTGAAGCCGAGGTTGCCCGGAACGTAGAAATGACCATCACTTTCAAACTGGTTGCAATTATTCCGGTTATATGATGGAAAAACTGTTGTATTTTTATTGCATTTTATGCTTCGGGCATTCACTTCTAAGGCGCTAACTATTCAGTCTGTTGGAGCAACGCCCTAGGGTGTAGCCTAGGTTGCCCGGAAAGTAGAAATGACCACAGCTTTCATACTGGTTGTAATTACCCGTTTTATATGATGGAAAAACTGTTGTATTTATATTGTGTTTTATGCTTCTGGCGTTCACTTCTTAGGCCCTAACTATTCGATCTGGTGGAGCAACGCCCTATAGTGAAGCCTAGGTTGCCCGGAACGTAGAAATGACCATAACCTTCATACTGGTTGCAATCATTCGTTTTATATGATGGAAGAACTGTTGTGATTATATTGTATTTTATGCTGCTGGCGTTCACTTCTTAGGCCCTAAATATTCGATCTGGTGGAACAACGCCCTGGGGTGAAGCCTAGGTTGCCCGGGACGTAGAAATGAACATAACTTTCATACTGGTTGCAATTATTCGTTTTATATGATGGAAGAACTGTTGTATTTATATTGTATTTTATGCTGCTGGCGTTCACTTCTTAGGCCCTAACTGTTCGATCTGGTGGAACAACGCCCTGGGGTGAAGCCTAGGTTGCCCGGAACGTAGAAATGACCATAACTTTGACACTGGTTGCTATTATTCGTGTTATACGATGGAAAAACTGTTCTATCAATTTTGTATTTTATGCTTCGCGCGTTGACTTCTAAGGCCCTAACTGTTTGATCTGGTAGAGCAACGCCCTAGGGTGAAGCCTAGGTTGCCCGGAACGAAGAAATGACCATAACTTTCACACTGGATGCTATTATTCGTTCTATACGATTGAAAAACTGTTATATTTATATTGTATCTTATGCTTCTGGCGTTGACTCCTTAGGACCAGACAATTCGATCTGGTGGAACAACGCCCTAGAGTGAAGCCTAGGTTGCCTGGAACGTACAAATGCCAATCACTTTCACACGGATTGCAATTATTCCTGTTTTAGGATGGAAAGACTGTTGTATTTTTATTGTATTTTATGCTTCAGGCGTTGACTTCTGAGGCCGCAGCTATTCGATGTGGTGGAAGAACGCCATAGAGTGATGCCTAGGTTGCCCGGAACGTAGAAATGACCATAACATTCATACTGGTTGCAATCATTCGTTTTATATGATGGAAGAACTGTTGTGTTTATATTGTATTTTATGCTGCTGGCGTTCACTTCTTAGGCCCTAACTATTCGATCTGGTGGAACAACGCCCTGGGGTGAAGCCTAGGTTGCCCGGAACGTAGAAATGGCCATAACTTCCAAACTGGTTGCTATTGTACGTTTTATACGATGGAAAAACTGTTATATTTATATTGTACTTTATGCTTCTGGCGTTGCCTTCTTAGGCCCTAACTGTTCGATCTGGTAGAACAACGCCATAGAGTGAAGCGTAGGTTGCCCGGAACGTAGAAATGACCATAACTTTCATACTAGTTGCAATTATTCGTTTTATATGATGGAAGAACTGTTGTATTTATATTGTATTTTATGCTGCTGGCGTTCACTTCTTAGGCCCTAACTGTTCGATCTGGTGGAACAACGCTCTGGGGTGAAGCCTAGGTTGCCCGGAACGTAGAAATGACCATAACTTTGACACTGGTTGCTATTATTCGTGTTATACGATGGAAAAACTGTTCTATCCATTTTGTATTTTATGCTTCGCGCGTTGACTTCTAAGGCCCTAACTGTTTGATCTGGTGGAGCAACGCCCTAGAGTGAAGCCTAGGTTGCCCGGAACGAAGAAATGACCATAACTTTCACACTGGATGCTATTATTCGTTCTATACGATTGAAAAACTGTTATATTTATATTGTATCTTATGCTTCTGGCGTCGACTCCTTAGGCCCAGACAATTCGATCTGGTGGAACAACGCCCTAGAGTGAAGCCTAGGTTGCCTGGAACGTACAAATGACCATCACTTTCACACGGGTTGCAATTATTCCTGTTATAGGATGGAAAGACTGTTGTATCTTTATTGTTTTTTATGCTTCAGGCGTTGACTTCTGAGGCCGTAGGCATTCGATGTTGTGGAAGAACGCCATAGAGTGAAGCCTAGGTTGCCCGGAACGTAGAAATGACCATAACTTTCATACTGGTTGCAATTATTCGTTTTATATGATGGAAAAACTGTTCTATTTATTTTGTATTTTATGCTTCGGGCATTGACTTCTAAGGCCCTCACTATTCAATCTGTTGGATCAAGGCCCTAGGGTGTAGCCTAGGTTGCGCGGAAAGTAGAAATGACCACAGCTTTCATACTGGTTGCAATTACTCGTTTTATATGATGGAAACCTGTTGTATTTATATTGTATTTTATGCTTCTGGCGTTCACTTCTTAGGCCCAAACTATTCGATCTGGTGGAACAACGCCCTGTGGTGAAGCCTAGGTTGCCCTGGACGTAGAAATGACCATAACTTTGACACTGGTTGCTATTATTCGTTCTATACGATGGAAAAACTGTTCTATTAATTTTGTATTTTATGCTTCGGGCGTTGACTTCTAAGGCCCTAACTGTTTGATCTGGTGGAGCAACGCCCTAGAGTGAAGCCTAGGTTGCCTGGAACGATGAAATGACCATAACTTTCACACTGGATGCTATTATTCGTTCTATACGATTGAAAAACTGTTATATTTATATTGTATCTTATGCTTCTAGCGTTGACTACTTAGGCCCTGACAATTCGATCTGGTGGAACAACGCTCTAGAGTGAAGCCTAGGTTGCCTGGAACGTACAAATGACCATCACTTTCACACGGGTTGCAATTATTCCTGTTATAGGATGGAAAGACTGTTGTATCTTTATTGTTTTTTATGCTTCAGGCGTTGACTTCTGAGGCCGTAGCTATTCGATGTGGTGGAAGAACGCCATAGAGTGAAGCCTAGGTTGCCGGGAACGTAGAAATGACCATAACTTTCATACTGGTTGCAATTATTCGTTTTATATGATGGAAAAACTGTTCTATTTATTTTGTATTTTATGCTTCGGGCATTGACTTCTAAGGCCCTAACTATTCAATCTGTTGGATCAACGCCCTAGGGTGTAGCCTAGGTTGCCCGGAAAGTAGAAATGACCACAACTTTCATACTGGTTGCAATTACTCGTTTTATATGATGGAAACCTGTTGTATTTATATTGTATTTTATGCTTCTGGCGTTGACCTCTTATGCCATAACTATTCCATCTGGTGGAACAACGCCCTAGGGTGAAGCCTAGGTTGCCCGGAACGTAGAAATGGAAATAAGTTTCACACCGGTAGCAATTATTCGTTTTATACGATGGAAAAACAGTTCTATTTATTTTGTATTTTATGCTTCGGCCGTTGACTTCTAAAGCCCTAACTATTCGATCTGTTGGAGCAACGCCATAGGGTGAAGCCTAGGTTGCCGGAAAGTAGAAATGACCATAACTTTCATACTGGTTGCAATTATTCGTTTTATACGATGGAAAAACTGTTGTATTTATATTGTACTTTATGCTTCTGACGTTCACTTCTTAGGCCCTAACTAATCGATCTGGTGGAGCAACTCCCTAGAGTGAAGCCGAGGTTGCCTGGAACGTAGAAATGACCATCACTTTCAAACTGGTTGCAATTATTCCGGTTATATGATGGAAAAACTGTTGTATTTTTATTGCATTTTATGCTTCGGGCATTGACTTCTAAGGCCCTAACTATTCAATCTGTTGGAGCAACGCCCTAGGGTGTAGCCTAGGTTGCCCGGAAAGTAGAAATGACCACAACTTTCATACTGGTTGCAATTACTCGTTTGATATGATGGAAAGACTGTTGTATTTATATTGTATTTTATGCTTCTGGCGTTCACTTCTTAGGCCCTAACTATTCGATCTGGTGGAACAACGCCCTAGGGTGAAGCCTAGGTTGCCCGGAAAGTAGAAATGACAATAACTTTCACTCTGGTTGCAATTATTCGTTTTATACGATGGAAAAGCTGTTGCATCTTTATTGTATTTTATGGTTCTGTCGCTGACGTCTAAGGCCGTAGCTATTAGATGTGGTGGAGCAACGCACTAGAGTGACGCCTAGGTTGCCCGGAACGTAGAAATGACCATAACTTTCATACTGGTTGCAATTACTCGTTTTATATGATGGAAGAACTGTTCTATTTATATTGTATTTTATGCTGCTGGCGTTCACTTCTTAGGCCCTGACTATTCAATCTGTTGGGTCAACGCCCTAGAGTGCAGCCTAGGTTGCTCGGAATGTAGAAATGACCATAACATTCACACTGGTTGAAATTATTCGTTTTATACGATGGAAAAGCTGTTGCATCTTTATTGTATTTTATGCTTCTGGCATTGACTTCTAAGGCCCTAACTATTCGATCTTGTGGAGCAACGCGCTAGAGTGAAGCCTAGGTTGCCCGGAACGTAGAAATGACCATCACTTTCAAACTGGTTGCAATTAATCCTTTTATACGAAGGAAAAACTGTTGTATTTTTATTGCATTTTATGCTTCGGGCATTGACTTCTAAGGCCCTAACAATTCAATCTGTTGGAGCAACGCCCTAGGGTGTAGCCTAGGTTGCACGGAAAGTAGAAATGACCACAACTTTCATACTGGTTGCAATTACTCGTTTTATATGATGGAAAAACTGTTGTATTTATATTGTATTTTATGCTTCTGGCTTTCACTTCTTAGGCCCTAACTATTCGATCTGGTAGAACAACGCCCTAGGGTGAAGCCTAGGTTGCCCGGAACGTAGAAATGACCATAACTTTTCACTGGTAGCAATGATTCGTTTTATACCATGGACAAACTGTTCCATTTATTTTGTATTTTATGCTTCGGGCGTTGACTTCTAAGGCCCTAACAATTCGATCTGGTGGAACAACGCCCTAGAGTGAAGCCTAGGTTGCCTGGAACGTACAAATGACCATCACTTTCACACGGGTTGCAATTATTCCTGTCATAGGATGGAAAGACTGTTGTATTTTTATTGTATTTTATGCTTCAGGCGATGACTTCTGAGGCCGCAGCTATTCGATGTGGTGGAAGAACGCCATAGAGTGAAGCGTAGGTTGCCCGGAACCCAGATATGACCATAACTTTCATACTGGTTGCAATTATTCGTTTTAAATGATGGAAGAACTGTTGTATTTATATTGTATTTTATGCTGCTGGCGTTCACGTCTTAGGCCCTACCTATTCGATCTGGTGGAACAACGCCCTGGGGTGAAGCCTAGGTTGCCCGGAACGTAGAAATGACCATAACTTTCACACTGGTTGAAATGATTCGTTTTATACGATGGTAAAACTGTTATATTTAAATTGTATTTTATACTTCTGGCGTTGATTTCTTAGGCCCTAACTATTCAATCTGTTGGAGCAACGCTCTAGGGTGAAGCCTAGGTTGCCCGGAAAGTAGAAATGACAATAACTTTCACACTGGTTGCAATTATTCGTTTTATACGATGGAAAAGCTGTTGCATCTTTAGTGTATTTTATGCTTCTGTCGTTGACGACTAAGGCCGTAGATATTAGATGTGGTGGAGCATCGCACTAGAGTGACGCCTAGGTTGCCCGGAACGTAGAAATGACCAATACTATCGCAATGTTTGCATTTATTCATTTTATACGTTGGAAAAACTGCTGTACTTATATTGTATTTTATGCTTCTGGCGTTGACCTCTTATGCCATAACTACTCCATCTGGTGGAACAACGCCCTAGGGTGAAGCCTAGGTTGCCCGGAACGTAGAAATGGAAATAAGTTTCACACCGGTAGCAATTATTCGTTTTATACGATGGAAAAACAGTTCTATTTATTTTGTATTCTATGCTTCGGCCGTTGACTTCTAAGGCCCTAACTGTTTGATCTGGTGGAGCAACGCCCTAGAGTAAAGCCTAGGTTGCCCGGAACGTAGAAATGACCATAACATTCACACTGGTTGCTATTATTCGTTCTATACGATGGAAAAACTGTTATATTTATATTGTATCTTATGCTTCTGGCGTTGACTTCTTAGGCCCTAACAATTCGATCTGGTGGAACAACGCCCTAGAGAGAAGCCTAGGTTGCCTGGAACGTACAAATGACCATCACTTTCACACGGGTTCCAATTATTCCTGTTATAGGATGGGAAGACTGTTGTATTTTTATTGTATTTTATGCTTCAGGCGTTGACTCCTGAGGCCGCAGCTATTCGATGTGGTGGAAGAACGCCATAGAGTGAAGCGTAGGTTGCCCGGAACGTAGAAATGACCATAACTTTCATACTGGTTGCAATTATTCGTTTTATATGATGGAAGAACTGTTGTATTTATATTGTATTTTATGCTGCTGGCGTTCACTTCTTAGGCCCTAACTATTCGATCTGGTGAAACAAAGCCCTGGGGTGAAGTCTAGGTTGCCCGGAACGTAGAAATGACCATAACTTTGACACTGGTTGCTATTATTCGTTTTATACGATGGAAAAACTGTTCTATTAATTTTGTATTTTATGCTTCGGGCGTTGACTTCTAAGGCCCTAACTGTTTGATCTGGTGGAGCAACGCCCTAGGGTGAAGCCTAGGTTGCCCGGAACGAAGAAATGACCATAACTTTCACACTGGATGCTCTTATTCGTTCTATACGATGGAAAAACTGTTATATTTATATTGTATCTTATGCTTCTGGCGTTGACTTCTTAGGCCCTAACAATTCGATCTGGTGGAACAACGCCCTAGAGTGAAGCCCAGGTTGCCTGGAACGTACAAATGACCATCACTTTCACACGGGTTGCAATTATTCCTGTTATAGGATGGAAAGACTGCTGTATCTTTATTGTATTTTATGATTCAGGCGTTGACTTCTGAGGCCGTAGCTATTCGATGTGGTAGAACGACGCCCTACAGTGAAGCCTATGTTACCCGTAACGTAGAAATGACCAGTACTTTCACCCTGTTTGCAGTGACACCTGTTATACGACAGAAAAACTGTTGCATCTTTAATGAATTTTATGCTTCTGGCGTTGACTTCTAAGGCCCTAACTATTCTATTTGGTGTATCAACGCCCCAGAGTGCAGCCTAGCTTGCCCGGAAAGTAGACATGACAATAACTTTCACTCTGGTTGCAATTATTCGTTTTATACGATGGAAAAGCTGTTGCATCTTTATTGTATTTTATGCTTCTGTCGTCGACGTCTAAGGCTGTAGCTATTAGATGTGGTGGAGCAACGCACTAGAGTGACGCCTTGGTTGCCTGCAACGTAGAAATGACCATCACTTTCAAACTGGTTTCAATTATTCCGGTTATATGATGGAAAAACTGTTGTATTTTTATTGCATTTTATGCTTCGAGCATTGACTTCTAAGGCCCTAACTATTCAATCTGTTGGAGCAACGCCCTAGGGTGTAGCCTAGGTTGCCCGGAAAGTAGAAATGACCACATCTTTCATACTGGTTGCAATTACTCGTTTGATATGATGGAAAGACTGTTGTATTTATATTGTATTTTATGCTTCTGGCGTTCACTTCTTAGGCCCTAACTATTCGATCTGGTGGAACAACGCCCTAGGGTGAAGCCTAGGTTGCCCGGAACGTAGAAATGACCATATCTTTTACACTGGTTGCAATTATTCGTTTTATATGATGGAAGAACTGTTGTATTTATATTGTATTTTATGCTGCTGGCGTTCACTTCTTAGGCCCTGACTATTCAATCTGTTGGGTCAACGCCCTAGAGTGAAGCCTAGGTTGCTCGGAATGTAGAAATGACCATAACATTCACACTGGTTGCAATTAATCCTTTTATACGATGGAAAAACTGTTGTATTTTTATTGCATTTTATGCTTCCGGCGTTGACTTCTAGGGCCCTAACTATTCAATCTGTTGGAGCAACGCCCTAGGGTGAAGCCTAGGTTGCCCGGAAAGTAGAAATGACAATAACTTTCACTCTGGTTGCAATTATTCGTTTTATACGATGGAAAAGCTGTTGCATCTTTATTGTATTTTATGCTTCTGTCGTTGACGTCTAAGGCCGTAGCTATTAGATGTGTTGGAGCAACGCACTAGAGTGACGCCTAGGTTGCCTGCAACGTAGAAATGACCATTACTGTCGCAATGTTTGCAATTATTCATTTTATACGTTGGAAAAACTGTTGTACTTATATTGTATTTTATGCTTCTGGCGTTGACCTCTTATGGCATAACTATTCCATCTGGTGGAACAACGCCCTAGGGTGAAGCCTAGGTTGCCCGGAACGTAGAAATGGAAATAACTTTCACACCGGTAGCAATTATTCGTTTTATACGATGGAAAAACAGTTCTATTTATTTTGTATTTTATGCTTCGGCCGTTGACTTCTAAAGCCCTAACTATTCGATCTGTTGGAGCAACACCCTAGGGTGAAGCCTAGGTTGCCGGAAAGTAGAAATGACCATAACTTTCATACTGGTTGCAATTATTCGTTTTATACGATGGAAAAACTGTTGTATTTATATTGTATTTTATGCTTCTGGCGTTCACTTCTAAGGCCCTAACTATTCGATCTGGTGGAGCAACTCCCTAGAGTGAAGCCGAGGTTGCCCGGAACGTAGAAATGACCATCACTTTCAAACTGGTTGCAATTATTCCGGTTATATGATGGAAAAACTGTTGTATTTTTATTGCATTTTATGCTTCGGGCATTGACTTCTAAGGCCCTAACTATTCAATCTGTTGGAGCAACGCCCTAGGGTGTAGCCTAAGTTGCCCGGAAAGTAGAAATGACCACAACTTTCATACTGGTTGCAATTACTCGTTTTATATGATGGAAAGACTGTTGTATTTATACTGTGTTTTATGCTTCTGGCGTTCACTTCTTAGGCCCTAACTATTCGATCTGGTGGAACAACGCCCTAGGGTGAAGCCTAGGTTGCCCGGAACGTAGAAATTACTATAACTTTTACACTGGTTGCAATTATTCGTTTTATATGATGGAAGAACTGTTGTATTTATATTGTATTTTATGCTGCTGGCGTTCACTTCTTAGGCCCTGACTATTCAATCTGTTGGGTCAACGCCCTAGAGTGAAGCCTAGGTTGCTCGGAATGTAGAAATGACCATAACATTCACACTGGTTGCAATTAATCCTTTTATACGATGGAAAAACTGTTGTATTTTTATTGCATTTTATGCTTCCGGCGTTGACTTCTAAGGCCCTAACTATTCAATCTGTTGGAGCAACGCCTTAGGGTGAAGCCTAGGTTGCCCGGAAAGTAGAAATGACGTTAACTTTCATACTGGTTGCAATTATTCGTTTTATACGATGGAAAAACTGTTATATTTATATTGTATCTTATGCTTCTGGCGTTGACTTCTTAGGCCCTAACAATTCGATCTGGTGGAACAACGCCCTAGAGTGAAGCCCAGGTTGCCTGGAACGTACAAATGACCATCACTTTCACACGGGTTGCAATTATACCTGTTATAGGATGGAAAGACTGTTGTATTTTTATTGTATTTTACGCTTCGGGCGTTGACTTCTAAGGCCCTAACTATTCGATCTGGTGGAGCAACGCCCTAGAGTGAAGCCTTATGTTGCCCGGAACGTAGAAATGACCAGAATTTTCACACTGGTTGCTATTATTCGTTTTACACGATCGAAAATCTGTTATATTTATATTGTATTTTATGCTTCTGGCGCTGACTTCTTAGGCCCTAACTTTTCGATCTGGTGGAACAACGCCCTAGAGTGAAGCCTAGGTTGCCCGGAACGTAGAAATGACCATCACTTTCACACTGGTTGCAATTATTCCTGTTATACGATGGAAAAGCTCTTGTATATTTAACGTATTTTATGCTTCGGGCATTGACTTCTATGGCCCTACCTATTCGATCTGGTGGAGCAACGCCCTACAGTCAAGCCTAGGTTGCCCGGAACGTTGAAATGAACATAACTTTCACACTGGTAGCAATTATTCGTTTTATACAATGGAAAAACTGTTCTATTTATTTTGTATTTTATGCTGCGGTCGTTGACTTCTATGGCCCGACCTATTCGATCTGGTGGAGCAACACCCTACAGTCAAGCCTAGGTTGCCCGGAACGTAGAAATGACCATAACATTCACACCGGTTGCAATTATTCATGCTATACGTTGCAAATACTGTTGCATTTTTAATCTAATTTATGCTTCTAGCGTTGACTGCTAAGGGCGTAGCTATTAGATGTGGTGGAGTAACGCCCTAGAGTGACGCCTAGGTTGCCCGGAACGTAGAAATGACCATCACTTTCACACTGGTTGCAATTATTCCTGTTATACGATGGAAAAGCTCTTGTATATTTAATGTATTTTATGCTTCTGTCGTTGACTTCTTAGGCCCTAACTATTCGATCTGGTGGAACGACGCCCTAGAGTGAAGCCTAGGTTGCCCAGAACGTAGAAATAACCATCACTTTCACACTGGTTGCAATTATTCCTGTTATACGATGGAAAAACTCTTGTATATTTATTGTATTTTATGCTTCGGGCGTTGACTTCCATGGCCCTACCTATTCGATTTGGTCGAGCAACTGCCTACGGTGAAGCCTAGGTTGTCAGAAACGTAGAAATGAACATAACTTTCACACTGGTAGCAATTATTCGTTTTATACAATGGAAAAGCTGTTCTATTTATTTTGTATTTTATGCTTCGGGCGTTGACTTCTAAGGCCCTAACTATTCGATCTGGTGGTGCAACGCCCTAGAGTGAAGCCTAGGTTGCCCGGAACGTAGATATGACCATAACTTTTACACTGGTAGCAATTATTCGTGTTATACAATGGAAAAACTGTTCTATTTATTTTGTATTTTATGCTTCGGGCGTTGACTTCTAAGGCGCTAACTGTTGGATCTGGTGGAGCAACGCCCTAGAGTGAAGCCTAGGTTGCCCGGAACGTAGAAATGACCATAACTTTCACACTGGTTGCTATTATTCGTTCTATACGATGGAAAAACTGTTATATTTATGTTGTATCTCATGCTCCTGGCGTTGACTTCTTAGGCCTTAACAATTCCATCTGGTGGAACAACGACCTAGAGTCAAGCCTCGGTTGACCGGAACGGAGAAATGACCATAACATTCACACCGGTTGCAATTATTCATGCCATACGTTGGAAAAACTGTTGCATTTTTATTGTAATTTATGCTTCTAGCGTTGACTGCTAAGGGCGTAGCTATTAGATGTGGTGGAGTAACGCCCTAGAGTGACGCCTACGTTGCCTGGAACGTAGAAATGACCATTACTTTCACAATGTTTCCAATTACTCATTTTATACGATGGAAAAACTGTTGCATCTTTATTGTATTTTATGCTTCTGGCGTTGACTTCTAAGGCCCTAACTATTCGATCTGGTGGAGCAACGCCCTAGAGTGAAGCCTAGGTTGCCCGGAACGTAGAAATGACCATAACTTTCACACTGGTTGCTATTATTCGTTTTATACGATGGAAAAACTGTTACATTTATATTGTATTTTATGCTTCTGGCGTTGACTTCTATGGCCCTACCCATTCGATTTGGTGGAGCAACACCCTACAGTGAAGCCTAGGTTGTCAGAAACGTAGAAATGAATATAACTTTCACACTGGTAGCAATTATTCGTTTTATACAATGGAAAAACTGTTCTATTTATTTTGTATTTTATGCTTCTGGCGTTCACTTCTTAGGCCCTAACTATTCGATCTGGTGGAACAACGCCCTAGGGTGAACCCTAGGTTGCACGGAACGTAGAAATGACCATAACTTTCACATCGGTAGCAATTATTCGTTTCATACGATGGAAAAACCGCTCTATTTATTTTGTATTTTATGCTTCGGGCGCTGACTTCTAAGGCCCTAACTATTCAATCGGTTGCAGCAACGCCCTAGGGTGGATCCTAGGTTGCCCGGAAAGTAGAAATGACCATAACTTTCTTACTGGTTGCAATTATTCGTTTTATACGATGGAAAAACTGTTGTATTGATATTGTGTTTTATGCTTCTGGCGTTGACTTCTAAGGCACTAACTATTCAATCTGTTGGAGCAACGCCCTAGGGTGTAGCCTAGGTTTCCCGGAAAGTAGAAATGACCACAACTTTCATACTGGTTGCAATTACTCGATTTATATGATGGAACAACTGTTGTATTTATATTGTATTTTATGCTTCTGGCGTACACTTCTTAGGCCCTAGCTATTCGGTCTGGTGGAACAACGCCCTAGGGTGAAGCCTAGGTTGCCCGGAACGTAGAAATGACCATAACTTTTACACTGGTAGCAATTATTCGTTTTATACAATGGAAAAACTGTTCTATTTATTTTGTATTTTATGCTTCGGGCGTTGACTTCTTAGGCCCTAGCAATTCGATCTGGTGGAACAACGCCCTAGAGTGAAGCCTAGGTTGCCTGGAACGTACAAATGACCATCACCTTCACACGGGTTGCAATTGTTCCTGTTATAGTATGGAAAGACTGTTGTATTTTTATTGTATTTTATGCTTCGGGCGTTGACTTCTAAGGCCCTAACTATTCGATCTGGTGGAGCAACGCCCTAGAGTGAAGCCTAGGTTGCCCGGAACGTAGAAATGACCAGAACTTTCACACTGGTTGCTATTATTCGTTTTATACGATGGAAAAACTGTTATATTTGTATTGTATTTCATGCTTCTGGCGTTGACTTCTTAGGCCCTAACTTTTCGATCAGGTGGAACAACGCCCTAGAGTGAAGCCTAGGTTGCCCGGAAAGTAGAAATGACCATACCTTTCATACTGGTTTCCATTATTTGTTCTATACGATGGAAAAGCTGTTGTATTTATACCGTATTTTATGCTTCTGGCGTTGACTTCTTATGCCCTAACTATTCCATCTGGTGGAACAACGCCCTAGGGTGAAGGCTGGGTTGGCCGTAACGTAGAAATGACCATAACTTTCACACCGGTAGCAATTATTCGTTTTATACAATGGAAAAACTGTTCTATTTATTTTGTATTTTATGCTTCGGGCGTCGACTTCTAAGGCCCTAACTGTTTGATCTGGTGGAGCAACGCCATAGAGTGAAGCCTAGGTTGCCCGGAATGTAGAAATGACCATAACTTTCACACTGGTTGCTATTATTCGTTCTATACGATGGAAAAACTGTTATATTTATATTGTATCTCATGCTCCTGGCGTTGACTCCATAGGCCTTAACAATTCGATCTGGTGGAACAACGCGCTAGAGTGAAGCCTAGGTTGCCTGGAACGTACAAATGACCATCACTTTCACACGGGTTGCAATTATTCCTGTTATAGGATGGAAAGACTGTTGTATTTTTATTGTATTTTACGCTTCGGGCGTTGACTTCTAAGGCCCTAACTATTCGATCTGGTGGAGCAACGCCCTAGAGTGAAGCCTAGGTTGCCCGGAACGTAGAAATGACCAGAATTTTCACACTGGTTGCTATTATTCGTTTTACACGATCGAAAATCTGTTATATTTATATTGTATTTTATGCTTCTGGCGCTGACTTCTTAGGCCCTAACTTTTCGATCTGGTGGAACAACGCCCTAGAGTGAAGCCTAGGTTGCCCGGAACGTAGAAATGACCATCACTTTCACACTGGTTGCAATTATTCCTGTTATACGATGGAAAAGCTCTTGTATATTTAACGTATTTTATGCTTCGGGCATTGACTTCTATGGTCTACCTATTCGATCTGGTGGAGCAACGCCCTACAGTCAAGCCTAGGTTGCCCGGAACGTTGAAATGAACATAACTTTCACACTGGTAGCAATTATTCGTTTTATACAATGGAAAAACTGTTCTATTTATTTTGTATTTTATGCTGCGGTCGTTGACTTCTATGGCCCGACCTATTCGATCTGGTGGAGCAACACCCTACAGTCAAGCCTAGGTTGCCCGGAACGTAGAAATGACCATCACATTCACACCGGTTGCAATTATTCACGCTATACGTTGCAAATACTGTTGCATTTTTAATCTAATTTATGCTTCTAGCGTTGACTGCTAAGGGCGTAGCTATTAGATGTGGTGGAGTAACGCCCTAGAGTGACGCCTCGGTTGCCCGGAACGTAGAAATGACCATCACTTTCACACTGGTTGCAATTATTCCTGTTATACGATGGAAAAGCTCTTGTATATTTAATGTATTTTATGCTTCTGTCGTTGACTTCTTAGGCCCTAACTATTCGATCTGGTGGAACGACGCCCTAGAGTGAAGCCTAGGTTGCCCAGAACGTAGAAATAACCATCACTTTCACACTGGTTGCAATTATTCCTGTTATACGATGGAAAAACTCTTGTATATTTATTGTATTTTATGCTTCGGGCGTTGACTTCCATGGCCCTACCTATTCGATTTGGTCGAGCAACTGCCTACGGTGAAGCCTAGGTTGTCAGAAACGTAGAAATGAACATAACTTTCACACTGGTAGCAATTATTCGTTTTATACAATGGAAAAGCTGTTCTATTTATTTTGTATTTTATGCTTCGGGCGTTGACTTCTAAGGCCCTAACTATTCGATCTGGTGGTGCAACGCCCTAGAGTGAAGCCTAGGTTGCCCGGAACGTAGATATGACCATAACTTTTACACTGGTAGCAATTATTCGTGTTATACAATGGAAAAACTGTTGTATTTATTTTGTATTTTATGCTTCGGGCGTTGACTTCTAAGGCGCTAACTGTTGGATCTGGTGGAGCAACGCCCTAGAGTGAAGCCTAGGTTGCCCGGAACGTAGAAATGACCATAACTTTCACACTGGTTGCTATTATTCGTTCTATACGATGGAAAAACTGTTATATTTATGTTGTATCTCATGCTCCTGGCGTTGACTTCTTAGGCCTTAACAATTCCATCTGGTGGAACAACGACCTAGAGTCAAGCCTCGGTTGACCGGAACGTAGAAATGACCATAACATTCACACCGGTTGCAATTATTCATGCCATACGTTGGAAAAACTGTTGCATTTTTATTGTAATTTATGCTTCTAGCGTTGACTGCTAAGGGCGTAGCTATTAGATGTGGTGGAGTAACGCCCTAGAGTGACGCCTACGTTGCCTGGAACGTAGAAATGACCATTACTTTCACAATGTTTCCAATTACTCATTTTATACGATGGAAAAACTGTTGCATCTTTATTGTATTTTATGCTTCTGGCGTTGACTTCTAAGGCCCTAACTATTCGATCTGGTGGAGCAACGCCCTAGAGTGAAGCCTAGGTTGCCCGGAACGTAGAAATGACCATAACTTTCACACTGGTTGCTATTATTCGTTTTATACGATGGAAAAACTGTTACATTTATATTGTATTTTATGCTTCTGGCGTTGACTTCTATGGCCCTACCCATTCGATTTGGTGGAGCAACACCCTACAGTGAAGCCTAGGTTGTCAGAAACGTAGAAATGAATATAACTTTCACACTGGTAGCAATTATTCGTTTTATACAATGGAAAAACTGTTCTATTTATTTTGTATTTTATGCTTCTGGCGTTCACTTCTTAGGCCCTAACTATTCGATCTGGTGGAACAACGCCCTAGGGTGAACCCTAGGTTGCACGGAACGTAGAAATGACCATAACTTTCACATCGGTAGCAATTATTCGTTTCATACGATGGAAAAACCGCTCTATTTATTTTGTATTTTATGCTTCGGGCGCTGACTTCTAAGGCCCTAACTATTCAATCGGTTGCAGCAACGCCCTAGGGTGGATCCTAGGTTGCCCGGAAAGTAGAAATGACCATAACTTTCTTACTGGTTGCAATTATTCGTTTTATACGATGGAAAAACTGTTGTATTGATATTGTGTTTTATGCTTCTAGCGTTGACTTCTAAGGCACTAACTATCCGATCTGGTGGAGCAACGCCCTAGAGTGAAGCCGAGGTTGCCCGGAACGTAGAAATGACCATCACTTTCAAACTGGTTGCAATTATTCCGGTTATATGATGGAAAGACTGTTGTATTTTTATTGCATTTTATGCTTCGGGCATTGACTTCTAAGGCCCTAACTATTCAATCTGTTGGAGCAACGCCCTAGGGTGTAGCCTAGGTTTCCCGGAAAGTAGAAATGACCACAACTTTCATACTGGTTGCAATTATTCGTTTTATACGATGGAACAACTGTTGTATTTATATTGTATTTTATGCTTCTGGCGTACACTTCTTAGGCCCTAGCTATTCGGTCTGGTGGAACAACGCCCTAGGGTGAAGCCTAGGTTGCCCGGAACGTAGAAATGACCATAACTTTTACACTGGTAGCAATTATTCGTTTTATACAATGGAAAAACTGTTCTATTTATTTTGTATTTTATGCTTCGGGCGTTGACTTCTAAGGCCCTAACTGTTGGATCTGGTGGAGCAACGCCCTAGAGTGAAGCCGAGGTCGCCCGGAACATAGAAATGGCCATAACTTTCACACTGATTGCTATTATTCGTTCTATACGATGGAAAAACTGTTATATTTATATTGTACCTTATGCTTCTGGCGTTGACTTCTTAGGCCCTAGCAATTCGATCTGGTGGAACAACGCCCTAGAGTGAAGCCTAGGTTGCCTGGAACGTACAAATGACCATCACCTTCACACGGGTTGCAATTGTTCCTGTTATAGTATGGAAAGACTGTTGTATTTTTATTGTATTTTATGCTTCGGGCGTTGACTTCTAAGGCCCTAACTATTCGATCTGGTGGAGCAACGCCCTAGAGTGAAGCCTAGGTTGCCCGGAACGTAGAAATGACCAGAACTTTCACACTGGTTGCTATTATTCGTTTTATACGATGGAAAAACTGTTATATTTGTATTGTATTTCATGCTTCTGGCGTTGACTTCTTAGGCCCTAACTTTTCGATCAGGTGGAACAACGCCCTAGAGTGAAGCCTAGGTTGCCCGGAAAGTAGAAATGACCATACCTTTCATACTGGTTTCCATTATTTGTTCTATACGATGGAAAAGCTGTTGTATTTATACCGTATTTTATGCTTCTGGCGTTGACTTCTTATGCCCTAACTATTCCATCTGGTGGAACAACGCCCTAGGGTGAAGGCTGGGTTGGCCGGAACGTAGAAATGACCATAACTTTCACACCGGTAGCAATTATTCGTTTTATACAATGGAAAAACTGTTCTATTTATTTTGTATTTTATGCTTCGGGCGTCGACTTCTAAGGCCCTAACTGTTTGATCTGGTGGAGCAACGCCCTAGAGTGAAGCCTAGGTTGCCCGGAATGTAGAAATGACCATCACTTTCACACTGGTTGCAATTACTCCAGTTATACGATGGAAAAGCTCTTGTATATTTAATGTATTTTATGCTTCGGGCGTTGACTTCTATGGCCCTACCTATTCGATCTGGTGGAGCTATGCCCTACAGTCAAGCCTAATTTGCCCGTAACGTAGAAATGAACATAACTTTCACACTGGTAGCAATTATTCGTTTTATACAATGGAAAAACTGTTCTATTTATTTTGTATTTTATGCTTCCGGCGTTGACTTCTATGGCCCGACCTATTCGATCTGGTGTAGCAACACCCTGCAGTCAAGCCTAGGTTGCCCGGAACGTAGAAATGACCATAACATTCACACCGGTTGCAATTATTTATGCTATACGTTAGAAAAACTGTTGCATTTTTACTGTAATTTATGCTTCTAGCGTTGACTTCTAAGGCCGTAGCTATTCGATGTGGTGGAGAAACGCCCTAGAGTGAAGCCTAGGTTGTCCGCAACGTAGAAATGACCATTACTTTCATACTGTTTGCTATTATTCATTTTATACGATGGAAAAGGTGTTGTACTTATATTCTATTTTATGCTTCTAGCGTTGACTGCTAAGGCCGTAGCTATTAGATGTGGTGGAGTAACGCCCTAGAGTGACGCCTACGTTGCCTGGAACGTAGAAATGACCATTACTTTCACAATGTTTCCAATTATTCATTTTATACGATGGAAAAACTGTTGTACTTATATTGTATTTTATTCTTATGGCGTTGATTTCTAAGTCCCTAGCTATGCGATCTGGTGGAGCAACGCCCTAGAGTGAAGCCTAGATTGCCCGGAAAGTAGAAATGACTATAACTTTCACATCGGTAGCAATTATTCGTTTTATACGATGGAAAAACTATTCTATTTATTTTGTATTTTATGCTTCTGGCGTTGACTTCTTATGCCCTAACTATTCCATCTGGTGGAACAACGCCCTAGGGTGAAGGCTGGGTTGGCCGGAACGTAGAAATGACCATAACTTTCACACCGGTAGCAATTATTCGTTTTATACAATGGAAAAACTGTTCTATTTATTTTGTATTTTATGCTTCGGGCGTCGACTTCTAAGGCCCTAACTGTTTGATCTGGTGGAGCAACGCCCTAGAGTGAAGCCTAGGTTGCCCGGAATGTAGAAATGACCATCACTTTCACACTGGTTGCAATTACTCCAGTTATACGATGGAAAAGCTCTTGTATATTTAATGTATTTTATGCTTCGGGCGTTGACTTCTATGGCCCTACCTATTCGATCTGGTGGAGCTATGCCCTACAGTCAAGCCTAATTTGCCCGTAACGTAGAAATGAACATAACTTTCACACTGGTAGCAATTATTCGTTTTATACAATGGAAAAACTGTTCTATTTATTTTGTATTTTATGCTTCCGGCGTTGACTTCTATGGCCCGACCTATTCGATCTGGTGTAGCAACACCCTGCAGTCAAGCCTAGGTTGCCCGGAACGTAGAAATGACCATAACATTCACACCGGTTGCAATTATTTATGCTATACGTTAGAAAAACTGTTGCATTTTTATTGTAATTTATGCTTCTAGCGTTGACTTCTAAGGCCGTAGCTATTCGATGTGGTGGAGAAACGCCCTAGAGTGAAGCCTAGGTTGTCCGCAACGTAGAAATGACCATTACTTTCATACTGTTTGCTATTATTCATTTTATACGATGGAAAAGGTGTTGTACTTATATTCTATTTTATGCTTCTAGCGTTGACTGCTAAGGCCGTAGCTATTAGATGTGGTGGAGTAACGCCCTAGAGTGACGCCTACGTTGCCTGGAACGTAGAAATGACCATTACTTACACAATGTTTCCAATTATTCATTTTATACGATGGAAAAACTGTTGTACTTATATTGTATTTTATTCTTATGGCGTTGATTTCTAAGTCCCTAGCTATGCGATCTGGTGGAGCAACGCCCTAGAGTGAAGCCTAGATTGCCCGGAAAGTAGAAATGACTATAACTTTCACATCGGTAGCAATTATTCGTTTTATACGATGGAAAAACTATTCTATTTATTTTGTATTTTATGCTTCGGGCGTTGACTCCTAAGGCCCTAACTATTCAATCGGTTGCAGCAACGCCCTAGGGTGGATCCTAGGTTGCCCGGAAAGTAGAACTGACTATAACTTTCACACTGGTTGCAATTATTCGTTTTATACGATGGAAAAGCTGTTGTATTTATACCGTATTTTATGCTTCTGGCGTTGACTTCTTATGCCCTAACTATTCCATCTGGTGGAACAACACCCTAGGGTGATGCCTAGGTTGCCTGGAACGTAGAAATGTCCATAAGTTTCACACCGGTAGCAATTATTCGTTTTATACGATGGAAAAGCTGTTGCATTTATTTTGTATTTTATGCTTCGGGCGTTGACGTCTAAGGCCCTAACTATTCAATCGGTTGCAGCAACGCCCTAGGGTGGATCCTAGGTTGCCCGGAAAGTAGAAATGCCCATAACCTTCATACTGGTTGCAATTATTCGTTTTATACGGTGGAAAAACTGTTGTATTGATATTGTATTTTATGCTTCTGGCGTTGACTTCTAAGGCACTAACTATTCGATCTGGTGGAGCAACGCCCTAGAGTGATGCCGAGGTTGCCCGGAACGTAGAAATGACCATCACTTTCAAAGTGGATGCAATTATTCCGGTTATATGATGGAAAGACTGTTGTATTTTTATTGCATTTTATGCTTCGGGCATTGACTTCTAAGGCCCTAACTATTCAATCTGTTGGAGCAACGACCTAGGGTGTAGCCTAGGTTGCCCGGAACGTAGAAATGACCACAACTTTTATACTGGTTGCAATTACTCGTTTTATATGATGGAAAAACTGTTGTATTTATATTGTATTTTATGCTCCTGGCGTTCACTCCTTAGGCCCTAACTATTCGATCTGGTGGAACAACGCCCTAGGGTGAAGCGTAGGTTGCCCGGAACGTAGAAATGACCATAACTTTCACATCGGTAGCAATTATTCGTTTTATACGATGGAAAAACTGTTCTATTTGTTTTGTATTTTATGCTTCGCGCGTTGACTTCTAAGGCCCTAACTATTCAATCGGTTACAGCAACGCCCTAGGGTGGATCCTAGGTTGCCCGGAAAGTAGAAGTGACCATAACTTTCTTACTGGTTGCAATTATTCGTTTTATACGATGGAAAAACTGTTGTATTGATATTGTGTTTTATGCTTCTGGCGTTGACTTCTAAGGCACTAACTATTCGATCTGGTGGAGCAACGCCCTAGAGTGAAGCCGAGGTTGCCCGGAACGTGGAAATGAACATCACTTTCAAACTGGTTGCAATTATTCCGGTTATATGATGGAAAGACTGTTGTATTTTTATTGCATTTTATGCTTCGGGCATTGAGTTCTAAGGCCCTAACTATTCAATCTGTTGGAGCAACGCCCTGGGGTGTAGCCTAGGTTGCCCGGAAAGTAGAAATGACCACAACTTTCATACTGGTTGCAATTACTCGTTTTATATGATGGAACAACTGTTGTATTTATATTGTATTTTATGCTTCTGGCGTACACTTCTTAGGCCCTAACTATTCTATCTGGTGGAACAACGCCCTAGGGTGAAGCCTAGGTTGCCCGGAACGTAGAAATGACCATAACTTTTACACTGGTAGCAATTATTCGTTTTATACAATGGAAAAACTGTTCTATTTATTTTGTATTTTATGCTTCGGGCGTTGGCTTCTTAGGCCCTAACTGTTGGATCTGGTGGAGCAACGCCCTAGAGTGAAGCCGAGGTCGCCCGGAACATAGAAATGGCCATAACTTTCACACTGATTGCTATTATTCGTTCTATACGATGGAAAAACTGTTATATTTATATTGTACCTTATGCTTCTGGCGTTGACTTCTTAGGCCCTAGCAATTCGATCTGGTGGAACAACGCCCTAGAGTGAAGCCTAGGTTGCCTGGAACGTACAAATGACCATCACCTTCACACGGGTTGCAATTGTTCCTGTTATAGTATGGAAAGACTGTTGTATTTTTATTGTATTTTATGCTTCGGGCGTTGACTTCTAAGGCCCTAACTATTCGATCTGGTGGAGCAACGCCCTAGAGTGAAGCCTAGGTTGCCCGGAACGTAGAAATGACCAGAACTTTCACACTGGTTGCTATTATTCGTTTTATACGATGGAAAAACTGTTATATTTGTATTGTATTTCATGCTTCTGGCGTTGACTTCTTAGGCCCTAACTTTTCGATCAGGTGGAACAACGCCCTAGAGTGAAGCCTAGGTTGCCCGGAACGTAGAAATGACCATCACTTTCACACTGGTTGCAATTACTCCAGTTATACGATGGAAAAGCTCTTGTATATTTAATGTATTTTATGCTTCGGGCGTTGACTTCTATGGCCCTACCTATTCGATCTGGTGGAGCTATGCCCTACAGTCAAGCCTAATTTTCCCGTAACGTAGAAATGAACATAACTTTCACACCGGTAGCAATTATTCGTTTTATACAATGGAAAAACTGTTCTATTTATTTTGTATTTTATGCTTCCGGCGTTGACTTCTATGGCCCGACCTATTCGATCTGGTGTAGCAACACCCTACAGTCAAGCCTAGGTTGCCCGGAACGTAGAAATGACCATAACATTCACACCGGTTGCAATTATTTATGCTATACGTTAGAAAAACTGTTGCATTTTTATTGTAATTTATGCTTCTAGCGTTGACTTCTAAGGCCGTAGCTATTCGATGTGGTGGAGAAACGCCCTAGAGTGAAGCCTAGGTTGTCCGCAACGTAGAAATGACCATTACTTTCATACTGTTTGCTATTATTCATTTTATACGATGGAAAAGGTATTGTATTTATATTCTATTTTATGCTTCTAGCGTTGACTGCTAAGGCCGTAGCTATTAGATGTGGTGGAGTAACGCCCTAGAGTGACGCCTACGTTGCCTGGAACGTAGAAATGACCATTACTTTCACAATGTTTCCAATTATTCATTTTATACGATGGAAAAACTGTTGTACTTATATTGTATTTTATTCTTATGGCGTTGATTTCTAAGTCCCTAGCTATGCGATCTGGTGGAGCAACGCCCTAGAGTGAAGCCTAGATTGCCCGGAAAGTAGAAATGACTATAACTTTCACATCGGTAGCAATTATTCGTTTTATACGATGGAAAAACTATTCTATTTATTTTGTATTTTATGCTTCGGGCGTTGACTCCTAAGGCCCTAACTATTCAATCGGTTGCAGCAACGCCCTAGGGTGGATCCTAGGTTGCCCGGAAAGTAGAACTGACTATAACTTTCACACTGGTTGCAATTATTCGTTTTATACGATGGAAAAGCTGTTGTATTTATACCGTATTTTATGCTTCTGGCGTTGACTTCTTATGCCCTAACTATTCCATCTGGTGGAACAACACCCTAGGGTGATGCCTAGGTTGCCTGGAACGTAGAAATGTCCATAAGTTTCACACCGGTAGCAATTATTCGTTTTATACGATGGAAAAACTGTTGTATTTATATTGCATTTTATGCTTCGTGCGTTGACTTGTAAGGCCCTAACTATTCAATCTGTTGGAGCAACGCCCTTGGGTGAAGCCTAGGTTTCCAGGAACTTAGAAATGACCATAACTTTCACATCGGTAGCAATTATTCGTTTTATACGATGGTAAAACTGTTGTATTTATTTTGTATTTGGTGCTTCTGGCGTTGACTTCTTAGGCCTTAACTATTCGATCTGGTGGAGCAGAGCCATAGAGTGAAGCCTAGGGTGTCCGGAAAGTAGAAATGAACATTATTTTCACACTGGTTGCAATAATTCGTTTTATACGATGGAAAAACTGTTGTATTTATTATGTATTTTATGCTTCTGACGTTGTATTTTAAGGCCGCAGCTATTCGATGTGGTGGAGCAACGCCCTAGAGTGAAGCCTAGGTTGCCCGGAACCTAGAAATGACCATTACTTTCACACTGGTTGCAATTATTCGTTTTATACGATGGAAAAGCTGTTGCATTTATTTTGTATTTTATGCTTCGGGCGTTGACGTCTAAGGCCCTAACTATTCAATCGGTTGCAGCAACACCCTAGGGTGGATCCTAGGTTGCCCGGAAAGTAGAAATGCCCATAACCTTCATACTGGTTGCAATTATTCGTTTTATACGATGGAAAAACTGTTGTATTGATATTGTATTTTATGCTTCTGGCGTTGACTTCTAAGGCACCAACTATTCGATCTGGTGGAGCAACGCCCCAGAGTGATGCCGAGGTTGCCCGGAACGTAGAAATGACCATCACTTTCAAAGTGGATGCAATTATTCCGGTTATATGATGGAAAGACTGTTGTATTTTTATTGCATTTTATGCTTCGGGCATTGACTTCTAAGGCCCTAACTATTCAATCTGTTGGAGCAACGACCTAGGGTGTAGCCTAGGTTGCCCGGAACGTAGAAATGACCACAACTTTTATACTGGTTGCAATTACTCGTTTTATATGATGGAAAAACTGTTGTATTTATATTGTATTTTATGCTCCTGGCGTTCACTCCTTAGGCCCTAACTATTCGATCTGGTGGAACAACGCCCTAGGGTGAAGCGTAGGTTGCCCGGAACGTAGAAATGACCATAACTTTCACATCGGTAGCAATTATTCGTTTTATACGATGGAAAAACTGTTCTATTTGTTTTGTATTTTATGCTTCGGGCGTTGACTTCTAAGGCCCTAACTATTCAATCGGTTACAGCAACGCCCTAGGGTGGATCCTAGGTTGCCCGGAAAGTAGAAGTGACCATAACTTTCTTACTGGTTGCAATTATTCGTTTTATACGATGGAAAAACTGTTGTATTGATATTGTGTTTTATGCTTCTGGCGTTGACTTCTAAGGCACTAACTATTCGATCTGGTGGAGCAACGCCCTAGAGTGAAGCCGAGGTTGCCCGGAACGTGGAAATGAACATCACTTTCAAACTGGTTGCAATTATTCCGGTTATATGATGGAAAGACTGTTGTATTTTTATTGCATTTTATGCTTCGGGCATTGAGTTCTAAGGCCCTAACTATTCAATCTGTTGGAGCAACGCCCTGGGGTGTAGCCTAGGTTGCCCGGAAAGTAGAAATGACCACAACTTTCATACTGGTTGCAATTACTCGTTTTATATGATGGAACAACTGTTGTATTTATATTGTATTTTATGCTTCTGGCGTACACTTCTTAGGCCCTAACTATTCTATCTGGTGGAACAACGCCCTAGGGTGAAGCCTAGGTTGCCCGGAACGTAGAAATGACCATAACTTTTACACTGGTAGCAATTATTCGTTTTATGCAATGGAAAAACTGTTCTATTTATTTTGTATTTTATGCTTCGGGCGTTGACTTCTAAGGCCCGAACTGTTGGATCTGGTGGAGCAACGCCCTAGAGTGAAGCCGAGGTCGCCCGGAACATAGAAATGGCCATAACTTTCACATTGATTGCTATTATTCGTTCTATACGATGGAAAAACTGTTATATTTATATTGTACCTTATGCTTCTGGCGTTGACTTCTTAGGCCCTAGCAATTCGATCTGGTGGAACAACGCCCTAGAGTGAAGCCTAGGTTGCCTGGAACGTACAAATGACCATCACCTTCACACGGGTTGCAATTGTTCCTGTTATAGTATGGAAAGACTGTTGTATTTTTATTGTATTTTATGCTTCGGGCGTTGACTTCTAAGGCCCTAACTATTCGATCTGGTGGAGCAACGCCCTAGAGTGAAGCCTAGGTTGCCCGGAACGTAGAAATGACCAGAACTTTCACACTGGTTGCTATTATTCGTTTTATACGATGGAAAAACTGTTATATTTGTATTGTATTTCATGCTTCTGGCGTTGACTTCTTAGGCCCTAACTTTTCGATCAGGTGGAACAACGCCCTAGAGTGAAGCCTAGGTTGCCCGGAACGTAGAAATGACCATCACTTTCACACTGGTTGCAATTACTCCAGTTATACGATGGAAAAGCTCTTGTATATTTAATGTATTTTATGCTTCGGGCGTTGACTTCTATGGCCCTACCTATTCGATCTGGTGGAGCTATGCCCTACAGTCAAGCCTAATTTGCCCGTAACGTAGAAATGAACATAACTTTCACACTGGTAGCAATTATTCGTTTTATACAATGGAAAAACTGTTCTATTTATTTTGTATTTTATGCTTCCGGCGTTGACTTCTATGGCCCGACCTATTCGATCTGGTGTAGCAACACCCTACAGTCAAGCCTAGGTTGCCCGGAACGTAGAAATGACCATAACATTCACACCGGTTGCAATTATTTATGCTATACGTTAGAAAAACTGTTGCATTTTTATTGTAATTTATGCTTCTAGCGTTGACTTCTAAGGCCGTAGCTATTCGATGTGGTGGAGAAACGCCCTAGAGTGAAGCCTAGGTTGTCCGCAACGTAGAAATGACCATTACTTTCATACTGTTTGCTATTATTCATTTTATACGATGGAAAAGGTGTTGTATTTATATTCTATTTTATGCTTCTAGCGTTGACTGCTAAGGCCGTAGCTATTAGATGTGGTGGAGTAACGCCCTAGAGTGACGCCTACGTTGCCTGGAACGTAGAAATGACCATTACTTTCACAATGTTTCCAATTATTCATTTTATACGATGGAAAAACTGTTGTACTTATATTGTATTTTATTCTTATGGCGTTGATTTCTAAGTCCCTAGCTATGCGATCTGGTGGAGCAACGCCCTAGAGTGAAGCCTAGATTGCCCGGAAAGTAGAAATGACTATAACTTTCACATCGGTAGCAATTATTCGTTTTATACGATGGAAAAACTATTCTATTTATTTTGTATTTTATGCTTCGGGCGTTGACTCCTAAGGCCCTACCTATTCAATCGGTTGCAGCAACGCCCTAGGGTGGATCCTAGGTTGCCCGGAAAGTAGAAATGACTATAACTTTCACACTGGTTGCAATTATTCGTTTTATACGATGGAAAAGCTGTTGTATTTATACCGTATTTTATGCTTCTGGCGTTGACTTCTTATGCCCTAACTATTCCATCTGGTGGAACAACACCCTAGGGTGATGCCTAGGTTGCCTGGAATGTAGAAATGTCCATAAGTTTCACACCGGTAGCAATTATTCGTTTTATGCGATGGAAAAACTGTTGTATTTATATTGCATTTTATGCTTCGTGCGTTGACTTGTAAGGCCCTAACTATTCAATCTGTTGGAGCAACGCCCTTGGGTGAAGCCTAGGTTTCCAGGAACTTAGAAATGACCATAACTTTCACATCGGTAGCAATTATTCGTTTTATACGATGGTAAAACTGTTGTATTTATTTTGTATTTGGTGCTTCTGGCGTTGACTTCTTAGGCCTTAACTATTCGATCTGGTGGAGCAGAGCCATAGAGTGAAGCCTAGGGTGTCCGGAAAGTAGAAATGAACATTATTTTCACACTGGTTGCAATAATTCGTTTTATACGATGGAAAAACTGTTGTATTTATTATGTATTTTATGCTTCTGACGTTGTATTTTAAGGCCGCAGCTATTCGATGTGGTGGAGCAACGCCCTAGAGTGAAGCCTAGGTTGCCCGGAACCTAGAAATGACCATTACTTTCACACTGGTTGCAATTATTCGTTTTATACGATGGAAAAGCTGTTGCATTTATTTTGTATTTTATGCTTCGGGCGTTGACGTCTAAGGCCCTAACTATTCAATCGGTTGCAGCAACGCCCTAGGGTGGATCCTAGGTTGCCCGGAAAGTAGAAAAGCCCATAACCTTCATACTGGTTGCAATTATTCGTTTTATACGATGGAAAAACTGTTGTATTGATATTGTATTTTATGCTTCTGGCGTTGACTTCTAAGGCACTAACTATTCGATCTGGTGGAGCAACGCCCTAGAGTGATGCCGAGGTTGCCCGGAACGTAGAAATGACCATCACTTTCAAAGTGGATGCAATTATTCCGGTTATATGATGGAAAGACTGTTGTATTTTTATTGCATTTTATGCTTCGGGCATTGACTTCTAAGGCCCTAACTATTCAATCTGTTGGAGCAACGACCTAGGGTGTAGCCTATGTTGCCCGGAACGTAGAAATGACCACAACTTTCATACTGGTTGCAATTACTCGTTTTATATGATGGAACAACTGTTGTATTTATATTGTATTTTATGCTTCTGGCGTACACTTCTTAGGCCCTAACTATTCTATCTGGTGGAACAACGCCCTAGGGTGAAGCCTAGGTTGCCCGGAATGTAGAAATGACCATAACTTTTACACTGGTAGCAATTATTCGTTTTATACAATGGAAAAACTGTTCTATTTATTTTGTATTTTATGCTTCGGGCGTTGACTTCTAAGGCCCTAACTGTTGGATCTGGTGGAGCAACGCCCTAGAGTGAAGCCTAGGTTGCCCGGAACGTAGAAATGACCATAACATTCACACTGATTGCTATTATTCGTTCTATACGATGGAAAAACTGTTATATTTATTTTGTATCTTATGCTTCTGGCGGTGACTTCTTAGGCCCTAGCAATTCGATCTGGTGGAACAACGCCCTAGAGTGAAGCCTAGGTTGCCTGGAACGTACAAATGACAATCACCTTCACACGGGTTGCAATTGTTCCTGTTATAGTGTGGAAAGACTGTTGTATTTTTATTGTATTTTATGCTTCGGGCGTTGACTTCTAAGGCCCTAACTATTCGATCTGGTGGAGCAACGCCATAGAGTGAAGCCCAGGTTGCCCGGAACGTAGAAATGACCAGAACTTTCTCACTGGTTGCTATTATTAGTTTTATACGATGGAAAAACTGTTATATTTATATTGTATTTTATTCTTCTGGCGTTCACTTCTTAGGCCCTAACTATTCGATCTGGTGGAACAACGCCCTAGGGTGAAGCGTAGGTTGCCCGGAACGTAGAAATGACCATAACTTTTACACTGGTAGCAATTATTCGTTTTATACAATGGAAAAACTGTTCTATTTATTTTGTATTTTATGCTTCGGGCGTTGACTTCTAAGGCCCTAACTGTTCGATCTGGTGGAGCAACGCCCTAGAGTGAAGCCTAGGTTGCCCGGAACGTAGAAATGACCATAACATTCACACTGATTGCTATTATTCGTTTTATACGATGGAAAAGCTGTTGTATTTATATTGTATTTTATGCTTCGGGCGTTGACGTCTAAGGCCCTAACTATTCAATCGGTTGCAGCAACGCCCTAGGGTGGATCCTGGGTTGCCCGGAAAGTAGAAATGACCATAACCTTCATACTGGTTGCAATTATTCGTTTTATACGATGGAAAAACTGTTGTATTGATATTGTATTTTATGCTACTGGCGTTCATTTCTAAGGCACTAACTATTCGATCTGGTGGAGCAACGCCCTAGAGTGATGCCGAGGTTGCCCGGAACGTAGAAATGACCATCACTTTCAAACTGGTTGCAAATATTCCGGTTATATGAAGGAAAGACTGTTGTATTTTTATTGCATTTTATGCTTCGGGCATTGGCTTCTAAGGCCCTAACTATTCAATCTGTTGGAGCAACGCCCTAGGGTGTAGCCTAGGTTGCCGGAACGTAGAAATGACCACAACTTTTATACTGGTTGCAATTACTCGTTTTATATGATGGAAAAACTGTTGTATTTATATTGTATTTTATGCTTCTGGCGTTCACTTCTTAGGCCCTAACTATTCGATCTGGTGGAACAACGCCCTAGGGTGAAGCGTAGGTTGCCCGGAACGTAGAAATGACCATAACTTTTACACTGGTAGCAATTATTCGTTTTATACAATGGAAAAACTGTTCTATTTATTTTGTATTTTATGCTTCGGGCGTTGACTTCTAAGGCCCTAACTGTTGGATCTGGTGGAGCAACGCCCTAGAGTGAAGCCTAGGTTGCCCGGAACGTAGAAATGACCATAACATTCACACTGATTGCTATTATTCGTTCTATACGATGGAAAAACTGTTATATTTATTTTGTATCTTATGCTTCTGGCGGTGACTTCTTAGGCCCTAGCAATTCGATCTGGTGGAACAACGCCCTAGAGTGAAGCCTAGGTTGCCTGGAACGTACAAATGACAATCACCTTCACACGGGTTGCAATTGTTCCTGTTATAGTGTGGAAAGACTGTTGTATTTTTATTGTATTTTATGCTTCGGGCGTTGACTTCTAAGGCCCTAACTATTCGATCTGGTGGAGCAACGCCATAGAGTGAAGCCTAGGTTGCCCGGAAAGTAGAAATGACCATACCTTTCATACTGGTTGCAATTATTTGTTTTTTACGATGGAAAAGCTGTTGTATTTATACCGTATTTTATGTTTCTGGCGTTGACTTCTTATGCCCTAACTATTCCATCTGGTGGAACAACGCCCTAGGGTGAAGCCTGGGTTTCCCGGAACGTAGAAATGACCATAACTTTCACGCCGGTAGCAATTATTCTTTTTATAGAATGGAAAAACTGTTCTATTTATTTTGTAGTTTACGCTTCGGGCGTTGACTTCTAAGGCCCTAACTATTCGATCTGGTGGTGCAACGCCCTGGAGTGAGGCCTAGGTTGCCCGGAACGTAGAAATGACCATAATTTTCACACTGGATGCAATTACTCTTTTTATACAATGGAAAAACTGTTGTATCTATATTGTATTTTATGCTTCTGGCGTTGACTTCTAAGGCCGTAGCTATTCGATGTGGTGGAGCAACGCCCTAGATTGAAGCCTAGGTTGACGGGAACGTAGACATGACCATATCATTCAAACTGGTTGCAATTATTCCTGTTATACGATGGAACAGCTGTTGCATTCATATCGTATTTTATGTCTCTGGCGTTGACTTCTTAGGCCCTAACTATTCTATCTGGTGGAGCAATGCCATAGAGTGAAACGTAGGTTGCCCAGAACGTAGAAATGACCATTCGTTTCACACTGGTTGCAATTATTCCTCTTATACGATGGTAAAACTGTTGTATTTTTATTGTATTTTATGCTTCTGGCGTTGAATGCTAAGTCCATAGCTATTCGATCTGGTGGAGCAACGCCCTAGAGTGAAGCCTAGGTTGCCCGGAACGTAGAAATGACCATAATTTTCACACTGGTTACTATTATTCGTTTTATACAATGGAAAAACTGTTCTATTTATTTTGTATTTTATGCTTCGGGCATTGACTTCTAAGGCCCTAACTATTCGAACTGGTTTAGCAACACCCTAGTGTGTAGCCAAGCTGGCTCGGAACGTAGGATATACCATTACCTTCACACTGGTTGCAATTATTCCTGTTATACGATGGATAAATTGTTGCATCTTTATTGTATTTTATGCTTGTGGCGTTGACTTCTAAGGCTCTATCTATTCGATCTGGTGGAGCAACGCCCCAGAGTGAAGCCTAGGTTGCCCGGAACGTAGAAATGACCATAACTTTCACACTGGTTGCAATTATTCGTTTTATACGACGGAAAAGCTGTGGTATTTATATCGTATTTTATGCTTCGGGCATTGACTTCTAAGGCCCTAACTATTCGATCTGGTTTAGCAACACGCTAGGGTGTAGCCAAGCTGGCTCGGAACGTAGGACATACCATTACCTTCACACTGGTTGCAATTATTCCTGTTATACGATGGATAAATTGTTGCATCTTTATTGTATTTTATGCTTCTGGCGTTGACTTCTAAGTCCCTAACTATTCGATCTGGTGGAGCAACGCACTAGAGTGAAGCCTAGGTTGCTCGGAATGTAGAAATGTCCATAACTTTCACACTGGTTGCAATTATACGTTTTATACGATGGAAAAGCTGTTCTATTTTTATTGCATTTTATGCTTCGGGCGTTGGCTTCTAAGTCCCTAACTATTCAACCTGTTGGGCCAACGCCCTAGCGAGAAGCCTAGGTTGCCCGGAACGTAGAAATGACCATAACTTTCACATCGGTAGCAATTATTCGTTTTATACGATGGAAAAACTGTTCTATTTATTTTGTATTTTCTGCTTCGGGCGTTGACTTCTAAGGCCCTAACTATTCAATCGGTTGCAGCAACGCCCTAGGATGGATCCTAGGTTGCCCGGAAAGTAGAAATGACCATAACTTTCATACTGGTTGCAATTATTCGTTTTATACAATGGAAAACCTGTTGTATTTATATTGTATTTTATGCTTGTGGGGTTGACTTCTTAGGCCCTATCTATTCGATCTGGTGGAAGGACGCCCTAGAGTGAAGCCTAGGTTGCTCAGAACGTAGAAATGACCATCACTTTCACACTGGTTGCAATTATTCCTGTTATACGAAGGAAAAACTCTTGTATATTTATTGCATTTTATGCTTCGGGCGTTGACTTCCATGGCCCTACCTATTCGATTTGGTGGAGCAACACCCTACAGTGAAGCCTAGGTTGTCAGAAACGTAGAAATGAACACAACTTTCACACTGGTAGCAATTATTCGTTTTATACAATGGAAAAACTGTTCTACTTATTTTGTATTTTATGCTTCTGGCGTTGACTTCTTAGGCCCTAACTACTCGATCTGGTGGAGTAATGCCTCACAGTTAAGTCTAGGATGCCCGAAACGCCGAAATGATCTTTACTTTCACACTGGTAGCAATTATTCATGCTATACGATGGAAAAAATGTTGCATTCTTGTTATATTTTCTGTTTCTGGCTTCGACTTCTAAGGTCCTAGGTATTCGATCTGGTGGGGCAACGTCCTAGAGTGAAGCCTATGTTGCGCGGAACGTAGAAATGTCCATAACTTTCACACTGGATGCAATTACTCTTTTTATACAATGGAAAAACTGTTGTATCTATATTGTGTTTTATGCTTCTGGCGTTGACTTCTAAGGCCGTAGCTATTCGATGTGGTGGAGCAACGCCCTAGATTGAAGCCTAGGTTGACGGGAACGTAGAAATGACCAAATCATTCAAACTGGTTGCAATTATTCCTGTTATACGATGGAACAGCTGTTGCATTCATATCGTATTTTATGTCTCTGGCGTTGACTTCTTAGGCCCTAACTATTCTATCTGGTGGAGCAATGCCATAGGGTGAAACGTAGGTTGCCCAGAACGTAGAAATGACCATTCCTTTCACACTGGTTGCAATTATTCCTCTTATACGATGGTAAAACTGTTGTATTTTTATTGTATTTTATGCTTCTGGCGTTGAATGCTAAGTCCACAGCTATTCGATCTGGTGGAGCAACGCCCCAGAGTGAAGCCTAGGTTGCCCGGAACGTAGAAATGACCATAACTTTCACACTGGTTGCAATTATTCGTTTTATACGACGGAAAAGCTGTGGTATTTATATCGTATTTTATGCTTCGGGCATTGACTTCTAAGGCCCTAACTATTCGATCTGGTTTAGCAACACCCTAGGGTGTAGCCAAGCTGGCTCGGAACGTAGGACATACCATTACCTTCACACTGGTTGCAATTATTCCTGTTATACGATGGAAAAACTGTTGCATCTTTATTGTATTTTATGCTTCTGGCGTTGACTTCTAAGTCCCTAACTATTCGATCTGGTGGAGCAACGCACTAGAGTGAAGCCTAGGTTGCTCGGAATATAGAAATGTCCATAACTTTCACACTGGTTGCAATTATACGTTTTATACGATGGAAAAGCTGTTGTATTTTTATTGCATTTTATGCTTCGGGCGTTGACTTCTAAGGCCCTAACTATTCAACCTGTTGGGCCAACGCCCTAGCGAGAAGCCTAGGTTGCCCGGAAAGTAGAAATGACCATAACTTTCGTACTGGTCGCAATTATTCGTTTTATAGGATGGAAAAGCTGTTGTATTTATTTTGTATTTTATGCTTCGGGCATTGACTTCTAAGGCCCTAACTATTCGATCTGGTTTAGCAACACCCTAGGGTGTAGCCAAGCTGGCTCGGAACGTAGGACATACCATTACCTTCACACTGGTTGCAATTATTCGTTTTATACGATGGAAAAACTGTTGTATTTATATTGTATTTTATGCTTGTGGCGCTAACTTCTAGGGCACTAACTATTCGATCTGGTGGAGGAGCGCCCTAGGGTGAAGCCTAGGTTGCCCGGAACGTAGAAATGACCATAACATTCACACCGGTTGCAATTATTCGTTTTATACGATGGAAAAGCTGTTGTATTAATATTGCATTTTATGCTTCTGGCGTTGACTTCTTAGGACCTAACTACTCGATCTGGTGGAGTAATGCCTCACAGTTAAGTCTAGGATGCCCGAAACGCCGAAATGATCATTACTTTCACACTGGTAGCAATTATTCATGCTATACGATGGAAAAAGTGTTGCATTCTTCTTGTATTTCCTGGTTCTGGCTTCGACTTCTAAGGTCCTAGCTATTCGATCTGGTGGAGCAACGTCCAAGAGTGAAGCCTAGGTTGCCCGGAACGTAGAAATGTCCAGAACTTTCACACTGGTTGCTATTATTCGTTTTATACGATTGAAAAGCTGTTGCATCTTTGTTGTATTTTATGCTTCGAGCGTTGACTTCTAAGGCCCTAACTATTCCATCTGGTGGAACAACGCCCTAGGGTGAAGCCTAGGTTGCCCGGAACGTAGAAATGACCATAACTTTCACATCGGTAGCAATTATTCGTTTTATACGATGGAAAAACTGTTGTATTGATATTGTAATTTATGCTTCTGGCGTTGCCTTCTGAGGCACTAACTATTAGATCTGGTGGAGCAACGCCCTAGAGTGATGCCGAGGTTGCCCGGAACGTAGAAATGACCATCACTTTCAAACTGGTTGCAATTATTCCGTTTATATGATGGAAAGACTGTTGTATTTTTATTGGATTTTATGCTTCGGGCATTGACTTCTAAGGCACTAACTATGAAATCTGTTGTAGCAACGCCCTAGGGTGTAGCCTAGATTGCCCGGAAAGTAGAAATGACCACAACTTTCATACAGGTTGCTATTATTCGTCTTATACGATGGAAAAACTGTTATATTTATATTGTATTTTATGCTTCTGGCGGTGCCTTCTTAGGCCCTAAGTGTTCGATCTGGTGGAGCAACGCCCTAGGGTGAAGCCTGGGTTTCCCGGAACGTAGAAATGACCATAACTTTCACGCCGGTAGCAATTATTCGTTTTATACGATGGAAAAACTGTTCTATTTATTTTGTATTTTATGCTTCGGGCGTTGACTTCTAAGGCCCTAACTATTCAATCTGTTGGAGCAACGCCCTAGGGTGAAGCCTAGGTTGCCCGGAAAGTAGAAATAACCACAACTTTCACACTGGTAGCAATTATTCTTTTTATAGAATGGAAAAACTGTTCTATTTATTTTGTAGTTTACGCTTCGGGCGTTGACTTCTAAGGCCCTAACTATTCGATCTGGTGGTGCAACGCCCTGGAGTGAGGCCTAGGTTGCCCGGAACGTAGAAATGACCATAATTTTCACACTGGATGCAATTACTCTTTTTATACAATGGAAAAACTGTTGTATCTATATTGTATTTTATGCTTCTGGCGTTGACTTCTAAGGCCGTAGCTATTCGATGTGGTGGAGCAACGCCCTAGATTGAAGCCTAGGTTGACGGGAACGTAGACATGACCATATCATTCAAACTGGTTGCAATTATTCCTGTTATACGATGGAACAGCTGTTGCATTCATATCGTATTTTATGTCTCTGGCGTTGACTTCTTAGGCCCTAACTATTCTATCTGGTGAAGCAATGCCATAGAGTGAAACGTAGGTTGCCCAGAACGTAGAAATGACCATTCGTTTCACACTGGTTGCAATTATTCCTCTTATACGATGGTAAAACTGTTGTATTTTTATTGTATTTTATGCTTCGGGCATTGACTTCTAAGGCCCTAACTATTCGAACTGGTTTAGCAACACCCTAGTGTGTAGCCAAGCTGGCTCGGAACGTAGGATATACCATTACCTTCACACTGGTTGCAATTATTCCTGTTATACGATGGATAAATTGTTGCATCTTTATTGTATTTTATGCTTGTGGCGTTGACTTCTAAGGCGCTATCTATTCGATCTGGTGGAGCAACGCCCCAGAGTGAAGCCTAGGTTGCCCGGAACGTAGAAATGACCATAACTTTCACACTGGTTGCAATTATTCGTTTTATACGACGGAAAAGCTGTGGTATTTATATCGTATTTTATGCTTCGGGCATTGACTTCTAAGGCCCTAACTATTCGATCTGGTTTAGCAACACGCTAGGGTGTAGCCAAGCTGGCTCGGAACGTAGGACATACCATTACCTTCACACTGGTTGCAATTATTCCTGTTATACGAAGGAAAAACTCTTGTATATTTATTGTATTTTATGCTTCGGGCGTTGACTTCCATGGCCCTACCTATTCGATTTGGTGGAGCAACACCCTACAGTGAAGCCTAGGTTGTCAGAAACGTAGAAATGAACATAACTTTCACACTGGTAGCAATTATTCGTTTTATACAATGGAAAAACTGTTCTACTTATTTTGTATTTTATGCCTCTGGCGTTGACTTCTTAGGCCCTAACTACTCGATCTGGTGGAGTAATGCCTCACAGTTAAGTCTAGGATGCCCGAAACGCCGAAATGATCTTTACTTTCACACTGGTAGCAATTATTCATGCTATACGATGGAAAAAATGTTGCATTCTTGTTATATTTTCTGTTTCTGGCTTCGACTTCTAAGGTCCTAGGTATTCGATCTGGTGGGGCAACGTCCTAGAGTGAAGCCTATGTTGCGCGGAACGTAGAAATGTCCATAACTTTCACACTGGATGCAATTACTCTTTTTATACAATGGAAAAACTGTTGTATCTATATTGTATTTTATGCTTCTGGCGTTGACTTCTAAGGCCGTAGCTATTCGATGTGGTGGAGCAACGCCCTAGATTGAAGCCTAGGTTGACGGGAACGTAGAAATGACCATATCATTCAAACTGGTTGCAATTATTCCTGTTATACGATGGAACAGCTGTTGCATTCATATCGTATTTTATGTCTCTGGCGTTGACTTCTTAGGCCCTAACTATTCTATCTGGTGGAGCAATGCCATAGGGTGAAACGTAGGTTGCCCAGAACGTAGAAATGACCATTCCTTTCACACTGGTTGCAATTATTCCTCTTATACGATGGTAAAACTGTTGTATTTTTATTGTATTTTATGCTTCTGGCGTTGAATGCTAAGTCCACAGCTATTCGATCTGGTGGAGCAACGCCCCAGAGTGAAGCCTAGGTTGCCCGGAACGTAGAAATGACCATAACTTTCACACTGGTTGCAATTATTCGTTTTATACGACGGAAAAGCTGTGGTATTTATATCGTATTTTATGCTTCGGGCATTGACTTCTAAGGCCCTAACTATTCGATCTGGTTTAGCAACACCCTAGGGTGTAGCCAAGCTGGCTCGGAACGTAGGACATACCATTACCTTCACACTGGTTGCAATTATTCCTGTTATACGGTGGAAAAACTGTTGCATCTTTATTGTATTTTATGCTTCTGGCGTTGACTTCTAAGTCCCTAACTATTCGATCTGGTGGAGCAACGCACTAGAGTGAAGCCTAGGTTGCTCGGAATGTAGAAATGTCCATAACTTTCACACTGGTTGCAATTATACGTTTTATACGATGGAAAAGCTGTTGTATTTTTATTGCATTTTATGCTTCGGGCGTTGACTTCTAAGGCCCTAACTATTCAACCTGTTGGGCCAACGCCCTAGCGAGAAGCCTAGGTTGCCCGGAAAGTAGAAATGACCATAACTTTCGTACTGGTCGCAATTATTCGTTTTATAGGATGGAAAAGCTGTTGTATTTATTTTGTATTTTATGCTTCGGGCATTGACTTCTAAGGCCCTAACTATTCGATCTGGTTTCGCAACACCCTAGGGTGTAGCCAAGCTGGCTCGGAACGTAGGACATACCATTACCTTCACACTGGTTGCAATTATTCGTTTTATACGATGGAAAAACTGTTGTATTTATATTGTATTTTATGCTTGTGGCGCTAACTTCTAGGGCACTAACTATTCGATCTGGTGGAGCAGCGCCCTAGGGTGAAGCCTAGGTTGCCCGGAACGTAGAAATGACCATAACATTCACACCGGTTGCAATTATTCGTTTTATACGATGGAAAAGCTGTTGTATTAATATTGCATTTTATGCTTCTGGCGTTGACTTCTTAGGACCTAACTACTCGATCTGGTGGAGTAATGCCTCACAGTTAAGTCTAGGATGCCCGAAACGCCGAAATGATCATTACTTTCACACTGGTAGCAATTATTCATGCTATACGATGGAAAAAATGTTGCATTCTTCTTGTATTTCCTGGTTCTGGCTTCGACTTCTAAGGTCCTAGCTATTCGATCTGGTGGAGCAACGTCCAAGAGTGAAGCCTAGGTTGCCCGGAACGTAGAAATGTCCAGAACTTTCACACTGGTTGCTATTATTCGTTTTATACGATTGAAAAGCTGTTGCATCTTTGTTGTATTTTATGCTTCGAGCGTTGACTTCTAAGGCCCTAACTATTCGATCTGGTTTAGCAACACCCTAGGGTGTAGCCAAGCTGGCTCGGAACGTAGGACATACCATTACCTTCACACTGGTTGCAATTATTCCTGTTATACGATGGAAAAACTGTTGCATCTTTATTGTATTTTATGCTTCTGGCGTTGACTTCTAAGTCCCTAACTATTCGATCTGGTGGAGCAACGCACTAGAGTGAAGCCTAGGTTGCTCGGAATGTAGAAATGTCCATAACTTTCACACTGGTTGCAATTATACGTTTTATACGATGGAAAAGCTGTTGTATTTTTATTGCATTTTATGCTTCGGGCGTTGACTTCTAAGGCCCTAACTATTCAACCTGTTGGGCCAACGCCCTAGCGAGAAGCCTAGGTTGCCCGGAAAGTAGAAATGACCATAACTTTCGTACTGGTCGCAATTATTCGTTTTATAGGATGGAAAAGCTGTTGTATTTATTTTGTATTTTATGCTTCGGGCATTGACTTCTAAGGCCCTAACTATTCGATCTGGTTTAGCAACACCCTAGGGTGTAGCCAAGCTGGCTCGGAACGTAGGACATACCATTACCTTCACACTGGTTGCAATTATTCGTTTTATACGATGGAAAAACTGTTGTATTTATATTGTATTTTATGCTTGTGGCGCTAACTTCTAGGGCACTAACTATTCGATCTGGTGGAGCAGCGCCCTAGGGTGAAGCCTAGGTTGCCCGGAACGTAGAAATGACCATAACATTCACACCGGTTGCAATTATTCGTTTTATACGATGGAAAAGCTGTTGTATTAATATTGCATTTTATGCTTCTGGCGTAGACTTCTTAGGACCTAACTACTCGATCTGGTGGAGTAATGCCTCACAGTTAAGTCTAGGATGCCCGAAACGCCGAAATGATCATTACTTTCACACTGGTAGCAATTATTCATGCTATACGATGGAAAAAGTGTTGCATTCTTCTTGTATTTCCTGGTTCTGGCTTCGACTTCTAAGGTCCTAGCTATTCGATCTGGTGGAGCAACGTCCAAGAGTGAAGCCTAGGTTGCCCGGAACGTAGAAATGTCCAGAACTTTCACACTGGTTGCTATTATTCGTTTTATACGATTGAAAAGCTGTTGCATCTTTGTTGTATTTTATGCTTCGAGCGTTGACTTCTAAGGCCCTAACTATTCCATCTGGTGGAACAACGCCCTAGGGTGAAGCCTAGGTTGCCCGGAACGTAGAAATGACCATAACTTTCACATCGGTAGCAATTATTCGTTTTATACGATGGAAAAACTGTTGTATTGATATTGTAATTTATGCTTCTGGCGTTGCCTTCTGAGGCACTAACTATTAGATCTGGTGGAGCAACGCCCTAGAGTGATGCCGAGGTTGCCCGGAACGTAGAAATGACCATCACTTTCAAACTGGTTGCAATTATTCCGTTTATATGATGGAAAGACTGTTGTATTTTTATTGGATTTTATGCTTCGGGCATTGACTTCTAAGGCACTAACTATGAAATCTGTTGTAGCAACGCCCTAGGGTGTAGCCTAGATTGCCCGGAAAGTAGAAATGACCACAACTTTCATACAGGTTGCTATTATTCGTCTTATACGATGGAAAAACTGTTATATTTATATTGTATTTTATGCTTCTGGCGGTGCCTTCTTAGGCCCTAAGTGTTCGATCTGGTGGAGCAACGCCCTAGGGTGAAGCCTGGGTTTCCCGGAACGTAGAAATGACCATAACTTTCACGCCGGTAGCAATTATTCGTTTTATACGATGGAAAAACTGTTCTATTTATTTTGTATTTTATGCTTCGGGCGTTGACTTCTAAGGCCCTAACTATTCAATCTGTTGGAGCAACGCCCTAGGGTGAAGCCTAGGTTGCCCGGAAAGTAGAAATAACCACAACTTTCACACTGGTAGCAATTATTCTTTTTATAGAATGGAAAAACTGTTCTATTTATTTTGTAGTTTACGCTTCGGGCGTTGACTTCTAAGGCCCTAACTATTCGATCTGGTGGAGCAACGCCCCAGAGTGAAGCCTAGGTTGCCCGGAACGTAGAAATGACCATAACTTTCACACTGGTTGCAATTATTCGTTTTATACGACGGAAAAGCTGTGGTATTTATATCGTATTTTATGCTTCGGGCATTGACTTCTAAGGCCCTAACTATTCGATCTGGTTTAGCGACACGCTAGGGTGTAGCCAAGCTGGCTCGGAACGTAGGACATACCATTACCTTCACACTGGTTGCAATTATTCCTGTTATACGAAGGAAAAACTCTTGTATATTTATTGTATTTTATGCTTCGGGCGTTGACTTCCATGGCCCTACCTATTCGATTTGGTGGAGCAACACCCTACAGTGAAGCCTAGGTTGTCAGAAACGTAGAAATGAACATAACTTTCACACTGGTAGCAATTATTCGTTTTATACAATGGAAAAACTGTTCTACTTATTTTGTATTTTATGCTTCTGGCGATGACTTCTTAGGCCCTAACTACTCGATCTGGTGGAGTAATGCCTCACAGTTAAGTCTAGGATGCCCGAAACGCCGAAATGATCTTTACTTTCACACTGGTAGCAATTATTCATGCTATACGATGGAAAAAATGTTGCATTCTTGTTATATTTTCTGTTTCTGGCTTCGACTTCTAAGGTCCTAGGTATTCGATCTGGTGGGGCAACGTCCTAGAGTGAAGCCTATGTTGCGCGGAACGTAGAAATGTCCATAACTTTCACACTGGATGCAATTACTCTTTTTATACAATGGAAAAACTGTTGTATCTATATTGTATTTTATGCTTCTGGCGTTGACTTCTAAGGCCGTAGCTATTCGATGTGGTGGAGCAACGCCCTAGATTGAAGCCTAGGTTGACGGGAACGTAGAAATGACCATATCATTCAAACTGGTTGCAATTATTCCTGTTATACGATGGAACAGCTGTTGCATTCATATCGTATTTTATGTCTCTGGCGTTGACTTCTTAGGCCCTAACTATTCTATCTGGTGGAGCAATGCCATAGGGTGAAACGTAGGTTGCCCAGAACGTAGAAATGACCATTCCTTTCACACTGGTTGCAATTATTCCTCTTATACGATGGTAAAACTGTTGTATTTTTATTGTATTTTATGCTTCTGGCGTTGAATGCTAAGTCCACAGCTATTCGATCTGGTGGAGCAACGCCCCAGAGTGAAGCCTAGGTTGCCCGGAACGTAGAAATGACCATAACTTTCACACTGGTTGCAATTATTCGTTTTATACGACGGAAAAGCTGTGGTATTTATATCGTATTTTATGCTTCGGGCATTGACTTCTAAGGCCCTAACTATTCGATCTGGTTTAGCAACACCCTAGGGTGTAGCCAAGCTGGCTCGGAACGTAGTACATACCATTACCTTCACACTGGTTGCAATTATTCCTGTTATACGGTGGAAAAACTGTTGCATCTTTATTGTATTTTATGCTTCTGGCGTTGACTTCTAAGTCCCTAACTATTCGATCTGGTGGAGCAACGCACTAGAGTGAAGCCTAGGTTGCTCGGAATGTAGAAATGTCCATAACTTTCACACTGGTTGCAATTATACGTTTTATACGATGGAAAAGCTGTTGTATTTTTATTGCATTTTATGCTTCGGGCGTTGACTTCTAAGGCCCTAACTATTCAACCTGTTGGGCCAACGCCCTAGCGAGAAGCCTAGGTTGCCCGGAAAGTAGAAATGACCATAACTTTCGTACTGGTCGCAATTATTCGTTTTATAGGATGGAAAAGCTGTTGTATTTATTTTGTATTTTATGCTTCGGGCATTGACTTCTAAGGCCCTAACTATTCGACCTGGTTTAGCAACACCCTAGGGTGTAGCCAAGCTGGCTCGGAACGTAGGACATACCATTACCTTCACACTGGTTGCAATTATTCGTTTTATACGATGGAAAAACTGTTGTATTTATATTGTATTTTATGCTTGTGGCGCTAACTTCTAGGGCACTAACTATTCGATCTGGTGGAGCAGCGCCCTAGAGTGATGCCGAGGTTGCCCGGAACGTAGAAATGACCATCACTTTCACACTGGTTGCAATTATTCCGTTTATATGATGGAAAGACTGTTGTATTTTTATTGGATTTTATGCTTCGGGCATTGACTTCTAAGGCACTAACTATGAAATCTGTTGTAGCAACGCCCTAGGGTGTAGCCTAGATTGCCCGGAAAGTAGAAATGACCACAACTTTCATACAGGTTGCTATTATTCGTCTTATACGATGGAAAAACTGTTATATTTATATTGTATTTTATGCTTCTGGCGGTGCCTTCTTAGGCCCTAAGTGTTCGATCTGGTGGAGCAACGCCCTAGAGTGAAGCCTAGGTTGCCCGGAACGTAGAAATGATCATCACTTTCAAATTGGTTGCTATTAATCCTTTTATACGATGGAAAAACTGTTGTATTTATATTGCATTTTATGCTTCTGGCGCTGACTTCTAAGGCCGTAGCTATTCGATGTGGTGGAGCAACGCCCTAGAGTGAAGCCTAGGTTGCCCGGAACGTGGAAATGACCATAACTTTCACACTGGTTGCTATTATTCGTTCTATACGATGGAAAAACTGTTATATTTATATTGTATCTCATGCTCCTGGCGTTGACTCCTTAGGCCTTAACAATTCGATCTGGTGGAACAACGCGCTAGAGTGAAGCCTAGGTTGCCTGGAACGTACAAATGACCATCACTTTCACACAGGTTGCAATTATTCCTGTTATAGGATGGAAAGACTGTTGTATTTTTATTGTATTTTACGCTTCGGGCGTTGACTTCTAAGGCCCTAACTATTCGATCTGGTGGAGCAACGCCCTAGAGTGAAGCCTAGGTTGCCCGGAACGTAGAAATGACCAGAATTTTCACACTGGTTGCTATTATTCGTTTTAGACGATCGATAATCTGTTATATTTATATTGTATTTTATGCTTCTGGCGTTGACTTCTTAGGCCCTAACTTTTCGATCTGGTGGAACAACGCCCTAGAGTGAAGCCTAGGTTGCCCGGAAAGTAGAAATGACCATACCTTTCATACTGGTTGCCATTATTTGTTCTATACGATGGGAAAGCTGTTGTATTTATACCGTATTTTATGCTTCTGGCGTTGACTTCTTATGCCCTAACTATTCCATCTGGTGGAACAACGCCCTAGGGTGAAGGCTGGGTTGGCCGGAACGTAGAAATGACCATAACTTTCACACCGGTAGCAATTATTCGTTTTATACAATGGAAAAACTGTTCTATTTATTTTGTATTTTATGCTTCGGGCGTCGACTTCTAAGGCCCTAACTGTTTGATCTGGTGGAGCAACGCCCTAGAGTGAAGCCTAGGTTGCCCGGAATGTAGAAATGACCATAACATTCACACTGGTTGCTATTATTCGTTTTATACGATGGTAAAACTGTTATATTTGTATTGTATTTCATGCTTCTGGCGTTGACTTCTTAGGCCCTAACTTTTCGATCAGGTGGAACAACGCCCTAGAGTGAAGCCTAGGTTGCCCGGAACGTAGAAATGACCATCACTTTCACACTGGTTGCAATTACTCCTGTTATACGATGGAAAAGCTCTTGTATATTTAATGTATTTTATGCTTCGGGCGTTGACTTCTATGGCCCTACCTATTCGATCTGGTGGAGCTATGCCCTACAGTCAAGCCTAATTTGCCCGTAACGTAGAAATGAACATAACTTTCACACTGGTAGCAATTATTCGTTTTATACAATGGAAAAACTGTTCAATTTATTTTGTATTTTATGCTTCCGGCGTTGACTTCTATGGCCCGACCTATTCGATCTGGTGTAGCAACACCCTACAGTCAAGCCTAGGTTGCCCGGAACGTAGAAATGACCATAACATTCACACCGGTTGCAATTATTTATGCTATACGTTAGAAAAACTGTTGCATTTTTATTGTAATTTATGCTTCTAGCGTTGACTTCTAAGGCCGTAGCTATTCGATGTGGTGGAGAAACGCCCTAGAGTGAAGCCTAGGTTGTCCGCAACGTAGAAATGACCATTACTTTCATACTGTTTGCTATTATTCATTTTATACGATGGAAAAGGTGTTGTATTTATATTCTATTTTATGCTTCTAGCGTTGACTGCTAAGGCCGTAGCTATTAGATGTGGTGGAGTAACGCCCTAGAGTGACGCCTACGTTGCCTGGAACGTAGAAATGGCCATTACTTTCACAATGTTTCCAATTATTCATTTTATACGATGGAAAAACTGTTGTACTTATATTGTATTTTATTCTTATGGCGTTGATTTCTAAGTCCCTAGCTATGCGATCTGGTGGAGCAACGCCCTAGAGTGAAGCCTAGATTGCCCGGAAAGTAGAAATGACTATAACTTTCACACTGGTTGCAATTATTGGTTTTATACGATGGAAAAGCTGTTGTATTTATACCGTATTTTATGCTTCTGGCGTTGGCTTGTTATGCCCTAACTATTCCATCTGGTGGAACAACACCCTAGGGTGATGCCTAGGTTGCCCGGAACGTAGAAATGACCATAACTTTCACATCGGTAGCAATTATTCGTTTTATACGATGGAAAAACTATTCTATTTATTTTGTATTTTATGCTTCGGGCGTTGACTCCTAAGGCCCTAACTATTCAATCGGTTGCAGCAACGCCCTAGGGTGGATCCTAGGTTGCCCGGAAAGTAGAAATGACTATAACTTTCACACTGGTTGCAATTATTCGTTTTATACGATGGAAAAGCTGTTGTATTTATACCGTATTTTATGCTTCTGGCGTTGACTTCTTATGCCCTAACTATTCCATCTGGTGGAACAACAGCCTAGGGTGATGCCTAGGTTGCCTGGAACGTAGAAATGTCCATAAGTTTCACACCGGTAGCAATTATTCGTTTTATACGATGGAAAAACTGTTGTATTTATATTGCATTTTATGCTTCGTGCGTTGACTTGTAAGGCCCTAACTATTCAATCTGTTGGAGCAACGCCCTTGGGTGAAGCCTAGGTTGCCAGGAACTTAGAAATGACCATAACTTTCACATCGGTAGCAATTATTCGTTTTATACGATGGTAAAACTGTTGTATTTATTTTGTATTTGGTGCTTCTGGCGTTGACTTCTTAGGCCTTAACTATTCGATCTGGTGGAGCAGCGCCATAGAGTGAAGCCTAGGGTGCCCGGAAAGAAGAAATGAACATTATTTTCACACTGGTTGCAATAATTCGTTTTATACGATGGAAAAACTGTTGTATTTATTATGTATTTTATGCTTCTGACGTTGTATTTTAAGGCCGCAGCTATTCGATGTGGTGGAGCAACGCCCTAGAGTGAAGCCTAGGTTGCCCGGAACCTAGAAATGACCATTACTTTCACACTGGTTGCAATTATTCGTTTTATACGATGGAAAAGCTGTTGCATTTATTTTGTATTTTATGCTTCGGGCGTTGACGTCTAAGGCCCTAACTATTCAATCGGTTGCAGCAACGCCCTAGGGTGGATCCTAGGTTGCCCGGAAAGTAGAAATGCCCATAACCTTCATACTGGTTGCAATTATTCGTTTTATACGATGGAAAAACTGTTGTATTGATATTGTATTTTATGCTTCTGGCGTTGACTTCTAAGGCACTAACTATTCGATCTGGTGGAGCAACGCCCTAGAGTGATGCCGAGGTTGCCCGGAACGTAGAAATGACCATCACTTTCAAAGTGGATGCAATTATTCCGGTTATATGATGGAAAGACTGTTGTATTTTTATTGCATTTTATGCTTCGGGCATTGACTTCTAAGGCCCTAACTATTCAATCTGTTGGAGCAACGACCTAGGGTGTAGCCTAGGTTGCCCGGAACGTAGAAATGACCACAACTTTTATACTGGTTGCAATTACTCGTTTTATATGATGGAAAAACTGTTGTATTTATATTGTATTTTATGCTCCTGGCGTTCACTTCTTAGGCCCTAACTATTCGATCTGGTGGAACAACGCCCTAGGGTGAAGCGTAGGTTGCCCGGAACGTAGAAATGACCATAACTTTTACACTGGTAGCAATTATTCGTTTTATACAATGGAAAAACTGTTCTATTTATTTTGTATTTTATGCTTCGGGCGTTGACTTCTAAGGCCCTAACTGTTGGATCTGGTGGAGCAACGCCCTAGAGTGAAGCCTAGGTTGCCCGGAACGTAGAAATGACCATAACATTCACACTGATTGCTATTATTCGTTCTATACGATGGAAAAACTGTTATATTTATTTTGTATCTTATGCTTCTGGCGGTGACTTCTTAGGCCCTAGCAATTCGATCTGGTGGAACAACGCCCTAGAGTGAAGCCTAGGTTGCCTGGAACGTACAAATGACAATCACCTTCACACGGGTTGCAATTGTTCCTGTTATAGTGTGGAAAGACTGTTGTATTTTTATTGTATTTTATGCTTCGGGCGTTGACTTCTAAGGCCCTAACTATTCGATCTGGTGGAGCAACGCCATAGAGTGAAGCCTAGGTTGCCCGGAACGTAGAAATGACCAGAACTTTCTCACTGGTTGCTATTATTAGTTTTATACGATGGAAAAACTGTTATATTTATATTGTATTTTATGCTTCTGGCGTTTACTTCTTAGGCCCTATCTATTCGATCTGGTGGAGCAACACCCTACAGTGAAGCCTAGGTTGCCCGGAACGTAGATATGACCATAACCTTCACACAGGTTGCAATTATTCGTTTTCTACGATGGAAAAGCTGTTGAATTTAAATTGTATTTCATCCTTCCGGTGTTGACTTCTTAGACCCTAACTCTTTGATCTGGTGGAGCAGCGCTTCAGAGATAAGTCTAGGATGCCCGAAACGTCGAAATGATCGTTACTTTCGCACTGGTTGCAATTAGTCATGCTATACAATGGAAAAATTGTTGTATTTATACTGTATTTTATGCTTCTGGCGTTGACTTCTAAGGCCGCAGCTATTCGATTTGGTGGAGCAACGCCCTAGAGTGAAGCCTAGGTTTCCCGGAACGTAGAAATGCCCATTACTTTCACACTGGTTGCAATTATTAGTTTTATACGATGGAAAAACTGTTCCATTTATTTTGTATTTTATGCTTCGGGCGTTGACTTCTAAGGCCCTATCGATTCAATCTGTTGGAGCAACACCCTAGCGTGAAGCCTAGGTTGCCCGGAAAGTAGAAATGACCATACCTTTCATACTGGTTGCAATTATTTGTTTTTTACGACAGAAAAGCTGTTGTATTTATACCGTATTTTATGTTTCTGGCGTTGACTTCTTATGCCCTAACTATTCCATCTGGTGGAACAACGCCCTAGGGTGAAGCCTGGGTTTCCCGGAACGTAGAAATGACCATAACTTTCACGCCGGTAGCAATTATTCGTTTTATACGATGGAAAAACTGTTCTATTTATTTTGTATTTTATGCTTCGGGCGTTGACTTCTAAGGCCCTAACTATTCAATCTGTTGGAGCAACGCCCTAGGGTGAAGCCTAGGTTGCCCGGAAAGTAGAAATAACCGCAACTTTCACACTGGTAGCAATTATTCTGTTTATAGAATGGAAAAACTGTTCTATTTATTTTGTAGTTTACGCTTCGGGCGTTGACTTCTAAGGCCCTAACTATACGATCTGGTTTAGCAACACGCTAGGGTGTAGCCAAGATGGCTCGGAACGTAGGACATACCATTACCTTCACACTGGTTGCAATTATTCCTGTTATACGATGGATAAATTGTTGCATCTTTATTGTATTTTATGCTTGTGGCGTTGACTTCTAAGGCTCTATCTATTCGATCTGGTGGATCAACGCCACAGAGTGAAGCCTAGGTTGCCCGGAACGTAGAAATGACCATAACTTTCACACTGGTTGCAATTATTCGTTTTATACGACGGAAAAGCTGTCGTATTTATATCGTATTTTATGCTTCGGGCATTGACTTCTAAGGCCCTAACTATTCGATCTGGTTTAGCAACACCCTAGTGTGTAGCCAAGCTGGCTCGGAACGTAGGACATACCATTACCTTCACACTGGTTGCAATTATTCCTGTTATACGATGGAAAAACTGTTGCATCTTTATTGTATTTTATGCTTCTGGCGTTGACTTCTAAGTCCCTAACTATTCGATCTGGTGGAGCAACGCACTAGAGTGAAGCCTAGGTTGCTCGGAATGTAGAAATGTCCATAACTTTCTCACTGGTTGCAATAATTCGTTTTATACGATGGAAAAACTGTTGTATTTATTATGTATTTTATGCTTCTGACGCTGTATTTTAAGGCCGTAGCTATTCGATGTGGTGGAGCAACGCCCTAGAGTGAAGCCTAGGTTGCCCGGAACCTAGAAATGACCATTACTTTCACACTGGTTGCAATTATTCGTTTTATACGATGGAAAAGCTGTTGTATTTATATTGTATTTTATGCTTCGGGCGTTGACGTCTAAGGCCCTAACTATTCAATCGGTTGCAGCAACGCCCTAGGGTGGATCCTAGGTTGCCCGGAAAGTAGAAATGACCATAACCTTCATACTGGTTGCAATTATTCGTTTTATACGATGGAAAAGCTGTTGTATTGATATTGTATTTTATGCTACTGGCGTTGATTTCTAAGGCACTAACTAATCGATCTGGTGGAGCAACGCCCTAGAGTGATGCCGAGGTTGCCCGGAACGTAGAAATGACCATCACTTTCAAACTGGTTGCAATTATTCCGGTTATATGATGGAAAGACTGTTGTATTTTTATTGCATTTTATGCTTCGGGCATTGGCTTCTAAGGCCCTAACTATTCAATCTGTTGGAGCAACGCCCTAGGGTGTAGCCTAGGTTGCCCGGAACGTAGAAATGACCACAACTTTTATACTGGTTGCAATTACTCGTTTTATATGATAGAAAAACTGTTGTATTTATATTGTATTTTATGCTTCTGGCGTTCACTTCTTAGGCCCTAACTATTCGATCTGGTGGAACAACGCCCTAGGGTGAAGCGTAGGTTGCCCGGAACGTAGAAATGACCATAACTTTTACACTGGTAGCAATTATTCGTTTTATACAATGGAAAAACTGTTCTATTTATTTTGTATTTTATGCTTCGGGCGTTGACTTCTAAGGCCCTAACTGTTGGATCTGGTGGAGCAACGCCCTAGAGTGAAGCCTAGGTTGCCCGGAACGTAGAAATGACCATAACATTCACACTGATTGCTATTATTCGTTCTATACGATGGAAAAACTGTTATATTTATTTTGTATCTTATGCTTCTGGCGGTGACTTCTTAGGCCCTAGCAATTCGATCTGGTGGAACAACGCCCTAGAGTGAAGCCTAGGTTGCCTGGAACGTACAAATGACAATCACCTTCACACAGGTTGCAATTATTCGTTTTCTACGATGGAAAAGCTGTTGAATTTAAATTGTATTTCATCCTTCCGGTGTTGACTTCTTAGACCCTAACTCTTCGATCTGGTGGAGCAGCGCTTCAGAGATAAGTCTAGGATGCGCGAAACGTCGAAATGATCGTTACTTTCGCACTGGTTGCAATTAGTCATGCTATACAATGGAAAAATTGTTGTATTTATACTGTATTTTATGCTTCTGTCGTTGACTTCTAAGGCCGCAGCTATTCGATTTGGTGGAGCAACGCCCTAGAGTGAAGCCTATGTTTCCCGGAACGTAGAAATGCCCATTACTTTCACACTGGTTGCAATTATTAGTTTTATACGATGGAAAAACTGTTCCATTTATTTTGTATTTTATGCTTCGGGCGTTGACTTCTAAGGCCCTATCTATTCAATCTGTTGGAGCAACACCCTAGCGTGAAGCCTAGGTTGCCCGGAAAGTAGAAATGACCATACCTTTCATACTGGTTGCAATTATTTGTTTTATACGATGGAAAAGCTGTTGTATTCATACCGTATTTTATGCTTCTGGCGTTGACTTCTTATGCCCTAACTATTCCATCTGGTGGAACAACGCCCTAGGGTGAAGCCTGGGTTTCCCGGAACGTAGAAATGACCATAACTTTCACGCCGGTAGCAATTATTCGTTTTATACGATGGAAAAACTGTTCTATTTATTTTGTATTTTATGCTTCGGGCGTTGACTTCTAAGGCCCTAACTATTCATCTGTTGGAGCAACGCCCTAGGGTGAAGCCTAGGTTGCCCGGAAAGTAGAAATAACCACAACTTTCACACTGGTAGCAATTATTCTTTTTATAGAATGGAAAAACTGTTCTATTTATTTTGCAGTTTATGCTTCGGGCGTTGACTTCTAAGGCCCTAACTATTCGATCTGGTGGTGCAACGCCCTAGAGTGAGGCCTAGGTTGCCCGGAACGTAGAAATGACCATAATTTTCACACTGGTTACTATTATTCGTTTTATACAATGGAAAAACTGTTCTATTTATTTTGTATTTTATGCTTCGGGCATTGACTTCTAAGGCCCTAACTATTCGATCTGGTTTAGCAACACGCTAGGGTGTAGCCAAGATGGCTCGGAACGTAGGACATACCATTACCTTCACACTGGTTGCAATTATTCCTGTTATACGATGGATAAATTGTTGCATCTTTATTGTATTTTATGCTTGTGGCGTTGACTTCTAAGGCTCTATCTATTCGATCTGGTGGAGCAACGCCACAGAGTGAAGCCTAGGTTGCCCGGAACGTAGAAATGACCATAACTTTCACACTGGTTGCAATTATTCGTTTTATACGACGGAAAAGCTGTGGTATTTATATCGTATTTTATGCTTCGGGCATTGACTTCTAAGGCCCTAACTATTCGATCTGGTTTAGCAACACCCTAGGGTGTAGCCAAGCTGGCTCGGAACATAGGACATACCATTACCTTCACACTGGTTGCAATTATTCCTGTTATACGATGGAAAAACTGTTGCATCTTTATTGTATTGTATGCTTCTGGCGTTGACTGCTAAGTCCCAAACTATTCGATCTGGTGGAGCAACGCACTAGAGTGAAGCCTAGGTTGCTCGGAATGTAGAAATGTCCATAACTTTCACACTGGTTGCAATTATACGTTTTATACGATGGAAAAGCTGTTGTATTTTTATTGCATTTTATGCTTCGGGCGTTGACTTCTAAGGCCCTAACTATTCAACCTGTTGGGCCAACGCCCTAGCGAGAAGCCTAGGTTGCCCGGAAAGTAGAAATGACCATAACTTTCGTACTGGTCGCAATTATTCGTTTTATAGAATGGAAAAGCTGTTGTATTTATTTTGTATTTTATGCTTCGGGCATTGACTTCTAAGGCCCTAACTATTCGATCTGGTTTAGCAACACCCTAGGGTGTAGCCAAGCTGGCTCGGAACGTAGGACATACCATTACCTTCACACTGGTTGCAATTATTCGTTTTATACGATGGAAAAACTGTTGTATTTATATTGTATTTTATGCTTGTGGCGCTAACTTCTAGGGCACTAACTATTCGATCTGGTGGAGCAGCGCCCTAGGGTGAAGCCTAGGTTGCCCGGAACGTAGAAATGACCATAACATTCACACCGGTTGCAATTATTCGTTTTATACGATGGAAAAGCTGTTGTATTATATATTGCATTTTATGCTTCTGGCGTTGACTTCTTAGGACCTAACTACTCGATCTGGTGGAGTAATGCCTCGCAGTTAAGTCTAGGATGCCCGAAACGCCGAAATGATCATTACCTTCACACTGGTAGCAATTATTCATGCTATACGATGGAAAAAATGTTGCATTCTTCTTGTATTTCCTGGTTCTGGCTTCGACTTCTAAGGTCCTAGCTATTCGATCTGGTGGAGCAACGTCCAAGAGTGAAGCCTAGGTTGCCCGGAACGTAGAAATGTCCAGAACTTTCACACTGGTTGCTATTATTCGTTTTATACGATTGAAAAGCTGTTGCATCTTTGTTGTATTTTATGCTTCGAGCGTTGACTTCTAAGGCCCTAACTATTCCATCTGGTGGAACAACGCCCTAGGGTGAAGCCTAGGTTGCCCGGAACGTAGAAATGACCATAACTTTCACATCGGTAGCAATTATTCGTTTTATACGATGGAAAAACTGTTGTATTGATATTGTAATTTATGCTTCTGGCGTTGCCTTCTGAGGCACTAACTATTAGATCTGGTGGAGCAACGCCCTAGAGTGATGCCGAGGTTGCCCGGAACGTAGAAATGACCATCACTTTCAAACTGGTTGCAATTATTCCGTTTATATGATGGAAAGACTGTTGTATTTTTATTGCATTTTATGCTTCGGGCATTGACTTCTAAGGCACTAACTATGAAATCTGTTGTAGCAACGCCCTAGGGTGTAGCCTAGATTGCCCGGAAAGTAGAAATGACCACAACTTTCATACAGGTTGCTATTATTCGTCTTATACGATGGAAAAACTGTTATATTTATATTGTATTTTATGCTTCTGGCGGTGCCTTCTTAGGCCCTAAGTGTTCGATCTGGTGGAGCAACGCCCTAGAGTGAAGCCTAGGTTGCCCGGAACGTAGAAATGATCATCACTTTCAAGTTGGTTGCTATTAATCCTTTTATACGATGGAAAAACTGTTGTATTTATATTGCATTTTATGCTTCTGGCGCTGACTTCTAAGGCCGTAGCTATTCGGTGTGGTGGAGCAACGCCCTAGAGTGAAGCCTAGGTAGCCCGGAACGTAGAAATGACCATAACTTTCACGCCGGTAGCAATTATTCGCTTTATACGATGGAAAAAATGTTGCATTCTTCTTGTATTTCCTGTTTCTGGCTTCGACTTCTAAGGTCCTAGCTATTCGATCTGGTGGAGCAACGTCCAAGAGTGAAGCCTAGGTTGCCCGGAACGTAGAAATGTCCAGAACTTTCACACTGGTTGCTATTATTCGTTTTATACGATGGAAAAGCTGTTGCATCTTTGTTGTATTTTATGCTTCGAGCGTTGACTTCTAAGGCCCTAACTATTCCATCTGGTGGAACAACGCCCTAGGGTGAAGCCTAGGTTGCCCGGAACGTAGAAATGACCATAACTTTAACATGGGTAGCAATTATTCGTTTTATACGGTGGAAAAACTGTTGTATTGATATTGTAATTTATGCTTCTGGCGTTGCCTTCTGAGGCACTAACTATTAGATCTGGTGGAGCAACGCCCTAGAGTGATGCCGAGGTTGCCCGGAACGTAGAAATGACCATCACTTTCAAACTGGTTGCAATTAATCCGTTTATATGATGGAAAGACTGTTGTATTTTTATTGCATTTTATGCTTCGGGCATTGACTTCTAAGGCACTAACTATGAAATCTGTTGTAGCAACGCCCTAGGGTGTAGCCTAGATTGCCCGGAAAGTAGAAATGACCACAACTTTCATACAGGTTGCTATTATTCGTCTTATACGATGGAAAAACTGTTATATTTATATTGTATTTTATGCTTCTGGCGGTGCCTTCTTAGGCCCTAAGTGTTCGATCTGGTGGAGCAACGCCCTAGAGTGAAGCCTAGGTTTCCCGGAACGTAGAAATGATCATCACTTTCAAATTGGTTGCTATTAATCCTTTTATACGATGGAAAAACTGTTGTATTTATATTGCATTTTATGCTTCTGGCGCTGACTTCTAAGGCCGTAGCTATTCGATGTGGTGGAGCAACGCCCTAGAGTGAAGCCTAGGTTGCCCGGAACGTAGAAATGACCATTACTTTCACACTGGTTGCAATTATCAGTTTTATTCGGTGGAAAAACTGTTCTATTTATTTTGTATTTTATGCTTCGGGCGTTGACTTCCAAGGCCCTAACTATTCAATCTGTTGGAGCAACGCCCTAGGGTGAAGCCTAGGTTTCCCGGAACGTAGAAATGACCATCACTTTCAAACTGGTTGCAATTATTGCTGTTATATGATGGAAAAGCTGTTGTATTTTTATTGCATTTTATGCTTCTGGCATTGACTTATAAGGCCCTAACTATTCAATCTGTTGTAGCAACGCCCTAGGGTGAAGCCTGGGTTTCCCGGAACGTAGAAATGACCATAACTTTCACGCCGGTAGCAATTATTCGTTTTATACGATGGAAAAACTGTTCTATTTATTTTGTATTTTATGCTTCGGGCGTTGACTTCTAAGGCCCTAACTATTCAATCTGTTGGAGCAACGCCCTAGGGTGAAGCCTAGGTTTCCCGGAACGTAGAAATGTCCAGAACTTTCACACTGATTGCTATTATTCGTTTTATACGATGGAAAAACTGTTGCATCTTTGTTGTATTTTATGCTTCGAGCGTAGACTTCTAAGGCCCTAACTATTCCATCTGGTGGAACAACGCCCTAGGGTGAAGCCTAGGTTGCCCGGAACGTAGAAATGACCATAATTTTCACATCGGTAGCAATTATTCGTTTTATACGATGGAAAAACTGTTGTATTGATATTGTATTATATGCTTCTGGCGTTGCCTTCTGAGGCACTAACTATTAGATCTGGTGGAGCAACGCCCTAGAGTGATGCCGAGGTTGCCCGGAACGTAGAAATGACTATCACTTTCAAACTGGTTGCAATTATTCCGGTTATATGATGGAAAGACTGTTGTATTTTTATTGCATTTTATGCATCGAGCATCGACTTCTAAGGCACCAACTATGAAATCTGTTGTAGCAACGCCCTAGGGTGTAGCCTAGGTTGCCCGGAAAGTAGAAATGACCACAACTTTCATACAGGTTGCTATTATTCGTCTTATACGATGGAAAAACTGTTATATTTATATTGTATTTTATGCTTCTGGCGGTGCCTTCTTAGGCCCTAAGTGTTCGACCTGGTGGAGCAACGCCCTAGAGTGAAGCCTAGGTTGCCCGGAACGTAGAAATGATCATCACTTTCAAATTGGTTGCAATTAATCCTTTTATACGATGGAAAAACTGTTGTATTTATATTGCATTTTATGCTTCTGGCGCTGACTTCTAAGGCCGTAGCTATTCGATGTGGTGGAGCAACGCCCTAGAGTCAAGCCTAGGTTGCCCGGAACGTAGAAATGCCCATTACTTTCACACTGGTTGCAATTATCAGTTTTATACGGTGGAAAAACTGTTCTATTTATTTTGTATTTTATGCTTCGGGCGTTGACTTCCAAGGCCCTAACTATTCAATCTGTTGGAGCAACGCCCTAGGGTGAAGCCTAGGTTTCCCGGAACGTAGAAATGACCATCACTTTCAAACTGGTTGCAATTATTGCTGTTATATGATGGAAAAGCTGTTGTATTTTTATTGCATTTTATGCTTCTGGCATTGACTTATAAGGCCCTAACTATTCAATCTGTTGTAGCAACGCCCTAGGGTGAAGCCTGGGTTTCCCGGAACGTAGAAATGACCATAACTTTCACGCCGGTAGCAATTATTCGTTTTATACGATGGAAAAACTGTTCTATTTATTTTGTATTTTATGCTTCGGGCGTTGACTTCTAAGGCCCTAACTATTCAATCTGTTGGAGCAACGCCCTAGCGTGAAGCCTAGGTTTCCCGGAACGTAGAAATGTCCAGAACTTTCACACTGATTGCTATTATTCGTTTTATACGATGGAAAAACTGTTGCATCTTTGTTGTATTTTATGCTTCGAGCGTAGACTTCTAAGGCCCTAACTATTCCATCTGGTGGAACAACGCCCTAGGGTGAAGCCTAGGTTGCCCGGAACGTAGAAATGACCATAACTTTCACATCGGTAGCAATTATTCGTTTTATACGATGGAAAAACTGTTGTATTGATATTGTATTATATGCTTCTGGCGTTGCCTTCTGAGGCACTAACTATTAGATCTGGTGGAGCAACGCCCTAGAGTGATGCCGAGGTTGCCCGGAACGTAGAAATGACTATCACTTTCAAACTGGTTGCAATTATTCCGGTTATATGATGGAAAGACTGTTGTATTTTTATTGCATTTTATGCATCGAGCATCGACTTCTAAGGCACCAACTATGAAATCTGTTGTAGCAACGCCCTAGGGTGTAGCCTAGGTTGCCCGGAAAGTAGAAATGACCACAACTTTCATACAGGTTGCTATTATTCGTCTTATACGATGGAAAAACTGTTATATTTATATTGTATTTTATGCTTCTGGCGGTGCGTTCTTAGGCCCTAAGTGTTCGACCTGGTGGAGCAACGCCCTAGAGTGAAGCCTAGGTTGCCCGGAACGTAGAAATGATCATCACTTTCAAATTGGTTGCAATTAATCCTTTTATACGATGGAAAAACTGTTGTATTTATATTGCATTTTATGCTTCTGGCGCTGACTTCTAAGGCCGTAGCTATTCGATGTGGTGGAGCAACGCCCTAGAGTGAAGCCTAGGTTGCCCGGAACGTAGAAATGCCCATTACTTTCACACTGGTTGCAATTATCAGTTTTATACGGTGGAAAAACTGTTCTATTTATTTCGTATTTTATGCTTCGGGCGTTGACTTCCAAGGCCCTAACTATTCAATCTGTTGGAACAACGCCCTAGGGTGAAGCCTAGGTTTCCCGGAACGTAGAAATGACCATCACTTTCAAACTGGTTGCAATTATTGCTGTTATATGATGGAAAAGCTGTTGTATTTTTATTGTATTTTATGCTTCTGGCGTTGAATGCTAAGTCCATAGCTATTCGATCTGGTGCTGCAACGCCCTAGCGAGAAGCCTAGGTTGCCCGGAAAGTAGAAATGACCATAACTTTCGTACTGGTCGCAATTATTCGTTTTATAGAATGGAAAAGCTGTTGTATTTATTTTGTATTTTATGCTTCGGGCATTGACTTCTAAGGCCCTAACTATTCGATCTGGTTTAGCAACACCCTAGGGTGTAGCCAAGCTGGCTCGGAACGTAGGACATACCATTACCTTCACACTGGTTGCAATTATTCGTTTTATACGATGGAAAAACTGTTGTATTTATATTGTATTTTATGCTTGTGGCGCTAACTTCTAGGGCACTAACTATTCGATCTGGTGGAGCAGCGCCCTAGGGTGAAGCCTAGGTTGCCCGGAACGTAGAAATGACCATAACATTCACACCGGTTGCAATTATTCGTTTTATACGATGGAAAAGCTGTTGTATTATATATTGCATTTTATGCTTCTGGCGTTGACTTCTTAGGACCTAACTACTCGATCTGGTGGAGTAATGCCTCGCAGTTAAGTCTAGGATGCCCGAAACGCCGAAATGATCATTACCTTCACACTGGTAGCAATTATTCATGCTATACGATGGAAAAAATGTTGCATTCTTCTTGTATTTCCTGGTTCTGGCTTCGACTTCTAAGGTCCTAGCTATTCGATCTGGTGGAGCAACGTCCAAGAGTGAAGCCTAGGTTGCCCGGAACGTAGAAATGTCCAGAACTTTCACACTGGTTGCTATTATTCGTTTTATACGATTGAAAAGCTGTTGCATCTTTGTTGTATTTTATGCTTCGAGCGTTGACTTCTAAGGCCCTAACTATTCCATCTGGTGGAACAACGCCCTAGGGTGAAGCCTAGGTTGCCCGGAACGTAGAAATGACCATAACTTTCACATCGGTAGCAATTATTCGTTTTATACGATGGAAAAACTGTTGTATTGATATTGTAATTTATGCTTCTGGCGTTGCCTTCTGAGGCACTAACTATTAGATCTGGTGGAGCAACGCCCTAGAGTGATGCCGAGGTTGCCCGGAACGTAGAAATGACCATCACTTTCAAACTGGTTGCAATTATTCCGTTTATATGATGGAAAGACTGTTGTATTTTTATTGCATTTTATGCTTCGGGCATTGACTTCTAAGGCACTAACTATGAAATCTGTTGTAGCAACGCCCTAGGGTGTAGCCTAGATTGCCCGGAAAGTAGAAATGACCACAACTTTCATACAGGTTGCTATTATTCGTCTTATACGATGGAAAAACTGTTATATTTATATTGTATTTTATGCTTCTGGCGGTGCCTTCTTAGGCCCTAAGTGTTCGATCTGGTGGAGCAACGCCCTAGAGTGAAGCCTAGGTTGCCCGGAACGTAGAAATGATCATCACTTTCAAGTTGGTTGCTATTAATCCTTTTATACGATGGAAAAACTGTTGTATTTATATTGCATTTTATGCTTCTGGCGCTGACTTCTAAGGCCGTAGCTATTCGGTGTGGTGGAGCAACGCCCTAGAGTGAAGCCTAGGTAGCCCGGAACGTAGAAATGACCATAACTTTCACGCCGGTAGCAATTATTCGCTTTATACGATGGAAAAAATGTTGCATTCTTCTTGTATTTCCTGTTTCTGGCTTCGACTTCTAAGGTCCTAGCTATTCGATCTGGTGGAGCAACGTCCAAGAGTGAAGCCTAGGTTGCCCGGAACGTAGAAATGTCCAGAACTTTCACACTGGTTGCTATTATTCGTTTTATACGATGGAAAAGCTGTTGCATCTTTGTTGTATTTTATGCTTCGAGCGTTGACTTCTAAGGCCCTAACTATTCCATCTGGTGGAACAACGCCCTAGGGTGAAGCCTAGGTTGCCCGGAACGTAGAAATGACCATAACTTTAACATGGGTAGCAATTATTCGTTTTATACGGTGGAAAAACTGTTGTATTGATATTGTAATTTATGCTTCTGGCGTTGCCTTCTGAGGCACTAACTATTAGATCTGGTGGAGCAACGCCCTAGAGTGATGCCGAGGTTGCCCGGAACGTAGAAATGACCATCACTTTCAAACTGGTTGCAATTAATCCGTTTATATGATGGAAAGACTGTTGTATTTTTATTGCATTTTATGCTTCGGGCATTGACTTCTAAGGCACTAACTATGAAATCTGTTGTAGCAACGCCCTAGGGTGTAGCCTAGATTGCCCGGAAAGTAGAAATGACCACAACTTTCATACAGGTTGCTATTATTCGTCTTATACGATGGAAAAACTGTTATATTTATATTGTATTTTATGCTTCTGGCGGTGCCTTCTTAGGCCCTAAGTGTTCGATCTGGTGGAGCAACGCCCTAGAGTGAAGCCTAGGTTTCCCGGAACGTAGAAATGATCATCACTTTCAAATTGGTTGCTATTAATCCTTTTATACGATGGAAAAACTGTTGTATTTATATTGCATTTTATGCTTCTGGCGCTGACTTCTAAGGCCGTAGCTATTCGATGTGGTGGAGCAACGCCCTAGAGTGAAGCCTAGGTTGCCCGGAACGTAGAAATGACCATTACTTTCACACTGGTTGCAATTATCAGTTTTATTCGGTGGAAAAACTGTTCTATTTATTTTGTATTTTATGCTTCGGGCGTTGACTTCCAAGGCCCTAACTATTCAATCTGTTGGAGCAACGCCCTAGGGTGAAGCCTAGGTTTCCCGGAACGTAGAAATGACCATCACTTTCAAACTGGTTGCAATTATTGCTGTTATATGATGGAAAAGCTGTTGTATTTTTATTGCATTTTATGCTTCTGGCATTGACTTATAAGGCCCTAACTATTCAATCTGTTGTAGCAACGCCCTAGGGTGAAGCCTGGGTTTCCCGGAACGTAGAAATGACCATAACTTTCACGCCGGTAGCAATTATTCGTTTTATACGATGGAAAAACTGTTCTATTTATTTTGTATTTTATGCTTCGGGCGTTGACTTCTAAGGCCCTAACTATTCAATCTGTTGGAGCAACGCCCTAGGGTGAAGCCTAGGTTTCCCGGAACGTAGAAATGTCCAGAACTTTCACACTGATTGCTATTATTCGTTTTATACGATGGAAAAACTGTTGCATCTTTGTTGTATTTTATGCTTCGAGCGTAGACTTCTAAGGCCCTAACTATTCCATCTGGTGGAACAACGCCCTAGGGTGAAGCCTAGGTTGCCCGGAACGTAGAAATGACCATAATTTTCACATCGGTAGCAATTATTCGTTTTATACGATGGAAAAACTGTTGTATTGATATTGTATTATATGCTTCTGGCGTTGCCTTCTGAGGCACTAACTATTAGATCTGGTGGAGCAACGCCCTAGAGTGATGCCGAGGTTGCCCGGAACGTAGAAATGACTATCACTTTCAAACTGGTTGCAATTATTCCGGTTATATGATGGAAAGACTGTTGTATTTTTATTGCATTTTATGCATCGAGCATCGACTTCTAAGGCACCAACTATGAAATCTGTTGTAGCAACGCCCTAGGGTGTAGCCTAGGTTGCCCGGAAAGTAGAAATGACCACAACTTTCATACAGGTTGCTATTATTCGTCTTATACGATGGAAAAACTGTTATATTTATATTGTATTTTATGCTTCTGGCGGTGCCTTCTTAGGCCCTAAGTGTTCGACCTGGTGGAGCAACGCCCTAGAGTGAAGCCTAGGTTGCCCGGAACGTAGAAATGATCATCACTTTCAAATTGGTTGCAATTAATCCTTTTATACGATGGAAAAACTGTTGTATTTATATTGCATTTTATGCTTCTGGCGCTGACTTCTAAGGCCGTAGCTATTCGATGTGGTGGAGCAACGCCCTAGAGTCAAGCCTAGGTTGCCCGGAACGTAGAAATGCCCATTACTTTCACACTGGTTGCAATTATCAGTTTTATACGGTGGAAAAACTGTTCTATTTATTTTGTATTTTATGCTTCGGGCGTTGACTTCCAAGGCCCTAACTATTCAATCTGTTGGAGCAACGCCCTAGGGTGAAGCCTAGGTTTCCCGGAACGTAGAAATGACCATCACTTTCAAACTGGTTGCAATTATTGCTGTTATATGATGGAAAAGCTGTTGTATTTTTATTGCATTTTATGCTTCTGGCATTGACTTATAAGGCCCTAACTATTCAATCTGTTGTAGCAACGCCCTAGGGTGAAGCCTGGGTTTCCCGGAACGTAGAAATGACCATAACTTTCACGCCGGTAGCAATTATTCGTTTTATACGATGGAAAAACTGTTCTATTTATTTTGTATTTTATGCTTCGGGCGTTGACTTCTAAGGCCCTAACTATTCAATCTGTTGGAGCAACGCCCTAGCGTGAAGCCTAGGTTTCCCGGAACGTAGAAATGTCCAGAACTTTCACACTGATTGCTATTATTCGTTTTATACGATGGAAAAACTGTTGCATCTTTGTTGTATTTTATGCTTCGAGCGTAGACTTCTAAGGCCCTAACTATTCCATCTGGTGGAACAACGCCCTAGGGTGAAGCCTAGGTTGCCCGGAACGTAGAAATGACCATAACTTTCACATCGGTAGCAATTATTCGTTTTATACGATGGAAAAACTGTTGTATTGATATTGTATTATATGCTTCTGGCGTTGCCTTCTGAGGCACTAACTATTAGATCTGGTGGAGCAACGCCCTAGAGTGATGCCGAGGTTGCCCGGAACGTAGAAATGACTATCACTTTCAAACTGGTTGCAATTATTCCGGTTATATGATGGAAAGACTGTTGTATTTTTATTGCATTTTATGCATCGAGCATCGACTTCTAAGGCACCAACTATGAAATCTGTTGTAGCAACGCCCTAGGGTGTAGCCTAGGTTGCCCGGAAAGTAGAAATGACCACAACTTTCATACAGGTTGCTATTATTCGTCTTATACGATGGAAAAACTGTTATATTTATATTGTATTTTATGCTTCTGGCGGTGCGTTCTTAGGCCCTAAGTGTTCGACCTGGTGGAGCAACGCCCTAGAGTGAAGCCTAGGTTGCCCGGAACGTAGAAATGATCATCACTTTCAAATTGGTTGCAATTAATCCTTTTATACGATGGAAAAACTGTTGTATTTATATTGCATTTTATGCTTCTGGCGCTGACTTCTAAGGCCGTAGCTATTCGATGTGGTGGAGCAACGCCCTAGAGTGAAGCCTAGGTTGCCCGGAACGTAGAAATGCCCATTACTTTCACACTGGTTGCAATTATCAGTTTTATACGGTGGAAAAACTGTTCTATTTATTTCGTATTTTATGCTTCGGGCGTTGACTTCCAAGGCCCTAACTATTCAATCTGTTGGAACAACGCCCTAGGGTGAAGCCTAGGTTTCCCGGAACGTAGAAATGACCATCACTTTCAAACTGGTTGCAATTATTGCTGTTATATGATGGAAAAGCTGTTGTATTTTTATTGTATTTTATGCTTCTGGCGTTGAATGCTAAGTCCATAGCTATTCGATCTGGTGCTGCAACGCCCCAGAGTGAAGCCTAGGTTGCCCGGAACGTAGAAATGACCATAACTTTCACACTGGTTGCAATTATTCGTTTTATACGACGGAAAAGCTGTGGTATTTATATCGTATTTTATGCTTCGGGCATTGACTTCTAAGGCCCTAACTATTCGATCTGGTTTAGCAACACCCTAGGGTGTAGCCAAGCTGGCTGGGAACGTAGGACATACCATTACCTTCACACTGGTTGCAATTATTCCTGTTATACGATGGAAAAACTGTTGCATCTTTATTGTATTTTATGCTTCTGGCGTTGACTTCTAAGTCCCTAACTATTCGATCTGGTGGAGCAACGCACTAGAGTGAAGCCTAGGTTGCTCGGAATGTAGAAATGTCCATAACTTTCACACTGGTTGCAATTATACGTTTTATACGATGGAAAAGCTGTTGTATTTTTATTGCATTTTATGCTTCGGGCGTTGACTTCTAAGGCCCTAACTATTCAACCTGTTGGGCCAACGCCCTAGCGAGAAGCCTAGGTTGCCCGGAAAGTAGAAATGACCATAACTTTCGTACTGGTCGCAATTATTCGTTTTATAGGATGGAAAAGCTGTTGTATTTATTTTGTATTTTATGCTTCGGGCATTGACTTCTAAGGCCCTAACTATTCGATCTGGTTTAGCAACACCCTAGGGTGTAGCCAAGCTGGCTCGGAACGTAGGACATACCATTACCTTCACACTGGTTGCAATTATTCGTTTTATACGATGGAAAAACTGTTGTATTTATATTGTATTTTATGCTTGTGGCGCTAACTTCTAGGGCACTAACTATTCGATCTGGTGGAGCAGCGCCCTAGGGTGAAGCCTAGGTTGCCCGGAACGTAGAAATGACCATAACATTCACACCGGTTGCAATTATTCGTTTTATACGATGGAAAAGCTGTTGTATTAATATTGCATTTTATGCTTCTGGCGTTGACTTCTTAGGACCTAACTACTCGATCTGGTGGAGTAATGCCTCGCAGTTAAGTCTAGGATGCCCGAAACGCCGAAATGATCATTACTTTCACACTGGTAGCAATTATTCATGCTATACGATGGAAAAAATGTTGCATTCTTCTTGTATTTCCTGGTTCTGGCTTCGACTTCTAAGGTCCTAGCTATTCGATCTGGTGGAGCAACGTCCAAGAGTGAAGCCTAGGTTGCCGGGAACGTAGAAATGTCCAGAACTTTCACACTGGTTGCTATTATTCGTTTTATACGATTGAAAAGCTGTTGCATCTTTGTTGTATTTTATGCTTCGAGCGTTGACTTCTAAGGCCCTAACTATTCCATCTGGTGGAACAACGCCCTAGGGTGAAGCCTAGGTTGCCCGGAACGTAGAAATGACCATAACTTTCACATCGGTAGCAATTATTCGTTTTATACGATGGAAAAACTGTTGTATTGATATTGTAATTTATGCTTCTGGCGTTGCCTTCTGAGGCACTAACTATTAGATCTGGTGGAGCAACGCCCTAGAGTGATGCCGAGGTTGCCCGGAACGTAGAAATGACCATCACTTTCAAACTGGTTGCAATTATTCCGTTTATATGATCCAAAGACTGTTGTATTTTTATTGCATTTTATGCTTCGGGCATTGACTTCTAAGGCACTAACTATGAAATCTGTTGTAGCAACGCCCTAGGGTGTAGCCTAGATTGCCCGGAAAGTAGAAATGACCACAACTTTCATACAGGTTGCTATTATTCGTCTTATACGATGGAAAAACTGTTATATTTATATTGTATTTTATGCTTCTGGCGGTGCCTTCTTAGGCCCTAAGTGTTCGATCTGGTGGAGCAACGCCCTAGAGTGAAGCCTAGGTTGCCCGGAACGTAGAAATGATCATCACTTTCAAATTGGTTGCAATTAATCCTTTTATACGATGGAAAAACTGTTGTATTTATATTGCATTTTATGCTTCTGGCGCTGACTTCTAAGGCCGTAGCTATTCGATGTGGTGGAGCAACGCTCTAGAGTGAAGCCTAGGTTGCCCGGAACGCAGAAATGACCATAACTTTCACGCCGGTAGCAATTATTCGCTTTATACGATGGAAAAACTGTTCTATTTATTTTGTATTTTATGCTTCGGGCGTTGACTTCTAAGGCCCTAACTATTCAATCTGTTGGAGCAACGCCCTAGGGTGAAGCCTAGGTGTCCCAGAACGTAGAAATGTTCAGAACTTTCACACTGATTGCTATTATTCGTTTTATACGATGGAAAAACTGTTGCACCTTTGTTGTATTTTATGCTTCGAGCGTTGACTTCTAAGGCCCTAACTATACCATCTGGAGGAGCAACGCCCTAGGGTGAAGCCTAGGTTGCCCGGAACGTAGAAATGACCATAACTTTCACATCGGTAGCAATTATTCGTTTTATACGATGGAAAAACTGTTGTATTGATATTGTATTTTATGCTTCTGGCGTTGCCTTCTGAGGCACTAACTATTAGATCTGGTGGAGCAACGCCCTAGAGTGATGTCGAGGTTGCCCGGAACGTAGAAATGACTATCACTTTCAAACTGGTTGCAATTATTCCGGTTATATGATGGAAAGACTGTTGTATTTTTATTGCATTTTATGCTTCGGGCATTGACTTCTAAGGCACCAACTATGAAATCTGTTGTAGCAACGCCCTAGGGTGTAGCCTAGGTTGCCCGGAAAGTAGAAATGACCACAACTTTCATACAGGTTGCTATTATTCGTCTTATACGATGGAAAAACTGTTATATTTATATTGTATTTTATGCTTCTGGCGGTGCCTTCTTAGGCCCTAAGTGTTCGACCTGGTGGAGCAACGCCCTAGAGTGAAGCCTAGGTTGCCCGGAACGTAGAAATGCCCATTACTTTCACACTGGTTGCAATTATTAGTTTTATACGGTGGAAAAACTGTTCTATTTATTTTGTATTTTATGCTTCGGGCGTTGACTTCCAAGGCCCTAACTATTCAATCTGTTGGAGCAACGCCCTAGGGTGAAGCCTAGGTTTCCCGGAACGTAGAAATGACCATCACTTTCAAACTGGTTGCAATTATTGCTGTTATATGATGGAAAAGCTGTTGTATTTTTATTGCATTTTATGCTTCTGGCATTGACTTATAAGGCCCTAACTATTCAATCTGTTGTAGCAACGCCCTAGGGTGAAGCCTGGGTTTCCCGGAACGTAGAAATGACCATAACTTTCACGCCGGTAGCAATTATTCGCTTTATACGATGGAAAAACTGTTCTATTTATTTTGTATTTTATGCTTCGGGCGTTGACTTCTAAGGCCCTAACTATTCAATCTGTTGGAGCAACGCCCCAGAGTGAAGCCTAGGTTGCCCGGAACGTAGAAATGACCATAACTTTCACACTGGTTGCAATTATTCGTTTTATACGACGGAAAAGCTGTGGCATTTATATCGTATTTTATGCTTCTGGCGTTGACTTCTTAGGCCCTAACTATTCGATCTGGTGGAACAACGCCCTAGGGTGAAGCCTAGGTTGCCGGAACGTAGAAATGTCCATAACTTTCACACTGGTAGCAATTATTCGTTATATACAATGGAAAAACTGTTCTACTCATTTTGTATTTTATGCTTCGGGCGGTGCCTTCTTATTCCCTAAGTGTTCGATCTGGTGGAGCAACGCTCTAGAGTGAAGCCTAGGCTGCCCGGAACGTAGAAATGATCATCACTTTCAAATTGGTTGCAATTAATCCTTTTATACGATGGAAAAACTGTTGTATTTATATTGCATTTTATGCTTCTGGCGCTGACTTCTAAGGCCGTAGCTATTCGATGTGGTGCAGCAACGCCCTAGAGTGAAGCCTAAGTTGCCCGGAACCTAGAAATGCCCATTACTTTCACACTGGTTGCAATTATTCGTTTAATACAATGGAAAAACTGTTCTATTTATTTTGTATTTTATGCTTCGGGCGTTGACTTCTAAGGCCCTAACTATTCGATCTGGTGGAGCAACGCCCTAGAGTGAAGCCTAGGTTGCCCGGAACGTAGAAATGAACATAACTTTCACACTGGTAGCAATTACTCGTTTTATACAATAGAAAAGCTGTTCTATTTATTTTGTATTTTATGCTTCGGGCGTTGACTTCTTTGGCCATACCTATTCGATATGGTGGAGCAACACCCTACAGTGAAGCCTAGGTTGCCCGGAACGTAGAAATGACCATAACATTCACACCCGTTGCAATTATTCATGCTATACGATGGAAAAACTGTTGCATTTTTATTGCATTTTATGCTTCTAGCGTTGATTTCTAATGCCGTAGCTATTAGATGTGGTGGAGTAACGCCCTAGAGAGACGCCTAGGTTGCCTGGAACGTATAAATGACCATTACTTTCACAATGTTTCCAATTATTCATTTTATACGATGGAAAAACTGTTGTACTTATACTGTATTTTATTCTTATGGCGTTGAATTCTAAGTCCCTAGCTATGCGATCTGGTGGAGCAACGCCATAGAGTGAAGCCTAGGTTGCCCGGCACGTAGAAATGACCATAACTTTCACAATGGTAGCAATTATTCGTTTTATACAATGGAAAAACTGTTCTATTTATTTTGTAGTTTATACTTCGGGCGTTGACTTCTGAGGCCCTAACTATTCGATCTGGTGGTGCAACGCCCTAGAGTGAGGCCTTGGTAGCCCGGAACGTAGAAATGACCATAATTTTCACACTGGTTACTGTTATTCGTTTTATACAAAGGAAAAACTATTCTATTTATTTTGTATTTTATGCTTCGGGCATTGACTTCTAAGGCCCTAACTATTCGATCTGGTTTAGCAACAGCCTAGGGTGTAGCCAAGCTGGCTCGGAACGTAGGACACACCATTACCTTCACACTGGTTGCAATTATTCCTGTTATACGATGGATAAGCTGTTGCATCTTTATTGCATTTTATGCTTGTTGCGTTGACTTCTAAGGCTCTATCTATTCGATCTGGTGGAGCAACGACCCAGAGTGAAGCCTAGGTTGCCCGGAACGTAGAAATGGCCATTACATTCACACTGGTTGCAATTATTAGTTTTATACGGTGGGAAAACTGTTCTATTTATTTTGTATTTTATGCTTCGGGCGTTGACTTCTAAGGCCCTAACTATTCAGTCTGTTGGAGCAACGCCCTAGGGTGAAGCCTAGCTTGCCCGGAACGTAGAAATGACCATCACTTTCAAACTGGTTGCAATTATTGCTGTTATATGATGTAAAAGCTGTTGTATTTTTATTGCATTTTATGCTTCGGGCATTGACTTATAAGGCCCTAACTATTCAATCTGTTGTAGCAACGCCCTAGGGTGAAGCCTGGGTTTCCCGGAACGTGGAAATGACCATAACTTTCACGCCGGTAGCAATTATTCGTTTTATACGATGGAAAAACTGTTCTATTTATTTTGTATTTTATGCTTCGGGCGTTGACTTCTAAGGCCCTAACTATTCAATCTGTTCGAACAACGCCCTAGGGTGAAGCCTAGGTTGCCCGGAAAGTAGAAATAACCACAACTTTCATACAGGTTGCTATTATTCGTCTTATACGATGTAAAAACTGTTATATTTATATTTTATTTTATGCTTCTGGCGGTGCCTTCTTAGGCCCTAAGTGTTCGATCTGGTGGAGCAACGCCCTAGAGTGAAGCCTAGGTTGCCCGGAACGTAGAAATGATCATCACTTTCAAATTGGTTGCAATTAATCCTTTTATACGATGGAAAAACTGTTGTATTTATATTGCATTTTATGCTTCTGGCGCTGACTTCTAAGGCCGTAGCTATTCGATGTGGTGGAGCAACGCCCTAGAGTGAAGCCTAGGTTGCCCGGAACCTAGAAATGCCCATTACTTTCACACTGATTGCTATTATTCGTTTTATACGATGGAAAAACTGTTGCACCTTTGTTGTATTTTATGCTTCGAGCGTTGACTTCTAAGGCCCTAACTATTCCATCTGGTGGAACAACGCCCTAGGGTGAATCCTAGGTAGCCCGGAACGTAGAAATGACCATAACTTTCACATCGGTAGCAATTATTCGTTTTATACGATTGAAAAACTGTTGTATTGATATTGTATTTTATGCTTCTGGCGTTGCCTTCTTAGGCCCTAAGTGTTCGATCTGGTGGAGCAACGCCCTAGAGTGAAGCCTAGGTTGCCCGGAACGTAGGAGTGATCATCACTTTCAAATTGGTTGCAATTAATCCTTTTATACGATGGAAAAACTGTTGTATTTATATTGCATTTTATGCTTCTGGCGCTGACTTCTAAGGCCGTAGCTATTCGATGTGGTGGAGCAACGCCCTAGAGTGAAGCCTAGGTTGCCCGGAACGTAGAAATGCCCATTACTTTCACACTGGTTGCAATTATTAGTTTTATACGGTGGAAAAACTGTTCTATTTATTTTGTATTTTATGCTTCGGGCGTTGACTTCCAAGACCCTAACTATTCAATCTGTTGTAGCAACGCCCTAGGGTGAAGCCTAGGTTTCCCGGAACCTAGAAATGACCATCACTTTCAAACTGGTTGCAATTAGTCCTTTTATACGATGGAAAAACTGTTGTGTTTATATTGCATTTTATGCTTCTGGCCCTGACTTCTAAGGCCCTAACTATTCGATCTGGTTTAGCAACAGCCTAGGGTGTAGCCAAGCTGGCTCGGAACGTAGGACACACCATTACCTTCACACTGGTTGCAATTATTCCTGTTATACGATGGATAAGCTGTTGCATCTTTATTGCATTTTATGCTTGTGGCGTTGACTTCTAAGGCTCTATCTATTCGATCTGGTGGAGCAACGCCCCTGAGTGAAGCCTAGGTTGCCCGGAACGTAGAAATGCCCATTACATTCACACTGGTTGCAATTATTAGTTTTATACGGTGGAAAAACTGTTCTATTTATTTTGTATTTTATGCTTCGGGCGTTGACTTCTAAGGCCCTAACTATTCAATCTGTTGGAGCAACGCCCTAGGGTGAAGCCTAGCTTGCCCGGAACGTAGAAATGACCATCACTTTCAACCTGGTTGCAATTATTGCTGTTATATGATGTAAAAGCTGTTGTATTTTTATTGCATTTTATGCTTCGGGCATTGACTTATAAGGCCCTAACTATTCAATCTGTTGTAGCAACGCCCTAGGGTGAAGCCTGGGTTTCCCGGAACGTAGAAATGACCATAACTTTCACGCCGGCAGCAATTATTCGTTTTATACGATGGAAAAACTGTTCTATTTATTTTGTATTTTATGCTTCGGGCGTTGACTTCTAAGGCCCTAACTATTCAATCTGTTCGAACAACGCCCTAGGGTGAAGCCTAGGTTGCCCGGAAAGTAGAAATAACCACAACTTTCATACAGGTTGCTATTATTCGTCTTATACGATGTAAAAACTGTTATATTTATATTTTATTTTATGCTTCTGGCGGTGCCTTCTTAGGCCCTAAGTGTTCGATCTGGTGGAGCAACGCCCTAGAGTGAAGCCTAGGTTGCCCGGAACGTAGAAATGATCATCACTTTCAAATTGGTTGCAATTAATCCTTTTATACGATGGAAAAACTGTTGTATTTATATTGCATTTTATGCTTCTGGCGCTGACTTCTAAGGCCGTAGCTATTCGATGTGGTGGAGCAACGCCCTAGAGTGAAGCCTAGGTTGCCCGGAACGTAGAAATGCCCATTACTTTCACACTGGTTGCAATTATTAGTTTTACACGGTGGAAAAACTGTTCTATTTATTTTGTATTTTATGCTTCGGGCGTTGACTTCCAAGGCCCTAACTATTCAATCTGTTGGAGCAACGCCCTAGGGTGAAGCCTAGGTTTCCCGGAACGTAGAAATGACCATCACTTTCAAACTGGTTGCAATTAATCCTTTTATACGATGGAAAAACTGTTGTATTTATATTACATTTTATGCTTCTGGCGCTGACTTCTAAGGCCGTAGCTATTCGATGTGGTGGAGCAACGCCCTAGAGTGAAGCCTAGGTTGCCCGGAACCTAGAAATGCCCATTACTTTCACACTGATTGCTATTATTCGTTTTATACGATGGAAAAACTGTTGCACCTTTGTTGTATTTTATGCTTCGAGCGTTGACTTCTAAGGCCCTAACTATTCCATCTGGTGGAACAACGCCCTAGGGTGAATCCTAGGTTGCCCGGAACGTAGAAATGACCATAACTTTCACATCGGTAGCAATTATTCGTTTTATACGATTGAAAAACTGTTGTATTGATATTGTATTTTATGCTTCTGGCGTTGCCTTCTTAGGCCCTAAGTGTTCGATCTGGTGGAGCAACGCCCTAGAGTGAAGCCTAGGTTGCCCGGAACGTAGAAGTGATCATCACTTTCACATTGGTTGCAATTAATCCTTTTATACGATGGAAATACTGTTGTATTTATATTTCATTTTATGCTTCTGGCCCTGACTTCTAAGGCCGTAGCTATTCGATGTGGTGGAGCAACGCCCTAGAGTGAAGCCTAGGTTGCCCGGAACCTAGAAATGCCCATTACTTCCACACTGATTGCTATTATTCGTTTTATACGATGGAAAAACTGTTGCATCTTTGTTGTATTTCATGCTTCGAGCGTTGACTTCTAAGGCCCTAACTATTCCATCTGGTGGAACAACGCCCTAGGGTGAAGCCTAGGTTGCCCGGAACGTAGAAATGACCATAACTTTCACATCGGTAGCAATTATTCGTTTTATACGATTGAAAAACTGTTGTATTGATATTGTATTTTATGCTTCTGGCGTTGCCTTCTTAGGCCCTAACTATTCGATCTGGTGGTGCAACGCCCTAGAGTGAGGCCTTGGTTGCCCGGAACGTAGAAATGACCATAATTTTCACACTGGTTACTATTATTCGTTTTATACAATGGAAAAACTGTTCTATTTATTTTGTATTTTATGCTTCGGGCATTGACTTCTAAGGCCCTAACTATTCGATCTGGTTTAGCAACACCCTAGGGTGTAGCCAATCTGGCTCGGAACGTAGGACACACCATTACCTTCACACTGGTTGCAATTATTCCTGTTATACGATGGATAAGCTGTTGCATCTTTATTGTATTTTATGCTTGTGGCGTTGACTTCTAAGGCTCTATCTATTCGATCTGGTGGAGCAACGCCCCAGAGTGAAGCCTAGGTTGCCCGGAACGTAGAAATGACCATAACTTTCACACTGGTTGCAATTATTCGTTTTATACGACGGAAAAGCTATGGTATCTATATCGTATTTTATGCTTCTGGCGTTGACTTCTTAGGCCCTAACTATTCGATCTGGTGGAACCACGCCCTAGGGTGAAGCCTAGGTTGCCGGAACGTAGAAATGTCCATAACTTTCACACTGGTAGCAATTATTCGTTATATACAATGGAAAAACTGTTGTATTAATATTGCATTTTATGCTTCTGGCGTTGACTTCTTAGGTCCTAACTACTCGATCTGGTGGAGTAATGCCATAGAGTTAAGTCTAGGATGCCCGAAACGTCGAAATTATCTTTACTTTCGCACTGGTTGCAATTAGTCATGCTATACAATGGAAAAACTGTTGTATTTATACTGTATTTTATGCTTCTGGCGTTGACTTCTAAGGCCGTAGCTATTCGATGTGGTGGAGCAACGCCCTAGAGTGAAGCCTAGGTTGCCCGGAACGTAGAAATGCCCATTACATTCACACTGGTTGCAATTATTAGTTTTATACGGTGGAAAAACTGTTCTATTTATTTTGTATTTTATGCTTCGGGCGAAGACTTCTATGGCGCTACCTATTCGATCTGGTGGAGCAACACCCTACAGTGAAGCCTAGGTTGCCCGGAACGTAGATATGACCATAACCTTCACACAGGTTGCAATTATTCGTTTTCTACGATGCAAAAGCTGTTGTATTTAAATTGTATTTTATGCTTCCGGTGTTGACTTCTTAGACCCTAACTCTTCGATCTGGTGGAGCAACGCCTCAGAGTTAAGTCTAGGATGCCCGAAACGTCGAAATGATCGTTACATCGCACTGGTTGCAATTAGTCATGCTATACAATCGAAAAATTGTTGTATTTATACTGTATTTTATGCTTCTGGCGTTGACTCCTAAGGCCGCAGCTATTCGATTTGGTGGAGCTACGCCCTAGAGTGAAGGCTAGGTTTCCCGGAAAGTAGAAGTGCCCATTACTTTCACACTGGTTGCAATTATTAGTTTTATACGATGGAAAAACTGTTCTATTTATTTTGTATTTTATGCTTCGGGCGTTGACTTCTAAGGCCCTAACTATTCAATCTGTTGGAGCAACGCCCTAGCGAGAAGCCTAGGTTGCCCGGAAAGTAGAAATGACCATAACTTTCGTACTGGTCGCAATTATTCGTTTTATAGGATGGAAAAGCTGTTGTATTTATATTGTATTTTATGCTTCTGGCGTTAACTTCTTAGGCCCTACCTATTTGATCTGGTGGAGCAACGCCCTACAGTGAAGCCTAGTTTGCCCGGAACGTAGAAATGACCATAACTTTCACACCGGTAGCAATTATTCGTTTTATACGATGGAAAGACTGTTGTATTAATATTGCATTTTATGCTTCTGGCGTTGACTTCTTAGGTCCTGACTACTCGATCTGGTGGAGTAATGCCATAGAGTCAAGTCTAGGATGCCCGAAACGTCGAAATTATCTTTACTTTCGCACTGGTTAAAATTAGTCATGCTATACAATGGAAAAACTGTTGTATTTATACTGTATTTTATGCTTCTGGCGTTGACTTCTAAGGCCGTAGCTATTCGATGTGGTGGAGCAGCGCCCTAGAGTGAAGCCTAGGTTGCCCGGCACGTAGAAATGACCATAACTTTCACAATGGTAGCAATTATTCGTTTTATACAATGGAAAAACTGTTCTATTTATTTTCTAGTTTATACTTCGGGCGTTGACTTCTAAGGCCCTAACTATTCGATCTGGTGGTGCAACGCCCTAGAGTGAGGCCTTGGTTGCCCGGAACGTAGAAATGACCATAATTTTCACACTGGTTACTATTATTCGTTTTTTGCAATGGAAAAACTGTTCTATTTATTTTGTATTTTATGCTTCGGGCATTGACTTCTAAGGTCCTAACTATTCGATCTGGTTTAGCAACACCCTAGGGTGTAGCCAAGCTGGCTCGGAACGTAGGACATACCATTACCATCACACTGGTTGCAATTATTCCTGTTATACGATGGATAAGCTGTTGCATCTTTATTGTATTTTATGCTTGTGGCGTTGACTTCTAAGGCTCTATCTATTCGATCTGGTGGAGCAACGCCCCAGAGTGAAGCCTAGGTTGCCCGGAACGTAGAAATGACCATAACTTTCACACTGGTTGCAATTATTCGTTTTATACGATGGAAAAACTGCTGTATTTATATTGCATTTTATGCTTCGGGCGAAGACTTCTATGGCGCTACCTATTCGATCTGGTGGAGCAACACCCTACAGTGAAGCCTAGGTTGCCCGGAACGTAGATATGACCATAACCTTCACACAGGTTGCAATTATTCGTTTTCTACGATGCAAAAGCTGTTGTATTTAAATTGTATTTTATGCTACCGGTGTTGACTTCTTAGACCCTAACTCTTCGATCTGGTGGAGCAACGCCTCAGAGTTAAGTCTAGGATGCCCGAAACGTCGAAATGATCGTTACATCCCACTGGTTGCAATTAGTCATGCTATACAATGGAAAAATTGTTGTATTTATACTGTATTTTATGCTTCTGGCGTTGACTCATAAGGCCGCAGCTATTCGATTTGGTGGAGCTACGCCCTAGAGTGAAGGCTAGGTTTCCCGGAACGTAGAAGTGCCCATTACTTTCACACTGGTTGCAATTATTAGTTTTATACGATGGAAAAACTGTTCTATTTATTTTGTATTTTATGCTTCGGGCGTTGAATTCTAGGGCACTAACTACTCGATCTGGTGGAGCAACGCCCTAGAGTGAAGCCTAGGTTGCCCGAAACGTCGAATTGGCCATCACTTTCAAACTGGTCGCAATTATTCCTGTTATATGATTGAAACACTGTTGTATTTTTTTTGCATTTTATGGTTCGGGCATAGACTTCTAAGGCCCTAACTATTCAATCTGTTGGAGCAACGCCCTAGGGTGAAGCCTAGGTTGCTCTGAAAGTAGAAATGACCATAAGTTTCATACAGGTTGCAATTATTTGTTTCATACGATGGAAAAACTGTTGTATTTATATTGTATTTTATGCTTCTGGAGTTGAATTCTAGGGCACTAACTACTCGATCTGGTGGAGCAACGCCCTAGAGTGAAGCCTAGGTTGCCCGGAAGTTAGAATTGGCCATCACTTTCAAACTGGTCGCAATTATTCCTGTTATATGATTGAAACACTGTTGTATTTTTTTTGCATTTTATGGTTCGGGCGTAGACTTATAAGGCCCTAACTATTCAATCTGTTGGAGCAACGCCCTAGGGTGAAGCCTAGGTTGCTCGGAAAGTAGAAATGACCATATGTTTCATACTGGTTGCAATTATTCGTTTTATACGATGGAAAAGCTGTTGTATTTATATTGTATTTTATGCTTCTGGCGTTGACTTCTATGGCCCTACCTATTCGATTTGGTGGAGCAACACCCTACAGTGAAGCCTAGGTTGTCAGAAACGTAGAAATGAACATAACTTTCACACTGGTAGCAATTATTCGTATTATACAATGGAAAAACTGTTCTATTTATTTTGTATTTTATGCTTCGGGCGTTGACTTCTAAGGCCCTAACTATTCGATCTGGTGGAGCAACGCCCTAGAGTGAAGCCTAGGTTGCCCGGAACGTAGAAATGAACATAACTTTCACACTGGTAGCAATTATTCGTTTTATACAATGGAAAAGCTGTTCTATTTATTTTGTGTTTTATGCTTCGGGCGTTGACTTCTTTGGCCATACCTATTCGATCTGGTGGAGCAACACCCTATAGTCAAGCCTAGGTTGCCCGGAACGTAGAAATGACCATAACATTCACACCCGTTGCAATTATTCATGCTATACGATGGAAAAACTGTTGCATTTTTATTGTATTTTATGCTTCTAGCGTTGACTTCTAAGGCCGTAGCTATTAGATGTGGTGGAGTAACGCCCTAGAGTGACGCCTAGGTTGCCTGGAACGTAGAAATGACCATTACTTTCACAATGTTTCCAATTATTCATTTTATACGATGGAAAAACTGTTGTACTTATATTGTATTTTATTCTTATGGCGTTGAATTCTAAGTCCCTAGCTATGCGATCTGGTGGAGCAATGCCATAGAGTGAAACCAAGGTTGCCCGGAACGTAGAAATTACCATAGCTTTCAAACTGGTAGCAATTATTCGTTTTATACGATGGAACAACTGTTCTATTTATTTTGTATTTCATGCTTCGGGCGTTGACTTCTAAGGCCCTAACCCTTCAATCTGTTGGAACAACGCCCTAGGGTGAAGCCTAGGTTGCCCGTAAAGTAGAAATGCCCATAACTTTCATACAGGTTGCAATTATTCGTTTTATACGATGGAAAAACTGTTGTATTTATATTGTATTTTATGCTTCTGGCGCCGACTTCTAGGGCACTAACTATTCGTTCTGGTGGAGCAGCGCCCTAGGGTGAAGCCTCGGTTGCCCGGAACGTAGAAATGACCATTACTTTTACACTGGTTTCAATTATTCGTTTTATACGATGGAAAAACTGTTGCATCTTTATTGTATTTTATGCCTCTGGCGTTGACTTCTAAGGCCCTAACTATTCGATCTGGTGGAGCAACGCCCTAGAGTGAAGCCTAGGTTGCCCGGCACGTAGAAATGACCATAACTTTCACAATGGTAGCAATTATTCGTTTTATACAATGGAAAAACTGTTCTATTTATTTTGTAGTTTATGCTTCGGGCGTTGACTTCTAAGGCCCTAACTATTCGATCTGGTTTAGCAACACCCTAGGGTGTAGCCAAGCTTGCTCGGAACGTAGGACATACCATTACCCTCACACTGGTTTCAATTAGTCGTTTTATACGATGGAAAAACTGTTGCATCTTTATTGTATTTTATGCTTGTGACGTTGACTTCTAAGGCTCTATCTATTCGATCTGGTGGAGCAACGCCCTAGAGTGAAGCCTAGGTTGCCGGAAAGTAGAAATGACCATAACTTTCAGACTGGTTGCAATTATTCGTTTTATACGAAGGAAAAACTGTTCTATTTATTTAGTATTTCATGCTTCGGGCGTTGACTTCTAAGGCCCTAACCTTTCAATCTGCTGGAACAACGCCCTAGGGTGAAGCCTAGGTTGCCCGTAAAGTAGAAATGCCCATAACTTTCATACAGGTTGCAATTATTCGTTTTATACGATGGAAAAACTGTTGTATTTATATTGTATTTTATGCTTCTGGCGCTGACTTCTAAGGCCCTAGCTGTTCGATCTAGTGGAGCAACGCCCTAGAGTGAAGCCTAGGTTGCCCGGAAAGGAGAAATGACCATCACGTTCAAACTGGTTGCAATTAATCCTTTTATACGATGGAAAAGCTGTTGTATTTATATCGTGTTTTATGCTTCTGGCGTTTACTTCTAAGGACCTAACTATTCGATCTGGTGGAGCAACGCCCTAGAGTGAAGCCTAGGTTGCTCGGAACGTAGAAATGACCATTACCTTCACACTGTTTGCAATTATTCATTTTATACGATGGCAAAGCTGTTGTATTTATATTGTATTTTATGCTTCCGGCGTTAACTTCTAAGGCCGTAGCTATCACATGTGGAGCAGCAACGCCCTAGAGTGAGGCGTAGGCGGCCAGGAACGTAGAAATGATCATTACTTTCACAATGTTCGCAATCATCCATTTTATGCGACGGAAAAACTGTTGTACTTATATTGTATTTTATGCTTCGGGCGTTGACTTCTAAGGCCCTAACTATCCGATTTGGTAGAGCAACGCCCTACGGTGAAGCCTAGGTTGCCCGGAACGTAGATATGTCCATAACCATCACACAGGTTGCAATTATTCGTTTTATACGATGGAAAGGCTGTAGTGTTTATTAGGTAGTTTATGCTTCTGGCGTTGACTTCTAAGGCCTTAACTCTTCGATCTGGTGGAGCAACTCCTCAGAGTTAAGTCTAGGATGCCCGAAATGTCGATATGATCATTACTTTCGCACTGGTTGCAATTAGTCATGCTATACGATGGAAAAACTGTTGCATTTTTATTGTATTTTGTGCTTCTGGCGTTGACTTCTAAGTCCTTAGCTATTAGATATGGTGGAGCAACTCCCTAGAGTGACGCCTAGGATCCCCGGAACGTAGAAATGACCATTACTTTCACACTGTTTGCAATTATTCGTTTTATACGATGGGAAAGCCGTTGTATTTATATTGTATTTTATGCTTCTGGCGTTGACTTCTAAGGCCGTAGCTATTAGATGTGGTGGAGCAACGCCCTAGGGTGACGGCTAGGTTGCCCGGAACGTTGAAATGACCATTACTTTCACACTGTTTGCAATTATTCGTTTTATACGATGGAAAAACTGTTGCATCTTTATCGTATTTTATGCTTCTGGCGTTGACTTCTTAGGCCGTAACTATCCGATCTGGTGGAGCAACGCCCTAGAGTGAAGCCTAGGTTGCTCGGAATGTAGAAATGACCATAAGTTGCATACTGGTTGCAATTATCCGTTTTATACGATGGAAAGACTGTTGTATTTATATTGTATTTTATGCTTCTGGCGTTGACTTCTAAGGCCCTAAATATTCGATCTGGTGGAGCAATGCCTCAGAGTTGAGTCTAGGATGCCCGAAACGCCGAAATGATCATTACTTTCACGCTTGTTGCAATTATTCCTGTTATACGATGAAAAGACTGTTGTATTTTTATTGTATTTTATGCCTCAGGCGTGGACTTCTGAGGCCGTAGCTATTCGATGTGGTGAAAGAACGCCATACAGTGAAGCCTAGGTTGCCGGAACGTAGAAATGACCACTACTTTCACACTGTTTGCAATTATTCATTTAATACGATGGAAATGCTTTTGTATTTATATCGTATTTTATGCTTCGGGCGTAGACTTCTTAGGCCCTAACATTTCGATCTGGTGGAGCAACGCCCGACAGTGAAGCCTAGGTTGCCCGGAACGTAGATATGACCATAACCTTCACACAGGTTGCAATTATTCGTTTTATACGGTGTAAAGGCTGTTGTATTTATTTTGTATTTTATTCCTCTGGTGTTGACTTCTTAGGCCCTAACTATTCGATCTGGCGGAACAACGCTGTAGAGTGAAGCCTAGGTTGCCAGGAACGTAGAAATGACCATTACTTTCACACTGTTTGCAATTATTCCTTTTATACGATGGTAAAGCTGTTGTATTTATATCGTATTTTATGCTTCTGGCGTTGACTTCTTAGGCCCTAACTACTCGGCCTGGTATAGCAACGCCCTAGAGTGAAACCTAGGTTATTCGGAACGTAGAAATGACCATTACATTCACACTGGTTGCAATTATTCCTGTTATACGATGGAAAAACTGTTGTACTTACACTGTATTTTATCCTTCCGGCGTTGAATTCTAAGTCCCTAGCCATTCGATCTGGTGGAGCAACGACCTAGGGTGAAACCTAGGTTACCCGGAACGTAGAAATGACCAGTTCTTTCACACTGGTTACAGTTATTCGTTTTATACAATGGAAAAACTGCTCTACTTATTTTGCATTTTATGCTTCGGGCGTTGACATCTAAGGCCCTAACTATTCGATCTGGTGGAGCACCGCCCTAGAGTGAAGCCTAGGTTGCCCGGAACGTAGAAATGACCATAACTTCCACCCTGGTTGCAATTATTCGTTTTATACGATGGAAAAGCTGTTGTATTTATATCGTTTTATGCTTCTGGCGTTGGCTTCTTAGGCCCTAGCTATTCGATCTGGTGGAGCAACGCCCTAGAGTGACGCCTAGCTTGCTCGGAACGTAGAAATGACCATTCCTTTCACACTGGTTGCAATTATTCGTTTTATACGATGCAAAAGCTGTTGTATTTATAACGTATTTTATGCTTCTGGCGTTGACTTCTTATGACCTAACTATTCGAACTGGTGGAGCAACGCCCTGGAGTGAAACCTAGGTTACCCGGAACGTAGAAATGGCCATAACTCTAACACCGGTAGCAACTATTCGTTTTATACGATGGAAAAACTGTTCTATTTATTTTGCATTTTATGCTTCGGGCGTTGACTTCTGAGGCCCTAACTATTCAATCTGTAGGTGCAACGCTCTAGGGTGAAGCCTAGGTTGCCGGGAAGGTAGAAATGACCATATCCTTCAGACTGGTTTGTATTATTCGTTTCATACGATGGAAAAACTGTTATATTTATATTGTATTTTATGCTTCTGGCGTTGACTTCTTAGGCCCTAACTATTCCATCTGGTGGAACAACGACCTAGGGTGAAGCCAACGTTGCCTGGAACGTAGAAATGACCATAACTTTCACACTGGTAGCAATTACTCGTTTTATACGATGGAAAAACTGTTTTATTTATTTTGCATTTTATGCTTCGGGCGTTGACTTCTAAGGCCCTAACTATTCGATCTGGTGGAGCAACGCCCTAGGGTGAAGCCTAGGTTGGCCGCAATGTAGAAATGTCCATAGCTTTCACACTGGTTGCAATTATTCGTTTATACGATTGAAAAGCTGTTGTATTTATATCGTATTTTATGCTTCTGGCGTTCACTTCTTATGACCTAACTATTCGACCTGGTGGAGCAACGCCCTGGAGTGAAACCTAGGTTGCCCGGAACGTAGGAATGACCATTACCTTCACACTGGTTGCAATTATTCCTGTTATACGATGGAAAAACTGTTGGATTCTTATTGCATTTTATGCTTCGGGCATTGACTTTTAAGGCCCTAACTATTCAATCTAGTGGTGCAACTCCCTAGGGTGAAGACTAGGTTGCTCGGAAAGTAGATATGACCATAACTTTCATACTGCTTGCGATTATTCGTTTTATACGGTGGAAAAACTGTTGTATTTATATCGTGTTGTGTTCTTCTGGCGTTGACTTCTTAGGCCCTGACTATTCCATCTGGTCGAACAAAACCCTAGGGTGAAGCCTAGGTTGCCCGGAAAGTAGAAATGCCCATAACTTCCACACTGGTAGAAATTATTCGTTTTATACGATTGAAAAACTGTACAATTTATTTTGTATTTTATGCTTCGGGCGTTGACTTCTAAGGCTCTAACTGTTCGATCTGGTCGAGCAACGCCCTAGAGTGAAGCCTAGGTTGCCCGGAACGTAGAAATGACCATAACTTCCACACTGGTTGCAATTATTCGTTTTATACAATGTAAAAGCTGTTGCATTTATATCGTATTTTATGCTTCTGGCGTTGACTTCTAAGGCCGTAGCTATCAGATCTGGTGGAGCAACGCCCTAGAGTGACGCCTAGGTTGCCCGGAACGTAGAAATGACCATTTCTTTTACAATGTTTGCAACTATTCATTTTATACGATGGAATAACTGTTGTACTTATATTGTATTTTATCCTTCTGGCGTTGAATTCTAAGTCCCTAGCCATTCGATCTGGTGGAGCAACGACCTAGGGTGAAACCTAGGTTACCCGGAACGTAGAAATGACCAGTTCTTTCACACTGGTTACAGTTATTCGTTTTATACAATGGAAAAACTGCTCTACTTATTTTGCATTTTATGCTTCGGGCGTTGACATCTAAGGCCCTAACTATTCGATCTGGTGGAGCACCGCCCTAGAGTGAAGCCTAGGTTGCCCGGAACGTAGAAATGACCATAACTCCCACCCTGGTTGCAATTATTCGTTTTATACGATGGAAAAGCTGTTGTATTTATATCGTTTTATGCTTCTGGCGTTGGCTTCTTAGGCCCTAGCTATTCGATCTGGTCGAGCAACGCCCTAGAGTGAAGCCTAGGTTGCCCGGAACGTAGAAATGACCATAACTTTCACACTGGTTGCTATCATTCGTTTTATACGATGGAAAAACTGTTACATTTATATTGTATTTTATGCTTCTGGCGTTGACTTCTTAGGCCCTAACTGTTCGATCTGGTGGAACAACGCCCTAGAGTGAAGCCTAGGTTATCCAGAATGTAGAAATGACCAGTACATTCACACTGGTTGCAGTTATTCCTGTAAAACAATGGAAAAACTGTTGTATTTTAATTGTATTTTATGCTTTTAGCGATGAATTCTAAGTCCCTAGCTATTCGATCTGGTGGAGCAACGCCCTAGAGTGACGCCTAGCTTGCTCGGAACGTAGAAATGACCATTCCTTTCACACTGGTTGCAATTATTCGTTTTATACGATGCAAAAGCTGTTGTATTTATAACGTATTTTATGCTTCTGGCGTTGACTTCTTATGACCTAACTATTCGAACTGGTGGAGCAACGCCCTGGAGTGAAACCTAGGTTACCCGGAACGTAGAAATGGCCATAACTCTAACACCGGTAGCAACTATTCGTTTTATACGATGGAAAAACTGTTCTATTTATTTTGCATTTTATGCTTCGGGCGTTGACTTCTGAGGCCCTAACTATTCAATCTGTAGGTGCAACGCTCTAGGGTGAAGCCTAGGTTGCCGGGAAGGTAGAAATGACCATATCCTTCAGACTGGTTTGTATTATTCGTTTCATACGATGGAAAAACTGTTATATTTATATTGTATTTTATGCTTCTGGCGTTGACTTCTTAGGCCCTAACTATTCCATCTGGTGGAACAACGACCTAGGGTGAAGCCAACGTTGCCTGGAACGTAGAAATGACCATAACTTTCACACTGGTAGCAATTACTCGTTTTATACGATGGAAAAACTGTTTTATTTATTTTGCATTTTATGCTTCGGGCGTTGACTTCTAAGGCCCTAACTATTCGATCTGGTGGAGCAACGCCCTAGGGTGAAGCCTAGGTTGGCCGCAATGTAGAAATGTCCATAGCTTTCACACTGGTTGCAATTATTCGTTTTATACGATTGAAAAGCTGTTGTATTTATATCGTATTTTATGCTTCTGGCGTTCACTTCTTATGACCTAACTATTCGACCTGGTGGAGCAACGCCCTGGAGTGAAACCTAGGTTGCCCGGAACGTAGGAATGACCATTACCTTCACACTGGTTGCAATTATTCCTGTTATACGATGGAAAAACTGTTGGATTCTTATTGCATTTTATGCTTCGGGCATTGACTTTTAAGGCCCTAACTATTCAATCTAGTGGTGCAACTCCCTAGGGTGAAGACTAGGTTGCTCGGAAAGTAGATATGACCATAACTTTCATACTGCTTGCGATTATTCGTTTTATACGGTGGAAAAACTGTTGTATTTATATCGTGTTGTGTTCTTCTGGCGTTGACTTCTTAGGCCCTGACTATTCCATCTGGTCGAACAAAACCCTAGGGTGAAGCCTAGGTTGCCCGGAAAGTAGAAATGCCCATAACTTCCACACTGGTAGAAATTATTCGTTTTATACGATTGAAAAACTGTACAATTTATTTTGTATTTTATGCTTCGGGCGTTGACTTCTAAGGCTCTAACTGTTCGATCTGGTCGAGCAACGCCCTAGAGTGAAGCCTAGGTTGCCCGGAACGTAGAAATGACCATAACTTCCACACTGGTTGCAATTATTCGTTTTATACAATGTAAAAGCTGTTGCATTTATATCGTATTTTATGCTTCTGGCGTTGACTTCTAAGGCCGTAGCTATCAGATCTGGTGGAGCAACGCCCTAGAGTGACGCCTAGGTTGCCCGGAACGTAGAAATGACCATTTCTTTTACAATGTTTGCAACTATTCATTTTATACGATGGAATAACTGTTGTACTTATATTGTATTTTATCCTTCTGGCGTTGAATTCTAAGTCCCTAGCTATTCGATCTGGTAGAGCAACGCCCTAGAGTGAAACCTAGGTTATCCGGAACGTAGAAATGACCAGTACATTCACACTGGTTGCAGTTATTCCTGTTAAACGATGGAAAAACTGTTGCATCTTTATTGTATTTTATACTTCTGGCGCTGACTTCTAAGGCCGTAACTATTCCGTCTGGTGGAGCAACGCCCTAGAGTGATGCCTAGGTTAGCCGGAACGTAGAAATGACCATTACTTTCACACTGTTTGCAAATATACATTATATACGATGGAAAAGCTGTTGTATTTATATTGTCTTTTATGCTTCTGGCGTTGACTTCTTATGACCTAACTATTAGATCAGGTGGAGCAACGCCTGGAGTGAAACCTAGGTTGCCCGGAACGTAGGAATGACCATTACTTTCACACTGGTTGCAATTATTCCTGTTATACGATGGAAAAACTGTTGTATTTTTATTGCATTTTATGCTTCGGGCATTGACTTTTAAGGCCCTAACTATTCAATCTTGTGGTGCAACTCCCTAGGGTGAAGCCTAGGTTGCTCGGAAAGTAGATATGACCATAACTTTCATACTGCTTGCGATTATTCGTTTTATACGATGGAAAAACTGTTGTATTTATATCGTGTTTTATGCTTCTGGCGTTGACTTCTTAGGCCCTAACTATTCCATCTGGTGGAACAACTCCCTAGGGTGAAGCCTAGGTTGCCCGGAAAGTAGAAATGCCCATACCTTCCACACTGGTAGATATTATTCGTTTTATACGGCTGAAAAACTGTACTATTTATTTTGTATTTTATGCTTCGGGCGTTGACTTCTAAGGCCCTAACTGTTCGATCTGGCGGAGCAACGCCCTAGAGTGAAGCCTAGGTTGCCCGGAACGTAGAAATGACCATCACTTTCAAACTGGTTGCAATTATTCCTGTTATATGATGGAAAAACTGTTGTATTTTTATTGCATTGCATGCTTCGGGCGTTGACTTCTAAGGCCCTAGCTATTCGATCTGGTCGAGCAACGCCCTAGAGTGAAGCCTAGGTTGCCCGGAACGTAGAAATGACCATAACTTCCACACTGGTTGCAATTATTCGTTTTATACGATGTAAAAGCTGTTGTATTTATATCGTATTTTATCCTTATGGCGTTGAATTCTAAGTCCCTAGCTATTCCATCTCGTGGAACAACGCCCTAGGGTAAAGCCCAGGTTGCGCGGAACGTAGAAATGACCATAACTTTCACACTGGTAGCAATTACTCGTTTTATACGATGGAAAAACTGTTTTATTTATTTTGCATTTTATGCTTCGGGCGTTGACTTCTAAGGCCCTAACTATTATATCTGGTGGAGCAACGCCCTAGAGTGAAGCCTAGGTTGCCCGGAACGTAGAAATGACCATAACTTTCACACTGGTTGCTATCTTTCGATTTATACGATGGAAAATCTGTTATATTTACATTGTATTTTATACTTCTGGCGTTGACTTGTTTCGCCCTAACTGTTCGATCTGGTGGAACAACGCCCTAGAGTGAAGCCTAGGTTATCCTGAACGTAGAAATGACCAGTACATTCACACTGGTTGCAGTTATTCCTGTATAACGATGGAAAAACTGTGGTATTTTTATTGCATTTTATGCTTCGGGCGTTGACTTCTAAGGCCCTAGCTATTCGATCTAGTCGGGCAACGCCCTAGAGTGAAGCCTAGGTTGCCCGGAACGTAGAAATGACCATAACTTCCACACTGGTTGCAATTATTCGTTTTATACGATGTAAAAGCTGTTGCATTTATATCGTATTTTATGCTTCTGGCGTTGACTTCTTAGGCCCTAACTACTCGACCTGGTGGAGCAACGCCCTAGAGTGAAACCTAGGTTGCCCGGAACGTAGAAATGACCATTACATTCACACTGGTTGCAATTATTCCTGTTATACGATGGAAAAACAGTTGCATCTTTATTGTATTTTATGCTTCTGGCGTTGACTTCTAAGGCCGTAACTATTCGATCTGGTGGAGCAACGCCCTAGGGTGAAGCCTAGGTTGGCCAGAATGGAGAAATGTCCATAACTTTCACACTGGTTGCAATTATTCGTTTTATACGATTGAAAAGCTGTTGTATTTATATTGTATTTTATGCTTCTGGCGTTGACTTCTTAAGCCCTAACTATTCCATCTGGTGGAACAACGCCCTAGGGTGACGCCTAGGTTACCTGGAAAGTAGAAATGACGATAACTTTCACACTGGTAGCAATTATTCGTTTTATAGGATGGAAAAACTGTTCTATATATTTTGTATTTTATGCTTCGGGCGTTGACTTCTAAGGCCCTAACTATTCGATCTGGTGGTGCAACTCCCTAGGGTGAAGCCTAGGTTGCTCGGAAAGTAGAAATGACCATAACTTTCATACTGCTTGCGATTATTCGTTTTATACGGTTGAAAAACTGTACTATTTATTTTGTATTTTATGCTTCGGGCGTTGACTTCTAAGGTCCTAACTGTTCGATCTGGTGGAGCAACGCCCTAGTGTGAAGCCTAGGTTGCCCGGAACGTAGAAATGACCATCACTTTCAAACTGGTTGCAATTATTCCTGTTATATGATGGAAAAACTGTTGTATTTTTATTGCATTTTATGCTTCGGGCATTGACTTCTAAGGCCCTAACTATTCAATCTGTAGGAGCTACGCCCTAGGGTGAAGACTAGGTAGCCCGGAACGTAGAAATGACCATTACTTTCACACTGGTTGCAATTATTCGTTTTATACGATGGATAAGCTGTTGTATTTATATCGTATTTTATGCTTCTGGCTTTGACTTGTTAGGCCCTAACAATTCGAGCTGGTGGAGCAACGCCCTAGAGTGAAATCTAGGTTGCCCGGAACGTAGAAATGTCCATCACTTTCACACTGGTTGCAATTATTCCTGTTATACGATGGAAAAACTCTTATATATTTATTGTATTTTATGCTTCGGGCGTTGACTTCTATGGCCTTACCTATTCGATCCGGTGGAACAACACCCTACAGTGAAGCCTAGGTTGCCCGGAACGTATATATGACCATAACCTTCACACAGGTTGCAATTATACGTTTTATACGATTGAAAGACTGTTGCATTTATTTTGTAGTTTATGCTTATGGCGTTAACTTCTAAGGCCCTAACTCTTCGATCTGGTGGAGCAACGCCTCAGAGTTAAGCCTAGGATGCCCGAAAAGTCGAAATGATCATTACTTTCGCACTGGTTGCAATTAGTCATGCTAAATGATGGAAAAACTGTGGCATTTTTATTGTGTTTTATGCTTCTGGCGTTGACTTCTAAGGCCCTAACTATTCGATCTGGTGGAGCAACGCCCTAGAGTGATGCCTAGGTTGCCCGGAACGTAGACGTGACCATAACTTCCACACTGGTTGCTATCATTCGTTTTATATGATGGAAAAACTGTTGTATTTATATTGCATTTTATGCTTCGGGCATTGACTTCTAAGGTCCTAACTATTCAATCTGTTGGAGCAACGCCCTAGGGTGAAGCCTAGGTTGCGCGGAAAGTAGAAATGACAATAACTTTCACACTGGTAACAATTATTCGTTTTATACAATGGAAAAACCGTTCTATTTATTTTGCATTTTATGCTTCGGGCGTTGACTTCTAAGGCCCTAACTGTTTGATCTGGTGGAGCAACGCCGTAGAGCGAAGCCTATGTTGCCCTGAACATAGAAATGACCATTACTTTCACACTGTTTGCAATTATTCGTTTTATACGATGGAAAAACTGTTTTATTTATTTTGTATTTCAAGCCACGGGCCTTGAGTTCTAAGGCACTAACTATTCGATCTGGTGGAGCAACGCCCTAGAGTGAAGCCTAGCTTGCGCGGAACGTAGAAATGACCATAACTTTCACACTGGTAGCAATTGTTCGTTTTACACGATGGAAAAACTGTTCTATTTATTTTGTATTTTATGCATCGGGCGTTGACTTCTAAGGCCCTAACTATTCAATCTGTTGGAGCAACGCCCTAGGGTGAAGACTAGGTTGCCCGGAAAGTAGAAATGACGTTATCTTTCACACCGGTAGCAATTATTCGATTTACACGACGGAAAAACTGTTATATTTATATTGTATCTTATGCTTCTGGCGTTGACTTCTTAGGCCCTAACAATTCGATCTGGTGGAACAACGACCTAGAGTGAGGCCTAGCTTGTCCGGAACGTAGAACTGACCATAACTTTTACGCTGGTAGCAATTATTCGTTTTATACAATGGAAAAACTGTTGTATTTATATTGTATTTTATGCTGCTGGCGTTCACTTCTTAGGCCCTAACCAGTCGATCTGGTGGAACAACGCCCTGGGGTGAAGCCTAGGTTGCCCGGAACGTAGAAATGACCATAACTTTCACACTGGTTGAAATTATTCGTTTTATACGATGGAAAAACTGTTATATTTATATTGTATTTTACGCTTCTGGCGTTGCCTTCTTAGGCCCTAACTGTTCGATCTGGAGCAACAACGCCCTAGAGTGAAGCCTAGGTTACCCGGAACGTAGAAATGACCAGTACTTTCACACTGCTTGCAATTATTCATTTTATACGATGGAAAACCTGTTGTATTTATATTGTATTTTATGCTTCTGGCGCTGACTTCTAGGGCACTAACTATTCGATCTGGTGGAGCAGCGCCCTAGGGTGAAGCCTAGGTTGCCCGGAACGTAGAAATGACCATCACTTGCAAACTGGTTGCAATTAATCCTTTTATACGATGGAAAAACTGTTGTATTTATATTGTTTTTTATGCTTCTGGTGTTGACTTCTAAGGCACTAACTATTCCATCTGGTGGAGCAACGCCCTAGGGTGAAGCCTAGGTTGCCTGGAACGTACAAATGACCATCACTTTCACACGGGTTGCAATTATTCCTGTTATAGGATGGAAAGACTGTTCTATTTATTTTGTATTTTATGCTTCGGGCGTTGACTTCTATGGCCCTACCTATTCGATCTGGTGGAGCAACACCCTTTAGTCAAGCCTAGGTTGCCCGGAACGCAGAAATGACCATGACATTCACACCGGTTGCAATTATTCATGCTATACTTTTGGAAAAACTGTTGCATTTTTATTGTATTTTATGCTTCTAGCGTTGACTTCTAAGGCCGTATGTATTCGATGTGGTGGAGCAACGCCATAGAGTGAAGCCTAGGTTGCCCGGAAAGTAGAAATGACCACAACTTTCATACTGGTTGCAATTACTCGTTTTATATGATGGAAAAACTGTTGTATTTATATTGTATTTTATGCTTCTGGCGTTCACTTCTTAGGCCCTAACTATTCGATCTGGTGGAACAACGCCCTAGGGTGAAGCCTAGGTTACCCGGAACGTAGAAATGACCATAACTTTCACACCGGTAGTAATTATTCGTTTTATACGATGGTAAAACTGTTGTATTTATATTGCATTTTATGCTTCGGGCGTTGACTTGTAAGGCCCTAACTATTCAATCTGTTGGAGCAACGCCCTAGGGTGAAGCCTAGGTTGCCAGGAACTTAGAAATGACCATAACTTTCACACTGGTTGCTATTATTCGTCTTACACGATGGAAAAACTGTTATATTTATATTGTATTTTATGCTTCTGGGTGTGCCTTCTTAGGCCCTAAGTGTTCGATCTGGTGGAGCAACGCCCTAGAGTGAAGCCTAGGTTGCACGGAACGTAGAAATGATCATCACTTTCAAACTGGTTGCAATTAATCCTTTTATACGATGGAAAAACTGTTGTATTTATATTGCATTTTATGCTTCTGGCGTTGACTTCTAAGGCCGTAGCTATCAGATCTGGTGGAGCAACGCCCTAGAGTGACGCCTAGGTTGCCCGGAACGTAGAAATGACCATTTCTTTTACAATGTTTGCAACTATTCATTTTATACGATGGAATAACTGTTGTACTTATATTGTATTTTATCCTTCTGGCGTTGAATTCTAAGTTCCTAGCCATTCGATCTGGTGGAGCAACGACCTAGGGTGAAACCTAGGTTACCCGGAACGTAGAAATGACCAGTTCTTTCACACTGGTTACAGTTATTCGTTTTATACAATGGAAAAACTGCTCTACTTATTTTGCATTTTATGCTTCGGGCGTTGACATCTAAGGCCCTAACTATTCGATCTGGTGGAGCACCGCCCTAGAGTGAAGCCTAGGTTGCCCGGAACGTAGAAATGACCATAACTCCCACCCTGGTTGCAATTATTCGTTTTATACGATGGAAAAGCTGTTGTATTTATATCGTTTTATGCTTCTGGCGTTGGCTTCTTAGGCCCTAGCTATTCGATCTGGTCGAGCAACGCCCTAGAGTGAAGCCTAGGTTGCCCGGAACGTAGAAATGACCATAACTTTCACACTGGTTGCTATCATTCGTTTTATACGATGGAAAAACTGTTACATTTATATTGTATTTTATGCTTCTGGCGTTGACTTCTTAGGCCCTAACTTTTCGATCTGGTGGAACAACGCCCTAGAGTGAAGCCTAGGTTATCCAGAATGTAGAAATGACCAGTACATTCACACTGGTTGCAGTTATTCCTGTAAAACAATGGAAAAACTGTTGTATTTTAATTGTATTTTATGCTTTTAGCGATGAATTCTAAGTCCCTAGCTATTCGATCTGGTGGAGGAACGCCCTAGAGTGACGCCTAGCTTGCTCGGAACGTAGAAATGACCATTCCTTTCACACTGGTTGCAATTATTCGTTTTATACGATGCAAAAGCTGTTGTATTTATAACGTATTTTATGCTTCTGGCGTTGACTTCTTATGACCTAACTATTCGAACTGGTGGAGCAACGCCCTGGAGTGAAACCTAGGTTACCCGGAACGTAGAAATGGCCATAACTCTAACACCGGTAGCAACTATTCGTTTTATACGATGGAAAAACTGTTCTATTTATTTTGCATTTTATGCTTCGGGCGTTGACTTCTGAGGCCCTAACTATTCAATCTGTAGGTGCAACGCTCTAGGGTGAAGCCTAGGTTGCCGGGAAGGTAGAAATGACCATATCCTTCAGACTGGTTTGTATTATTCGTTTCATACGATGGAAAAACTGTTATATTTATATTGTATTTTATGCTTCTGGCGTTGACTTCTTAGGCCCTAACTATTCCATCTGGTGGAACAACGACCTAGGGTGAAGCCAACGTTGCCTGGAACGTAGAAATGACCATAACTTTCACACTGGTAGCAATTACTCGTTTTATACGATGGAAAAACTGTTTTATTTATTTTGCATTTTATGCTTCGGGCGTTGACTTCTAAGGCCCTAACTATTCGATCTGGTGGAGCAACGCCCTAGGGTGAAGCCTAGGTTGGCCGCAATGTAGAAATGTCCATAGCTTTCACACTGGTTGCAATTATTCGTTTTATACGATTGAAAAGCTGTTGTATTTATATCGTATTTTATGCTTCTGGCGTTCACTTCTTATGACCTAACTATTCGACCTGGTGGAGCAACGCCCTGGAGTGAAACCTAGGTTGCCCGGAACGTAGGAATGACCATTACCTTCACACTGGTTGCAATTATTCCTGTTATACGATGGAAAAACTGTTGGATTCTTATTGCATTTTATGCTTCGGGCATTGACTTTTAAGGCCCTAACTATTCAATCTAGTGGTGCAACTCCCTAGGGTGAAGACTAGGTTGCTCGGAAAGTAGATATGACCATAACTTTCATACTGCTTGCGATTATTCGTTTTATACGGTGGAAAAACTGTTGTATTTATATCGTGTTGTGTTCTTCTGGCGTTGACTTCTTAGGCCCTGACTATTCCATCTGGTCGAACAAAACCCTAGGGTGAAGCCTAGGTTGCCCGGAAAGTAGAAATGCCCATAACTTCCACACTGGTAGAAATTATTCGTTTTATACGATTGAAAAACTGTACAATTTATTTTGTATTTTATGCTTCGGGCGTTGACTTCTAAGGCTCTAACTGTTCGATCTGGTCGAGCAACGCCCTAGAGTGAAGCCTAGGTTGCCCGGAACGTAGAAATGACCATAACTTCCACACTGGTTGCAATTATTCGTTTTATACAATGTAAAAGCTGTTGCATTTATATCGTATTTTATGCTTCTGGCGTTGACTTCTAAGGCCGTAGCTATCAGATCTGGTGGAGCAACGCCCTAGAGTGACGCCTAGGTTGCCCGGAACGTAGAAATGACCATTTCTTTTACAATGTTTGCAACTATTCATTTTATACGATGGAATAACTGTTGTACTTATATTGTATTTTATCCTTCTGGCGTTGAATTCTAAGTCCCTAGCTATTCGATCTGGTAGAGCAACGCCCTAGAGTGAAACCTAGGTTATCCGGAACGTAGAAATGACCAGTACATTCACACTGGTTGCAGTTATTCCTGTTAAACGATGGAAAAACTGTTGCATCTTTATTGTATTTTATACTTCTGGCGCTGACTTCTAAGGCCGTAACTATTCCGTCTGGTGGAGCAACGCCCTAGAGTGATGCCTAGGTTAGCCGGAACGTATAAATGACCATTACTTTCACACTGTTTGCAAATATACATTATATACGATGGAAAAGCTGTTGTATTTATATTGTCTTTTATGCTTCTGGCGTTGACTTCTTATGACCTAACTATTAGATCAGGTGGAGCAACGCCTGGAGTGAAACCTAGGTTGCCCGGAACGTAGGAATGACCATTACTTTCACACTGGTTGCAATTATTCCTGTTATACGATGGAAAAACTGTTGTATTTTTATTGCATTTTATGCTTCGGGCATTGACTTTTAAGGCCCTAACTATTCAATCTTGTGGTGCAACTCCCTAGGGTGAAGCCTAGGTTGCTCGGAAAGTAGATATGACCATAACTTTCATACTGCTTGCGATTATTCGTTTTATACGATGGAAAAACTGTTGTATTTATATCGTGTTTTATGCTTCTGGCGTTGACTTCTTAGGCCCTAACTATTCCATCTGGTGGAACAACTCCCTAGGGTGAAGCCTAGGTTGCCCGGAAAGTAGAAATGCCCATACCTTCCACACTGGTAGATATTATTCGTTTTATACGGCTGAAAAACTGTACTATTTATTTTGTATTTTATGCTTCGGGCGTTGACTTCTAAGGCCCTAACTGTTCGATCTGGCGGAGCAACGCCCTAGAGTGAAGCCTAGGTTGCCCGGAACGTAGAAATGACCATCACTTTCAAACTGGTTGCAATTATTCCTGTTATATGATGGAAAAACTGTTGTATTTTTATTGCATTGCATGCTTCGGGCGTTGACTTCTAAGGCCCTAGCTATTCGATCTGGTCGAGCAACGCCCTAGAGTGAAGCCTAGGTTGCCCGGAACGTAGAAATGACCATAACTTCCACACTGGTTGCAATTATTCGTTTTATACGATGTAAAAGCTGTTGTATTTATATCGTATTTTATCCTTATGGCGTTGAATTCTAAGTCCCTAGCTATTCCATCTCGTGGAACAACGCCCTAGGGTAAAGCCCAGGTTGCGCGGAACGTAGAAATGACCATAACTTTCACACTGGTAGCAATTACCCGTTTTATACGATGGAAAAACTGTTTTATTTATTTTGCATTTTATGCTTCGGGCGTTGACTTCTAAGGCCCTAACTATTCGATCTGGTGGAGCAACGCCCTAGAGTGAAGCCTAGGTTGCCCGGAACGTAGAAATGACCATAACTTTCACACTGGTTGCTATCTTTCGATTTATACGATGGAAAATCTGTTATATTTACATTGTATTTTATACTTCTGGCGTTGACTTGTTTCGCCCTAACTGTTCGATCTGGTGGAACAACGCCCTAGAGTGAAGCCTAGGTTATCCTGAACGTAGAAATGACCAGTACATTCACACTGGTTGCAGTTATTCCTGTATAACGATGGAAAAACTGTGGTATTTTTATTGCATTTTATGCTTCGGGCATTGACTTTTAAGGCCCTAACTATTCAATCTGGTGGTGCAACTCCCTAGGGTGAAGCCTAGGTTGCTCGGAAAGTAGATATGACCATAACTTTCATACTGCTTGCGATTATTCGTTTTATACGATAGAAAAACTGTTTTATTTATATCGTGTTTTATGCTTCTGGCGTTGACTTCTTAGGCCCTAACTATTCCATCTGGTGGAGCAACTCCCTAGGGTGAAGCCTAGGTTGCCCGGAAAGTAGAAATGCCCATAACTTCCACACTGGTAGAAATTATTCGTTTTACACGATTGAAAAACTGTACTATTTATTTTGTATTTTATGCTTCGGGCGTTGACTTCTAAGGCCCTAACTGTTCGATCTGGCGGAGCAACGCCCTAGAGTGAAGCCTAGGTTGCCCGGAACGTAGAAATGACCATCACTTTCAAACTCGTTGCAATTATTCCTGTTATATGATGGAAAAACTGTTGTATTTTTATTGCATTGTATGCTTCGGGCGTTGACTTCTAAGGCCCTAGCTATTCGATCTAGTCGGGCAACGCCCTAGAGTGAAGCCTAGGTTGCCCGGAACGTAGAAATGACCATAACTTCCACACTGGTTGCAATTATTCGTTTTATACGATGTAAAAGCTGTTGCATTTATATCGTATTTTATGCTTCTGGCGTTGACTTCTTAGGCCCTAACTACTCGACCTGGTGGAGCAACGCCCTAGAGTGAAACCTAGGTTGCCCGGAACGTAGAAATGACCATTACATTCACACTGGTTGCAATTATTCCTGTTATACGATGGAAAAACTGTTGCATTTTTATTGTATTCTATGCTTCTGGCGTTTAATTCTAAGTCGCTAGCTATTTGATCTGGTGGAGCAACGACCTAGAGTGAAGCCTGGGTTGCCCGGAACGTAGAAATGACAATTACTTTCACACTGTTTGCTATTATTCATTTTGTACGATGGAAAAGCTGTTGTATTTATATTGTATTTTATGCCTCTGGCGTTGACTTCTAAGGCCGTAGCTATTAGATCTGGTGGAGCAACGCCCTAGAGTGACGCCTAGGTTGCCCGGAACGTAGAACTGACCATAACTTTTACGCTGGTAGCAATTATTCGTTTTATACAATGGAAAAACTGTTGTATTTATATTGTATTTTATGCTGCTGGCGTTCACATCTTAGGCCCTAACTATTCGATCTGGTGGAACAACGCCGTAGGGTGAAGCCTAGGTTGCCCGGAACGTAGAAATGACCATTACCTTCACGCTTGTTGCAATTATTCCTGTTATACGATGGAAAAACAGTTGCATCTTTATTGTATTTTATGCTTCTGGCGTTGACTTCTAAGGCCGTAACTATTCGATCTGGTGGAGCAACGCCCTAGGGTGAAGCCTAGGTTGGCCGGAATGGAGAAATGTCCATAACTTTCACACTGGTTGCAATTATTCGTTTTATACGATTGAAAAGCTGTTGTATTTATATTGTATTTTATGCTTCTGGCGTTGACTTCTTAAGCCCTAACTATTCCATCTGGTGGAACAACGCCCTAGGGTGACGCCTAGGTTACCTGGAAAGTAGAAATGACGATAACTTTCACACTGGTAGCAATTATTCGTTTTATAGGATGGAAAAACTGTTCTATATATTTTGTATTTTATGCTTCGGGCGTTGACTTCTAAGGCCCTAACTATTCGATCTGGTGGTGCAACTCCCTAGGGTGAAGCCTAGGTTGCTCGGAAAGTAGAAATGACCATAACTTTCATACTGCTTGCGATTATTCGTTTTATACGGTTGAAAAACTGTACTATTTATTTTGTATTTTATGCTTCGGGCGTTGACTTCTAAGGTCCTAACTGTTCGATCTGGTGGAGCAACGCCCTAGTGTGAAGCCTAGGTTGCCCGGAACGTAGAAATGACCATCACTTTCAAACTGGTTGCAATTATTCCTGTTATATGATGGAAAAACTGTTGTATTTTTATTGCATTTTATGCTTCGGGCATTGACTTCTAAGGCCCTAACTATTCAATCTGTAGGAGCTACGCCCTAGGGTGAAGACTAGGTAGCCCGGAACGTAGAAATGACCATTACTTTCACACTGGTTGCAATTATTCGTTTTATACGATGGATAAGCTGTTGTATTTATATCGTATTTTATGCTTCTGGCTTTGACTTGTTAGGCCCTAACAATTCGAGCTGGTGGAGCAACGCCCTAGAGTGAAATCTAGGTTGCCCGGAACGTAGAAATGTCCATCACTTTCACACTGGTTGCAATTATTCCTGTTATACGATGGAAAAACTCTTGTATATTTATTGTATTTTATGCTTCGGGCGTTGACTTCTATGGCCTTACCTATTCGATCCGGTGGAACAACACCCTACAGTGAAGCCTAGGTTGCCCGGAACGTATATATGACCATAACCTTCACACAGGTTGCAATTATACGTTTTATACGATTGAAAGACTGTTGCATTTATTTTGTAGTTTATGCTTATGGCGTTAACTTCTAAGGCCCTAACTCTTCGATCTGGTGGAGCAACGCCTCAGAGTTAAGCCTAGGATGCCCGAAAAGTCGAAATGATCATTACTTTCGCACTGGTTGCAATTAGTCATGCTATATGATGGAAAAACTGTGGCATTTTTATTGTGTTTTATGCTTCTGGCGTTGACTTCTAAGGCCCTAACTATTCGATCTGGTGGAGCAACGCCCTAGAGTGATGCCTAGGTTGCCCGGAACGTAGACGTGACCATAACTTCCACACTGGTTGCTATCATTCGTTTTATATGATGGAAAAACTGTTGTATTTATATCGCATTTTATGCTTCGGGCATTGACTTCTAAGGTCCTAACTATTCAATCTGTTGGAGCAACGCCCTAGGGTGAAGCCTAGGTTGCGCGGAAAGTAGAAATGACAATAACTTTCACACTGGTAACAATTATTCGTTTTATACAATGGAAAAACCGTTCTATTTATTTTGCATTTTATGCTTCGGGCGTTGACTTCTAAGGCCCTAACTGTTTGATCTGGTGGAGCAACGCCGTAGAGCGAAGCCTATGTTGCCCTGAACATAGAAATGACCATTACTTTCACACTGTTTGCAATTATTCGTTTTATACGATGGAAAAACTGTTTTATTTATTTTGTATTTCAAGCCACGGGCCTTGAGTTCTAAGGCACTAACTATTCGATCTGGTGGAGCAACGCCCTAGAGTGAAGCCTAGCTTGCGCGGAACGTAGAAATGACCATAACTTTCACACTGGTAGCAATTGTTCGTTTTACACGATGGAAAAACTGTTCTATTTATTTTGTATTTTATGCATCGGGCGTTGACTTCTAAGGCCCTAACTATTCAATCTGTTGGAGCAACGCCCTAGGGTGAAGACTAGGTTGCCCGGAAAGTAGAAATGACGTTATCTTTCACACCGGTAGCAATTATTCGATTTACACGACGGAAAAACTGTTATATTTATATTGTATCTTATGCTTCTGGCGTTGACTTCTTAGGCCCTAACAATTCGATCTGGTGGAACAACGACCTAGAGTGAGGCCTACCTTGTCCGGAACGTAGAACTGACCATAACTTTTACGCTGGTAGCAATTATTCGTTTTATACAATGGAAAAACTGTTGTATTTATATTGTATTTTATGCTGCTGGCGTTCACTTCTTAGGCCCTAACCAGTCGATCTGGTGGAACAACGCCCTGGGGTGAAGCCTAGGTTGCCCGGAACGTAGAAATGACCATAACTTTCACACTGGTTGAAATTATTCGTTTTATACGATGGAAAAACTGTTATATTTATATTGTATTTTACGCTTCTGGCGTTGCCTTCTTAGGCCCTAACTGTTCGATCTGGAGCAACAACGCCCTAGAGTGAAGCCTAGGTTACCCGGAACGTAGAAATGACCAGTACTTTCACACTGTTTGCAATTATTCATTTTATACGATGGAAAACCTGTTGTATTTATATTGTATTTTATGCTTCTGGCGCTGACTTCTAGGGCACTAACTATTCGATCTGGTGGAGCAGCGCCCTAGGGTGAAGCCTAGGTTGCCCGGAACGTAGAAATGACCATCACTTGCAAACTGGTTGCAATTAATCCTTTTATACGATGGAAAAACTGTTGTATTTATATTGTTTTTTATGCTTCTGGTGTTGACTTCTAAGGCACTAACTATTCCATCTGGTGGAGCAACGCCCTAGGGTGAAGCCTAGGTTGCCTGGAACGTACAAATGACCATCACTTTCACACGGGTTGCAATTATTCCTGTTATAGGATGGAAAGACTGTTCTATTTATTTTGTATTTTATGCTTCGGGCGTTGACTTCTATGGCCCTACCTATTCGATCTGGTGGAGCAACACCCTTTAGTCAAGCCTAGGTTGCCCGGAACGCAGAAATGACCATGACATTCACACCGGTTGCAATTATTCATGCTATACTTTTGGAAAAACTGTTGCATTTTTATTGTATTTTATGCTTCTAGCGTTGACTTCTAAGGCCGTATGTATTCGATGTGGTGGAGCAACGCCATAGAGTGAAGCCTAGGTTGCCCGGAAAGTAGAAATGACCACAACTTTCATACTGGTTGCAATTACTCGTTTTATATGATGGAAAAACTGTTGTATTTATATTGTATTTTATGCTTCTGGCGTTCACTTCTTAGGCCCTAACTATTCGATCTGGTGGAACAACGCCCTAGGGTGAAGCCTAGGTTACCCGGAACGTAGAAATGACCATAACTTTCACACCGGTAGTAATTATTCGTTTTATACGATGGTAAAACTGTTGTATTTATATTGCATTTTATGCTTCGGGCGTTGACTTGTAAGGCCCTAACTATTCAATCTGTTGGAGCAACGCCCTAGGGTGAAGCCTAGGTTGCCAGGAACTTAGAAATGACCATAACTTTCACACTGGTTGCTATTATTCGTCTTACACGATGGAAAAACTGTTATATTTATATTGTATTTTATGCTTCTGGGTGTGCCTTCTTAGGCCCTAAGTGTTCGATCTGGTGGAGCAACGCCCTAGAGTGAAGCCTAGGTTGCACGGAACGTAGAAATGATCATCACTTTCAAACTGGTTGCAATTAATCCTTTTATACGATGGAAAAACTGTTGTATTTATATTGCATTTTATGCTTCGGGCGTAGACTTCTATGGCCCTACCTATTCGATCTGGTGGAATAACACCCTACAGTGAAACCTATGTTGCCCGTAACGTAGATATGACCATAACCTTCACACAGGTTGCAATTATTCGTTTTCTACGATGGAAAAGATGTTGTATTTATATTGTATTTTATGCTTCCGGTGTTGACTTCTTAGACCCTAACTCTTCGATCTGGTGGAGCAACGCCTCAGAGTTAAGTCTAGGGTGCCCGAAACGTCGAAATGATCGTTACTTTCGCACTGGTTGCAATTAGTCATGTTATACAATGGAAAAACTGTTGTATTTATACTGTATTTTATGCTTCTGGCGTTGACATCTAAGGCCGTAGCTATTCGATGTGGTGGAGCAACGCCCTAAAGTGAAGCCTAGGTTGCCCGGAACGTAGAAATGCCCATTACTTTCACACTGGTTGCAATTATTAGTTTTATACGATGGAAAAACTGTTCTATTTATTTTGTATTTTATGCTTCGGGCGTTGACTTCTAAGGCCCTAACTATTCAATCTGTTGGAGCAACGCCCTAGGGTGAAGCCTAGGTTGCCCGGAACGTAGAAATGACCATCACTTTCAAACTGGTTGCAATTAATCCTTTTATACGATGGAAAAACTGTTGTATTTATATTGTATCTTATGCTTCTGGCGTTGACTTCTAAGGCACTAACTATTCGATCTGGTGGAGCAACGCCCTAGAGTGAAGCCTCAGTTGCCCGGAACGTAGCAATTACCATCACTTTCGAACTGGTTGCAAATATTCCTGTTATATGATGGAAAAGCTGTTGTATTTTTATTGCATTTTATGCTTCGGGCATTGACTTCTAAGGCCCTAACTATTCAATCTGTAGGAGCAACGCCCTAGGGTGAAGCCTGTGTTGCCCGTAAAGTAGAAATGACGTTAACTTTCATACTGGTTGCAATTATTTGTTTTATACGATGGAAAAACTGTTGTATTTATATTGTATTTTATGCTTCTGGCGTTGACTTCTAAGGCACTAACTATTCGATCTGGTGGAGCAACGCCCTAGAGTGAAGCCGATGTTGCCCGGAACGTAGAAATGACCATCACTTTCAAACTGGTTGCAATTATTCCGTTTATATGATGGAAAAACTGTAGTATTTTTATTGCATTTTATGCTTCGGGCATTGACTTCTAAGGCCCTAAGTATTCAATCTATAGGAGCAACGCCCTAGGGTGTAGCCTAGGTTGCCCGGAACGTAGAAGTGACCATAACTTTCAGACTGGTTGCTATTATTCGTTCTATACGATGGAAAAACTGTTATATTTATATTGTATCTTATGCTTCTGGCGTTGACTTCTTTGGCCCTAACTATTCAATCTGTTGGAGCAACGCCCTAGAGTCAAGCCTAGGTTTCCCGGAAAGTAGAAATGACAATAACTTTCACACTGGTTGCAATTATTCGTTTTATACGATGGAAAAGCTGTTCCATCTTTATTGTATTTAATGCTTCTGTCGTTGACTTCTAAGGCACTAGCTATTCGATCTGGTGGAGCAACGCCCTAGAGTCAAGCCTAGGTTTCCCGGAAAGTAGAAATGACCATCACTTCCATACTGGTAGCAATTATTCGTTTTAAACGATGGAAAAACTGTTGAGTTTATATTGTATTTTATGCTTCTGGCGTTGACTTCTAAGGCACTAACTATTCGATCTGGTGGAGCAACGCCCTAGAGTGAAGCCTAGGTTGCCCGGAACGTAGAAATGACCATCAATTTCAAACTGGTTGCAATTATTCCTGTTATAGGGAGGAAAGACTGTTGTCTTTTTATTGTGTTTTATGCGTCAGGCGTTGACTTCTGAGGCCGTAGCTATTCGATGTGGTGGAAGAACGCCATAGAGTGAAGCCTGGGTTGCCCGGAACGTAGAAATGATCATAACCTTCATACTGGTTGCAATTATTCGTTTTATATGATGGAAGAACTGTTGTATTTATATTGTATTTTATGCTGCTGGCGTTCACTTCTTAAGCCCTAACTATTCGATCTGGTGGAGCAACGCCCTAGAGTGAAGCCTTAGTTGCCCTGAACGTAGCAATTACCATCACTTTCCAACTGGTTGCAAATATTCCTGTTATATGATGGAAAAACTGTTGTATTTTTATTGCATTTTATGCTTCGGGCATTGACTTCTAAGGCCCTAACCATTCAATCTGTAGGAGCAACGCCCTAGTGTGTAGCCTAGGATGCCCCTAAAGGAGAAATGACCGTAGCTTTCATACTGGTTGCAATTATTCCTTTTATATGATGGCAAAACTGTTGTATTTATATTGTATTTTATGCTTCTGTCGTTGACGTCTAAGGCCGTAGCTATTAGATGTGGTGGAGCAACGCATTAGAGTGACGCCTATGTTGCCCGAAACGTAGAAATGACCATTACTTTCGCAATGATTGCAATTATACATTTTATACGATGGAAAAACTGTTGTACTTATATCGTATTTTATGCTTCTGGCGTTGACTTCTTATGCCCCAACTGTTCCATCTGGTGGAACAACGACCTCGGGTGAAGCCTAGGTTGCCCGGATCGTAGAAATGGAAATAACTTTCACACCGGTAGCAATTATTCGTTTTATACGATGGAAAAACTGTTATATTTATACTGTATTTTATGATTCTGGCGGTGCCTTCTTAGGCCCTAAGTGTTCGATCTGGTGGAACAACGCCCTAGAGTGAAGCCTACGTTGCGCGGAACGTAGAAATGACCATTACTTTGACACTGGTTGCAATTATTCCTGCTATATGATGGAAAAACTGTTGTATTTTTATTGCATTTTATGCTTCGGGCATTGACTTCTAAGGCCCTAACTATTCGATCTGGTGGAGCAACGCCCTAGAGTGAAGCCTAGGTTGCCCGGAACGTAGAAATGACCATCACTTTCAAGCCGGTTGCAATTATTCCTGCTATATGATGGAAAAACTGTTGTATTTTTATTGCATTTTATGCTTCGGGCATTGACTTCTAAGGTCCTAACTATTCAATCTGTTGGAGCAACGCCCTAGGGTGAAGCCTAGGTTGCGCGGAAAGTAGAAATGACAATAACTTTCACACTGGGTGCTTTTATTCGTTCTATACGATCGAAAAACTGTTATATTTATATTGTATTTTATGCTTCTGGCGTTGCCTTCTAAGGCCCTAGCTGTTCGATCTGGTGGAACAACGCCCTAGAGTGGAGCCTAGGTTACCCGGAACGTAGAAATGACCAGTACTTTCACACTGTTTGCAGTTTATTCCTGTTATACGATGGAAAAACTGTTGTATTTTTATTGCTCTTTATGCTTCCGGCGTTGACTTCTAAGGCCCTAACTATTCAATCTGTTGGAGCAACGCCCTAGGGTGAAGCCTGGCTTGCCCGGAAAGCAGAAATGACGTTAACTTTCATACTGGTTGCAATTATTCGTTTTATACGATGGAAAAACTGTTGTATTTATATTGTATTTTATGCTTCTGGCGTTGACATCTAAGGCACTAAGAATTCGATCTGGTGGAACAACGTCATAGAGTGAGGCCTAGGTTGCCCGGAACGTAGAAATGACCATCACTTCCATACTGGTAGCAATTATTCGTTTTATACGATGTAAAAACTGTTGTAGTTATATTGTATTTTATGCTTCTGGCGTTGACTTCTTAGGCACTAAATATTCGATCTGGTGGAGCAACGCCCTAGAGTGAAGCCTAGGTTTCCCGGAAAGTAGAAATGACCATAACTTGCACACCGGTAGCAATTATTCGTTTTATACGATGGAAAAACAGTTCTATTTATTTTGTATTTTATGCTTCGGCCGTTGACTTCTAAAGCCATAACTATTCGATCTGTTGGAGCAACGCCCTAGGGTGAAGCCTAGGTTGCCCGGAAAGTAGAAATTACCATAACTTTCATACTGGTTGCAATTATTCGTTTTATACGATGGAAAAACTGTTGTATTTATATTGTATTTTATGCTTCGGGCGTTGACTTCTAAGGCCCTAAATATTCAATCTGTTGGATCAACGCCCTAGGGTGAAGCCTAGGTTGCTCGGAATGTAGAAATGACCATAAGTCTCATACTGGTTGCAATTATTCGTTTTATAGGATGGAAAAACTGTTGTATTTATATTGTATTTTATGCTTCTGGCGTTGACTTCTAAGGCCCTAACTATTCGATCTGGTGGAGCAACGCAATAGAGTGAAGCCTAGGTTGCCCGGAACGTAGAATTGGCCATCACTTTCAAACTGGTTGCAATTATTCCTGTTATATGATGGAAACACTGTTGTATCTTTATTGCATTTTATGCTTCGGGCGTTGACTTCTAAGGACCTAACTATTCAATCTGTTGGATCAACGCCCTAGGGTTGAAGCCTAGGTTGCTCGGAAAGTAGAAATGACCATAAGTTTCATACTGGTTGCAATTATTCGTTTTATACGATGGAAAAACTGTTGTATTTTTATTGTATTTTATGCTTCTGGTGTTGACTTCTAAGGCACTAACTATTCGATCTGGTGGAGCAACGCCCTCGGGTGAAGCCTAGGTTGCTCGGAAAGTAGAAATGACCATCACTTTCACACGGGTTGCAATTATTCCTGTTATAGGACGGAAAGACTGTTGTATTTTTATTGTATTTTATGCTTCTGGCGTTGTCTTCTGAGGCCGTTGCTATTCGATGTAGTGGAAGAACGCCATAGAGTGAAGCCTAGGTTGCCCGGAACGTAGAAATGACCATAACTTTCATACTGGTTGCAATTATTCCTGTTAGATGATGGAAAAACTGTTGTATTTATATTGTATTTTATGCTTCGGGCGTTGACTGCTAAGGCCCTAACTATTCGATATGGTGGAACAACGCCCTGTGGTGAAGCCTAGGTTACCCGGAACGTAGAAATGACCAGTACTTTCACACTGTTTGCAGTTACTCCTGTTATACGATGGAAAAACTGTTGCATCTTTATTGAATTTTATGCTTCTGGCGTTGAGTTCTAAGGCCCTAACTATTCGATCTGGTGGAGCAACGCCCTAGAGTGAAGCCTAGGTTTCCCGGAACGTAGAAATGACCATCACTTTCAAACTGGTTGCAATTATTCCTGTTATATGATGGAAAAACTGTTGTATTTATATTGTATTTTATGCTTCGGGCGTTGACTGCTAAGGCCCTAACTATTCAATCTGTTGGATCAACGTCCTAGAGTGAAGCATAGGTTGCTCGGAATGTAGAAATGACCATAACATTCACACTGGTTGAAATTATTCGTTTAATACGGTGGAAAAACTGTTGCATCTTTATTGTATTTTATGATTCTGGCGTTGACTTCTAAGGCCCTAACTATTCGATCTGGTGGAGCAACGCCCTAGAGTGAAGCCTAGGTTGCCCGGAACGAAGAAATGACCATCACTTTCAAACTGGTTGCAATTAATCCTTTTATACGATGGAAAAACTGTTGTATTTTTTAAGCGTTTTATGCTTCCGGCGTATACGTCTAAGGCCCTAACTATTCAATCTGTTGGTGAAACGCCCTAGAGTGAAGCCTAGGTTGCCCGGAACGTAGGAATGACCATAACTTTCACACTGGTTGCTATTATTCGTTCTATACGATGGAAAAACTGTTATATTTATATTGTATCTTATGCTTCTCGCGTTGACTTCTTAGGCCCTAACAATTCGATCTAGTGGAACAACGCCCTAGAGTGAAGCCTAGGTTGCCTGGAACGTACAAATGACCATCACTTGCACAAGGGTTGCAATTATTCCTGTTATAGGATGGAAAGACTGTTGTACTTTTATTGTATTTTATGCTTCAGGCGTTGACTTCTGAGGCCGCAGCTATTCCATGTGGTGGAAGACGCCATAGAGTGAAACCTAAGTTGCCCGGAATGTAGAAATGACCATAACTTTCATACTGGTTGCAATTATTCGTTTTATATGTAGGAAGAACTGTTGTAGTTATATTGTATTTTATGCTGCTGGCGTTCACTTCTTAGGCCCTAACTATTTGATCTGGTGGAACAACGCCCTGGGGTGAAGCCTAGGTTGCCGGAACGTAGAAATGACCATAACTTACACACTGGTTGCTATTATTCGTTTTATACGATGGAAAAACTGTTCTATTTATATTGTATTTTATGCTTCTGGCGTTGACTTTTAATGCACTAACTATTCGATCTGGCGGAGCAACGCCCCAGAGTGAAGCCGAGGTTTCCCGGAACGTAGAAATGACCATCACTTTCAAACTGGTTGCAATTATTCCTGTTATGTGATGGAAAAACTGTTGTATTTTTAATGCATTTTATGCTTCGGGCATTGACTTCTAAGGCCCTAACTATTCAATCTGTTGGAGCAACGCCCTAGGGTGAAGCCTAGGTTGCTCGGAAAGTAGAAATGACCATAAGTTTCATTCTGGTTGCAATTATTCGTTTTATACGATGGAAAAACTGTTGTATTTATATTGTATTTTATGCTTCTGGCGTTGACTTCTAAGGCTCTAGCTGTTCGATCTAGTGGAGCAACGCCCTAGAGTGAAGCCTAGGTTGCCCAGAAAGGAGAAATGACCATCACGTTCAAACTGGTTGCAATTAATCCTTTTATACGATGGAAAAGCTGTTGTATTTATATCGTATTTTATGCTTCTGGCGTTGACTTCTAAGGCTCTAACTATTCGATCTGGTGGAGCAACGCCCTAGAGTGAAGCCCAGGTTGCCCGGAACGTTGAAATGACCATCACTTTCAAACTGGTAGCAATTATTCCTGTTATATGATGGAAAAACTGTTGTGTTTTTATTGCATTTTATGCTTCGGGCATTGACTTCTAATGTCCTAACTATTCAATCTGTTGGAGCAACGCCCTAGGGTGAAGCCTAGGTTGCGCGGAAGGTAGAAATGACAATAACTTTCACACTGGGTGCAATCATTCGTTTTATACGATGGAAAAGCTGTTGCATCTTTATTGTATTTTATGCTTCTGTCGTTGACGTCTAAGGCCGTAGCTATTAGATGTGGTTGAGCAATGCACTAGAGTGACGCCTAGGTTGCCCGGAACGTGGAATGACCATTACTTTCGCAATGTTTGCAATTATTCATTTTATACGATGGAAAAGCTGTTGTACTTATATTGTATTTTATGCTTCTGGAGTTGACTTCTTAGGCCCTAACAATTCGATCTGGTGGAGCAACGCCCTAAAGTGATGCCTAGGTTGCCCAGAACGTAGAAATGACCATCACTTTCAAACTGGTTGCAATTAATCCTTTTATACGATGGAAAGACTGTTGTATTTTTATTGCATTTTATGCTTCCGGCGTTGACTTCTAAGGCCCTAACTATTCAATCTGTTGGAGCAACGCAATAGAGTGCTGCCTAGGTTGCCCGGAAAGAAGAAATGACGTTAACTTTCATACTAGTTGCAATTATTCGTTTTATACGATGGAAAAACTGTTGTATTTATATTGTATTTTATGCTTCTGGCGTTGACTCCTAATGCCCTAACTATTCAATCTTTTGGAGCAACGCCCTAGGGTGTAGCCTAGGTTGCCCGGAAAGTAGAAATGACCACAACTTTCATACTGGTTGCAATTACTCGTTTTATATGATGGAAAAACTGTTGTATTTATATCGTGTTTTATGCCTCTGGCGTTGACTTCTAAGGCCGTAGCTATTAGATCTGGTGGAGCAACGCCCTAGAGTGACGCCTAGGTTGCCCGGAACGTAGAAATGACCATTACTTTTACAATGTTTGCAACTATTCATTTTATACGATGGAATAACTGTTGTACTTATATTGTATTTTATCCTTCTAGCTTTGAATTCTAAGTCTCTAGCTATTCGATCTGGTAGAGCAACGCCCTAGAGTGAAACCTAGGTTATCCGGAACGTAGAAATGACCAGTACATTCACACTGGTTGCAGTTATTCCTGTTAAACGATGGAAAAACTGTTGCATCTTTATTGTATTTTATGCTTCTGGCGCTGACTTCTAAGGCCGTAACTATTCCGTCTGGTGGAGCAACGCCCTAGAGTGAAGCCTAGGTTAGCCGGAACGTAGAAATGACCATTACTTTCACACTGTTTGCAAATATACATTATATACGATTGAAAAGCTGTTGTATTTATATTGTCTTTTATGCTTCTGGCGTTGACTTCTTACGCCCTAACTATTTAATCTGGTAGAGCACCGCCCTAGAGTCGAGCATAGGCTGCCCGGAACGTAGAACATACCATTACCTTCACACTGGTTGCAATTATTCCTGTTATACGATGGAAAAACTGTTGCATCTTTATTGTATTTTCTGCTTCTGGCGTTGACTTCTAAGGCCCTAACTATTCGATCAGGTGGAGCAACGCCCTAGAGTGAAGCCTAGGTCGCTCGGAATGTAGAAATGACCATAACTTTCACACTGGTTGCAATTATTCATTTTATACGATGGAATAACTGTTGTTCTCATTCGTATTTTATTCTTATGGCGTTGAATTCTAAGTCCCTAGCTATTCGATCTGGTGGAGCAACGCCCTAGAGTGAAACCTAGGCTACGCGGGACGTAGAAATGACCAGTACTTTCATACTGTCTGCAGTTATTCCTGTTATACGATGTAAAAGCTTTTGCATCTTTACTGTATTTTATGCTTCTGGCGTTGACTTCTAAGGCCCTAGCTATTCGGTCTGGTGGAGCAACGCCCTTGAGTGAAGCCTAGGTTGCCCGGTACGTAGGGGTGACCATTACTTTCAAAATGTTTGCAAATATATGTTATATACGATGGAAAATCTGTTGTATTTATGTTGTATTTTATGCTTCTGGCGTTGACTTCTTAGGCCCTAACTATTTGATCTGGTGGAGCACCGCCCTAGAGTGAAGCCTAGGTTCCCCGGAACGTAGAAGTGACCATAACTTCCACCCTGGTTGCAATTATTCGTTTTATACGATGGAAAAGCTGTTGTATTTATATCGTTTTTTATTCTTCTGGCGTTGGCTTCTTAGGCCCTAGCTATTCGATCTGGTCGAGCAACGCCCTAGAGTGAAGCCTAGGTTGCCCGGAACGAAGAAATGACCATAACTTTCACACTGGTTGCTATCATTCGTTTTATACGATGGAAAAACTGTTATATTTATATTGTATTTTATGCTTCTGGCGTTGACTTCTTAGGCCCTAACTGTTCGATCTGGTGGAACAACGCCCTAGAGTGAAGCCTAGGTTATCCGGAACGTAGAATTGACCAGTACATTCACACTGGTTGCAGTTATTCCTGTAAAACAATGGAAAAACTGTTGTATTTTAATGGTATTTTATGCTTTTAGCGATGAATTCTAAGTCCGTAGCTATTCGATCTGGTGGAGCAACGCCCTAGAGTGACGCCTAGCTTACTGGGAACGTAGAAATGGCCATTACTTTTACACTGGTTGCAATTATTCGTTTTATACGATGCAAAAGCTGTTGTATTTATATCGTATTTTATGCTTCTGGCGTTGACTTCTTATGACCTAACTATTCGAACTGCTGGAGCAACGCCCTGGAGTGAAACCTAGGTTGCCCGGAACGTAGAAATGACCATAACTCTCACACCGGTAGCAACTATTCGTTTTATACGATGGAAAAACTGTTCCATTTATTTTGTATTTTATGCTTCGGGCGTTGACTTCTGAGGCCCTAACTATTCAATCTGTAGGTGCAACGCCCTAGCGTGAAGCCTAGGTCGCCCGGAAGGTAGAAATGACCATGACCTTCACACTGGTTTGTATTATTCGTTTCATACGATGGAAAAACTGTTATATTTCTATTGTATTTTATGCTTCTGGCGTTGACTTCTTAGGCCCTAACTATTCCATCTGGTGGAAAAACGACCTAGGGTGAAGCCAACGTTGCCTGGAACGTAGAAATGACCATAACTTTCACACGGGTTGCAATTATTCCTGTTATAGGATGGAAAGACTGTTGTATTTTTCTTGTATTTTATACTTGAGGCGTTGACTTCTGAGGCCGTAGCTATTCGATGTGGTGGAAGGACGCCATAGAGTGAAGCCTAGGTTGCCCGGAACGTAGAAATGACCATAAGTTTCATACTGGTTGCAATTATCCCTTTTATACGATGGAAAAACTGTTGTATTTATATTGTATTTTATGCTTCTGGCGTTCACTTCTGTGGCCCTAACTATTCGATCTGGTGGAACAACATCCTAGGGTGAAGCCAAGGTTGCCCGGAACGTTGAACTGACCATAACTTTCACACTGGTTGCTATTATTCGTTTCATACAATGGAAAAACTGTTATGTTTATATTGCATTTTATTCTTATGGCGTTGAATTCTAAGTCCCTAGCTATTCCATCTCGTGGAACAACGCCCTAGGGTAAAGCCCAGGTTGCGCGGAACATAGAAATGACCATAGCTTTCACACTGGTAGCAATTACTCGTTTTATACGATGGAAAAACTGTTTTATTTATTTTGCATTTTATGCTTCGGGCGTTGACTTCTAAGGCCCTAACTATTCGATCTGGTGGAGCAACGCCATAGGGTGAAGCCTAGGTTGCTCGGAACGTAGAAATGACCATAACTTTCACACTGGTTGCTATCATTCGATTTATACGATGGAAAAACTGTTATATTTACATTGTATTTTATACTTCTGGCGTTGACTTCTTAGGCCCTAACTGTTCGATCTGGTGGAACAACGCCCTAGAGTGAAGCCTAGGTTATCCGGAACGTAGAAATGACCAGTACATTCACACTGGTTGCAGTTATTCCTGCATAACGATGGAAAAACTGTTGCATCTTTATTGTATTTTATGCTTCTGGCGTTGACTTCTAAGGCCCTAACTATTCGATCTGGTGGAGCAACGCCCTAGGGTGAAGCCTGGGTTGGCCGGAATGTAGAAATGTCCATAACTTTCACACTGGTTGCAATTATTCGTTTCATACGATTGAAAAGCTGTTATATTTATATTGTATTTTATGCTTCTGGCGTTGACTTCATCTGACCTAACTATTCGATCTGGTGGAGCAACGCCCTGGAGTGAAACCTAGGTTGCCCGGAACGTGGGAATGACCATTACTTTCACACTGGTTGCAATTATTCCTGTTATACGATGGAAAAACTGTTGTATTAATATTGCATTTTATGCTTCGGGCATTGACTTTTAAGGCCCTAACTATTCAATCTGGTGGTGCAACTCCCTAGGGTGAAGCCGAGGTCGCCCGGAACATAGAAATGGCCATAACTTTCACACTGATAGCTATTATTCGTTCTATACGATGGAAAAACTGTTATATTTATATTGTACCTTATGCTTCTGGCGTTGACTTCTTAGGCCCTAGCAATTCGATCTGGTGGAACAACGCCCTAGAGTGAAGCCTAGGTTGCTCGGGAAGTAGAAATGACCATAACTTTCATACTGCTTGCGATTATTCGTTTTATACGATGGAAAAACTGTTGTATTTATATCGTGTTTTATGCCTCTGGCGTTGACTTCTAAGGCCGTAGCTATTAGATCTGGTGGAACAACGCCCTAGAGTGACGCCTAGGTTGGCCGGAACGTAGAAATGACCATTACTTTTACAATGTTTGCAACTATTCATTTTATACGATGGAATAACTGTTGTACTTGTATTGTATTTTATCCTTCTGGCTTTGAATTCTAAGTCTCTAGCTATTCGATCTGGTAGAGCAACGCCCTAGAGTGAAACCTAGGTTATCCGGAACGTAGAAATGCCCAGTACATTCACACTGGTTGCAGTTATTCCTGTTAAACGATGGAAAAACTGTTGCATCTTTATTGTATTTTATGCTTCTGGCGCTGACTTCTAAGGCCGTAACTATTCCGTCTGGTGGAGCAACGCCCTAGAGTGAAGCCTAGGTTAGCCGGAACGTAGAAATGACCATTACTTTCACACTGTTTGCAAATATACATTATATACGATGGAAAAGCTGTTGTATTTATATTGTCTTTTATGCTTCTGGCGTTGACTTCTTACGCCCTAACTATTTAATCTGGTAGAGCACCGCCCTAGAGTGGAGCATAGGCTGCCCGGAACGTAGAACATACCATTACCTTCACACTGGTTGCAATTATTCCTGTTATACGATGGAAAAACTGTTGCATCTTTATTGTATTTTCTGCTTCTGGCGTTGACTTCTAAGGCCCTAACTATTCGATCAGGTGGAGCAACGCCCTAGAGTGAAGCCTAGGTCGCTCGGAATGTAGAAATGACCATAACTTTCACACTGGTTGCAATTATTCATTTTATACGATGGAATAACTGTTGTACTCATTTGTATTTTATTCTTATGGCGTTGAATTCTAAGTCCCTAGCTATTCGATCTGGTGGAGCAACGCCCTAGAGTGAAACCTAGGCTACGCGGGACGTAGAAATGACCAGTACTTTCATACTGTCTGCAGTTATTCCTGTTATACGATGTAAAAGCTTTTGCATCTTTACTGTATTTTATGCTTCTGGCGTTGACTTCTAAGGCCCTAGCTATTCGGTCTGGTGGAGCAACGCCCTTGAGTGAAGCCTAGGTTGCCCGGTACGTAGGGGTGACCATTACTTTCAAAATGTTTGCAAATATATATTATATACGATGGAAAATCTGTTGTATTTATGTTGTATTTTATGCTTCTGGCGTTGACTTCTTAGGCCCTAACTATTTGATCTGGTGGAGCACCGCCCTAGAGTGAAGCCTAGGTTCCCCGGAACGTAGAAGTGACCATAACTTCCACCCTGGTTGCAATTATTCGTTTTATACGATGGAAAAGCTGTTGTATTTATATCGTTTTTTATGCTTCTGGCGTTGGCTTCTTAGGCCCTAGCTATTCGATCTGGTCGAGCAACGCCCTAGAGTGAAGCCTAGGTCGCCCGGAACGAAGAAATGACCATAACTTTCACACTGGTTGCTATCATTCGTTTTATACGATGAAAAAACTGTTATATTTATATTGTATTTTATGCTTCTGGCGTTGACTTCTTAGGCCCTAACTGTTCGATCTGGTGGAACAACGCCCTAGAGTGAAGCCTAGGTTATCCGGAACGTAGAAATGACCAGTATATTCACACTGGTTGCAGTTATTCCTGCATAACGATGGAAAAACTGTTGCATCTTTATTGTATTTTATGCATCTGGCGTTGACTTCTAAGGCCCTAACTATTCGATCTGGTGGAGCAACGCCCTAGGGTGAAGCCTGGGTTGGCCGGAATGTAGAAATGTCCATAACTTTCACACTGGTTGCAATTATCCGTTTCATACGATTGAAAAGCTGTTATATTTATATTGTATTTTATGCTTCTGGCGTTGACTTCTTCTGACCTAACTATTCGATCTGGTGGAGCAACGCCCTGGAGTGAAACCTAGGTTGCCCGGAACGTAGGAATGACCATTACTTTCACACTGGTTGCAATTATTCCTGTTATACGATGGAAAAACTGTTGTATTAATATTGCATTTTATGCTTCGGGCATTGACTTTTAAGGCCCTAACTATTCAATCTGGTGGTGCAACTCCCTAGGGTGAAGCCAAGGTTGCTCGGAAAGTAGAAATGACCATAACTTTCATACTGCTTGCGATTATTCGTTTTATACGATGGAAAAACTGTTGTATTTATATCGTGTTTTATGCCTCTGGCGTTGACTTCTAAGGCCGTAGCTATTAGATCTGGTGGAACAACGCCCTAGAGTGACGCCTAGGTTGCCCGGAACGTAGAAATGACCATTACTTTTACAATGTTTGCAACTATTCATTTTATACGATGGAATAACTGTTGTACTTATATTGTATTTTATTCTTCTGGCTTTGAATTCTAAGTCTCTAGCTATTCGATCTGGTAGAGCAACGCCCTAGAGTGAAACCTAGGTTATCCGGAACGTAGAAATGACCAGTACATTCACACTGGTTGCAGTTATTCCTGTTAAACGATGGAAAAACTGTTGCATCTTTATTGTATTTTATGCTTCTGGCGCTGACTTCTAAGGCCGTAACTATTCCGTCTGGTGGAGCAACGCCCTAGAGTGAAGCCTAGGTTAGCCGGAACGTAGAAATGACCATTACTTTCACACTGTTTGCAAATATACATTATATACGATGGAAAAGCTGTTGTATTTATATTGTCTTTTATGCTTCTGGCGTTGACTTCTTACGCCGTAACTATTTAATCTGGTAGAGCACCGCCCTAGAGTGGAGCATAGGCTGCCCGGAACGTAGAACATACCATTACCTTCACACTGGTTGCAATTATTCCTGTTATACGATGGAAAAACTGTTGCATCTTTATTGTATTTTCTGCTTCTGGCGTTGACTTCTAAGGCCCTAACTATTCGATCAGGTGGAAACGCCCTAGAGTGAAGCCTAGGTCGCTCGGAATGTAGAAATGACCATAACTTTCACACTGGTTGCAATTATTCATTTTATACGATGGAATAACTGTTGTACTCATTTGTATTTTATTCTTATGGCGTTGAATTCTAAGTCCCTAGGTATTCGATCTGGTGGAGCAACGCCCTAGAGTGAAACCTTGGCTACGCGGGACGTAGAAATGACCAGTACTTTCATACTGTCTGCAGTTATTCCTGTTACACGATGTAAAAGCTTTTGCATCTTTACTGTATTTTATGCTTCTGGCGTTGACTTCTAAGGCCCTAGCTATTCGGTCTGGTGGAGCAACGCCCTTGAGTGAAGCCTAGGTTGCCCGGTACGTAGGGGTGACCATTACTTTCAAAATGTTTGCAAATATATATTATATACGATGGAAAATCTGTTGTATTTATGTTGTATTTTATGCTTCTGGCGTTGACTTCTTAGGCCCTAACTATTTGATCTGGTGGAGCACCGCCCTAGAGTGAAGCCTAGGTTCCCCGGAACGTAGAAGTGACCATAACTTCCACCCTGGTTGCAATTATTCGTTTTATACGATGGAAAAGCTGTTGTATTTATATCGTTTTTTATCCTTCGGGCGTTGACTTCTAAGGCCCTAACTATTCGATCTGGTGGAGCAACGCCCTAGAGTGAAGCCTAGGTTGCTCGGAACGTAGAAATGACCATAACTTTCACACTGGTTGCTATCATTCGATTTATACGGTGGAAAAACTGTTATATTTACATTGTATTTTATACTTTTGGCGTTGACTTCTTAGGCCCTAACTGTTCGATCTGGTGGAACAACGCCCTAGAGTGAAGCCTAGGTTATCCGGAACGTAGAAATGACCAGTACATTCACACTGGTTGCAGTTATTCCTGTATAACGATGGAAAAACTGTTGCATCTTTATTGTATTTTATGCTTCTGGCGTTGACTTCTAAGGCCCTAACTATTCGATCTGATGGAGCAACGCCCTAGGGTGAAGCCTAGGTTGGCCGGAATGTAGAAATGTCCATAACTTTCACACTGGTTGCAATTATTCGTTTTATACGATTCAAAAGCTGTTATATTTATATTGTATTTTATGCTTCTGGCGTTGACTTCTTCTGACCTAACTATTCGATCTGGTGGAGCAACGCCCTGGAGTGAAACCTAGGTTGCCCGGAACGTAGGAATGACCATTACTTTCACACTGGTTGCAATTATTCCTGTTATACGATGTAAAAGCTTTTGCATCTTTACTGTATTTTATGCTTCTGGCGTTGACTTCTAAGGCCCTAGCTATTCGGTCTGGTGGAGCAACGCCCTTGAGTGAAGCCTAGGTTGCCCGGTACGTAGGGGTGACCATTACTTTCAAAATGTTTGCAAATATATATTATATACGATGGAAAATCTGTTGTATTTATGTTGTATTTTATGCTTCTGGCGTTGCCTTCTTAGGCCCTAACTATTTGATCTGGTGGAGCACCGCCCTAGAGTGAAGCCTAGGTTCCCCGGAACGTAGAAGTGACCATAACTTCCACCCTGGTTGCAATTATTCGTTTTATACGATGGAAAAGCTGTTGTATTTATATCGTTTTTTATGCTTTTGGCGTTGGCTTCTTAGGCCCTAGCTATTCGATCTGGTCGAGCAACGCCCTAGAGTGAAGCCTAGGTTGCCAGGAACGAAGAAATGACCATAACTTTCACACTGGTTGCTATCATTCGTTTTATACGATGGAAAAACTGTTATATTTATATTGTATTTTATGCTTCTGGCGTTGACTTCTTAGGCCCTAACTGTTCGATCTCGTGGAACAACGCCCTAGAGTGAAGCCTAGGTTATCCGGAACGTAGAAATGACCAGTATATTCACACTGGTTGCAGTTATTCCTGCATAACGATGGAAAAACTGTTGCATCTTTATTGTATTTTATGCTTCTGGCGTTGACTTCTAAGGCCCTAACTATTCGATCTGGTGGAGCAACGCCCTAGGGTGAAGCCTGGGTTGGCCGGAATGTAGAAATGTCCATAACTTTCACACTGGTTGCAATTATCCGTTTCATACGATTGAAAAGCTGTTATATTTATATTGTATTTTATGCTTCTGGCGTTGACTTCTTCTGACCTAACTATTCGATCTGGTGGAGCAACGCCCTGGAGTGAAACCTAGGTTGCCCGGAACGTAGGAATGACCATTACTTTCACACTGGTTGCAATTATTCCTGTTATACGATGGAAAAACTGTTGTATTAATATTGCATTTTATGCTTCGGGCATTGACTTTTAAGGCCCTAACTATTCAATCTGGTGGTGCAACTCCCTAGGGTGAAGCCTAGGTTGCTCGGAAAGTAGAAATGACCATAACTTTCATACTGCTTGCGATTATTCGTTTTATACGATGGAAAAACTGTTGTATTTATATCGTGTTTTATGCCTCTGGCGTTGACTTCTAAGGCCGTAGCTATTAGATCTGGTGGAACAACGCCCTAGAGTGACGCCTAGGTTGCCCGGAACGTAGAAATGACCATTACCTTTACAATGTTTGCAACTATTCATTTTATACGATGGAATAACTGTTGTACTTATATTGTATTTTATCCTTCTGGCTTTGAATTCTAAGTCTCTAGCTATTCGATCTGGTAGAGCAACGCCCTAGAGTGAAACCTAGGTTATCCGGAACGTAGAAATGACCAGTACATTCACACTGGTTGCAGTTATTCCTGTTAAACGATGGAAAAACTGTTGCATCTTTATTGTATTTTATGCTTCTGGCGCTGACTTCTAAGGCCGTAACTATTCCGTCTGGTGGAGCAACGCCCTAGAGTGAAGCCTAGGTTAGCCGGAACGTAGAAATGACCATTACTTTCACACTGGTTGCAATTATTCGTTTTATACGATTGAAAAGCTGTTATATTTATATTGTATTTTATGCTTCTGGCGTTGACTTCTTCTGACCTAACTATTCGATCTGGTGGAGCAACGCCCTGGAGTGAAACCTAGGTTGCCCGGAACGTAGGAATGACCATTACTTTCACACTGGTTGCAATTATTCCTGTTATACGATGTAAAAGCTTTTGCATCTTTACTGTATTTTATGCTTCTGGCGTTGACTTCTAAGGCCCTAGCTATTCGGTCTGGTGGAGCAACGCCCTTGAGTGAAGCCTAGGTTGCCCGGTACGTAGGGGTGACCATTACTTTCAAAATGTTTGCAAATATATATTATATACGATGGAAAATCTGTTGTATTTATGTTGTATTTTATGCTTCTGGCGTTGCCTTCTTAGGCCCTAACTATTTGATCTGGTGGAGCACCGCCCTAGAGTGAAGCCTAGGTTCCCCGGAACGTAGAAGTGACCATAACTTCCACCCTGGTTGCAATTATTCGTTTTATACGATGGAAAAGCTGTTGTATTTATATCGTTTTTTATGCTTTTGGCGTTGGCTTCTTAGGCCCTAGCTATTCGATCTGGTCGAGCAACGCCCTAGAGTGAAGCCTAGGTTGCCAGGAACGAAGAAATGACCATAACTTTCACACTGGTTGCTATCATTCGTTTTATACGATGGAAAAACTGTTATATTTATATTGTATTTTATGCTTCTGGCGTTGACTTCTTAGGCCCTAACTGTTCGATCTGGTGGAACAACGCCCTAGAGTGAAGCCTAGGTTATCCGGGACGTAGAATTGACCAGTACATTCACACTGGTTGCAGTTATTCCTGTAAAACAATGGAAAAACTGTTGTATTTTAATTGTATTTTATGCTTTTAGCGATGAATTCTAAGTCCGTAGCTATTCGATCTGGTGGAGCAACGCCCTAGAGTGACGCCTAGCTTGTTCGGAACGTAGAAATGACCATTACTTTCACACTGGTTGCAATTACTCGTTTTATACGATGCAAAAGCTGTTGTATTTATATCGTATTTTATGCTTCTGGCGTTGACTTCTTATGACCTAACTATTCGAACTGGTGGAGCAACGCCCTGGAGTGAAACCTAGGTTGCCCGGAACGTAGAAATGACCATAACTCTCACACCGGTAGCAACTATTCGTTTTATACGATGGAAAAACTGTTCCATTTATATTGTATTTTATGCTTCGGGCGTTGACTTCTGAGGCCCTAACTATTCAATCTGGAGGAAAAACGACCTAGGGTGAAGCCTAGGTTGCCCGGAACGTAGAAATGACCATAACTTTCACACGGGTTGCAATTATTCCTGTTATAGGATGGAAAAACTGTTGTATTTTTATTGTATTTTATACTTCAGGCGTTGACTTCTGAGGCCGTAGCTATTCGATGTGGTGGATGAACGCCATAGAGTGAAGCCTAGGTTGCCCGGAACGTAGAAATGACCATAAGTTTCATACTGGTTGCAATTATCCCTTTTATACGATGGAAAAACTGTTGTATTTATATTGTATTTTATGCTTCTGGCGTTCACTTCTGTGGCCCTAACTATTCGATCTGGTGGAACAACATCCTAGGGTGAAGCCAAGGTTGCCCGGAACGTTGAACTGACCATAACTTTCACACTGGTAGCTATTATTCGTTTCATACAATGGAAAAACTGTTATGTTTATATTGTATTTTATTCTTATGGCGTTGAATTCTAAGTCCCTAGCTATTCCATCTCGTGGAACAACGCCCTAGGGTAAAGCCCAGGTTGCGCGGAACATAGAAATGACCATAACTTTCACACTGGTAGCAATTACTCGTTTTATACGATGGAAAAACTGTTTTATTTATTTTGCATTTTATGCTTCGGGCGTTGACTTCTAAGGCCCTAACTATTCGATCTGGTGGAGCAACGCCCTAGAGTGAAGCCTAGGTTGCTCGGAACGTAGAAATGACCATAACTTTCACACTGGTCGCTATCATTCGATTTATACGATGGAAAAACTGTTATATTTAAATTGTATTTTATACTTCTGGCGTTGACTTCTAAGGCCCTAACTATTCGATCTGGTGGAGCAACGCCCTAGGGTGAAGCCTAGGTTGGCCGGAATGTAGAAATGTCCATAACTTTCACACTGGTTGCAATTATTCGTTTTATACGATTGAAAAGCTGTTATATTTATATTGTATTTTATGCTTCTGGCGTTGACTTCTTCTGACCTAACTATTCGATCTGGTGGAGCAACGCCCTGGAGTGAAACCTAGGTTGCCCGGAACGTAGGAATGACCATTACTTTCACACTGGTTGCAATTATTCCTGTTATACGATGGAAAAACTGTTGTATTAATATTGCATTTTATGCTTCGGGCATTGACTTTTAAGGCCCTAACTATTCAATCTGGTGGTGCAACTCCCTAGGGTGAAGCCTAGGTTGCTCGGAAAGTAGAAATGACCATAACTTTCATACTGCTTGCGATTATTCGTTTTATACGATGGAAAAACAGTTGTATTTATATCGTGTTTTATGCCTCTGGCGTTGACTTCTAAGGCCGTAGCTATTAGATCTGGTGGAGCAACGCCCTAGAGTGACGCCTAGGTTGCCCGGAACGTAGAAATGACCATTACTTTTACAATGTTTGCAACTATTCATTTTATACGATGGAATAACTGTTGTACTTATATTGTATTTTATCCTTCTGGCTTTGAATTCTAAGTCCCTAGCTATTCGATCTGGTAGAGCAACGCCCTAGAGTGAAACCTAGGTTATCCGGAACGTAGAAATGACCAGTACATTCACACTGGTTGCAGTTATTCCTGTTAAACGATGGAAAAACTGTTGCATCTTTATTGTATTTTATGCTTCTGGCGCTGACTTCTAAGGCCGTAACTATTCCGTCTGGTGGAGCAACGCCCTAGAGTGAAGCCTAAGTTAGCCGGAACGTAGAAATGACCATTACTTTCACACTGTTTGCAAATATACATTATATACGATGGAAAAGCTGTTGTATTTATATTGTCTTTTATGCTTCTGGCGTTGACTTCTTACGCCCTAACTATTTAGTCTGGTAGAGCACCGCCCTAGAGTGGAGCATAGGCTGCCCGGAACGTAGAACATACCATTACCTTCACACTGGTTGCAATTATTCCTGTTATACGATGGAAAAACTGTTGCATCTTTATTGTATTTTCTGCTTCTGGCGTTGACTTCTAAGGCCCTAACTATTCGATCAGGTGGAGCAACGCCCTAGAGTGAAGCCTAGGTCGCTCGGAATGTAGAAATGACCATAACTTTCACACTGGTTGCAATTATTCATTTTATACGATGGAATAACTGTTGTACTCATTTGTATTTTATTCTTATGGCGTTGAATTCTAAGTCCCTAGCTATTCGATCTGGTGGAGCAACGCCCTAGAGTGAAACCTAGGCTACGCGGAACGTAGAAATGACCAGTACTTTCATACTGTCTGCAGTTATTCCTGTTATACGATGTAAAAGCTTTTGCATCTTTACTGTATTTTATGCTTCTGGCGTTGACTTCTAAGGCCCTAGCTATTCGGTCTGGTGGAGCAACGCCCTTGAGTGAAGCCTAGGTTGCCCGGTACGTAGGGGTGACCATTACTTTCAAAATGTTTGCAAATATATATTATATACGATGGAAAATCTGTTGTATTTATGTTGTATTTTATGCTTCTGGCGTTGACTTCTTAGGCCCTAACTATTTGATCTGGTGGAGCACCGCCCTAGAGTGAAGCCTAGGTTCCCCGGAACGTAGAAGTGACCATAACTTCCACCCTGGTTGCAATTATTCGTTTTATACGATGGAAAAGCTGTTGTATTTATATCGTTTTTTATGCTTCTGGCGTTGGCTTCTTAGGCCCTAGCTATTCGATCTGGTCGAGCAACGCCCTAGAGTGAAGCCTAGGTTGCCCGGAACGAAGAAATGACCATAACTTTCACACTGGTTGCTATCATTCGTTTTATACGATGGAAAAACTGTTATATTTATATTGTATTTTATGCTTCTGGCGTTGACTTCTTAGGCCCTAACTGTTCGATCTGGTGGAACAACGCCCTAGAGTGAAGCCTCGGATATCCGGAACGTAGAATTGACCAGTACATTCACACTGGTTGCAGTTATTCCTGTTACACGATGGAAAAACTGTTGCATCTTTATTGTATTTTCTGCTTCTGGCGTTGACTTCTAAGGCCATAACTATTCGATCAGGTGGAGCAACGCCCTAGAGTGAAGCCTAGGTTGCTCGGAATGTAGAAATAACCATAACTTTCACACTGGTTGCAATTATTCATTTTATACGATGGAAATACTGTTGTATTTATATCGTATTTTATGCTTCTGGCGTTGACTTCTTATGACCTAACTATGCGAACTGGTGGAGCAACGCCCTGGAGTGAAACCTAGGTTGCCCGGAACGTAGAAATGACCATAACTTTCACACCGGTAGCAACTATTCGTTTTATACGATGGAAAAACTGTTCTATATATTTTGTATTTTATGCTTCGGGCGTTGACTTCTAAGGCCCTAACTATTCGATCTGGTGGGGCAACTCCCTAGGGTGAAGCCTAGGTTGCTCGGAAAGTAGAAATGACCATAACTTTCATACTGGTTGCGATTATTCGTTTTATACGATGGAAAAACTGTTGTATTTATATCGTGTTTTATGATTCTGGCGTTGACTTCTTGGGCCCTAACTATTCCGTCTGGTGGAACAACGCCCTAGGGTGAAGCCTAGGTTGCCCGGAAAGTAGAAATGCCCATAACTTCCACAATGGTAGAAATTATTCGTTTTATAAGATTGAAAAACTGTACTATTTATTTTGTATTTTATGCTTCGGGCGTTGACTTCTAAGGCCCTAACAATTCGATCTAGTGGAACAACGCCCTAGAGTGAAGCCTAGGTTGCCCGGAACGTAGAAATGACCATCACTTTCAAACTGGTTGCAATTATTCCTGTTATATGATGGAAAAACTGTTGTATTTTTATTGCATTTTATGCTTCGGGCATTGACTTCTAAGGCCCTAACTATTCAATCTGTGGGTGCTACGCCCTAGGGTGAAGCCTAGGTTGCCCGGAAAGTAGTAATGACCATAACTTTCATACTGGTTGCAATTATTCGTTTTATACGATGAAAAAACTGTTGTATTTATATTGTACTTTATGCTTCTGGCGTTCACTTCTTAGGCCCTAACTATTCGATATGGTGGAACAACGCCGTAGGGTGAAGCCTAGGTTTCCCGTAATGTAGAAATGACCATAACTTCCACACTGGTTGCAATTATTCGTTTTATACGATGGAAAAGCTGTTACATTTATATTGTATTTTATGCTTCTGGCGTTGACTTCTTTGGCCCTAACTATTCGATCTGTAGGAGCAACGCCCTAGGGTGAAACCTAGGTTGCCCGGAACGTAGAAATGACCATAACTTTCACACTGGTAGCAATTATTCGTTTTATACAATGGAAAACCTGTTCGATTTATTTTGTATTTTATGCTTCTGGCGTTGACTTCTTCTGACCTAACTATTCGATCTGGTGGAGCAACGCCCTGGAGTGAAACCTAGGTTGCCCGGAACGTAGGAATGACCATTACTTTCACACTGGTTGCAATTATTCCTGTTATACGATGGAAAAACTGTTGTATTAATATTGCATTTTATGCTTCGGGCATTGACTTTTAAGGCCCTAACTATTCAATCTGGTGGTGCAACTCCCTAGGGTGAAGCCTAGGTTGCTCGGAAAGTAGAAATGACCATAACTTTCATACTGCTTGCGATTATTCGTTTTATACGATGGAAAAACAGTTGTATTTATATCGTGTTTTATGCCTCTGGCGTTGACTTCTAAGGCCGTAGCTATTAGATCTGGTGGAGCAACGCCCTAGAGTGACGCCTAGGTTGCCCGGAACGTAGAAATGACCATTACTTTTACAATGTTTGCAACTATTCATTTTATACGATGGAATAACTGTTGTACTTATATTGTATTTTATCCTTCTGGCTTTGAATTCTAAGTCCCTAGCTATTCGATCTGGTAGAGCAACGCCCTAGAGTGAAACCTAGGTTATCCGGAACGTAGAAATGACCAGTACATTCACACTGGTTGCAGTTATTCCTGTTAAACGATGGAAAAACTGTTGCATCTTTATTGTATTTTATGCTTCTGGCGCTGACTTCTAAGGCCGTAACTATTCCGTCTGGTGGAGCAACGCCCTAGAGTGAAGCCTAAGTTAGCCGGAACGTAGAAATGACCATTACTTTCACACTGTTTGCAAATATACATTATATACGATGGAAAAGCTGTTGTATTTATATTGTCTTTTATGCTTCTGGCGTTGACTTCTTACGCCCTAACTATTTAGTCTGGTAGAGCACCGCCCTAGAGTGGAGCATAGGCTGCCCGGAACGTAGAACATACCATTACCTTCACACTGGTTGCAATTATTCCTGTTATACGATGGAAAAACTGTTGCATCTTTATTGTATTTTCTGCTTCTGGCGTTGACTTCTAAGGCCCTAACTATTCGATCAGGTGGAGCAACGCCCTAGAGTGAAGCCTAGGTCGCTCGGAATGTAGAAATGACCATAACTTTCACACTGGTTGCAATTATTCATTTTATACGATGGAATAACTGTTGTACTCATTTGTATTTTATTCTTATGGCGTTGAATTCTAAGTCCCTAGCTATTCGATCTGGTGGAGCAACGCCCTAGAGTGAAACCTAGGCTACGCGGAACGTAGAAATGACCAGTACTTTCATACTGTCTGCAGTTATTCCTGTTATACGATGTAAAAGCTTTTGCATCTTTACTGTATTTTATGCTTCTGGCGTTGACTTCTAAGGCCCTAGCTATTCGGTCTGGTGGAGCAACGCCCTTGAGTGAAGCCTAGGTTGCCCGGTACGTAGGGGTGACCATTACTTTCAAAATGTTTGCAAATATATATTATATACGATGGAAAATCTGTTGTATTTATGTTGTATTTTATGCTTCTGGCGTTGACTTCTTAGGCCCTAACTATTTGATCTGGTGGAGCACCGCCCTAGAGTGAAGCCTAGGTTCCCCGGAACGTAGAAGTGACCATAACTTCCACCCTGGTTGCAATTATTCGTTTTATACGATGGAAAAGCTGTTGTATTTATATCGTTTTTTATGCTTCTGGCGTTGGCTTCTTAGGCCCTAGCTATTCGATCTGGTCGAGCAACGCCCTAGAGTGAAGCCTAGGTTGCCCGGAACGAAGAAATGACCATAACTTTCACACTGGTTGCTATCATTCGTTTTATACGATGGAAAAACTGTTATATTTATATTGTATTTTATGCTTCTGGCGTTGACTTCTTAGGCCCTAACTGTTCGATCTGGTGGAACAACGCCCTAGAGTGAAGCCTCGGATATCCGGAACGTAGAATTGACCAGTACATTCACACTGGTTGCAGTTATTCCTGTTACACGATGGAAAAACTGTTGCATCTTTATTGTATTTTCTGCTTCTGGCGTTGACTTCTAAGGCCATAACTATTCGATCAGGTGGAGCAACGCCCTAGAGTGAAGCCTAGGTTGCTCGGAATGTAGAAATAACCATAACTTTCACACTGGTTGCAATTATTCATTTTATACGATGGAAATACTGTTGTATTTATATCGTATTTTATGCTTCTGGCGTTGACTTCTTATGACCTAACTATGCGAACTGGTGGAGCAACGCCCTGGAGTGAAACCTAGGTTGCCCGGAACGTAGAAATGACCATAACTTTCACACCGGTAGCAACTATTCGTTTTATACGATGGAAAAACTGTTCTATATATTTTGTATTTTATGCTTCGGGCGTTGACTTCTAAGGCCCTAACTATTCGATCTGGTGGGGCAACTCCCTAGGGTGAAGCCTAGGTTGCTCGGAAAGTAGAAATGACCATAACTTTCATACTGGTTGCGATTATTCGTTTTATACGATGGAAAAACTGTTGTATTTATATCGTGTTTTATGATTCTGGCGTTGACTTCTTGGGCCCTAACTATTCCGTCTGGTGGAACAACGCCCTAGGGTGAAGCCTAGGTTGCCCGGAAAGTAGAAATGCCCATAACTTCCACAATGGTAGAAATTATTCGTTTTATAAGATTGAAAAACTGTACTATTTATTTTGTATTTTATGCTTCGGGCGTTGACTTCTAAGGCCCTAACAATTCGATCTAGTGGAACAACGCCCTAGAGTGAAGCCTAGGTTGCCCGGAACGTAGAAATGACCATCACTTTCAAACTGGTTGCAATTATTCCTGTTATATGATGGAAAAACTGTTGTATTTTTATTGCATTTTATGCTTCGGGCATTGACTTCTAAGGCCCTAACTATTCAATCTGTGGGAGCTACGCCCTAGGGTGAAGCCTAGGTTGCCCGGAAAGTAGTAATGACCATAACTTTCATACTGGTTGCAATTATTCGTTTTATACGATGAAAAAACTGTTGTATTTATATTGTACTTTATGCTTCTGGCGTTCACTTCTTAGGCCCTAACTATTCGATATGGTGGAACAACGCCGTAGGGTGAAGCCTAGGTTTCCCGTAATGTAGAAATGACCATAACTTCCACACTGGTTGCAATTATTCGTTTTATACGATGGAAAAGCTGTTACATTTATATTGTATTTTATGCTTCTGGCGTTGACTTCTTTGGCCCTAACTATTCGATCTGTAGGAGCAACGCCCTAGGGTGAAACCTAGGTTGCCCGGAACGTAGAAATGACCATAACTTTCACACTGGTAGCAATTATTCGTTTTATACAATGGAAAACCTGTTCGATTTATTTTGTATTTTATGCTTCTGGCGTTGACTTCTTCTGACCTAACTATTCGATCTGGTGGAGCAACGCCCTGGAGTGAAACCTAGGTTGCCCGGAACGTAGGAATGACCATTACTTTCACACTGGTTGCAATTATTCCTGTTATACGATGGAAAAACTGTTGTATTAATATTGCATTTTATGCTTCGGGCATTGACTTTTAAGGCCCTAACTATTCAATCTGGTGGTGCAACTCCCTAGGGTGAAGCCTAGGTTGCTCGGAAAGTAGAAATGACCATAACTTTCATACTGCTTGCGATTATTCATTTTATACGATGGAATAACTGTTGTACTTATATTGTATTTTATCCTTCTGGCTTTGAATTCTAAGTCTCTAGCTATTCGATCTGGTAGAGCAACGCCCTAGAGTGAAACCTAGGTTATCCGGAACGTAGAAATGACCAGTACATTCACACTGGTTGCAGTTATTCCTGTTAAACGATGGAAAAACTGTTGCATCTTTATTGTATTTTATGCTTCTGGCGCTGACTTCTAAGGCCGTAACTATTCCGTCTGGTGGAGCAACGCCCTAGAGTGAAGCCTAGGTTAGCCGGAACGTAGAAATGACCATTCCTTTCACACTGTTTGCAAATATACATTATATACGATGGAAAAGCTGTTGTATTTATATTGTCTTTTATGCTTCTGGCGTTGACTTCTTACGCCCTAACTATTTAATCTGGTAGAGCACCGCCCTAGAGTGGAGCATAGGCTGCCCGGAACGTAGAACATACCATTACCTTCACACTGGTTGCAATTATTCCTGTTATACGATGGAAAAACTGTTGCATCTTTATTGTATTTTCTGCTTCTGGCGTTGACTTCTAAGGCCCTAACTATTCGATCAGGTGGAGCAACGCCCTAGAGTGAAGCCTAGGTCGCTCGGAATGTAGAAATGACCATAACTTTCACACTGGTTGCAATTATTCATTTTATACGATGGAATAACTGTTGTACTCATTTGTATTTTATTCTTATGGCGTTGAATTCTAAGTCCCTAGGTATTCGATCTGGTGGAGCAACGCCCTAGAGTGAAACCTTGGCTACGCGGGACGTAGAAATGACCAGTACTTTCATACTGTCTGCAGTTATTCCTGTTATACGATGTAAAAGCTTTTGCATCTTTACTGTATTTTATGCTTCTGGCGTTGACTTCTAAGGCCCTAGCTATTCCGTCTGGTGGAGCAACGCTCTTGAGTGAAGCCTAGGTTGCCCGGTACGTAGGGGTGACCATTACTTTCAAAATGTTTGCAAATATATATTATATACGATGGAAAATCTGTTGTATTTATGTTGTATTTTATGCTTCTGGCGTTGACTTCTTAGGCCCTAACTATTTGATCTGGTGGAGCACCACCCTAGAGTGAAGCCTAGGTTCCCCGGAACGTAGAAGTGACCATAACTTCCACCCTGGTTGCAATTATTCGTTTTATACGATGGAAAAGCTGTTGTATTTATATCGTTTTTTATGCTTCGGGCGTTGACTTCTAAGGCCCTAACTATTCGATCTGGTGGAGCAACGCCCTAGAGTGAAGCCTAGGTTGTTCGGAACGTAGAAATGACCATAACTTTCACACTGGTTGCTATCATTCGATTTATACGATGGAAAAACTGTTATATTTACATTGTATTTTATACTTCTGGCGTTGACTTCTTAGGCCCTAACTGTTCGATCTGGTGGAACAACGCCCTAGAGTGAAGCCTAGGTTATCCGGAACGTAGAAATGACCAGTACATTCACACTGGTTGCAGTTATTCCTGTATAACGATGGAAAAACTGTTGCATCTTTATTGTATTTTATGCTTCTGGCGTTGACTTCTAAGGCCCTAACTATTCGATCTGGTGGAGCAACGCCCTAGGGTGAAGCCTAGGTTGGCCGGAATGTAGAAATGTCCATAACTTTCACACTGGTTGCAATTATTCGTTTTATACGATTGAAAAGCTGTTATATTTATATTGTATTTTATGCTTCTGGCGTTGACTTCTTCTGACCTAACTATTCGATCTGGTGGAGCAACGCCCTGGAGTGAAACCTAGGTTGCCCGGAACGTAGGAATGACCATTACTTTCACACTGGTTGCAATTATTCCTGTTATACGATGTAAAAGCTTTTGCATCTTTACTGTATTTTATGCTTCTGGCGTTGACTTCTAAGGCCCTAGCTATTCGGTCTGGTGGAGCAACGCCCTTGAGTGAAGCCTAGGTTGCCCGGTACGTAGGGGTGACCATTACTTTCAAAATGTTTGCAAATATATATTATATACGATGGAAAATCTGTTGTATTTATGTTGTATTTTATGCTTCTGGCGTTGCCTTCTTAGGCCCTAACTATTTGATCTGGTGGAGCACCGCCCTAGAGTGAAGCCTAGGTTCCCCGGAACGTAGAAGTGACCATAACTTCCACCCTGGTTGCAATTATTCGTTTTATACGATGGAAAAGCTGTTGTATTTATATCGTTTTTTATGCTTTTGGCGTTGGCTTCTTAGGCCCTAGCTATTCGATCTGGTCGAGCAACGCCCTAGAGTGAAGCCTAGGTTGCCAGGAACGAAGAAATGACCATAACTTTCACACTGGTTGCTATCATTCGTTTTATACGATGGAAAAACTGTTATATTTATATTGTATTTTATGCTTCTGGCGTTGACTTCTTAGGCCCTAACTGTTCGATCTGGTGGAACAACGCCCTAGAGTGAAGCCTAGGTTATCCGGGACGTAGAATTGACCAGTACATTCACACTGGTTGCAGTTATTCCTGTAAAACAATGGAAAAACTGTTGCATCTTTATTGTATTTTATGCTTCTGGCGTTGACTTCTAAGGCCCTAACTATTCGATCTGGTGGAGCAACGCCCTAGGGTGAAGCCTAGGTTGGCCGGAATGTAGAAATGTCCATGACTTTCACACTGGTTGCAATTATTCGTTTTATGCGATTGAAAAGCTGTTATATTTATATTGTATTTTATGCTTCTGGCGTTGACTTCTTCTGACCTAACTATTCGATCTGGTGGAGCAACGCCCTGGAGTGAAACCTAGGTTGCCCGGAACGTAGGAATGACCATTACTTTCACACTGGTTGCATTTATTCCTGTTATACGATGGAAAAACTGTTGTATTAATATTGCATTTTATGCTTCGGGCATTGACTTTTAAGGCCCTAACTATTCAATCTGGTGGTGCAACTCCCTAGGGTGAAGCCTAGGTTTCTCGGAAAGTAGAAATGACCATAACTTTCATACTGCTTGCGATTATTCGTTTTATACGATGGAAAAACAGTTGTATTTATATCGTGTTTTATGCCTCTGGCGTTGACTTCTAAGGCCGTAGCTATTAGATCTTGTGGAGCAACGCCCTAGAGTGACGCCTAGGTTGCCCGGAACGTATAAATGACCATTACTTTTACAATGTTTGCAACTATTCATTTTATACGGTGGAATAACTGTTGTACTTATATTGTATTTTATCCTTCTGGCTTTGAATTCTAAGTCCCTAGCTATTCGATCTGGTAGAGCAACGCCCTAGAGTGAAACCTAGGTTATCCGGAACGTAGAAATGACCAGTACATTCACACTGGTTGCAGTTATTCCTGTTAAACGATGGAAAAACTGTTGCATCTTTATTGTATTTTATGCTTCTGGCGCTGACTTCTAAGGCCGTAACTATTCCGTCTGGTGGAGCAACGCCCTAGAGTGAAGCCTAAGTTAGCCGGAACGTAGAAATGACCATTACTTTCACACTGTTTGCAAATATACATTATATACGATGGAAAAGCTGTTGTATTTATATTGTCTTTTATGCTTCTGGCGTTGACTTCTTACGCCCTAACTATTTAGTCTGGTAGAGCACCGCCCTAGAGTGGAGCATAGGCTGCCCGGAACGTAGAACATACCATTACCTTCACACTGGTTGCAATTATTCCTGTTATACGATGGAAAAACTGTTGCATCTTTATTGTATTTTCTGCTTCTGGCGTTGACTTCTAAGGCTTTAACTATTCGATCAGGTGGAGCAACGCCCTAGAGTGAAGCCTAGGTCGCTCGGAATGTAGAAATGACCATAACTTTCACACTGGTTGCAATTATTCATTTTATACGATGGAATAACTGTTGTACTCATTTGTATTTTATTCTTATGGCGTTGAATTCTAAGTCCCTAGGTATTCGATCTGGTGGAGCAACGCCCTAGAGTGAAACCTTGGCTACGCGGGACGTAGAAATGACCAGTACTTTCATACTGTCTGCAGTTATTCCTGTTATACGATGTAAAAGCTTTTGCATCTTTACTGTATTTTATGCTTCTGGCGTTGACTTCTAAGGCCCTAGCTATTCGGTCTGGTGGAGCAACGCCCTTGAGTGAAGCCTAGGTTGCCCGGTACGTAGGGGTGACCATTACTTTCAAAATGTTTGCAAATATATATTATATACGATGGAAAATCTGTTGTATTTATGTTGTATTTTATGCTTCTGGCGTTGACTTCTTAGGCCCTAACTATTTGATCTGGTGGAGCACCACCCTAGAGTGAAGCCTAGGTTCCCCGGAACGTAGAAGTGACCATAACTTCCACCCTGGTTGCAATTATTCGTTTTATACGATGGAAAAGCTGTTGTATTTATATCGTTTTTTATGCTTCGGGCGTTGACTTCTAAGGCCCTAACTATTCGATCTGGTGGAGCAACGCCCTAGAGTGAAGCCTAGGTTGCTCGGAACGTAGAAATGACCATAACTTTCACACTGGTTGCTATCATTCGATTTATACGATGGAAAAACTGTTATATTTACATTGTATTTTATACTTCTGGCGTTGACTTCTTAGGCCCTAACTGTTCGATCTGGTGGAACAACGCCCTAGAGTGAAGCCTAGGTTATCCGGAACGTAGAAATGACCAGTACATTCACACTGGTTGCAGTTATTCCTGTATAACGATGGAAAAACTGTTGCATCTTTATTGTATTTTATGCTTCTGGCGTTGACTTCCAAGGCCCTAACTATTCGATCTGGTGGAGCAACGCCCTAGGGTGAAGCCTAGGTTGGCCGGAATGTAGAAATGTCCATAACTTTCACACTGGTTGCAATTATTCGTTTTATACGATTGAAAAGCTGTTATATTTATATTGTATTTTATGCTTCTGGCGTTGACTTCTTCTGACCTAACTATTCGATCTGGTGGAGCAACGCCCTGGAGTGAAACCTAGGTTGCCCGGAACGTAGGAATGACCATTACTTTCACACTGGTTGCAATTATTCCTGTTATACGATGTAAAAGCTTTTGCATCTTTACTGTATTTTATGCTTCTGGCGTTGACTTCTAAGGCCCTAGCTATTCGGTCTGGTGGGGCAACGCCCTTGAGTGAAGCCTAGGTTGCCCGGTACGTAGGGGTGACCATTACTTTCAAAATGTTTGCAAATATATATTATATACGATGGAAAATCTGTTGTATTTATGTTGTATTTTATGCTTCTGGCGTTGCCTTCTTAGGCCCTAACTATTTGATCTGGTGGAGCACCGCCCTAGAGTGAAGCCTAGGTTCCCCGGAACGTAGAAGTGACCATAACTTCCACCCTGGTTGCAATTATTCGTTTTATACGATGGAAAAGCTGTTGTATTTATATCGTTTTTTATGCTTTTGGCGTTGGCTTCTTAGGCCCTAGCTATTCGATCTGGTCGAGCAACGCCCTAGAGTGAAGCCTAGGTTGCCAGGAACGAAGAAATGACCATAACTTTCACACTGGTTGCTATCATTCGTTTTATACGATGGAAAAACTGTTATATTTATATTGTATTTTATGCTTCTGGCGTTGACTTCTTAGGCCCTAACTGTTCGATCTGGTGGAACAACGCCCTAGAGTGAAGCCTAGGTTATCCGGGACGTAGAATTGACCAGTACATTCACACTGGTTGCAGTTATTCCTGTAAAACAATGGAAAAACTGTTGCATCTTTATTGTATTTTATGCTTCTGGCGTTGACTTCTAAGGCCCTAACTATTCGATCTGGTGGAGCAACGCCCTAGGGTGAAGCCTAGGTTGGCCGGAATGTAGAAATGTCCATAACTTTCACAATGGTTGCAATTATTCGTTTTATACGATTGAAAAGCTGTTATATTTATATTGTATTTTATGCTTCTGGCGTTGACTTCTTCTGACCTAACTATTCGATCTGGTGGAGCAACGCCCTGGAGTGAAACCTAGGTTGCCCGGAACGTAGGAATGACCATTACTTTCACACTGGTTGCAATTATTCCTGTTATACGATGTAAAAGCTTTTGCATCTTTACTGTATTTTATGCTTCTGGCGTTGACTTCTAAGGCCGTAACTATTCCGTCTGGTGGAGCAACGCCCTAGAGTGAAGCCTAAGTTAGCCGGAACGTAGAAATGACCATTACTTTCACACTGTTTGCAAATATACATTATATACGATGGAAAAGCTGTTGTATTTATATTGTCTTTTATGCTTCTGGCGTTGACTTCTTACGCCCTAACTATTTAGTCTGGTAGAGCACCGCCCTAGAGTGGAGCATAGGCTGCCCGGAACGTAGAACATACCATTACCTTCACACTGGTTGCAATTATTCCTGTTATACGATGGAAAAACTGTTGCATCTTTATTGTATTTTCTGCTTCTGGCGTTGACTTCTAAGGCCCTAACTATTCGATCAGGTGGAGCAACGCCCTAGAGTGAAGCCTAGGTCGCTCGGAATGTAGAAATGACCATAACTTTCACACTGGTTGCAATTATTCATTTTATACGATGGAATAACTGTTGTACTCATTTGTATTTTATTCTTATGGCGTTGAATTCTAAGTCCCTAGGTATTCGATCTGGTGGAGCAACGCCCTAGAGTGAAACCTTGGCTACGCGGGACGTAGAAATGACCAGTACTTTCATACTGTCTGCAGTTATTCCTGTTATACGATGTAAAAGCTTTTGCATCTTTACTGTATTTTTGCTTCTGGCGTTGACTTCTAAGGCCCTAGCTATTCGGTCTGGTGGAGCAACGCCCTTGAGTGAAGCCTAGGTTGCCCGGTACGTAGGGGTGACCATTACTTTCAAAATGTTTGCAAATATATATTATATACGATGGAAAATCTGTTGTATTTATGTTGTATTTTATGCTTCTGGCGTTGACTTCTTAGGCCCTAACTATTTGATCTGGTGGAGCACCACCCTAGAGTGAAGCCTAGGTTCCCCGGAACGTAGAAGTGACCATAACTTCCACCCTGGTTGCAATTATTCGTTTTATACGATGGAAAAGCTGTTGTATTTATATCGTTTTTTATGCTTCGGGCGTTGACTTCTAAGGCCCTAACTATTCGATCTGGTGGAGCAACGCCCTAGAGTGAAGCCTAGGTTGCTCGGAACGTAGAAATGACCATAACTTTCACACTGGTTGCTATCATTCGATTTATACGATGGAAAAACTGTTATATTTACATTGTATTTTATACTTCTGGCGTTGACTTCTTAGGCCCTAACTGTTCGATCTGGTGGAACAACGCCCTAGAGTGAAACCTAGGTTGCCCGGAACGTAGGAATGACCATTACTTTCACACTGGTTGCAATTATTCCTGTTATACGATGTAAAAGCTTTTGCATCTTTACTGTATTTTATGCTTCTGGCGTTGACTTCTAAGGCCCTAGCTATTCGGTCTGGTGGAGCAACGCCCTTGAGTGAAGCCTAGGTTGCCCGGTACGTAGGGGTGACCATTACTTTCAAAATGTTTGCAAATATATATTATATACGATGGAAAATCTGTTGTATTTATGTTGTATTTTATGCTTCTGGCGTTGCCTTCTTAGGCCCTAACTATTTGATCTGGTGGAGCACCGCCCTAGAGTGAAGCCTAGGTTCCCCGGAACGTAGAAGTGACCATAACTTCCACCCTGGTTGCAATTATTCGTTTTATACGATGGAAAAGCTGTTGTATTTATATCGTTTTTTATGCTTTTGGCGTTGGCTTCTTAGGCCCTAGCTATTCGATCTGGTCGAGCAACGCCCTAGAGTGAAGCCTAGGTTGCCAGGAACGAAGAAATGACCATAACTTTCACACTGGTTGCTATCATTCGTTTTATACGATGGAAAAACTGTTATATTTATATTGTATTTTATGCTTCTGGCGTTGACTTCTTAGGCCCTAACTGTTCGATCTGGTGGAACAACGCCCTAGAGTGAAGCCTAGGTTATCCGGGACGTAGAATTGACCAGTACATTCACACTGGTTGCAGTTATTCCTGTAAAACAATGGAAAAACTGTTGTATTAATATTGCATTTTATGCTTCGGGCATTGACTTTTAAGGCCCTAACTATTCAATCTGGTGGTGCAACTCCCTAGGGTGAAGCCTAGGTTTCTCGGAAAGTAGAAATGACCATAACTTTCATACTGCTTGCGATTATTCGTTTTATACGATGGAAAAACAGTTGTATTTATATCGTGTTTTATGCCTCTGGCGTTGACTTCTAAGGCCGTAGCTATTAGATCTTGTGGAGCAACGCCCTAGAGTGACACCTAGGTTGCCCGGAACGTAGAAATGACCATTACTTTTACAATGTTTGCAACTATTCATTTTATACGTTGGAATAACTGTTGTACTTATATTGTATTTTATCCTTCTGGCTTTGAATTCTAAGTCCCTAGCTATTCGATCTGGTAGAGCAACGCCCTAGAGTGAAACCTAGGTTATCCGGAACGTAGAAATGACCAGTACATTCACACTGGTTGCAGTTATTCCTGTTAAACGATGGAAAAACTGTTGCATCTTTATTGTATTTTATGCTTCTGGCGCTGACTTCTAAGGCCGTAACTATTCCGTCTGGTGGAGCAACGCCCTAGAGTGAAGCCTAAGTTAGCCGGAACGTAGAAATGACCATTACTTTCACACTGTTTGCAAATATACATTATATACGATGGAAAAGCTGTTGTATTTATATTGTCTTTTATGCTTCTGGCGTTGACTTCTTACGCCCTAACTATTTAGTCTGGTAGAGCACCGCCCTAGAGTGGAGCATAGGCTGCCCGGAACGTAGAACATACCATTACCTTCACACTGGTTGCAATTATTCCTGTTATACGATGGAAAAACTGTTGCATCTTTATTGTATTTTCTGCTTCTGGCGTTGACTTCTAAGGCCCTAACTATTCGATCAGGTGGAGCAACGCCCTAGAGTGAAGCCTAGGTCGCTCGGAATGTAGAAATGACCATAACTTTCACACTGGTTGCAATTATTCATTTTATACGATGGAATAACTGTTGTACTCATTTGTATTTTATTCTTATGGCGTTGAATTCTAAGTCCCTAGGTATTCGATCTGGTGGAGCAACGCCCTAGAGTGAAACCTTGGCTACGCGGGACGTAGAAATGACCAGTACTTTCATACTGTCTGCAGTTATTCCTGTTATACGATGTAAAAGCTTTTGCATCTTTACTGTATTTTATGCTTCTGGCGTTGACTTCTAAGGCCCTAGCTATTCGGTCTGGTGGAGCAACGCCCTTGAGTGAAGCCTAGGTTGCCCGGTACGTAGGGGTGACCATTACTTTCAAAATGTTTGCAAATATATATTATATACGATGGAAAATCTGTTGTATTTATGTTGTATTTTATGCTTCTGGCGTTGACTTCTTAGGCCCTAACTATTTGATCTGGTGGAGCACCGCCCTAGAGTGAAGCCTAGGTTCCCCGGAACGTAGAAGTGACCATAACTTCCACCCTGGTTGCAATTATTCGTTTTATACGATGGAAAAGCTGTTGTATTTATATCGTTTTTTATGCTTCGGGCGTTGACTTCTAAGGCCCTAACTATTCGATCTGGTGGAGCAACGCCCTAGAGTGAAGCCTAGGTTGCTCGGAACGTAGAAATGACCATAACTTTCACACTGGTTGCTATCATTCGATTTATACGATGGAAAAACTGTTATATTTACATTGTATTTTATACTTCTGGCGTTGACTTCTTAGGCCCTAACTGTTCGATCTGGTGGAACAACGCCCTAGAGTGAAGCCTAGGTTATCCGGAACGTAGAAATGACCAGTACATTCACACTGGTTGCAGTTATTCCTGTATAACGATGGAAAAACTGTTGCATCTTTATTGTATTTTATGCTTCTGGCGTTGACTTCTAAGGCCCTAACTATTCGATCTGGTGGAGCAACGCCCTAGGGTGAAGCCTAGGTTGGCCGGAATGTAGAAATGTCCATAACTTTCACACTGGTTGCAATTATTCGTTTTATACGATTGAAAAGCTGTTATATTTATATTGTATTTTATGCTTCTGGCGTTGACTTCTTCTGACCTAACTATTCGATCTGGTGGAGCAACGCCTTGGAGTGAAACCTAGGTTGCCCGGAACGTAGGAATGACCATTACTTTCACACTGGTTGCAATTATTCCTGTTATACGATGTAAAAGCTTTTGCATCTTTACTGTATTTTATGCTTCTGGCGTTGACTTCTAAGGCCCTAGCTATTCGGTCTGGTGGAGCAACGCCCTTGAGTGAAGCCTAGGTTGCCCGGTACGTAGGGGTGACCATTACTTTCAAAATGTTTGCAAATATATATTATATACGATGGAAAATCTGTTGTATTTATGTTGTATTTTATGCTTCTGGCGTTGCCTTCTTAGGCCCTAACTATTTGATCTGGTGGAGCACCGCCCTAGAGTGAAGCCTAGGTTCCCCGGAACGTAGAAGTGACCATAACTTCCACCCTGGTTGCAATTATTCGTTTTATACGATGGAAAAGCTGTTGTATTTATATCGTTTTTTATGCTTTTGGCGTTGGCTTCTTAGGCCCTAGCTATTCGATCTGGTCGAGCAACGCCCTAGAGTGAAGCCTAGGTTGCCAGGAACGAAGAAATGACCATAACTTTCACACTGGTTGCTATCATTCGTTTTATACGATGGAAAAACTGTTATATTTATATTGTATTTTATGCTTCTGGCGTTGACTTCTTAGGCCCTAACTGTTCGATCTGGTGGAACAACGCCCTAGAGTGAAGCCTAGGTTATCCGGGACGTAGAATTGACCAGTACATTCACACTGGTTGCAGTTATTCCTGTAAAACAATGGAAAAACTGTTGTATTTTAATTGTATTTTATGCTTTTAGCGATGAATTCTAAGTCCGTAGCTATTCGATCTGGTGGAGCAACGCCCTAGAGTGACGCCTAGCTTGTTCGGAACGTAGAAATGACCATTACTTTCACACTGGTTGCAATTACTCGTTTTATACGATGCAAAAGCTGTTGTATTTATATCGTATTTTATGCTTCTGGCGTTGACTTCTTATGACCTAACTATTCGAACTGGTGGAGCAACGCCCTGGAGTGAAACCTAGGTTGCCCGGAACGTAGAAATGACCATAACTCTCACACCGGTAGCAACTATTCGTTTTATACGATGGAAAAACTGTTCCATTTATATTGTATTTTATGCTTCGGGCGTTGACTTCTGAGGCCCTAACTATTCAATCTGGAGGAAAAACGACCTAGGGTGAAGCCTAGGTTGCCCGGAACGTAGAAATGACCATAACTTTCACACGGGTTGCAATTATTCCTGTTATAGGATGGAAAAACTGTTGTATTTTTATTGTATTTTACACTTCAGGCGTTGACTTCTGAGGCCGTAGCTATTCGATGTGGTGGATGAACGCCATAGAGTGAAGCCTAGGTTGCCCGGAACGTAGAAATGACCATAAGTTTCATACTGGTTGCAATTATCCCTTTTATACGATGGAAAAACTGTTGTATTTATATTGTATTTTATGCTTCTGGCGTTCACTTCTGTGGCCCTAACTATTCGATCTGGTGGAACAACATCCTAGGGTGAAGCCAAGGTTGCCCGGAACGTTGAACTGACCATAACTTTCACACTGGTTGCTATTATTCGTTTCATACAATGGAAAAACTGTTATGTTTATATTGTATTTTATTCTTATGGCGTTGAATTCTAAGTCCCTAGCTATTCCATCTCGTGGAACAACGCCCTAGGGTAAAGCCCAGGTTGCGCGGAACATAGAAATGACCATAACTTTCACACTGGTAGCAATTACTCGTTTTATACGATGGAAAAACTGTTTTATTTATTTTGCATTTTATGCTTCTGGCGTTGACTTCTAAGGCCCTAACTATTCGATCTGGTGGAGCAACGCCCTAGGGTGAAGCCTAGGTTGGCCGGAATGTAGAAATGTCCATAACTTTCACACTGGTTGCAATTATTCGTTTTATACGATTGAAAAGCTGTTATATTTATATTGTATTTTATGCTTCTGGCGTTGACTTCTTCTGACCTAACTATTCGATCTGGTGGAGCAACGCCCTGGAGTGAAACCTAGGTTGCCCGGAACGTAGGAATGACCATTACTTTCACACTGGTTGCAATTATTCCTGTTATACGATGGAAAAACTGTTGTATTAATATTGCATTTTATGCTTCGGGCATTGACTTTTAAGGCCCTAACTATTCAATCTGGTGGTGCAACTCCCTAGGGTGAAGCCTAGGTTTCTCGGAAAGTAGAAATGACCATAACTTTCATACTGCTTGCGATTATTCGTTTTATACGATGGAAAAACAGTTGTATTTATATCGTGTTTTATGCCTCTGGCGTTGACTTCTAAGGCCGTAGCTATTAGATCTGGTGGAGCAACGCCCTAGAGTGACGCCTAGGTTGCCCGGAACGTAGAAATGACCATTACTTTTACAATGTTTGCAACTATTCATTTTATACGATGGAATAACTGTTGTACTTATATTGTATTTTATCCTTCTGGCTTTGAATTCTAAGTCCCTAGCTATTCGATCTGGTAGAGCAACGCCCTAGAGTGAAACCTAGGTTATCCGGAACGTAGAAATGACCAGTACATTCACACTGGTTGCAGTTATTCCTGTTAAACGATGGAAAAACTGTTGCATCTTTATTGTATTTTATGCTTCTGGCGCTGACTTCTAAGGCCGTAACTATTCCGTCTGGTGGAGCAACGCCCTAGAGTGAAGCCTAAGTTAGCCGGAACGTAGAAATGACCATTACTTTCACACTGTTTGCAAATATACATTATATACGATGGAAAAGCTGTTGTATTTATATTGTCTTTTATGCTTCTGGCGTTGACTTCTTACGCCCTAACTATTTAGTCTGGTAGAGCACCGCCCTAGAGTGGAGCATAGGCTGCCCGGAACGTAGAACATACCATTACCTTCACACTGGTTGCAATTATTCCTGTTATACGATGGAAAAACTGTTGCATCTTTATTGTATTTTCTGCTTCTGGCGTTGACATCTAAGGCCCTAACTATTCGATCAGGTGGAGCAACGCCCTAGAGTGAAGCCTAGGTCGCTCGGAATGTAGAAATGACCATAACTTTCACACTGGTTGCAATTATTCATTTTATACGATGGAATAACTGTTGTACTCATTTGTATTTTATTCTTATGGCGTTGAATTCTAAGTCCCTAGCTATTCGATCTGGTGGAGCAACGCCCTAGAGTGAAACCTAGGCTACGCGGAACGTAGAAATGACCAGTACTTTCATACTGTCTGCAGTTATTCCTGTTATACGATGTAAAAGCTTTTGCATCTTTACTGTATTTTATGCTTCTGGCCTTGACTTCTAAGGCCCTAGCTATTCGGTCTGGTGGAGCAACGCCCTTGAGTGAAGCCTAGGTTGCCCGGTACGTAGGGGTGACCATTACTTTCAAAATGTTTGCAAATATATATTATATACGATGGAAAATCTGTTGTATTTATGTTGTATTTTATGCTTCTGGCGTTGACTTCTTATGCCCTAACTATTTGATCTGGTGGAGCACCGCCCTAGAGTGAAGCCTAGGTTCCCCGGAACGTAGAAGTGACCATAACTTCCACCCTGGTTGCAATTATTCGTTTTATACGATGGAAAAGCTGTTGTATTTATATTGTATTTTATGCTTCTGGCGTTGACTTATTAGGCCCTAACTGTTCGATCTGGTGGAACAACGCCCTAGAGTGAAGCCTCGGATATCCGGAACGTAGAATTGACCAGTACATTCACACTGGTTGCAGTTATTCCTGTTACACGATGGAAAAACTGTTGCATCTTTATTGTATTTTCTGCTTCTGGCGTTGACTTCTAAGGCCATAACTATTCGATCAGGTGGAGGAACGCCCTAGAGTGAAGCCTAGGTTGCTCGGAATGTAGAAATAACCATAACTTTCACACTGGTTGCAATTATTCATTTTATACGATGGAAATACTGTTGTATTTATATCGTATTTTATGCTTCTGGCGTTGACTTCTTATGACCTAACTATGCGAACTGGTGGAGCAACGCCCTGGAGTGAAACCTAGGTTGCCCGGAACGTAGAAATGACCATAACTTTCACACCGGTAGCAACTATTCGTTTTATACGATGGAAAAACTGTTCTATATATTTTGTATTTTATGCTTCGGGCGTTGACTTCTAAGGCCCTAACTATTCGATCTGGTGGGGCAACTCCCTAGGGTGAAGCCTAGGTTGCTCGGAAAGTAGAAATGACCATAACTTTCATACTGGTTGCGATTATTCGTTTTATACGATGGAAAAACTGTTGTATTTATATCGTGTTTTATGATTCTGGCGTTGACTTCTTGGGCCCTAACTATTCCGTCTGGTGGAACAACGCCCTAGGGTGAAACCTAGGTTGCCCGGAAAGTAGAAATGCCCATAACTTCCACAATGGTAGAAATTATTCGTTTTATAAGATTGAAAAACTGTACTATTTATTTTGTATTTTATGCTTCGGGCGTTGACTTCTAAGGCCCTAACAATTCGATCTAGTGGAACAACGCCCTAGAGTGAAGCCTAGGTTGCCCGGAACGTAGAAATGACCATCACTTTCAAACTGGTTGCAATTATTCCTGTTATATGATGGAAAAACTGTTGTATTTTTATTGCATTTTATGCTTCGGGCATTGACTTCTAAGGCCCTAACTATTCAATCTGTGGGAGCTACGCCCTAGGGTGAAGCCTAGGTTGCCCGGAAAGTAGTAATGACCTTAACTTTCATACTGGTTGCAATTATTCGTTTTATACGATGAAAAAACTGTTGTATTTATATTGTACTTTATGCTTCTGGCGTTCACTTCTTAGGCCCTAACTATTCGATATGGTGGAACAACGCCGTAGGGTGAAGCCTAGGTTTCCCGTAATGTAGAAATGACCATAACTTCCACACTGGTTGCAATTATTCGTTTTATACGATGGAAAAGCTGTTACATTTATATTGTATTTTATGCTTCTGGCGTTGACTTCTTTGGCCCTAACTATTCGATCTGTAGGAGCAACGCCCTAGGGTGAAACCTAGGTTGCCCGGAACGTAGAAATGACCATAACTTTCACACTGGTAGCAATTATTCGTTTTATACAATGGAAAACCTGTTCGATTTATTTTGTATTTTATGTTTCGGGCGTTGACTTCTAAGGCCCTAACTGTTTGATCTGGTGGACCAACGCCCTAGAATGAAGCCTAGGTTGCCCAGAACGTAGAAATGACCATATCTTTCACACTGTTTGCAATTATTAATTTATTCGATGCCAAAGCTGTTGTATTTATATTGTATTTTATGCTTCTGGCATTGACTTCTTAGGCCCCAGCTACTCGATCTGGAGGAGCTATGCCTCAGAGTTAAGTCTAGGGTGCCCGAAACGCCGAAATGATCATTACTTTCACGCTTATTGCAATTATTCGTGTAATACGATGAAAAGACTGTTGTATTTTTATTGTATCTTATGCTCCTGGCGTTGACTACTAAGGCCCTAACTATTCGATCTGGTGGAGCAACACCCTGGAGTGAAGCCTAGGTTGCCCGGAACGTCGAAATGACCAGAACTCTCACACTGGTTGCAATTATTCGTTTTATACGATGTAAAAGCTGTTGCATTTATATCGTATTTTATGCTTCTGGCGTTGACTTCTTAGGCCCTAACTGTTCGACCTGGTGGAGCAACGCCCTAGAGTGAGGCCTAGGTTGTCCGGAACGTAGAACTGTCCATAACTTATACGCTGGTAGCAATTATTCGTTTTATACAATGGAAAAACTGTTGTATTTATATTGTATTTTATGCTGCCGGCGTTCACTTCTGAGGCCCTAACCAGTCGATCTGGTGGGACAACGCCCTGGGGTGAAGCCTAGGTTGCCCGGAACGTAGAAATGACCATAACTTTCACACTGGTTGATATTATCCGTTTTATACGATGGAAAAACTGTTATATTTATATTGTATTTTATGCTTCTGGCGTTGCCTTCTTAGGCCCTAACTGTTCGATCTGGTGCAACAACGCCCTAGCGTGTAGCCTAGGTTGCCCGGAAAGTAGAAATGACAATCACTTTCAAACTGGTTGCAATTATTCCGGTTATATGATGGCGAAACTGTTGTATTTTTATTGCATTTTATGCTTCGGGCATTGACTTCTAAGGCCCTAACTATTCAATCTGTTGGAGCAATGTCCTAGGGTGTAGCCTAGGTTGCCCGGAAAGTAGAAATTACCACAAATTTCATACTGGTTGCAATTACTCGTTTTATATGATGGAAAAACTGTTTTATTTATATTGTATTTTATGCTTCTGGCGTTCACTTCTTAGGCCCTAGCTATTCGATCTGGTGGAACAACGCCCTAGCGTGTAGCCTAGGTTGCCCGGAAAGTAGAAATGACCATCACTTTCAAACTGGTTGCAATTATTCCTGTTATATGATGGAATAACTGTTGTATTATTATTGCATTTTCTGCTTCGGGCATTGACTTCTAAGGCCCTAACTATTCAATCTGTTGGAGCAACGCCCTAGGGTGTAGCCTAGGTTGCCCGGAACGTAGAAATGACTATAACTTTCACACTGGTCGCTATTATTCGTTTTATACGATGGAGAAACTGTTATATTCATATTGTACTTTATGCTTCTGGCGTTGCCTTCTTAGGCCCTAACTGTTCGACCTGGTAGAACAACGCCCTAGAGTGAAGCCTAGGTTACCCGGAACGTAGAAATGACCAGTACTTTCACACTGTTTGCAGTGACTCCTGTTATACGACGGAAAAACTGTTGCATCTTTATTGAATTTTATGCTTCTGGCGTTGACTTCTAAGGCCCTAACTATTCTATCTGGTGTATCAACGCCCTAGAGTGAAGCCTAGGTTGCTCGGAATGTAAAAATGACCATAACATTCACACTGGTGGAAATTATTCGTTTTATACGATGGAAAAACTGTTATATTTAAATCGTATTTTATGCTTCTGGCGCTGATTTCTTAGGCCCTAACTATTCAATCTGGTGGAACAACACCCTAGAGTGAGGCCTAGGTTCTCCGGAACGTAGAAATGACCATCACTTCCATACTGGTTGCAATTACTCGTTTTATATGATGGAAAAACTGTTGTATTTATATTGTATTTTATGCTTCTGGCGTTCACTTCTTAGGCCCTAACTATTGGATCTGGTGGAACAATGCCCTAGGGTGAAGCCTAGGTTGCCCGGAACGTAGAAATGACCATAACTTTTACACTGGTAGCAATTATTCGTTTTATACAATGGAAAAACTGTTCTATTTATTGAGTATTTTATGCTTCGTGCGTTGACTTCTAAGGCCCTAACTGTTTGATCTGGTGGAGCATCGCCCTAGAGTAAAGCCTAGGTTACCCGGAACGTAGAAATGACCATTAATTTCACGATGTTTGCAATTATTCATTTTATACAATGGAAAAGCGGTTGTACTTCTATTGTGTTTTATTCTTCTGGCGTTGAATTCCAAGTCAGTAGCTATTCGATCTGGTGGAGTAACGCCCTAGTGTGAAACCTAGGTTGCTCGGAATGTAGAAATGACTTTAACTTTCACAATGGTCCCAATTATTCGTTTTATACGATGGAAAAGCTGTTGTATTTTGTATCGTATTTTATGCTTCGGGCGTTGACTTCTGTGGCCCTACCTATTCGATCTGGTGGAGCAACACCCTACAGTCAAGCCTAGGTTGCCCGGAACGTAGAAATGAGCATGACATTCACACCGGTTGCAATTATTCATGCTATACGTTGGAAAAACTGTTGCATTTTTATTGTATTTTATGCTTCTAGCGTTGACTGCTAAGGCAGTAGCTATTCGATGTGGTGGAGCAACGCCCTAGAGTGAAGCCTAGGTTGTCCGGAACGTAGAAATGACCATTACTTTCACACTGTTTGCAATTATTCTTTTTATACGATGGAAAAGGTGTTGTATTTATATTGTATTTTATGCTTCGAGCGTTGACTTCTAAGGCCGTAGCTATTAGATGTGGTGGAGTAACGCCCTAGAGTGACGCCTAGGCTGCCTGGAACGTAGAAATGACCATTACTTTCATAATGTTTCCAATTATTCATTTTATACGATGGAAAAACTGTTGTACTTATATTGTATTTTATTCTTATGGCGTTGAATTCTAAGTCACTAGCTATGCGATCTGGTGGAGCCACGCCCTAGAGTGAAGCCTAGGTTGCCCGGAACGTAGAAATTACCATAACTTTCACACTCGTAGGAATTATTCGTTTTATACGATGGAACAACTGTTCTATTTATTTTGTATTTCATGCTTCGTGCGTTGACTTCTAAGGCCCTAACTATTCACTCTGCTGGAACAACGCCCTAGGGTGAAGCCTAGGTTGCCCGGAAAGCAGAAATGACCATAACTTTCATACTGGTTGCAATTATTCGTTTTAAACGATGGAAAAACTGTTCTATTTCTTTTGTATTTTATGCTTCGGGCGTTGACTTCTAAGGCCCTAACTATTCAATCGGTTGCAGCAACGCCCTAGGGTGGATCCTAGGTTTCCCGGAAGGTAGAAATGACCATAACTTTCATACTGGTTGCAATTATTCGTTTTATACGATGGAAAAACAGTTGTATTGATATTGTATTTTATGCTTCTGGCGTTGACTTCTAAGGCACTAACTATTCGATCTGGTGGAGCAACGACCTAGAGTGAAGCCGAGGTTGCCGGGAATGTAGAAATGACCACAACTTTCATACGGGTTGCAATTACTCGTTTTATATGATGGAAAAACTGTTGCATCTTTATTGTATTTTCTGCTTCTGGCGTTGACTTCTAAGGCCCTAACTATTCGATCAGGTGGAGCAACGCCCTAGAGTGAAGCCTAGGTCGCTCGGAATGTAGAAATGCCCATAACTTGCACACTGGTTGCAATTATTCATTTTATACGATGGAATAACTGTTGTACTCATTTGTATTTTATTCTTATGGCGTTGAATTCTAAGTCCCTAGCTATTCGATCTGGTGGAGCAACGCCCTAGAGTGAAATCTAGGCTACGCGGAACGTAGAAATGACCTGTACTTTCATACTGTCTGCAGTTATTCCTGTTATACGATGTAAAAGCTTTTGCATCTTTACTGTATTTTATGCTTCTGGCGTTGACTTTTAAGGCCCTAGCTATTCGGTCTGGTGGAGCAACGCCCTTGAGTGAAGCCTAGGTTGCCCGGTACGTAGGGGTGACCATTACTTTCAAAATGTTTGCAAATATATATTATATACGATGGAAAATCTGTTGTATTTATGTTGTATTTTATGCTTCTGGCGTTGACTTCTTAGGCCCTAACTATTTGATCTGGTGGAGCACCGCCCTAGAGTGAAGCCTAGGTTCCCCGGAACGTAGAAGTGACCATAACTTCCACCCTGGTTGCAATTATTCGTTTTATACGATGGAAAAGCTGTTGTATTTATATTGTATTTTATGCTTCTGGCGTTGACTTCTTAGGCCCTAACTGTTCGATCTGGTGGAACAACGCCCTAGAGTGAAGCCTCGGATATCCGGAACGTAGAATTGACCAGTACATTCACACTGGTTGCAGTTATTCCTGTTACACGATGGAAAAACTGTTGCATCTTTATTGTATTTTCTGCTTCTGGCGTTGACTTCTAAGGCCATAACTATTCGATCAGGTGGAGCAACGCCCTAGAGTGAAGCCTAGGTTGCTCGGAATGTAGAAATAACCATAACTTTCACACTGGTTGCAATTATTCATTTTATACGATGGAAATACTGTTGTATTTATATCGTATTTTATGCTTCTGGCGTTGACTTCTTATGACCTAACTATGCGAACTGGTGGAGCAACGCCCTGGAGTGAAACCTAGGTTGCCCGGAACGTAGAAATGACCATAACTTTCACACCGGTAGCAACTATTCGTTTTATACGATGGAAAAACTGTTCTATATATTTTGTATTTTATGCTTCGGGCGTTGACTTCTAAGGCCCTAACTATTCGATCTGGTGGGGCAACTCCCTAGGGTGAAGCCTAGGTTGCTCGGAAAGTAGAAATGCCCATAACTTCCACAATGGTAGAAATTATTCGTTTTATAAGATTGAAAAACTGTACTATTTATTTTGTATTTTATGCTTCGGGCGTTGACTTCTAAGGCCCTAACAATTCGATCTAGTGGAACAACGCCCTAGAGTGAAGCCTAGGTTGCCCGGAACGTAGAAATGACCATCACTTTCAAACTGGTTGCAATTATTCCTGTTATATGATGGAAAAACTGTTGTATTTTTATTGCATTTTATGCTTCGGGCATTGACTTCTAAGGCCCTAACTATTCGATCTGTAGGAGCAACGCCCTAGGGTGAAACCTAGGTTGCCCGGAACGTAGAAATGACCATAACTTTCACACTGGTAGCAATTATTCGTTTTATACAATGGAAAACCTGTTCGATTTATTTTGTATTTTATGTTTCGGGCGTTGACTTCTAAGGCCCTAACTGTTTGATCTGGTGGACCAACGCCCTAGAATGAATCCTAGGTTGCCCAGAACGTAGAAATGACCATATCTTTCACACTGTTTGCAATTATTAATTTATTCGATGCCAAAGCTGTTGCATTTATATTGTATTTTATGCTTCTGGCATTGACTTCTTAGGCCCCAGCTACTCGATCTGGAGGAGCAATGCCTCAGAGTTAAGTCTAGGGTGCCCGAAACGCCGAAATGATCATTACTTTCACGCTTATTGCAATTATTCGTGTAATACGATGAAAAGACTGTTGCATTTTTATTGTATCTTATGCTCCTGGCGTTGACTACTAAGGCCCTAACTATTCGATCTGGTGGAGCAACACCCTGGAGTGAAGCCTAGGTTGCCCGGAACGTCGAAATGACCAGAACTCTCACACTGGTTGCAATTATTCGTTTTATACGATGTAAAAGCTGTTGCATTTATATCGCATTTTATGCTTCTGGCGTTGTCTTCTTAGGCCCTAACTGTTCGACCTGGTGGAGCAACGCCCTAGAGTGAGGCCTAGGTTGTCCGGAACGTAGAACTGACCATAACTTATACGCTGGTAGCAATTATTCGTTTTATACAATGGAAAAACTGTTGTATTTATATTGTATTTTATGCTGCCGGCGTTCACTTCTGAGGCCCTAACCAGTCGATCTGGTGGGACAACGCCCTGGGGTGAAGCCTAGGTTGCCCGGAACGTAGAAATGACCATAACTTTCACACTGGTTGATATTATTCGTTTTATACGATGGAAAAACTGTTATATTTATATTGTATTTTATGCTTCTGGCGTTGCCTTCTTAGGCCCTAACTGTTCGATCTGGTGCAACAACGCCCTAGCGTGTAGCCTAGGTTGCCCGGAAAGTAGAAATGACAATCACTTTCAAACTGGTTGCAATTATTCCGGTTATATGATGGCAAAACTGTTGTATTTTTATTGCATTTTATGCTTCGGGCATTGACTTCTAAGGCCCTAACTATTCAATCTGTTGGAGCAATGTCCTAGGGTGTAGCCTAGGTTGCCCGGAAAGTAGAAATTACCACAAATTTCATACTGGTTGCAATTACTCGTTTTATATGATGGAAAAACTGTTTTATTTATATTGTATTTTATGCTTCTGGCGTTCACTTCTTAGGCCCTAACTATTCGATCTGGTAGAACAACGCCCTAGCGTGTAGCCTAGGTTGCCCGGAACGTAGAAATGACTATAACTTTCACACTGGTCGCTATTATTCGTTTTATACGATGGAGAAACTGTTATATTCATATTGTACTTTATGCTTCTGGCGTTGCCTTCTTAGGCCCTAACTGTTCGACCTGGTAGAACAACGCCCTAGAGTGAAGCCTAGGTTACCCGGAACGTAGAAATGACCAGTACTTTCACACTGTTTGCAGTGACTCCTGTTATACGACGGAAAAACTGTTGCATCTTTATTGAATTTTATGCTTCTGGCGTTGACTTCTAAGGCCCTAACTATTCTATCTGGTGTATCAACGCCCTAGAGTGAAGCCTAGGTTGCTCGGAATGTTAAAATGACCATAACATTCACACTGGTGGAAATTATTCGTTTTATACGATGGAAAAACTGTTATATTTAAATCGTATTTTATGCTTCTGGCGCTGATTTCTTAGGCCCTAACTATTCAATCTGGTGGAACAACACCCTAGAGTGAGGCCTAGGTTCTCCGGAACGTAGAAATGACCATCACTTCCATACTGGTAGCAATCATTCGTTTTATACGATGGAAAAACTGTTGTATTTATATTGTACTTTATGCTTCTGGCGTTGACTTCTCAGGCACAAACTATTCGATCTGGTTGAGCAATGCCCTAGAGTGAAGCCTATGTTGCCCCGAACGTAGAAATGACCATCACTATCAAACTGGTTGCAATTATTCCTGTTATATGATGGAAAAACTGTCGTATTTTTATTGCATTTTATGCTTCGGGCATTGACTTCTAAGGTCCTAACTATTCAATCTGTTGGAGCAACGCCCTAGGGTGAAGCCTAGGTTGCCCGGAAAGTAGAAATGACCACAACTTTCATACAGGTTGCAATTACTCGTTTTATATGATGGAAAAACTGTTGTATTTATATTGTATTTTATGCTTCTGGCGTTCACTTCTTAGGCCCTAACTATTGGATCTGGTGGAACAATGCCCTAGGGTGAAGCCTAGGGTGCCCGGAACGTAGAAATGACCATAACTTTTACACTGGTAGCAATTATTCGTTTTATACAATGGAAAAACTGTTCTATTTATTGAGTATTTTATGCTTCGTGCGTTGACTTCTAAGGCCCTAACTGTTTGATCTGGTGGAGCATCGCCCTAGAGTAAAGCCTAGGTTACCCGGAACGTAGAAATGGCCATTAATTTCACGATGTTTGCAATTATTCATTTTATACAATGGAAAAGCGGTTGTACTTCTATTGTGTTTTATTCTTCTGGCGTTGAATTCCAAGTCAGTAGCTATTCGATCTGGTGGAGTAACGCCCTAGTGTGAAACCTAGGTTGCTCGGAATGTAGAAATGACTTTAACTTTCACAATGGTCCCAATTATTCGTTTTATACGATGGAAAAGCTGTTGTATTTTGTATCGTATTTTATGCTTCGGGCGTTGACTTCTATTGCCCTACCTATTCGATCTGGTGGAGCAACACCCTACAGTCAAGCCTAGGTTGCCCGGAACGTAGAAATGAGCATGACATTCACACCGGTTGCAATTATTCATGCTATACGTTGGAAAAACTGTTGCATTTTTATTGTATTTTATGCTTCTAGCGTTGACTTCTAAGGCAGTAGCTATTCGATGTGGTGGAGCAACGCCCTAGAGTGAAGCCTAGGTTGTCCGGAACGTAGAAATGACCATTACTTTCACACTGTTTGCAATTATTCTTTTTATACGATGGAAAAGGTGTTGTATTTATATTGTATTTTATGCTTCGAGCGTTGACTTCTAAGGCCGTAGCTATTAGATGTGGTGGAGTAACGCCCTAGAGTGACGCCTAGGCTGCCTGGAACGTAGAAATGACCATTACTTTCACAATGTTTCCAATTATTCATTTTATACGATGGAAAAACTGTTGTACTTATATTGTATTTTATTCTTATGGCGTTGAATTCTAAGTCACTACCTATGCGATCTGGTGGAGCCACGCCCTAGAGTGAAACCTAGGTTGCCCGGAACGTAGAAATTACCATAACTTTCACACTCGTAGGAATTATTCGTTTTATACGATGGAACAACTGTTCTATTTATTTTGTATTTCATGCTTCGGGCGTTGACTTCTAAGGCCCTAACTATTCACTCTGCTGGAACAACGCCCTAGGGTGAAGCCTAGGTTGCCCGGAAAGTAGAAATGACCATAACTTTCATACTGGTTGCAATTATTCGTTTTAAACGATGGAAAAGCTGTTGTATTTATATTGTATTTTATGCTTCTGGCGCTGACTTCTAGGGCACTAACTATTCGATCTGGTGGAGCAGCGCCCTAGGGTGAAGCCTAGGTTGCCCGGAACGTAGAAATGACCATTACTTTTACACTGGTTTCAATTATTCGTTTTATACGATGGAAAAACTGTTCTATTTCTTTTGTATTTTATGCTTCGGGCGTTGACTTCTAAGGCCCTAACTATTCAATCGGTTGCAGCAACGCCCTAGGGTGGATCCTAGGTTTCCCGGAAGGTAGAAATGACCATAACTTTCATACTGGTTGCAATTATTCGTTTTAAACGATGGAAAAACAGTTGTATTGATATTGTATTTTATGCTTCTGGCGTTGACTTCTAAGGCACTAACTATTCGATCTGGTGGAGCAACGACCTAGAGTGAAGCCGAGGTTGCCCGGAATGTAGAAATGACCACAACTTTCATACTGGTTGCAATTACTCGTTTTATATGATGGAAAAACTGTTGCATTTATATTGTATTTTATGCTTCTGGCGTTCACTTCTTAGGCCCTAACTATTCGATCTGGTGGAACAACGCCCTAGGGTGAAGCCTAGGTTGCCCGGAACGTAGAAATGACCATAACTTTTACACTGGTAGCAATTATTCGTTTTATACAATGGAAAAACTGTTCTATTTATTTTGTATTTTATGCTTCGGGCGTTGACTTCTAAGGCCCTAACTGTTGGATCTGGTGGAGCAACGCCCTAGAGTGAAGCCTAGGTTGCCCGGAACGTAGAAATGACCATGACATTTACACCGGTTGCAATTATTCATGCTATACGTTGGAAAAACTGTTGCATTTTTATTGTATTTTATGCTTCTAGCGTTGACTTCTAAGGCAGTAGCTATTCGATGTGGTGGAGCAACGCCCTAGAGTGAAGCCTAGGTTGCCCGGAACGTAGAAATGACCATTAATTTCACAATGCTTGCAATTATTCATTTTTTACAATGGAAAAGCGGTTGTACTTCTATTGTGTCTTATTCTTCTGGCGTTGAATTCCAAGTCCCTAGCTATTCGATCTGGTGGAGTAACGCCCTAGAGTGAAACCTAGGTTGCTCGGAATGTAGAAATGACTTTAACTTTCACACTGGTCCCAATTATTCGTTTTATACGATGGAAAAGCTGTTGTATTTTGTATCGTATTTTATGCTTCGGGCGTTGACTTCTATGGCCCTACCTATTCGATCTGGTGGAGCAACACCCTACAGTCAAGCCTAGGTTGCCCGGAACGTAGAAATGACCATGACATATACACCGGTTGCAATTATTCATGCTATACGTTGGAAAAACTGTTGCATTTTTATTGTATTTTATGCTTCTAGCGTTGACTTCTAAGGCAGTAGCTATTCGATGTGGTGGAGCAACGCCCTAGAGTGAAGCCTAGGTTGCCCGGAACGTAGAAATGACCATTAATTTCACAATGCTTGCAATTATTCATTTTTTACAATGGAAAAGCGGTTGTACTTCTATTGTGTCTTATTCTTCTGGCGTTGAATTCCAAGTCCCTAGCTATTCGATCTGGTGGAGTAACGCCCTAGAGTGAAACCTAGGTTGCTCGGTATGTAGAAATGACTTTAACTTTCACACTGGTCCCAATTATTCGTTTTATACGATGGAAAAGCTGTTGTATTTTGTATCGTATTTTATGCTTCGGGCGTTGACTTCTATGGCCCTACCTATTCGATCTGGTGGAGCAACACCCTACAGTCAAGCCTAGGTTGCCCGGAACGTAGAAATGAGCATGACATTCACACCGGTTGCAATTATTCATGCTATACGTTGGAAAAACTGTTGCATTTTTATTGTATTTTATGCTTCTAGCGTTGACTTCTAAGGCAGTAGCTATTCGATGTGTTGGAGCAACGCACTAGAGTGAAGCCTAGGTTGCCCGGAACGTAGAATTGACCATAACTTTCACACTGGTTGCTATTATTCGTTCTATACGATGGAAAAACTGTTATATTTATATTGTATTTTATGCTTCGAGCGTTGACTTCTAAGGCTGTAGCTATTCGATGTGTTGGAGCAACGCCCTAGGGTGAAGCCTGGGTTGCCCGGAACGTAGAAATGACCATAACTTTCACACCGGTAGCAATTATTCGTTTTATACGATGGAAAAACTGTTGTATTTATAGTGAATTTTATGCTTCTGGCGCTGACTTCTAGTGCACTAACTATTCGATCTGGTGGAGCAGCGCCCTACGGTGAAGCCTAGGTTGCCCGGAACGTAGAAATGACCATTACTTTTACACTGGTTTCAATTATTCGTTTTATACGATGGAAAAACTGTTGCACCTTTATTGTATTTTATGCTTCGGGCGTTGACTTCTAAGGCCCTAACTAATCCATCTGGTGGAGCAACGCCCTAGAGTGAAGCCTAGGTTGCCCGGAACAATGATATGCCATTACTTTCACACTGGTTGCAATAATTCCTGATATACGATGGAAAAACTGTTGCATCTTTATTGTATTTTATGCTTCTGGCGTTGACTTCTAAGGCCCTAACTATTCCATCTGGTGCAACAACGCCCTAGGGTCAAGCCTGGGTTGCCCGGAACGTAGAAATGACCATAACTTTCACACCGGTAGCAATTATTCGTTTTATACGATGGAAAAACTGTTCTATTTATTTTGTATTTTATGCTTCGGGCGTTGACTTCTAAGGCAGTAGCTATTCGATGTGGTGGAGCAACCCCCTAGAGTGAAGCCTAGGTTGTCAGAAACGTAGAAATGAACATAACTTTCACACTGGTAGCAATTATTCGTTTTATACAATGGAAAAACTGTTCTATTTATTTTGTATTTTATGCTTCGGGCGTTGACTTCTTAGGAACTAACTGTTCGATCTGGTGCAACAACGCCCTAGAGTGAAGCCTAGGTTACCCGGAACGTAGAAATGACCAGTACTTTCACACTGTTTGCAATTATTCATTTTATACGACGGAAAAGCTGTTGTATTGATATTGTATTTTATGCTTCTGGCGATGACTTCTAAGGCCGTAGCTATTAGCTGTGGTGGAGCAACGCACTACAGTGACGCCTAGGTTGCCCGGAACGTAGAAATGACCATTAATTTCACAATGTTTGCAATTATTCATTTTATACAATGGAAAAATGGTTGTACTTATATTGTGTTTTATTCTTCTGGCGTTGAATACCAAGTCCCTAGCTATTCGATCTGGTGGAGCAACGCCCTGGAGTGAAACCTAGGTTGCCCGGAACGTACAAATGACCATCACTTTCACACGCGTTGCAATTATTCCTGTTATAGGATGGAAAGACTGTTGTATTTTTATTGTATTTTATGCTTCAGGCGTTGACTTCTGTGGCCGCAGCTATTCGATGTGGTGCAAGAACGCCATAGAGTGAAGCCTAGGTTGCCCGGAACGTAGAAATGACCATAACTTTCATACTGTATGCAATTTTTCGTTTTATATGATGGAAAAACTGTTGCATCTTTATTGTATTTTATGCTTCTGGCGTTGACTTCTAAGGCCCTAACTATTCCATCTGGTGCAACAACGCCCTAGGGTCAAGCCTGGGTTGCCCGGAACGTAGAAATGACCATAACTTTCACACCGGTAGCAATTATTCGTTTTATACGAAGGAAAAACTGTTCTATTTATTTTGTATTTTATGCTTCGGGCGTTGACTTCTAAGGCAGTAGCTATTCGATGTGGTGGAGCAACCCCCTAGAGTGAAGCCTAGGTTGCCCGGAACGTAGAAATGACCATACCTTTTACGCTGGTAGCAATTATTCGTTTTATACAATGGAAAAACCGTTGTATATATTTTGTGTTTTATGCTTCGGGCGTTGACTTCTAAGGCCCTAACTGTTTGATCTGGTGGAACAACGCCCTAGAGTGAATCCTAGGTTGCCGGGAACCTAGAAATGACCATAACTTTCACACTGGTTGCTATTATTCGTTTTATACGATGGAAAAACTGTTCTATTTCTTTTGTATTTTATGCTTCGGGCGTTGACTTCTAAGGCCCTAACTATTCAATCGGTTGCAGCAACGCCCTAGGGTGGATCCTAGGTTTCCCGGAAGGTAGAAATGACCATAACTTTCATACTGGTTGCAATTATTCGTTTTAAACGATGGAAAAACAGTTGTATTGATATTGTATTTTATGCTTCTGGCGTTGACTTCTAAGGCACTAACTATTCGATCTGGTGGAGCAACGACCTAGAGTGAAGCCGAGGTTGCCCGGAATGTAGAAATGACCACAACTTTCATACTGGTTGCAATTACTCGTTTTATATGATGGAAAAACTGTTGCATTTATATTGTATTTTATGCTTCTGGCGTTCACTTCTTAGGCCCTAACTATTCGATCTGGTGGAACAACGCCCTAGGGTGAAGCCTAGGTTGCCCGGAACGTAGAAATGACCATAACTTTTACACTGGTAGCAATTATTCGTTTTATACAATGGAAAAACTGTTCTATTTATTTTGTATTTTATGCTTCGGGCGTTGACTTCTAAGGCCCTAACTGTTGGATCTGGTGGAGCAACGCCCTAGAGTGAAGCCTAGGTTGCCCGGAACGTAGAAATGACCATGACATATACACCGGTTGCAATTATTCATGCTATACGTTGGAAAAACTGTTGCATTTTTATTGTATTTTATGCTTCTAGCGTTGACTTCTAAGGCAGTAGCTATTCGATGTGGTGGAGCAACGCCCTAGAGTGAAGCCTAGGTTGCCCGGAACGTAGAAATGACCATTAATTTCACAATGCTTGCAATTATTCATTTTTTACAATGGAAAAGCGGTTGTACTTCTATTGTGTCTTATTCTTCTGGCGTTGAATTCCAAGTCCCTAGCTATTCGATCTGGTGGAGTAACGCCCTAGAGTGAAACCTAGGTTGCTCGGTATGTAGAAATGACTTTAACTTTCACACTGGTCCCAATTATTCGTTTTATACGATGGAAAAGCTGTTGTATTTTGTATCGTATTTTATGCTTCGGGCGTTGACTTCTATGGCCCTACCTATTCGATCTGGTGGAGCAACACCCTACAGTCAAGCCTAGGTTGCCCGGAACGTAGAAATGAGCATGACATTCACACCGGTTGCAATTATTCATGCTATACGTTGGAAAAACTGTTGCATTTTTATTGTATTTTATGCTTCTAGCGTTGACTTCTAAGGCAGTAGCTATTCGATGTGTTGGAGCAACGCACTAGAGTGAAGCCTAGGTTGCCCGGAACGTAGAATTGACCATAACTTTCACACTGGTTGCTATTATTCGTTCTATACGATGGAAAAACTGTTATATTTATATTGTATTTTATGCTTCGAGCGTTGACTTCTAAGGCTGTAGCTATTCGATGTGTTGGAGCAACGCCCTAGGGTGAAGCCTGGGTTGCCCGGAACGTAGAAATGACCATAACTTTCACACCGGTAGTAATTATTCGTTTTATACGATGGAAAAACTGTTGTATTTATAGTGAATTTTATGCTTCTGGCGCTGACTTCTAGTGCACTAACTATTCGATCTGGTGGAGCAGCGCCCTACGGTGAAGCCTAGGTTGCCCGGAACGTAGAAATGACCATTACTTTTACACTGGTTTCAATTATTCGTTTTATACGATGGAAAAACTGTTGCACCTTTATTGTATTTTATGCTTCGGGCGTTGACTTCTAAGGCCCTAACTAATCCATCTGGTGGAGCAACGCCCTAGAGTGAAGCCTAGGTTGCCCGGAACAATGATATGCCATTACTTTCACACTGGTTGCAATAATTCCTGATATACGATGGAAAAACTGTTGCATCTTTATTGTATTTTATGCTTCTGGCGTTGACTTCTAAGGCCCTAACTATTCCATCTGGTGCAACAACGCCCTAGGGTCAAGCCTGGGTTGCCCGGAACGTAGAAATGACCATAACTTTCACACCGGTAGCAATTATTCGTTTTATACGATGGAAAAACTGTTGTATTTATTTTGTATTTTATGCTTCGGGCGTTGACTTCTAAGGCAGTAGCTATTCGATGTGGTGGAGCAACCCCCTAGAGTGAAGCCTAGGTTGTCAGAAACGTAGAAATGAACATAACTTTCACACTGGTAGCAATTATTCGTTTTATACAATGGAAAAACTGTTCTATTTATTTTGTATTTTATGCTTCGGGCGTTGACTTCTTAGGAACTAACTGTTCGATCTGGTGCAACAACGCCCTAGAGTGAAGCCTAGGTTACCCGGAACGTAGAAATGACCAGTACTTTCACACTGTTTGCAATTATTCATTTTATACGACGGAAAAGCTGTTGTATTGATATTGTATTTTATGCTTCTGGCGATGACTTCTAAGGCCGTAGCTATTAGCTGTGGTGGAGCAACGCACTACAGTGACGCCTAGGTTGCCCGGAACGTAGAAATGACCATTAATTTCACAATGTTTGCAATTATTCATTTTATACAATGGAAAAATGGTTGTACTTATATTGTGTTTTATTCTTCTGGCGTTGAATACCAAGTCCCTAGCTATTCGATCTGGTGGAGCAACGCCCTGGAGTGAAACCTAGGTTGCCCGGAACGTACAAATGACCATCACTTTCACACGCGTTGCAATTATTCCTGTTATAGGATGGAAAGACTGTTGTATTTTTATTGTATTTTATGCTTCAGGCGTTGACTTCTGTGGCCGCAGCTATTCGATGTGGTGCAAGAACGCCATAGAGTGAAGCCTAGGTTGCCCGGAACGTAGAAATGACCATAACTTTCATACTGTATGCAATTTTTCGTTTTATATGATGGAAGAACTGTTGTATTTATATTGTAATTTACGCTGCTGGCGTTCACTTCTTAGGCCCTAACTATTCGATCTGGTGGAACAACGCCCTGGGCTGAAGCCTAGGTTGCCCGGAACGTAGAAATGACCATAACTTTGGCACTGGTTGCTATTATTCGTTTTATACGATGGAAAAACTGTTCTATTTCTTTTGTATTTTATGCTTCGGGCGTTGACTTCTAAGGCCCTAACTATTCAATCGGTTGCAGCAACGCCCTAGAGTGAAGGCTAGGTTGTCCGGAACGTAGAAATGACCATTACTTTCACACTGTGTGCAATTATTCTTTTTATACGATGGAAAAGGTGTTGTATTTATATTGTATTTTATGCTTCTAGCGTTGACTTCTAAGACCGTAGCTATTGGATGTTGTGGAGTAACGCCCTAGAGTGACACCTAGGTTGCCTGGAGCGTAGAAATGACCATTACTTTCACAATGTTTCCAATTATTCATTTTATACGATGGAAAAACTGTTGTTCTTATATTGTATTTTATTCTTATGGCGTTGATTTCTAAGTCCCTAGCTATGCCATCTGGTGGAGCAACGCCCTAGAGTGACACCTAGGTTGCCCGGAACGTAGAAATTACCATAACTTTCACACTCGTAGGAATTACTCGTTTTATACGATGGAACAACTGTTCTATCTATTTTGTATCACATGCTTCGGGCGTTGACTTCTAAGGCCCTAACTATTCAGTCTGCTTGAACTACGCCCTAGGGTGAAGCCCAGGTTGCCCGGAAAGTAGAAATGACCATAACTTTTACACTGGTTTCAATTATTCGTTTTATACGATGGAAAAACTGTTCTATTTCTTTTGTATTTTATGCTTCGGGCGTTGACTTCTAAGGCCCTAACTATTCAATCGGTTGCAGCAACGCCCTAGGGTGGATCCTAGGTTGCACGGAAAGTAGAAATGACCATAACTTTCATACTGGTTGCAATTATTCGTTTTATACGATGGAAAAGCTGTTGTATTTATACCGTATTTTATGCTTCTGGCGTTGACTTCTTATGCCCTAACCATTCCATCTGGTGCAACAACGCCCTAGGGTGAAGCCTGGGTTGCCCGGAACGTAGAAATGACCATAACTTTCACACCGGTAGCAATTATTCGTTTTATACGATGGAAAAGCTGTTGTATTTATAGTGAATTTTATGCTTCTGGCGCTGACTTCTAGTGCACTAACTATTCGATCTGGTGGAGCAGCGCCCTAGGGTGAAGCCTAGGTTGCCCGGAACGTAGAAATGACCATTACTTTTACACTGGTAGCAATTATTCGTTTTATACAATGGAAAAACTGTTCTATTTATTTTGTATTTTATGCTTCGGGCGTTGACTTCTAAGGCACTAACTATTCGATCTGGTCTAGCAACGCCCTAGAGTGAAGCCTAGGTTGCCCGGAACGTAGAAATGACCATCACTTTCACACGCGTTGCAATTATTCCTGTTATAGGATGGAAAGACTGTTGCATTTTTATTGAATTTTATGCTTCAGGCGTTGACTTCTGAGGCCGCAGCTATTCGATGTGGTGGAAGAACGCCGTAGAGTGAAGCCTAGGTTGCCCGTAACGTAGAAATGACCATAACTTTGATACTGGTTGCAATTATTCGTTTTATACGATGGAAGAACTGTTGTATTTATATTATATTTTATGCTTCTGGCGTTGACTTCTTAGGCCCTAACTATTCGATCTGGTGGAACGACGCCCTAGAGTGAAGCCTAGGTTGCCCAGAACGTAGAAATGACCATCACTTTCACACTGGTTGCAATTACTCCTGTTATACTATGGAAAAACTCTTGTATATTTATTGTATTTTATGCTTCGGGCGTAGACTTCCATGGCCCTACCTATTCGATTTGGTGGAGCAACACCCTACAGTGAAGCCTAGGTTGTCAGAAACGTAGAAATGAAGATAACTTTCACACTGGTAGCAATTATTCGTTTTATACAATGGAAAAACTGTTCTATGTATTTTGTATTTTATGCTTCGGGCGTACACTTCTTAGGCCCTAACTATTCGATCTGGTGGAACAACGCCCTGGGGTGAAGCCTAGGTTACCCCGAACGTAGAAATGACCATAACTTTGGCACTGGATGCTATTATTCGTTCTCTACGATGGAAAAACTGTTATATTTATATTGTATCTTATGCTCCTGGCGTAGACTTCTTAGGCCCTAACAATTCGATCTGGTGGAACAACGCCCTAGAGTGAAGCCTATGTTGCCTGGAACGTACAAATGACCATCACTTTCACACGGGATGCAAATATTCCTGTTATAGGATGGAAAGACTGTTGTATTTTTATTGTATTTTATGCTTCAGGCGTTGACTTCTAGGGCTGTAGCTATTCGATGTGGTGGAAGAATGCCATGGAGTGAAGCCTAGGCTGCCCGGAACGTAGAAATGACCATCACTTTCACATTGGTTGCAATTATTCCTGTTATACGATGGAAAAGCTCTTGTATATTTAATGTATTTTATGCTTGGGGCGTTGACTTCTATCGCCCTACCTATTCGATCTGGTGGAGCAACGCCCTACAGTCAAGCCTAGGTTGTCCGGAACGTAGAAATGAACATAACTTTCACACTGGTAGCAATTATTCGTTTTATACGATGGAAAAACTGTTCTATTTATTTTGTATTTTATGCTTCGTGCGTTTACTTCTATGGCCCTACCTATTCGATCTGGTGGAGCAACACCCTACAGTCAAGCCTAGGTTGCCCGGAACGTAGAAATGACCATGACATTCACACCGGTTGCAATTATTCACGCTATACGTTGGAAAAACTGTTGCATTTTTATTGTATTTTATGCTTCTAGCGTTGACTTCTAAGGCAGTAGCTATTCGATGTGGTGGAGCAACGCCCTAGAGTGAAGCCTAGGTTGTCCGGAACGTAGAAATGACCATTACTTTCACACTGTTTGCAATTATTCTTTTTATACGATGGAAAAGGTGTTGTATTTATATTGTATTTTATGCTTCTAGCGTTGACTTCTAAGGCCGTAGCTATTAGATGTGGTGGAGTAACGCCCTAGAGTGACGCCTAGGTTGCCTGGAGCGTAGAAATGACCATTACTTTCACAATGTTTCCAATTATTCATTTTATACGATGGAAAAACTGTTGTCCTTATACTGTATTTTATTCTTATGGCGTTGAATTCTAAGTCCCTAGCTATGCGATCTGGTGGAGCAACGCCCTAGAGTGACACCTAGGTTGCTCGGAACGTAGAAATTACCATAACTTTCACACTCGTAGGAATTATTCGTTTTATACGATGGAACAACTGTTCCATTTATTTTGTATTTCATGCTTCGGGCGTTGACTTCTAAGGCCCTAACTACTCAATCTGCTGGAACAGCGCCCTAGGGTGAAGCCTAGGTTGCCCGGAAAGTAGAAATGACCATAACTTTTACACTGGTTTCAATTATTCGTTTTATACGATGGAAAAACTGTTCTATTTCTTTTGTATTTTATGCTTCGGGCATTGACTTCTAAGGCACTAACTATTCGATCTGGTGGAGCAACGCCCTAGAGTGAAGCCGAGGTTGCCCAGAAAGTAGAAATGACCACAACTTTCATACTGGTTGCAATTACTCGTTTTATATGATGGAAAAACTGTTGTATTTATATTGTATTTTATGCTTCTGGCGTTCACTTCTTAGGCCCTAACTATTCGATCTGGTGGAAGAACGCCCTAGAGTGAAGCCTAGGTTGCCCGGAACGTAGAAATGACCATAACTTTGGCACTGGATGCTATTATTCGTTCTCTACGATGGAAAAACTGTTATATTTATATTGTATCTTATGCTCCTGGCGTTGACTTCTTAGGCCCTAACAATTCGATCTGGTGGAACAACGCCCTGGGGTGAAGCCTAGGTTGCCCGGAACGTAGAAATGACCATAACTTTGGCACTGGATGCTATTATTCGTTCTCTACGATGGAAAAACTGTTATATTTATATTGTATCTTATGCTCCTGGCGTTGACTTCTTAGGCCCTAACAATTCGATCTGGTGGAACAACGCCCTAGAGTGAAGCCTAGGTTGCCTGGAACGTACAAATGACCATCACTTTCACACGGGTTGCAAATATTCCTGTTATAGGATGGAAAGACTGTTGTATTTTCATTGTATTTTATGCTTCAGGCGTTGACTTCTGAGGCTGTAGCTATTCGATGTGGTGGAAGAATGCCATGGAGTGAAGCCTAGGCTGCCCGGAACGTAGAAATGACCATCACTTTCACATTGGTTGCAATTATTCCTGTTATACGATGGAAAAGCTCTTGTATATTTAATGTATTTTATGCTTGGGGCGTTGACTTCTATCGACCTACCTATTCGATCTGGTGGAGCAACACCCTACAGTCAAGCCTAGGTTGCCCGGAACGTAGAAATGACCATGACATTCACACCGGTTGCAATTATTCATGCTATACGTTGGAAAAACTGTTGCATTTTTATTGTATTTTAAGCTTCTAGCGTTGACTTCTAAGGCAGTAGCTATTCGATGTGGTGGAGCAACGCCCTAGAGTGAAGCCTAGGTTGTCCGGAACGTAGAAATGACCATTACTTTCACACTGTTTGCAATTATTCTTTTTATACGATGGAAAAGGTGTTGTATTTATATTGTATTTTATGCTTCTAGCGTTGACTTCTAAGGCCGTAGCTATTAGATGTGGTGGAGTAACGCCCCAGAGTGACGCCTAGGTTGCCTGGAGCGTAGAAATGACCATTACTTTCACAATGTTTCGAATTATTCATTTTATACGATGGAAAAACTGTTGACCTTATATTGTATTTTATTCTTATGGCGTTGAATTCTAAGTCCCTAGCTATGCGATCTGGTGGAGCAACGCCCTAGAGTGACACCTAGGTTGCCCGGAACGTAGAAATTACCATAACTTTCACACTCGTAGGAATTATTCGTTTTATACGATGGAACAACTGTTCCATTTATTTTGTATTTCATGCTTCGGGCGTTGACTTCTAAGGCCCTAACTACTCAATCTGCTGGAATAACGCCCTAGGGTGAAGCCTAGGTTGCCCGGAAAGTAGAAATGACCATAACTTTTACACTGGTTTCAATTATTCGTTTTATACGATGGAAAAACTGTTCTATTTCTTTTGTATTTTATGCTTCGGGCGTTGACTTCTAAGGCCCTAACTATTCAGTCTGCTGGAACTACGCCCTAGGGTGAAGCCCAGGTTGCCCGGAAAGTAGAAATGACCATAACTTTTACACTGGTTTCAATTATTCGTTTTATACGATGGAAAAACTGTTGCATCTTTATTGTATTTTATGCTTCGGGCGTTGACTTCTAAGGCCCTAACTAATCCATCTGGTGGAGCAACGCCCTAGAGTGAAGCCTAGGTTGCCCGGAACAATGATATGCCATTACTTTCACACTGGTTGCAATAATTCCTGATATACGATGGAAAAACTGTTGCATCTTTATTGTATTTTATGCTTCTGGCGTTGACTTCTATGGCCCTAACTATTCGATCTGGTGCAGCAACGCCCTAGAGTGAAGCCTAGGTTGCCCGGAATGTAGAAATGACCATAACATTCACACTGGTTGAAATTATTCGTTTTATACGATGGAAACACTGTTATATTTATATTGTATTTTATGCTTCGGGCGTTGACTTCTAAGGCCCTAACTATTCAATCTGCTGGAGCAACGCCCTAGGGCGAAGGTTAGGTTGCCCGGAAAGTAGAAATAACCACAACTTTCATACTTGTTGCAATTATTCGTTTTATACGATGGAAAAACTGTTATATTTATATTATATTTTATGCTTCTGGCGTTGACTTCTTAGGCCCTAACTATTCGATCTGGTGGAACGACGCCCTAGAGTGAAGCCTAGGTTGCCCAGAACGTAGAAATGACCATCACTTTCACACTGGTTGCAATTATTCCTGTTATACGATGGAAAAACTCTTGTATATTTATTGTATTTTATGCTTCGGGCGTTGACTTCCATGGCCCTACCTATTCGATTTGGTGGAGCAACACCCTACAGTGAAGCCTAGGTTGTCAGAAACGTAGAAATGAACATAACTTTCACACTGGTAGCAATTATTCGTTTTATACGATGGAAACACTGTTATATTTATATTGTATTTTATGCTTCGGGCGTTGACTTCTAAGGCCCTAACTATTCAATCTGCTGGAGCAACGCCCTAGGGCGAAGGTTAGGTTGCCCGGAACGTAGAAATGACCATTAATTTCACAATGTTTGCAATTATTCATTTTATACAATGGAAAAACGGTTGTACTTATATTGTGTTTTATTCTTCTGGCGTTGAATTCCAAGTCCCTAGCTATTCGATCTGGTGGAGCAACGCCCTAGAGTGAAACCTAGGTTGCCCGGAACGTACAAATGACCATCACTTTCACACGCGTTGCAATTATTCCTGTTATAGGATGGAAAGACTCTTGTATTTTTATTGTATTTTATGCTTCAGGCGTTGACTTCTGAGGCCGCAGCTATTCGATGTGGTGGAAGAACGCCATAGAGTGAAGCCTAGGTTGCCCGGAACGTAGAAATGACCATAACTTTCATACTGGTTGCAATTATTCGTTTTATATGATGGAAGAACTGTTGTATTTATATTGTAGTTTATGCTGCTGGCGTTCACTTCTTAGGCCCTAACTATTCGATCTGGTGGAACAACGCCCTGGGCTGAAGCCTAGGTTGCCCGAAACGTAGAAATGACCATAACTTTGGCACTGGTTGCTATTATTCGTTTTATACGATGGAAAAACTGTTCTATTTATTTTGTATTTTATGCTTCGGGCGTTGACTTCTATCGCCCTACCTATTCGATCTGGTGGAGCAACGCCCTACAGTCAAGCCTAGGTTGTCCGGAACGTAGAAATGAACATAACTTTCACACTGGTAGCAATTATTCGTTTTATACGATGGAAAAACTGTTCTATTTATTTTGTATTTTATGCTTCGTGCGTTTACTTCTATGGCCCTACCTATTCGATCTGGTGGAGCAACACCCTACAGTCAAGCCTAGGTTGCCCGGAACGTAGAAATGACCATGACATTCACACCGGTTGCAATTATTCACGCTATACGTTGGAAAAACTGTTGCATTTTTATTGTATTTTATGCTTCTAGCGTTGACTTCTAAGGCAGTAGCTATTCGATGTGGTGGAGCAACGCCCTAGAGTGAAGCCTAGGTTGTCCGGAACGTAGAAATGACCATTACTTTCACACTGTTTGCAATTATTCTTTTTATACGATGGAAAAGGTGTTGTATTTATATTGTATTTTATGCTTCTAGCGTTGACTTCTAAGGCCGTAGCTATTAGATGTGGTGGAGTAACGCCCTAGAGTGACGCCTAGGTTGCCTGGAGCGTAGAAATGACCATTACTTTCACAATGTTTCCAATTATTCATTTTATACGATGGAAAAACTGTTGTCCTTATACTGTATTTTATTCTTATGGCGTTGAATTCTAAGTCCCTAGCTATGCGATCTGGTGGAGCAACGCCCTAGAGTGACACCTAGGTTGCTCGGAACGTAGAAATTACCATAACTTTCACACTCGTAGGAATTATTCGTTTTATACGATGGAACAACTGTTCCATTTATTTTGTATTTCATGCTTCGGGCGTTGACTTCTAAGGCCCTAACTACTCAATCTGCTGGAACAGCGCCCTAGGGTGAAGCCTAGGTTGCCCGGAAAGTAGAAATGACCATAACTTTTACACTGGTTTCAATTATTCGTTTTATACGATGGAAAAACTGTTCTATTTCTTTTGTATTTTATGCTTCGGGCATTGACTTCTAAGGCACTAACTATTCGATCTGGTGGAGCAACGCCCTAGAGTGAAGCCGAGGTTGCCCAGAAAGTAGAAATGACCACAACTTTCATACTGGTTGCAATTACTCGTTTTATATGATGGAAAAACTGTTGTATTTATATTGTATTTTATGCTTCTGGCGTTCACTTCTTAGGCCCTAACTATTCGATCTGGTGGAAGAACGCCCTAGAGTGAAGCCTAGGTTGCCCGGAACGTAGAAATGACCATAACTTTGGCACTGGATGCTATTATTCGTTCTCTACGATGGAAAAACTGTTATATTTATATTGTATCTTATGCTCCTGGCGTTGACTTCTTAGGCCCTAACAATTCGATCTGGTGGAACAACGCCCTGGGGTGAAGCCTAGGTTGCCCGGAACGTAGAAATGACCATAACTTTGGCACTGGATGCTATTATTCGTTCTCTACGATGGAAAAACTGTTATATTTATATTGTATCTTATGCTCCTGGCGTTGACTTCTTAGGCCCTAACAATTCGATCTGGTGGAACAACGCCCTAGAGTGAAGCCTAGGTTGCCTGGAACGTACAAATGACCATCACTTTCACACGGGTTGCAAATATTCCTGTTATAGGATGGAAAGACTGTTGTATTTTCATTGTATTTTATGCTTCAGGCGTTGACTTCTGAGGCTGTAGCTATTCGATGTGGTGGAAGAATGCCATGGAGTGAAGCCTAGGCTGCCCGGAACGTAGAAATGACCATCACTTTCACATTGGTTGCAATTATTCCTGTTATACGATGGAAAAGCTCTTGTATATTTAATGTATTTTATGCTTGGGGCGTTGACTTCTATCGACCTACCTATTCGATCTGGTGGAGCAACACCCTACAGTCAAGCCTAGGTTGCCCGGAACGTAGAAATGACCATGACATTCACACCGGTTGCAATTATTCATGCTATACGTTGGAAAAACTGTTGCATTTTTATTGTATTTTAAGCTTCTAGCGTTGACTTCTAAGGCAGTAGCTATTCGATGTGGTGGAGCAACGCCCTAGAGTGAAGCCTAGGTTGTCCGGAACGTAGAAATGACCATTACTTTCACACTGTTTGCAATTATTCTTTTTATACGATGGAAAAGGTGTTGTATTTATATTGTATTTTATGCTTCTAGCGTTGACTTCTAAGGCCGTAGCTATTAGATGTGGTGGAGTAACGCCCCAGAGTGACGCCTAGGTTGCCTGGAGCGTAGAAATGACCATTACTTTCACAATGTTTCGAATTATTCATTTTATACGATGGAAAAACTGTTGACCTTATATTGTATTTTATTCTTATGGCGTTGAATTCTAAGTCCCTAGCTATGCGATCTGGTGGAGCAACGCCCTAGAGTGACACCTAGGTTGCCCGGAACGTAGAAATTACCATAACTTTCACACTCGTAGGAATTATTCGTTTTATACGATGGAACAACTGTTCCATTTATTTTGTATTTCATGCTTCGGGCGTTGACTTCTAAGGCCCTAACTACTCAATCTGCTGGAATAGCGCCCTAGGGTGAAGCCTAGGTTGCCCGGAAAGTAGAAATGACCATAACTTTTACACTGGTTTCAATTATTCGTTTTATACGATGGAAAAACTGTTCTATTTCTTTTGTATTTTATGCTTCGGGCGTTGACTTCTAAGGCCCTAACTATTCAGTCTGCTGGAACTACGCCCTAGGGTGAAGCCCAGGTTGCCCGGAAAGTAGAAATGACCATTACTTTTACACTGGTTTCAATTATTCGTTTTATACGATGGAAAAACTGTTCTATTTCTTTTGTATTTTATGCTTCGGGCGTTGACTTCTAAGGCCCTAACTATTCAGTCTGCTGGAACTACGCCCTAGGGTGAAGCCCAGGTTGCCCGGAAAGTAGAAATGACCATAACTTTTACACTGGTTTCAATTATTCGTTTTATACGATGGAAAAACTGTTCTATTTCTTTTGTATTTTATGCTTCGGGCGTTGACTTCTAAGGCCCTAACTATTCAATCGGTTGCAGCAACGCCATAGGTTGGATCCTAGGTTGCCCGGAAAGTAGAAATGACCATAACTTTCATACTGGTTAAAATTATTCGTTTTATAGGATGGAAAAGCTGTTGTATTTATACCGTATTTTATGCTTCTGGCGTTGACTTCTTATGCCCTAACTATTCCATCTGGTGCAACAACGCCCTAGGGTGAAGCCTGGCTTGCCCGGAACGTAGAAATGACCATAACTTTGACACCGGTAGCAATTATTCGTTTTATACGATGGAAAAACTGTTGTATTTATAGTGAATTTTATGCTTCTGGCGCTGACTTCTAGTGCACTAACTATTCGATCTAGTGGAGCAGCGCCCTAGGGTGAAGCCTAGGTTGCCCGGAACGTAGAAATGACCATTACTTTTACACTGGTTTCAATTATTCGTTTTATACGATGGAAAAACTGTTGCATCTTTATTGTATTTTATGCTTCGGGCGTTGACTACTAAGGCCCTAACTAATCCATCTGGTGGAGCAACGCCCTAGAGTGAAGCCTAGGTTGCCCGGAACAATGATATGCCATTACTTTCACACTGGTTGCAATAATTCCTGATATACGATGGAAAAACTGTTGCATCTTTATTGTATTTTATGCTTCTGGCGTTGACTTCTATGGCCCTAACTATTCGATCTGGTGCAGCAACGCCCTAGAGTGAAGCCTAGGTTGCCCGGAATGTAGAAATGACCATAACATTCACACTGGTTGAAATTATTCGTTTTATACGATGGAAACACTGTTATATTTATATTGTATTTTATGCTTCGGGCGTTGACTTCTAAGGCCCTAACTATTCAATCTGCTGGAGCAACGCCCTAGGGCGAAGGTTAGGTTGCCCGGAAAGTAGAAATAACCACAACTTTCATACTTGTTGCAATTATTCGTTTTATACGATGGAAAAACTGTTATATTTATATTATATTTTATGCTTCTGGCGTTGACTTCTTAGGCCCTAACTATTCGATCTGGTGGAACGACGCCCTAGAGTGAAGCCTAGGTTGCCCAGAACGTAGAAATGACCATCACTTTCACACTGGTTGCAATTATTCCTGTTATACGATGGAAAAACTCTTGTATATTTATTGTATTTTATGCTTCGGGCGTTGACTTCCATGGCCCTACCTATTCGATTTGGTGGAGCAACACCCTACAGTGAAGCCTAGGTTGTCAGAAACGTAGAAATGAACATAACTTTCACACTGGTAGCAATTATTCGTTTTATACGATGGAAACACTGTTATATTTATATTGTATTTTATGCTTCGGGCGTTGACTTCTAAGGCCCTAACTATTCAATCTGCTGGAGCAACGCCCTAGGGCGAAGGTTAGGTTGCCCGGAACGTAGAAATGACCATTAATTTCACAATGTTTGCAATTATTCATTTTATACAATGGAAAAACGGTTGTACTTATATTGTGTTTTATTCTTCTGGCGTTGAATTCCAAGTCCCTAGCTATTCGATCTGGTGGAGCAACGCCCTAGAGTGAAACCTAGGTTGCCCGGAACGTACAAATGACCATCACTTTCACACGCGTTGCAATTATTCCTGTTATAGGATGGAAAGACTCTTGTATTTTTATTGTATTTTATGCTTCAGGCGTTGACTTCTGAGGCCGCAGCTATTCGATGTGGTGGAAGAACGCCATAGAGTGAAGCCTAGGTTGCCCGGAACGTAGAAATGACCATAACTTTCATACTGGTTGCAATTATTCGTTTTATATGATGGAAGAACTGTTGTATTTATATTGTAGTTTATGCTGCTGGCGTTCACTTCTTAGGCCCTAACTATTCGATCTGGTGGAACAACGCCCTGGGCTGAAGCCTAGGTTGCCCGAAACGTAGAAATGACCATAACTTTGGCACTGGTTGCTATTATTCGTTTTATACGATGGAAAAACTGTTCTATTTATTTTGTATTTTATGCTTCGGGCGTTGACTTCTAAGGCAGTAGCTATTCGATGTGGTGGAGCAACGCCCTAGAGTGAAGCCTAGGTTGTCCGGAACGTAGAAATGACCATTACTTTCACACTGTGTGCAATTATTCTTTTTATACGATGGAAAAGGTGTTGTATTTATATTGTATTTTATGCTTCTAGCGTTGACTTCTAAGGCCGTAGCTATTGGATGTGGTGGAGTAACGCCCTAGAGTGACACCTAGGTTGCCTGGAGCGTAGAAATGACCATTACTTTCACAATGTTTCCAATTATACATTTTATACGATGGAAAAACTGTTGTTCTTATATTGTATTTTATTCTTATGGCGTTGAATTCTAAGTCCCTAGCTATGCCATCTGGTGGAGCAACGCCCTAGAGTGACACCTAGGTTGCCCGGAACGTAGAATTGGCCATCACTGTCAAACTGGTTGTAATTATTCCTGTCATATGATGGTAACACTGTTGTATTTTTTTTGCATTTTATGGTTCGGGCGTTGACTTCGACGGCCCTAACTATTCAACCTGTTGGAGCAACGCCCTAGGGTGAAGCCTAGGTTGCTCGGAAAGTAGAAATGACCATAAGTTTCATACTGGTTGCAATTATTCGTTATATACGATGGAAAAACTGTTGTATTTATATTGTATTTTATGCTTCTGGCGTTGACTTCTAAGGAACTAACTATTCGATCTGGTGGAGCAACGCAATAGAGTGAAGCCTAGGTTGCCCGGAACGTAGAATTGGCCATCACTTTCAAACTGGTTGCAATTATTCCTGTTATATGATGGAAACACTGTTGTATTTTTATTGCATTTTATGCTTCGGGCGTTGACTTCTAAGGACCTAACTATTCAATCTGTTGGAGCAACGCCCTAGGGTGTAGCCTAGGTTGCCCGGAAAGTAGAAATGACCATAGCTTTCATTCTGGTTGCAATTACTCGTTTTATATGATGGAAAAACTGTTGTATTTTTATTGTATTTTATGCTTCTGGCGTTCACTTCTTAGGCCCTAACTATTCGATCTGGTAGAGCAACGCCCTAGAGTGAAGCCTAGGTTGCCCGGAACGTAAAATGACCATAACTTTTACACTGGTAGCAATTATTCGTTTTATACAATGGAAAAACTGTTCTATTTATTTTGTATTTTATGCTTCGGGCGTTGACTTCTAAGGCCCTAACTGTTTGATCTGGTGGAGCAACGCCCTTGAGTAAAGCCAAGGTTACCCGGAACGTAGAAATGACCAGTACTTTCACACTGTTTGCAATTATTCATTTTATACGATGGAAAATCTGATGTATTGATATTGTATTTTATGCTTCTGGCGTTGACTTCTAAGGCCGTAGCTATTAGCTGTGGTGGAGCAACACACTACAGTGACGCCCAGGTTGCCCGGAACGTAGAAACGACCATTACTTTCACACTGTTTGCAATTATTCATTTTATACGATGGAAAAGGTGTTGTATTTATATTGTATTTTATGCTTCTAGCGCTGACTTCTAAGGCTGTAGCTATTAGATGTGGTGGAGTAACGCCCTAGAGTGACGCCTAGGTTGCCTGTAGCGTAGAAATGACCATTACTTTCACAATGTTTCCAATTATTCATTTTATACGATGGAAAAACTGTTGTTCTTATATTGTATTTTATTCTTATGGCGTTGAATTCTAAGTCCCTAGCTATGCGATCTGGTGGAGCAGCGCCCTAGAGTGACACCTAGGTTGCCCGGAACGTAGAAATTACTATAACTTTCACACTCGTAGGAATTATTCGTTTTATACGATGGAACAACTGTTCTATTTATTTTGTATTACATGCTTCGGGCGTTGACTTCTAAGGCCCTAACTATTCAATCTGCTGGAACTACGCCCTAGGGTGAAGCCTAGGTTGCCCGGAAAGTAGAAATGACCATAACTTTTACACTGGTTTCAATTATTCGTTTTATACGATGGAAAAACTGTTCTATTTCTTTTGTATTTTATGCTTCGGGCGTTGACTTCTAAGGCCCTAACTATTCAATCGGTTGCAGCAACGCCCTAGGGTGGATCCTAGGCTGCCCGGAAGGTAGAAATGACCATAACTTTCATACTGGTTGCAATTATTCGTTTTATACGATGTAAAAACTGTTGTATTGATATTGTATTTTATGCTTCTGGCGTTGCCTTCTTATGCCCTAACTGTTCGATTTGGTGGAACAACGCCCTAGAGTGAGGCCTAGGTTAGCCGGAACGTAGAAATGACCAGTACTTTCACACTGTTTGCAGTTATTCCTGCTATACGATGGAAAAACTGTTGCATCTTTATTGAATTTTATGCTTCTGGCGTTGACTTCTAAGGCCCTAACTACCTTATCTGGTGGATCAACGCCCTAGAGTGAAGCCTAGGTTGCTCGGAATGTAGAAATGACCATAACATTCACACTGGTTGAAATTATTCGTTTTATACGATGGAAAATCTGTTATATTTATATTGATTTTTATGCTTCTGGCGTTGATTTCTTAGGCCCTAACTATTCAATCTGGTGGAACAACGCCCTAGAGTGAGGCCTAGGTTGCCCGGAACGTAGAAATGACCATCACTTCCATACTGGTTGCAATTATTCGTTTTATACGACGGTAAAGCTGTTGCATTTATATCGTATTTTATGCTTCTGGCGTTGACTTCCTAGGCCGTAACTATTCGGTCTGGTGGAGCGACGCCCTGTAGTGAAACCTAGGTTGCCGGGAACGTAGAATTGGCCATCACTTTCAAACTGGTTGCAATTATTCCTGACATATGATGGAAACACTGTTGTATTTTTTTTGCATTTTATGTTTCGGGCGTTGACTTCTAAGGCCCTAACTATTCAATCTGTTGGAGCAACGCCCTAGTGTGAAGCCTAGCTTGCTCGGAAAGTAGTAATGACCATAAGTTTCATACTGGTTGCAATTATTCGTTTTATAAGATAGAAAAGCTGTTGTATTTATATCGTATTTTATGCTTCTGGCGTTGACTACTTAGGCCGTAACTATTCGGTCTTGTGGAGCAACGCCCTGGAGTGAAACCTACGTTGCCCGGAACGTAGAATTGTGCATCACTTTCAAACTGGTAGCAACTATTCCTTATATATGGTGGAAACACTGTTGTATTTATTTTGCATTTTATGGTTCGGGCGTTGACTTCTAAGGCCCTAACTATTCAATCTGTTGGAGCAACGCCCTAGGGTGAAGCCAATGTTTCTCGGAAAGTAGAAATGTCCATAAGTTTTATACTGGTTGCAATTATTCGTTTTATACGATGGAAAAACTGTTGTATTTATATTGTATTTTATGCTTCTGGCGTTGACTTCTAAGGCACTAACTATTCGATCTGGTGGAGCAACGCAATAGAGTGATGCCTAGGTTGCCCGGAACGTAGAATTGGCCATCAATTTCAAACTGGTTGCAATTATACCTGTTATATGATGGAAACACTGCTGTATTTTTTTTGCATTTTATGGTTCGGGCGTTAACTTCTAAGGCCCTAACTATTCAATCCGCTGGAGCAACGCCCTAGGGTGAAGCCTAGGTTGCTCGGAAAGTTGAAATGACCATAAGTTTCATACTGGTTGCAATTATTCGTTTTATACGATGGACAAACTGTTGTATTTATATTGTGTTTTATGCTTCTGGCGTTGACTTCTAAGGCACTAACTATTCGATCTGGTGGAGCAACGCTCTAGAGTGAAGCCCAGGTTGCCCGGAACGTAGAATTGGCCATCACTTTCAAACTGGTTGCAATTATTCCTGATATATGTAGGAAACACCGTTGTATTTTTTTTGCATTTTATGGTTCGGGCGTTTACTTCTAAGGCCCTAACTATTCAATCTGTTGGAGCAATGCCCTAGGGTGAAGCCTAGGTTGCTCGGAAAGTAGAAATGTCCATAAGCTTCATACTGGTTGCAATTATTCGTTTTATACGATGGAAGAACAGTTGTATTTATATTGTATTTTATGCTTCTGGCGTTGACTTCTAAGGCACTAACTATTCGATCTGGTGGAACAACGGCCTAGGGTCAAGCCTAGGTGGCCCGGAACGTAGAAATAACAATAACTTTTACCCTGGTAGCATTTATTCGTTTTATACTATGGAAAAACTGTTGTATTTATATTGTATTTTATGCTTCTGGCGTTCCCTTCTTAGGCCCTAACTATCCGATCTGGTGGAACAACGGCCTAGTGTGAAGCCTAGGTTGCCCGGAACGTAGAAATAACCATAACTTTTACACTGGTAGCAATTATTCGTTTTATACTATGGAAAAACTGTTATATTTATTTTGTATTTAATGCTTCGGGCGTTGACTTCTAAGGCCCTAACTATTCAATCTGTTGGAGCAACACCCTAGGGTGAAGCCTAGGTAGCTCGGAAAGTAGAAATGACCATAAGTTTCATACTGGTTGCAATTATTCGTGTTATACGATTTAAAAACTGTTGTATTTATATTGTATTTGATTCTTCTGGTGTTGACTTCTAAGGCACTAACTATTCGATCTGGTGGAGCAACGCAATAGAGTGAAGCCTAGGTTGCACGGAACGTAGAATTGGCCATCACTTTCAAACTGGTTGCAATTATTCCTGATATATGATGGAAACACTGTTGTATTTTTTTTGCATTTTATGGTTCGGGCGTTGACTTCTAAGGCCCTAACTATTCAATCTGTTGGAGCAACGCCCTAGGGTGAAGCCTAGGTTGCTCGGAAAGTAGAAATGACCATAAGTTTCATACTGGTTGCAATTATTCGTTTTATACGATGGAAAGGCTGTTGTATTTATATCGTGTTTTATGCTTTTGGCGTTGACTTCTTAGGCCGTAACTATTCGTTCTGGTGGAGCTACGCCCTGGAGTGAAACCTAGGTTGCCCGGATCGTAGAATTGGCCATCACTTTCAAACTGGTTGCAATTATTCCTGATTTATGATGGAAACACTGTTGTATTTTTTTTGCATTTTATGGTTCGGGCGTTGACTTCTAAGGCCCTGACTATTCAATCTGTTGGAGCAACACCCTAGGGTGAAGCCTAAGTAGCTAGGAAAGTAGAAATGACCATAAGTTTCATACTGGTTGCAATTATTCGTTTTATACGATGGAAAAACTGTTGTATTTTTATTGCATTTTATGCTTCGGGCATTGACTTCTAAGGCCCGAACTATTCAATCTGGTGGTACAACGGCCTAGGGTGAAGCCTAGGTTGCTCGGAAAGCAGATATGACCATAAGTTTCATACTGGTTGCATTTATTCGTTTTATACGATGGAAAAACTGTTGTATTTATATTGTATTTTATGCTTCTGGCGTTGACTTCTAAGGCACTAGCTATTCGATCTGGTGGAGCAACGCCCTAGAGTGAAGCCTAGGTCGCCCGGAACGTAGAATTGGCCATCACTTTCAATCTGCTTGCAATTATACCTGTGATATGATGTATACACTGTTGTATTTTTATTGCATTTTATGCTTCGGGCGTTGACTTCTAAGGCCCTAACTATTCAATCTGTTGGACCAGCGACCTAGGGCGAAGCCTAGCTTGCTCGGAAAGTAGAAATGACCATAAGTTTCATACTGGTTGCAATTATTCGTTTTATACGATGGAAAAACTGTTGTATTTATATTGTATTTTATGCTTCTGGCGTTGACTTCTATGGCACTAACTATTCGATCTGGTGGAGCAACGCAATAGAGTGATGCCTAGGTTGCCCGGAACGTAGAATTGGCCATCAATTTCAAACTGGTTGCAATTATACCTGTTATATGATGGAAACACTGCTGTATTTTTTTTGCATTTTACGGTTCAGGCGTTGACTTCTAAGGCCCTAACTATTCAATCTGTTGGAGCAACGCCCTAGGGTGAAGCCTGTGTTGCTCGGAAAGTAGAAATGACCATAAGTTTCATTCTGGTTGCAATTATTCGTTTTATACGATGGAAAAACTGTTGTACTTATATTGTATTTTATGCTTCTGGCGTTGACTTCTAAGGCACTATCTATTCGATCTGGTGGAGCAACGCCCTAGAGCGAAGCCTAGGTTGCCTGGAACGTAGAATTATCCGTCACTTTCAAACTGGTTGCAATTATTCCTGTTATATGATGGAAACACTGTTGTATTTTTTTTGCATTTTATGGTTCGGGCGTTGACTTCTAAGGCCCCAACTATTCAATCTGTTGGAGCAACGCCCTAGGGTGAAGCCTAGGTTGCTCGGAAAGTAGAAATGACCATAAGTTTCATACTGGTTGCAATTATTCGTCTTATACGATAGAAAAACTGTTGTATTTATATTGTGTTTTATGCTTCTGGCGTTGACTTCTAAGGCACTAACTGTTCGATCTGGTGGAGCAAGGCCCTAGACTGAAGCCTAGGTTGCCCGGAACGTAGAATTGGCCATCACTTTCAAACTGGTTGCAATTATTCCTGTTATATGATGGATACAGTGTTGTATTTTTATTGCATTTTATGCTTCGGGCGTTGACTTCTAAGGCCCTAACCATTCAATCTGTTGGAGCAACGCCCTAGGGTGAAGCCTAGCTTGCTCGGAAAGTAGAAATGACCATAAGTTTCATAGTGGTTGCAATTATTCGTTTTATACGATGGAAGAACTGTTGTATTTATATTGTATTTTATGCTTCTGGCGTTGACCTCTAAGGCACTGACTATTCGATCTGGTGGAGCAACACAATAGTGTGATGCCTAGGTTGCCCGGAACGTAGAATTGGCCATCAATTTCAAACTGGTTGCAATTATACCTGTTATATGATGGAAACACTGCTGTATTTTTTTTGCATTTTATGGTTCGGGCGTTAACTTCTAAGGCCCTAACTATTCAATCCGTTGAAGCAACGCCCTAGGGTGAAGCCTAGGTTGCTCGGAAAGTAGAAATGACCATTAGTTTAATACTGGTTGCAATTATTCGTTTTATACGATGGAAAAACTGTTGTATTTATATTGTATTTTATGCTTCTGGCGTTGACTTCTAAGGCACTAACTATTCGATCTCGTGGAGCAACGCCCTAGAGTGAAGCCGACGTTGCCCGGAAAGGAGAAATGACCATCACTTTCAAACTGGTTGGAATTAATCCTTTTATACGATGGAAACACTGCTGTATTTTTTTTGCATTTTATGCTTCGGGCGTTGACTTCTAAGGCCCTAACTATTCAGTCTGTTGGAGCAATGCCCTAGGGTGAAGCCCAACTTGCTCGGAAAGTAGAAATGACCATAAGTTTCATACTGGTTGCAATTATTCGTTTTATACGATGGAAAAGCTGTTGCATTTATATCGTATTTTATGCTTCTGGCGTTGACTTCTTAGGCCGTAACTATTCTTTCTGGTGGAGCAACGCCCTAGAGTGAAACCTATGTTGCCCGGAACGTAGAAATGACCATCACTTTCAAACTGCTTGCAATTATACCTGTTATATGATGGAAAAACTGTTGTATTTTTATTGCATTTTATCCTTCGGGCATTGACTTCTCAGGCCCTAACTATTCAATCTGGTGGGACAACGGCCTAGGGTGAAGCCTAGGTTGCCCGGAACGTAGAAATAACCATAACTTTTACACTGGTAGCAATTATTCGTTTTATACTATGGAAAAACTGTTGTATTTATATTGTATTTTATACATCTGGCGTTGACTTCTAAGGTACTAACTATTCGATGTAGTGGAGCAACGCCCTAGGGTGAAGCCTAGGTTGCTCGGAAAGTAGAAATGACCATAAGTTTCATACTGGTTGAAATTAATCGTTTTATACGATGGAAAAACTGTTGTATTTATATTGTATTTTATGCTTCTGGCGTTGACTTCTAAGGCTCTAACTATTCGATCTGGTGGAGCAACGCCCTAGAGTGAAGCCTAGGTTGCCCGGAACGTAGAATTAGCCATCCACTTTCAAACTGGTTGCAATTATTCCTGATATATGATGGAAACACTGTTGTATTTTTTTTGCATTTTATGGTTCTGGCGTTGACTTCTAAGGCCCTAACTATTCAATCTGTTGGAGCAACGCCCTAGGGTGAGGCCTAGGTTCCTCGGAAAGTAGAAATGTCCATAAGTTTCATACTGGTTGCAATTATTCGTTTTATACGATGGAAAAACTGTTGTATTTATATTGTATTTTATGCTTCTGGCGTTGACTTCTAAGGCACTAACTATTCGATCTTGTGGAGCAACGCAATAGATTGATGCCTAGGTTGCCCGGAACGTAGAATTGGCCATCAATTTCAAACTGGTTGCAATTATACCTGTTATATGATGGAAACACTGCTGTATTTTTTTTGCATTTTATGCTTCGGGCGTTGACTTCTAAGGCCCTAACTATTCAGTCTGTTGGAGCAATGCCCTAGGGTGAAGCCCAACTTGCTCGGAAAGTAGAAATGACCATAAGTTTCATACTGGTTGCAATTATTCGTTTTATACGATGGAAGAGCTGTTGCATTTATATCGTATTTTATGCTTCTGGCGTTGACTTCTTAGGCCGTAACTATTCTTTCTGGTGGAGCAACGCCCTAGAGTGAAACCTATGTTGCCCGGAACGTAGAAATGACCATCACTTTCAAACTGCTTGCAATTATACCTGTTATATGATGGAAAAACTGTTGTATTTTTATTGCATTTTATCCTTCGGGCATTGACTTCTCAGGCCCTAACTATTCAATCTGGTGGGACAACGGCCTAGGGTGAAGCCTAGGTTGCGCGGAACGTAGAAATAACCATAACTTTTACACGGGTAGCAATTATTCGTTTTATACTATGGAAAAACTGTTGTATTTATATTGTATTTTATACATCTGGCGTTGACTTCTAAGGTACTAACTATTCGATGTAGTGGAGCAACGCCCTAGAGTGAAGCCTATATTGCCCGGAACGTGGAAATGACCATCACTTTCAAACTGGTTGCAATTATACCTGTTATATGATGGAAACACTGCTGTATTTTTTTTGCATTTTATGGTTAGGGCGTTAACTTCTAAGGCCCTAACTATTCAATCCGTTGGAGCAACGCCCTAGGGTGAAGCCTAGGTTGCTCGGAAAGTAGAAATGACCATTAGTTTCATACTGGTTGCAATTATTCGTTTTATACGATGGAAAAACTGTTGTATTTATATTGTATTTTATGCTTCTGGCGTTGACTTCTAAGGCACTAACTATTCGATCTCGTGGAGCAACGCCCTAGAGTGAAGCCTAGGTTGCCCGGAACGTAGAATTGGCCATCACTTTCAAACTGGTTGCAATTATTCCTGTTATATGATGGAAACACTGTTGTATTTTTTTTGCATTTTATGGTTCGGGCGTTGACTTCTAAGGCCCTAACTATTCATTCTGTTGGAGCAACGCCCTAGCGTGAAGCCTAGGTTGCTCGGAAAGTAGAAATCACCATAAGTTTCATACTGGTTCCAATTATTCGTTTTATACGATGGAAAAGCTGTTGTACTTATATTGTATTTTATGCTTCTGGCGTTGACTTCTAAGACACTATCTATTCGATCTGGTGGAGCAACGCCCTAGAGCGAAGCCTAGGTTGCCCGGAACGTAGAATTGGCCATCAGTTTCAAACTGGTTGCAATTATTCCTGTTATATGATGGATACAGTGTTGTATTTTTATTGCATTTTATGCTTCGGGCGTTGACTTCTAAGGCCCTAACTATTCAATCTGTTGGAGCAACGCCCTAGGGTGAAGCCTAGCTTGCTCGGAAAGTAGAAATGACCATAAGTTTCATAGAGGTTGCAATTATTCGTTTTATACGATGGAAGAACTGTTGTATTTATATTGTATTTTATGCTTCTGGCGTTGACCTCTAAGGCACTGACTATTCGATCTGGTGGAGCAACACAATAGTGTGATGCCTAGGTTGCCCGGAACGTAGAATTGGCCATCAATTTCAAACTGGTTGCAATTATACCTGTTATATGATGGAAACACTGCTGTATTTTTTTTGCATTTTATGGTTCGGGCGTTAACTTCTAAGGCCCTAACTATTCAATCCGTTGGAGCAACGCCCTAGGGTGAAGCCTAGGTTGCTCGGAAAGTAGAAATGACCATTAGTTTCATACTGGTTGCAATTATTCGTTTTATACGATGGAAAAACTGTTGTATTTATATTGTATTTTATGCTTCTGGCGTTGACTTCTAAGGCACTAACTATTCGATCTCTTGGAGCAACGCCCTAGAGTGAAGCCGACGTTGCCCGGAAAGGAGAAATGACCATCACTTTCAAACTGGTTGCAATTATTCGTTTTATATGATGGAAAAACTGTTCTATTTATTTTGTATTTAATGCTTCGGGCGTTGGCTTCTAAGGCCCTAACTGTCTGATCTGGTGGAGCAACGCCCTAGAGTGAAGCCTAGGTTGCACGGAACGTAGAAATGACCATGACTTTCACACTGGTTGCTATTATTCGTTTTATACGATGGAAATTCTGTTATATTTATATTGTATTTTATGCTTCTGGCGTTCACTTCTTAGGCCCTAACTATTCCATCTGGTGGAACAACACCGTAGAGTGAAGCCTAGGTTGGCCGGAACGTAGAAATGACCATTACTTTCACACTGTTTGCAATTATTCCTTCTATGCGATGGAAAAGCTGTTGCATTTATATCGTATTTTAAGCTTCTGGCGTTTACTTCTAAGGACCTAACTATTCGATCTGGTGGAGCAACGCCCTAGAGTGAAGCCTATGTTGCTCGGAATGTAGAAATGACCATAACTTTCACGCTGGATGCAATTATTCGTTTTATACGATGGAAACGCTGTTGTATTTATATTGTATTTTATGCCTCTGGCCTTGACCTCTAAGGCCGTAGCTATTAGATGTGGTGGAGCAACGCCCTAGAGTGACGCCTAGGGTGCTCGGAACGTGGAAATGACCATTACTTTCACACTGATTGCAATTACTCGTTTTATACGATGGAAAAGCTTTTGTATTTATACCGTATTTTATGATTCTGGCGTTGACTTCTTAGGCCGTAACTATTCGGTCTGGTGGACCAACGCCCTGGAGTGAAACCTAGGTTGCCCGGAACGTAGAATTGGCCATCACTTTCAAACTGGTTGCAATTATTCGTTTTATACGATGGAAAAGCTGTTGTATTTGTATTGTATTTTATGCTTCTGGCGTTGACTTCTAAGGCACTAACTATTCGATCTGGTGGAGCAACGCCCTAGAGTGAAGCCTAGGCTGCCCGGAACGTAGAATTGGCCGTCACTTTCAAACTAGTTGCAATTATTCCTGTTATATGATGGAAACACTGTTGAATTTTTTTTTGCATTTTATGGTTCGGGCGTTGACTTCTAAGGCCCTAACTACTCAATCTGTTGGAGCAACGCCCTAGGGTGAAGCCTAGGTTGCTCGGAACGTAGAAATGACCATAACTTTTACACTGGTACCAATTATTCGTTATATACAATGGAAAAACTGTTCTTTTTATTTTGTATTTTATGCTTCGGGCGTTGACTTCTAAAGCCCTAACTGTTTGATCTGGTGGAGCAACGCCCTAGAGTGAAGCCTAGGTTGCCCGGAACGTAGAAATGACCATAAGTTTCATACTGGTTGCTATTATTCGTTTTATACGATGTAAAAACTGTTATATTTATATTGTATTTTATGCTTCTGGCGTTTACTTCTAAGGACCTAACTATTCGATCTGGTGGAGCAACGCAGTAGAGTGAAGCCTAGGCTGCCCGGAACGTAGAATTGGCCATCACTTTCAAACTGGTTGCAATTATTACTGTTATATGATGGAAACACTGTTGAATTTTTTTTGCATTTTATGGTTCGGGCGTTGACTTCTAAGGCCCTAACTATTCAATCTGTTGGAGCAACTCCCTAGGGTGAAGCCTAGGTTGCTCGGAAAATAGAAATGACCATAACTTTCATACTGGTTGCAATTATTCGTTTTATATGATGGAAAAACTCTTGTATTTATTTTGTATTTTATGCTTCTGGCGTTCACTTCTTAGGCCCTAACTGTTCGATCTGGTGGAACAACGGCCTAGGGTGTAGCCTAGGTTGCCCGGAACGTAGAAATGACCATAACTTTTACACTGGTAGCAATTATTCGTTTTATACAATGGAAAAACTGTTACATTTATATCGTATTTTATGCTTCTGGCGTTGACTTCTTAGGCCCTAACTATACCACCAGGTGGAACAACGCCCTAGGGTGAAGCCTAGGTTGCCCGGAACGTAGAAATGACTATAACTTTTACACTGGTAGCAATTATACGTTTTATACAATGGAAAAACTGTTCTATTTATTTTGTATTTTATGCTTCGGGCGTTGACTTCTAAGGCCCTAACTGTTTGATCTGGTGGAGGAACGCCCTAGAGTGAAGCCTAGGTTGCCCGGAACGTAGAAATGACCATAACTTTCACACTGTTTGCAATTATTCCTGTTATATGATGGAAAAGCTGTTGTATTTTCATTGCATTTTATGCTTCGGGCATTGACTTCTAAGGCCCTAACTATTCAGTCTGTTGGAGCAACGCCCTAGGGTGAAGCCTAGGTTGCCCGGAAAGTAGAAATGACCATAACTTTCATACTGGTTGCAATTATTCGTTTTATATAATGGAAAAACTTTTGTATTTATATTTTGTATCTATGCTTCGGGCATTGACTTCTAAGGCCCTAACTATTCAATCTGTTGGAGCAACGCCCTAGGGTGAAGCCTAGGTTGCCCGGAAAGTAGAAATGACCAGAACTTTCACACTGGCAGCAATTATTCGTTTTATACGATGGAAAAACTGTTCTATTTATTCTGTATTTTATGCTTCGGGCGTTGACTTCTAAGGCCCTAACTATTCGATCTGGTGGAGCAACGCCCTCGAGTGAAGCCTAGGTTGCCCGGTACGTAGATATGACCATCACTTTCAAATTGGTTGCAATTATTCCTGTTATATGATGGAAAAACTGTTATATTTATATTGTATTTAATGCTTCTGGCGTTCACTTCTTAGGCCCTAACCATTCGATCTGGTGGAACAACACCGTAGAGTGAAGCCTAGGTTGCCCGGAACGTAGAAATGACCATTACTTTCACACTGTTTGCAATTATTCCTTCTATGCGATGGAAAAGCTGTTGTATTTATATCGTATTTTACGCTTCTGGCGTTTACTTCTAAGGACCTAACTATTCGATCTGGTGGAGCAACGCCCTAGAGTGAACCCTATGTTGCTCGGAATGTAGAAATGACCATAACTTTCACGCTGGATGCAATTATTCGTTTTATACGATGGAAACGCTGTTGTATTTATATTGTATTTTATGCCTCTGGCGTTGACTTCTAAGGCCGTAGCTATTAGATGTGGTGGAGCAACGCCCTAGAGTGACGCCTAGGGTGCTCGGAACGTGGAAATGACCATTACTTTCACACTGATTGCAATTACTCGTTTTATACGATGGAAAAGCTGTTCTATTTATATCGTATTTTATGCTTCTGGCGTTGACTTCTTAGGCCGTAACTATTCGGTCTGGTGGACCAACGCCCTGGAGTGAAACCTAGGTTGCCCGGAACGTAGAATTGGCCATCACTTTCAAACTAGTTACAATTACTCCTGTTATATGATGGAAACACTGTTGTATTTTTTTTTGTATTTTATGGTTCGGGCGTTGACTTCTAAGGCCCTAACTATTCAATCTGTTGGAGCAACGCCCTAGGGTGAAGCCTAGGTTGCTCGGAAAGTAGAAATTACCATAAGTTTCATACTGGTTACAATTATTCGTTTTATACGATGGAAAAACTGTTGTATTTGTTTCGTATTTTATGCTTCTGGCGTTGACTTCTAAGGCACTAACTATTCGATCTGGTGGAGCAACGCCCTAGAGTGAAGCCTAGGTTGCCCGGAACGTAGAATTGCCCTTCACTTTCAAACTGGTTGCAATTATTCCTGTTATATGATGGAAACACTGTTGAATTTTTTTTGCATTTTATGGTTCGGGCGTTGACTTCTAAGGCCCCAACTATTCAATCTGTTGGAGCAACGCCCTAGGGTGAAACCTAGGTTGCTCGGCAAATAGAAATGTCCATAAGTTTCAGACTGGTTGCAATTATTCGTTTTATACGATGGAAAAACTGTTGTATTTATATTGTATTTTATGCTTCTGGCGTTGACTTCTAAGGCCCTAACTGTTTGATCTGGTGGAGTAACGCCCTAGAGTGAAGCCTAGGTTGCCCGGTACGTAGAAATGACCATCACTTTCAAACTGGTTGCAATTATTCGTTTTATATGATGGAAAAGCTGTTGTATTTATATCGTATTTTATGCTTCTGGCGTTGACTTCTTAGGCCCTAACTATTCAATCTGTTGGAGCAACGCCCTAGGGTGAAGACTAGGTTGCTCGGAAAGTAGAAATAACCATAAGTTTCATACTGGTTGCAATTATTCGTTTTATACATTGGAAAAGCTGTTGTATTTGTATTGTATTTTATGCTTCTGGCGTTGACTTCTAAGGCACTAACTATTGGATCTGGTGGAGCAACGCCCTAGAGTGAAGCCTAGGCTGCCCGGAACGTAGAATTGGCCGTCACTTTCAAACTAGTTGCAATTATTCCTGTTATATGATGGAAACACTGTTGAATTTTTTTTGCATTTTATGGTTCGGGCGTTGACTTCTAAGGCCCTAACTATTCAATCTGTTGGAGCAACGCCCTAGGGTGAAGCCTAGGTTGCTCGGAAAGTAGAAATGACCATAAGTTTCATACTGGTTACAATTATTCGTTTTATACGATGGAAAAACTGTTGTATTTGTATCGTATTTTATGCTTCTGGCGTTGACTTCTAAGGCACTAACTATTCGATCTGGTGGAGCAACGCCCTAGAGTGAAGCCTAGGTTGCCCGGAACGTAGAATTGCCCTTCACTTTCAAACTGGTTGCAATTATTCCTGTTATATGATGGAAACACTGTTGAACCTTTTTTGCATTTTATGGTTCGGGCGTTGACTTCTAAGGCCCTAACTATTCAATCTGTTGGAGCAACGCCCTAGGGTGAAGCCTAGGTTGCTCGGAAAGTAGAAATAACCATAAGTTTCATACTGGTTGCAATTATTCGTTTTATACGATGGAAAAGCTGTTGTATTTGTATTGTATTTTATGCTTCTGGCGTTGACTTCTAAGGCACTAACTATTCGATCTGGTGGAGCAACGCCCTAGAGTGAAGCCTAGGCTGCCCGGAACGTAGAATTGGCCGTCACTTTCAAACTAGTTGCAATTATTCCTGTTATATGATGGAAACACTGTTGAATTTTTTTTGCATTTTATGGTTCGGGCGTTGACTTCTAAGGCCCTAACTACTCAATCTGTTGGAGCAACGCCCTAGGGTGAAGCCTAGGTTGCTCGGAACGTAGAAATGACCATAACTTTTACACTGGTACCAATTATTCGTTATATACAATGGAAAAACTGTTCTATTTATTTTGTATTTTATGCTTCGGGCGTTGACTTCTAAAGCCCTAACTGTTTGATCTGGTGGAGCAACGCCCTAGAGTGAAGCCTAGGTTGCCCGGAACGTAGAAATGACCATAAGTTTCATACTGGTTGCTATTATTCGTTTTATACGATGTAAAAACTGTTATATTTATATTGTATTTTATGCTTCTGGCGTTCACTTCTTAGGCCCTAACTATTCGATCTGGTGGAACAACACCGTAGAGTGAAGCCCAGGTTGCCCGGAACGTAGAAATGACCATAACTTTCACACTGGTTGCTATTATTCGTTTTATACAATAGAAAAACTGTTATATTTATATTGTATTTTATGCTTCTGGCGTTGACTTCTGAGGCCCTTGCTATTCGATGTGGTGGAAGAACGCCATAGAGTGAAGCCTGGGTAGCCCGGAACGTAGAAATGACCATTACTTTCACAATGTTTGCAATTATTCATTTCATACGATGGAAAAACTGTTGTACTTATTGTGTATTTTATCCTTCTGGCGTTGAATTCTAAGTCTCTCGCTAATCGTTCTGGTGGAGCAACACCCTAGAGTGAAACCTGGGTTACCCGGAACGTAGAAATGACCAGTACTTTCACAATGTTAGCCATTACTCGTTTTATACGATGGAACAACTGTTGTACATATATTGTGTTTTCTTCTTCTGGCGTTGACTTCTCAGGCCCGAACTATTCGATCTGGTGTAGCAACGGCCTAGGGTGAAGCCTAGGTGGCCCGGAACGTAGATATGACCATCACTTTCAAATTGGTTGCAATTATTCCTGTAATATGATGGAAAAACTGTTGTATTTTTAACGCATTTTATGCTTCGGGCATTGACTTCTAAGGCCCTAACTATTCAATCTGTTGGAGCAATGCCCTAGAGTGAAGCATAGGTTGCCCGGAACATAGAAATGACCATAACTTTTACACTGGTTGCTATCATTCGTTTTATACGATAGAACAGCTGTTATATTTATATTGTAGTTTATGCTTCTGGCGTTGACTTCTTAGGCCCTAACTGTTCGATCTGGTGGAACAACGCCCTAGGATGAAGCCTAGGTTGCCCGGAAAGTAGAAATGACCATAACTTTCACACTGGTTGCAATTATTCGTTTTATACGATGGAAAAGCTGTGGCACCAGTATTGTATTTTATTCATCTGGGGTTGACTTCTACGGCCGTGGCTATTAGGTGTGGTGGAGCAACGCCCTAGAGTGACGCCTAGGTTGCCCGGAGCGTAGAAATGACCAATACTTTCGCAATGTTTGCAATTATTCATTTTATACGATGGAAAAACCTTTGTACTTATATTGTATTTTATTCTTCTGGCGTTGACTTCTAAAGCCCTAACTGTTTGATCTGGTGGAGCAACGCCCTAGAGTGAAGCCTAGGTTGCCCGGAACGTAGAAATGACCATAACTTTCACACTGGCAGCAATTATTCGTTTTATACGATGGAAAAACTGTTCTATCTATCTTGTATTTTATGCTTCGGGCGATGACTTCTAACGCCCTAACTATTCGATCTGGTGGAGCTACGCCCTCGAGTGAAGCGTAGGTTGCCCGGTACGTAGAAATGACCATCACTTTCAAACTGGTTGCAATTATTCCTGTTATATGATAGAAAAACTGTTGTATTTTTATTGCATTTTATGCTTCGGGCATTGACTTCTAAGGCCCTAGCAATTCAATCTGTTGGAGCAACGCCCTAGGGTGAGGCCTAGGTTGACCGGCAAGTAGAAATGACCATAACCTTCATACTGGTTGCAATTATTCGTTTTATATGATGGAAAAACTGTTGTATTTATATTGTATTTTATGCTTCGGGCATTGACTTCTAAGACCCTAACTATTCAATCTGTTGGAGCAACGCCCTAGGGTGAAGCCTAGGTTGCCCGGAAAGTAGAAATGACCATAACTTTCACACTGGTAGCAATTAATCCTGTTATACGATGGAATAACTGTTGTATTTTTATTGCATCTTATGCTTCGGGCGTTAACTTCTAACGCCCTAACTATTCAATCTGTTGGAGCAACGCCCTAAGGTGAAGCCTAGGTTGCCCGGAAAGTAGAAATGACGTTAACTTTCATACTGGTTGCAATTATTCGTTTTATACGATGGAAAAACTGTTGTATTTATATTGTATTTTATGCATCTGGCGTTGACTTCTAAGGGACTAACTATTCCATCTGGTGGAACAACGCCCTTGGGTGAAGCCTAGGTTGCGCGGAACGTAGCATTGACCACAACTTTCACGCTGGTAGCAATTATTCGTTTTATAGAATGGAAAAACTGTTCTATTTATTTTGTGTTTTATGCTTCGGGCGTTGACTTCTAAGGCCCTAACTGTTTGATCTGGTGGAACAACGCCCTACAGTGAAGCCTAGGTTGCCCGGAACGTAGAAATGAACATAACTTTCACACTAGTTGCTATTATTCGTTTTATACGATGGAAAAACTGTTATATTTATATTGTATTTTATGCTTCTGGCGTTCACCTCTGAGGCCGTTGCTATTCGATGCGGTGGAAGAATGCCATAGAGTGAAGCCTAGGTAGCCCGGAACGTAGAAATGTCCATATCTTTCGCACCGTTTGCAATAATTCATTTTATACGATGGCACAGCCGTTGTATTTATATTGTATTTTATGCTTCTGGCGTTGACTTCTTAGGCCCTAACTATTCGACCTGGTGGAGCAATGCCTCAGAGATAAGTCTAGGATGCACGAAACGCCGAAATGATCATTACTATCACGCTTGTTGCAATTATTCCTGTTATACGATGAAAAGACTGTTGTATTTTTATTGTATTTTATGCTTCAGTCGTAGACTTCTAAGGCCGTAGCTATTCGATATGCTGGAGCACCGCCCTAGAGTGAAGCCTAGGTTGCCGGGTACGTGGAAATGACCACTACTACCACACTGGTTGCAAATTATTCCTGCTATACGATGGAAAAACTGTTGCATCTTTATCGTATTTTATGCTTCTGGCGTTGACTTCTTAGGCCGTAACTATTCGATCTGGTGGAGCAACGCCCTGAAGTGAAACCTATATTGCCCGGTACGTAGAAATGACCACTACTATCACACTAGTTGCAAATTATTCCTGCTATACGATGGAAAAACTGTTGCATCTTTATTGTATTTTATGCTTCTGGCGTTGACTTCTAAGGCCCTAACTATTCGATCAGGTGGAGCAACGGCCTAGAGTGAAGCCTAGGTTCCTCCGAATGTAGAAATGAACATAACTTTCACACTGGTTGTAATTATTCATTTTATACGATGGAAAAACTGTTGTACTTATATTGTGTTTTATTCTTATGGCGTTGAATTCTAAGTCCCTAGCTATTCGATCTGGTGGAGCAACGCCCTAGAGTGATGTCTAGGTTGCCCGGAACGTAGAAGTGACCATAAATTTCACACTCATTGCTATCATTCGTTTTATACGATAGAAAAACTGTTATATTTATATTGTATTTTATGCTTCTGGCGTTGACTTCTTAGGCCCTAACTGTTCGATCTGGTGGAACAACGCCCTAGGGTGAATCCTAGGTTGCTCGGAAAGTAGAAATGACCATAACTTTCACACTGGTTGCAATTATTCGTTTTATTAGATGGAAAAGCTGTGGCATCTTTATTGTATTTTATTCTTCTGGGGTTGACTTCTAAGGCCCTAGTTATTAGGTGTGGTGGAGCAACGCCCTAGAGTTACGCCTAGGTTGCCCGGAACGTAGAAATGACCATTACTTTCACAATGTTTGCAATTATTCATTTTATACGATGGAAAAACTTTTGTACTTATATTGTATATTATTCTTCTGGCGTTGACTTCTTAGGCCCTAACTATGCGATCTGGAGGAACAACGCCCTAGAGTGAAGACTAGGTTGCCCGGAACATGGAAATGACCATTACTTTCACACTGTATGCAAATATACATTATATACGATGGAAAAACTGTTGTATTTATATTGTATTTTATGCTTCTGGCGTTCACTTCTTAGGCCCTAACTATTCGATCTGGTGGAGCAATGCCTCAGAGATAAGTCTAGGATGCCCGAAACGCCGAAATGATCATTACTATCACACTGGTTGCAATTATTCCTGTTATACGATGGAAAAACTGTTGCATCTTTATTGTATTTTATGCTTCTGGCGTTGACTTCTAAGGCGCAAACTATTCCATCTGGTGGAGCAACGCCCTAGAGTGAAGCCTAGGCTGCCCGGAACGTAGAAATGACCATAACTTTCACACTGGTTGCTATTATTCTCTTTATACGACGGAAAAACTGTTATATTTATATTGTATTTTATGCTTCTGGCGTTGACTTCTTAGGCCTTAACTTTTCGATCTGATGGAACAACGACCTAGAGTGAAGCCTAGGTTGCCTGGGACGTAGAAATGACCATTACTTTCACACTGTTTACAGTTATTCCTGTTATACGATGGAAAAACTTTTGCATCTTTATTGTATTTTATGCTTCTGGCGCTGACTTCTAAGGCCCTAGCAATTTGATTTGGTGGACCAACGCCCGAGAGTGGAGCCTAGGTTGCCCGCTACGTAGAAATGACCATTACTTTCACACTGTTTGCAGATATACATTATATACGATGGAAAATCTATTGTATTTATGTTGTATTTTATGCTTCTGGCGTTGACTTCTTCGGCCCTTACTATTTGATCTGGTGGAGTACCGCCCTAGAGTGAAGCCCAGGTTGCCCGGAACGTAGAACATACCATTACCTTCACACTGGTTGCAATTATTCCTGTTATACGATGGAAAAACGGTTGCATCTTTATTGTATTTTATGCTTCTGGCGTTGACTTCTAAGGCCCTAACTATTCGATCTGGTGGAGCAACGCCCTAGAGTGACGACTAGGTTGCCCGGAACATGGAAATTACCACTACTTTCACACTGTTTGCAAATATACATTATATACGATGGAAAAGCTGTTGTATTTATATTGTGTTTTATGCTTCTGGCGTTGACTTCTTAGGCCCTAACTATTCGATCTGGTGGAGCAACGCCCTGGAGTGAAACCTATATTGCCCGGTACGTAGAAATGACCACTACTATCACACTAGTTGCAAATTATTCCTGCTATACGATGGAAAAACTGTTGCATCTTTTTTGCATTTTATGCTTCTGGCGTTGACTTCTTAGGCCGTAACTATTCGATCTGGTGGAGCAACGCCCTGGAGTGAAACCTATATTGCCCGGTACGTAGAAATGACCACTACTATCACACTAGTTGCAAATTATTCCTGCTATACGATGGAAAAACTGTTGCATCTTTATTCCATTTTATGCTTCTGGCGTTGACTTCTGAGGCCGTTGCTATTCGATGTGGTGGAAGAACGCCATAGAGTGAAGCCTAGGTAGCCCGGAACATAGAAATGTCCATATCTTTCGCACTGTTTGCAATTATTCATTTTATACGATGGCAAAATTGTTGTATTTATATTGTATTTTATGCTTCTGGCGTTGACTTCTTAGGCCCTAACTATTCGATCTGGTGGAGCAATGCTTCAGAGATAAGTCTAGGATGCCCGAAACGCCGAAATGATCATTAGAATCACGCTTGTTGCAATTATTCCTGTTATACGATGAAAAGACTGTTGTATTTTTATTGTATTTTATGCTTCAGTCGTAGACTTCTAAGGCCGTAGCTATTCGATATGTTGGAGCACCGCCCCAGAGTGAAGTCTAGGTTGCTCGGAACGTAGAAATGACCACTACTTTCACACTGTTTGCAATTATTCATTTAATACGATGGCAAAACTGTTGTATTTATATTGTATTTTATGCTTCTGGCGTTGACTTCTTAGGCCCTAACTATTCGATCTGGTGGAGCAATGCTTCAGAGATAAGTCTAGGATGCCCGAAACGCCGAAATGATCATTACTATCACGCTTGTTGCAATTATTCCTGTTATACGATGAAAAGACTGTTGTATTTTGATTGTATTTTATGCTTCAGTCGTAGACTTCTAAGGCCGTAGCTATTCGATATGTTGGAGCACCGCCCTAGAGTGAAGCCTAGGTTGCCCGGAACGTAGAAATGAACACTACCTTCACACTGTTTGCATTTATTCATTTAATACGGTGGAAATGCTGTTGTATTTATATCGTATTTTATGCTTCTGGCGTTGACTTCTAAGGACCTAACTATTCGATCTTGTGGAACAACGCCCTAGAGTGAAGCCTAGGTTGCCTGGAACGTAGAAATGACCATAACTTTCACACTGGTTGCAATTATTCATTTAATACGGTGGAAATGCTGTTGTATTTATATCGTATTTTATGCTTCTGGCGTTGACTTCTAAGGAAATAACTATTCGATCTGGTGGAGCAACGCCCTAGAGTGAAGCCTAGGTTGCTCGGAATGTAGAAATGACCATAACTTTCACACTGATAGCAATTATTCGTTTTATACGATGGAAAAACTGTTGTATTTATATTGTATTTTATGCTTCTGGCGTTCACTTCTTAGGCCCTAACTATTCGATCTGGTGGAACGACGCCGCAGGGTAAAGCCTAGGTTGCCCGGAACGTAGAAATGACCATAACTTTCACACTGATAGCAATTATTCGTTTTATACACAGGAAAAACTGTTCTATTTATTTTGTATTTAATGCTTCGGGCGTTGACTTCTAAGGACCTAACTGTTTGATCTGGTGGAGCAACGCCCTAGAGTGGAGCCTATGTTGCCCGGAACGTAGAAATGACCATAACTTTCACACTGGTTGCAATTATTCGTTTTATACGATGGAAAAACTGTTGCATCTTTATTGTATTTTATGCTTCTGGCGTTGACTTCTTAGGCCCTAACTATTCGATCTGGTGGAACAACGACCTAGAGTGAAGCCTAGGTTGCCTGGAACGTAGAAATGACCATTACTTTCACACGGGTTGCAATTATTCCTGTTCTAGTATGGAAAGACTGTTGTATTTTTATTGTATTTTATACTTCTGGCGTTGACTTCTGAGGCCGATGCTATTCGATGTGGTGGAAGAACGCCATAGAGTCAAGCCTAGGTAGCCCGGAACGTAGAAATGTCCATATCTTTCGCACTGTTTGCAATTATTCATTTTATACGATGGCAAAATCGTTGTATTTATATTGTATTTTATGCTTCTGGCGTTGACTTCTTAGGCCCTAACTATTCGATTTGGTGGAGCAATGCTTCAGAGATAAGTTTAGGATGCCCGAAACGCCGAAATGATCATTACTATCACGCTTGTTGCAATTATTCCTGTTATACGATGAAAAGACTGTTGTATTTTTATTGTATTTTATGCTTCAGTCGTAGACTTCTAAGGCCGTAGCTATTCGATATGTTGGAGCACCGCCCCAGAGTGAAGCCTAGGTTGCTCGGAACGTAGAAATGACCACTACTTTCACACTGTTTGCAATTATTCATTTAATACGGTGGAAATGCTGTTGTATTTATATCGTATTTTATGCTTCTGGCGTTGACTTCTAAGGACCTAACTATTCGATCTGGTGGAGCAACGCCCTAGAGTGAAGCCTAGGTTGCTCGGAATGTAGAAATGACCATAACTTTCACACTGGTTGCAATTATTCGTTTTATACGGTGGAAAAGCTGTGGCATCTTTATTGTATTTTATCCATCTGGGGTTGACTTCTAAGGCCCTAGCTATTAGGTGTGGTGGAGCAACGCCCTAGAGTGACGCCTAGGTTGCCCGGAACGTAGAAATGACCATTACTTTCACACTGCTTGCTATTATTCGTTCTATACGATGGAAAAACTGTTATATTTATATTGTATTTTATGCTTCTGGCGTTGACCTCTGAGGCCGTTGCTATTCGATGTGGTGGAAGAACCCCATAGAGTGAAGCCTAGGTAGCCCGGAACGTAGAAATGTCCATATCTTTCGCACTGTTTGCAATTATTCATTTTATACGATGGCAAAGCTGTTGTATTTATATTGTATTTTATGCTTCTGGCGTTGACATCTTAGGCCATAACTATTCGATCTGGTGGAGCAATGCCTCAGAGATAAGTCTAGGATGCCCGAAACGCCGAAATGATCATTATAATCACACTGGTTGCAATTATTCCTGTTATACGATGGAAAAACTGTTGTATCTTTATTGTATTTTATGCTTCTGGCGTTGACTTCTAAGGCGCAAACTATTCCATCTGGTGGAGCAACGCCCTAGAGTGAAGCCTAGGCTGCCCGGAACGTAGAAATGACCATAACTTTCACTCTGGTTGCTATGATTCTCTGTATACGATGGAAAAACTGTTATATTTATATTGTATTTTATGCTTCTGGCGTTGACTTCTTAGGCCCTAACTATTCGATCTGGTGGAACAACGACCTAGAGTGAAGCCTAGGTTGCCTGGAACGTAGAAATGACCATTACTTTCACACTGTTTACAGTTATTCCTGTTATACCATGGAAAAACTTTTGCATCTTTATTGTATTTTATGCTTCTGGCGCTGACTTCTAATGCCCTAACTATTCGGTCTTGTGGAACAACGCCCTAGAGTGAAGCCTAGGTTGCCAGGAACGTAGAAATGACCATCACTTTCACACGGGTTGCAATTATTCCTGTTCTAGTATGGAAAGACTGTTGTATTTTTATTGTATTTTATGCTTCAGTCGTAGACTTCTAAGGCCGTAGCTATTCGATATGTTGGAGCACCGCCCCAGAGTGAAGCCTAGGTTGCTCGGAACGTAGAAATGACCACTACTTTCACACTGTTTGCAATTATTCATTTAATACGGTGGAAATGCTGTTGTATTGATATCGTATTTTATGCTTCTGGCGTTGACTTCTAAGGACCTAACTATTCGATCTGGTGGAGCAACGCCCTAGAGTGAAGCCTAGGTTGCTCGGAATGTAGAAATGACCATAACATTCACACTGGTTGCAATTATTCGTTTTGTACGATGGAAAAACTGTTGCATCTTTATCGTATTTCATGATTCTGGCGTTGACTTCTTAGGCCGTGTCTATTCGATCTGGTAGAGCAACGCCCTGGAGTGAAACCTAGGTTGCGCGGAACGTAGCAATGACCATAACTTTCACACTGGTACCAATTATTCGTTTTATACACAGGAAAAACTGTTCTATTTATTTTGTATTTAATGCTTCGGGCGTTGACTTCTAAGGCCCTAACTGTTTGATCTGGTGGAGCAACGCCCTAGAGTGAAGCCTAGGCTGCCCGGAACGTAGAAATGACCATAACTTTCACACTGGTTGCTATTATTCTCTTTATACGATGGAAAAACTGTTATATTTATATTGTATTTTATGCTTCTGGCGTTGACTTCTTAGGCCCTAACTATTCGATCTGGTGGAACAACGACCTAGAGTGAAGCCTAGGTTGCCTGGAACGTAGAAATGACCATTACTTTCACACTGTTTACAGTTATTCCTGTTATACGATGGAAAAACTTTTGCACCTTTATTGTATTTTATGCTTCTGGCGCTGACTTCTAAGGCCCTAGCCATTTGATTTCGTGGAGCAACGCCCGAGAGTGGAGCCTAGGTTGCCCGCTACGTAGAAATGACCATTACTTTCACACTGTTTGCAGATATACATTGTATACGATGGAAAATCTATTGTATTTATGTTGTATTTTATGCTTCTGGCGTTGACTTCTTAGGCCCTAACTATTCGACCTGGTGGAGCAATGCCTCAGAGATAAGTCTAGGATGCACGAAACGCCGAAATGATCATTACTATCACGCTTGTTGCAATTATTCCTGTTATACGATGAAAAGACTGTTGTATTTTTATTGTATTTTATGCTTCAGTCGTAGACTTCTAAGGCCGTAGCTATTCGATATGTTGGAGCACCGCCCGAGAGTGAAGCCTAGGTTGCCCGGTACGTAGAAATGACCACTACTACCACACTAGTTGCAAATTATTCCTGCTATTCGATGGAAAAGCTGTTGCATCTTTATTGTATTGTATACTTCTTAGGCCCTAACTATTCGATCAGGTGGAGCAACGCCCTAGAGTGAAGCCTAGGTTGCTCGGAATGTAGAAATGACCATAACTTTCACACTGTCTGCAATTGTTCCTTTTATACGATGGAAAAGCTGTTGTATTTATATCGTATTTTATGCTTCTGGCGTTGACTTCTAAGGACCTCACTATTCGATCTGGTGGCGCAACGCCCTAGACTGAAGCCTAGGTTGCTCGGTATGTAGAAATGACCATTACTTTCACAATGTTTGCAATTATTCATTTTATACGATGGAAAAACTTTTGTACTTATATTGTATTTTATTCTTCTGGCGTTGACTTCTTAGGCCCTAACTATGCGATCTGGTGGAACAACGCCCTAGAGTGAAGACTAGGTTGCCCGGATCATGGAAATGACCATTACTTTCACACTGTATGCAAATATACATTATACACGATGCAAAAGCTGTTGTATTTATATTGTGTTTTATGCTTCTGGCGTTGACTTCTTAGGCCCTAACTATTTAATCTGGTAGAGCACAGCCCTAGAGTGAAGCATAGGTTGCCTGGAACGTAGAAATGACCATTACTTTCACACTGTTTACAGTTATTCCTGTTATACGATGGAAAAACTTTTGCATCTTTATTGTATTTTATGCTTCTGGCGAAGACTTCTAAGGCCCTAACTACTCGATCTGGTGGAGCAACGCCGTAGAGTGAAGCCCAGGTTGCCCGGAACGTAGAAATGACAATTACATTCACACTGGTTGCAATTATTCGTCTTATACGATAGAAATGCTGTTGTATTTATATCGTATTTTATGATTCTGGCGTTGACTTCTTAGGCCGTATCTATTCGATCTGGTGGAGCAACGCCCTGGAGTGAAACCTAGGTTGCGCGGAACGTAGCAATGACCATAACTTTCACACTGGTACCAATTATTCGTTTTATACACAGGAAAAACTGTTCTATTTATTTTGTATTTAATGCTTCGGGCGTTGACTTCTAAGGCCCTAACTGTTTGATCTGGTCGAGCAACGCCCTAGAGTGAAGCCTAGGCTGCCCGGAACGTAGAAATGACCATAACTTTCACACTGGTTGCTATTATTCTCTTTATACGATGGAAAAACTGTTATATTTATATTGTATTTTATGCTTCTGGCGTTGACTTCTTAGGCCCTAACTATTCGATCTGGTGGAACAACGACCTAGAGTGAAGCCTAGGTTGCCTGGAACGTGGAAATGACCATTACATTCACACTGTTTGCAGTTATTCCTGTTATACGATGGAAAAACTTTTGCATCTTTATTGTATTTTATGCTTCTGGCGCTGACTTCTAAGGCCCTAGCAATTTGATTTCGTGGAGCAACGCCCGAGAGTGGAGCCTAGGTTGCCCGCTACGTAGAAATGACCATTACTTTCACACTGTTTGCAGATATACATTATATACGATGGAAAATCAATTGTATTTATGTTGTATTTTATGCTTCTGGCGTTGACTTCTTAGGCCCTAACTATTCGACCTGGTGGAGCAATGCCTCAGAGATAAGTCTAGGATGCACGAAACGCCGAAATGATCATTACTATCACGCTTGTTGCAATTATTCCTGTTATACGATGAAAAGACTGTTGTATTTTTATTGTATTTTATGCTTCAGTCGTAGACTTCTAAGGCCGTAGCTATTCGATATGTTGGAGCACCGCCCCAGAGTGAAGCCTAGGTTGCTCGGAACGTAGAAATGACCACTACTACCTCACTGGTTGCAAATTATTCCTGCTATACGATGGAAAAGCTGTTGCATCTTTATTGTATTTTATGCTTCTGGCGTTGACTTCTAAGGCCCTAACTATTCGATCAGGTGGAGCAACGCCCTAGAGTGAAGCCTAGGTTGCTCGGAATGTAGAAATGACCATAACTTTCACACTGTCTGCAATTGTTCCTTTTATACGATGGAAAAGCTGTTGTATTTATATCGTATTTTATGCTTCTGGCGTTGACTTCTAAGGACCTCACTATTCGATCTGGTGGAGCAACGCCCTAGAGTGAAGCCTAGGTTGCTCGGTATGTAGAAATGACCATAACTTTCACACTGGTTGCAATTATTCGTTTTATACGATGGAAAAACTGTTGGATCTTTATTGTATTTTATGCTTCTAGCGTTGACTTCTAAGGCCCTAACTATTCGATCTGGTGGAGCAACGCCCTAGAGTGAAGTCTAGGATGCCCGGAACGTAGAAGTGACCATAAATTTCACACTGGTTGCTATCATTCGTTTTATACGATAGAAAGCTGTTATATTTATATTGTATTTTATGCTTCTGGCGTTGACTTCTTAGGCCCTAACTGTTCGGTCTGGTTGAACAACGCCCTAGGGTGAAGCCTAGGTTGCCCGGAAAGTAGAAATGACCATAACTTTCACACTGGTTGCAATTATTCGTTTTATACGATGGAAAAGCTGTGGCATCTTTATTGTATTTTATTCTTCTGGGGTTGACTTCTAAGGCCCTAGCTATTAAGTGTGGTGGAGCAACGCCCTAGAGTGGCGCCTAGGTTGCCCGGAACGTACAAATGACCATTACTCTCACAATGTTTGCAATTATTCATTTTATACGATGGAAAAACTTTTGTACTTATATCGTATTTTATTCTTCTGGCGTTGACTTGTTAGGCCCTAACTATGCGATATGGTGGAACAACGCCCTAGAGTGAAGACTAGGTTGCCCGGAACATGGAAATGACCATTACTTTCACACTGTATGCATATATACATTATATACGATGGAAAAACTGTTGTATTTATATTGTATTTTATGCTTCTGGCGTTCACTTCTTAGGCCCTAACTATTCGATCTGGTGGAACAACGCCCTAGGGTGAATCCTAGGTTGCCCGGAACGTAGAAAGGACCATACCTTTTACGCTGGTAGCAATTATTCGTTTTATACAATGGAAAAACCGTTCTATATATTTTGTGTTTTATGCTTCGGGCGTTGACTTCTAAGGCCCTAACTGTTTGATCTGGTGGAACAACGCCCTAGAGTGAAGCCTAGGTTGCCGGGAACCTAGAAATGACCATAACTTTCACACTGGTTGCTATTATTCGTTCTATACGATGGAAAAACTGTTATATTTATATTGTATTTTATGCTTCTGGCGTTGACCTCTGAGGCCGTTGCTATTCGATGTGGTGGAAGAACCCCATAGAGTGAAGCCTAGGTAGCCCGGAACGTAGAAATGTCCATATCTTGCGCACTGTTTGCAATTATTCATTTTATACGATGGCAAAGCTGTTGTATTTATATTGTATTTTATGCTTCTGGCGTTGACATCTTAGGCCCTAACTATTCGATCTGGTGGAGCAATGCCTCAGAGATAAGTCTAGGATGCCCGAAACGCCGAAATGATCATTACAATCACACTGGTTGCAATTATTCCTGTCATACGATGGAAAAACTGTTGCATCTTTATTGTATTTTATGCTTCTGGCGTTGACTTCTAAGGCGCAAACTATTCCATCTGGTGGAGCAACGCCCTAGAGTGAAGCCTAGGCTGCCCGGAACGTAGAAATGACCATAACTTTCACACTGGTTCCTATGATTCTCTGTATACGATGGAAAAACTGTTATATTTATATTGTATTTTATGCTTCTGGCGTTGACTTCTTAGGCCCTAACTATTCGATCTGGTGGAACAACGACCTAGAGTGAAGCCTAGGTTGCCTGGAACGTAGAAATGACCATTACTTTCACACTGTTTACATTTATTCCTGTTATACCATGATAAAACTTTTGCATCTTTATTGTATTTTATGCTTCTGGCGCTGACTTCTAATGCCCTAACTATTCGATCTTGTGGAACAACGCCCTAGAGTGAAGCCTAGGTTGCCTGGAACCTAGAAATGACCATCACTTTCACACGGGTTGCAATTATTCCTGTTCTAGTATGGAAAGACTGTTGTATTTTTATTGTATTTTATGCTTCTGGCGTTGACTTCTTAGGCCCTAACTATTCGATATGGTGGAGCAATGCTTCAGAGATAAGTTTAGGATGCCCGAAACGCCGAAATGATCATTACTATCACGCTTGTTGCAATTATTCCTGTTATACGATGAAAAGACTGTTGTATTTTTATTGTATTTTATGCTTCAGTCGTAGACTTCTAAGGCCGTAGCTATTCGATATGTTGGAGCACCGCCCCAGAGTGAAGCCTAGGTTGCTCGGAACGTAGAAATGACCACTACTTTCACACTGTTTGCAATTATTCATTTAATACGGTGGAAATGCTGTTGTATTTATATCGTATTTTATGCTTCTGGCGTTGACTTCTAAGGACCTAACTATTCGATCTGGTGGAGCAACGCCCTAGAGTGAAGCCTAGGTTGCTCGGAATGTAGAAATGACCATAACTTTCACACTGGTTGCAATTATTCGTTTTATACGGTGGAAAAGCTGTGGCATCTTTATTGTATTTTATCCATCTGGGGTTGACTTCTAAGGCCCAAGCTATTAGGTGTGGTGGAGCAACGCCCTAGAGTGACGCCTAGGTTGCCCGGAACGTAGAAATGACCATTACTTTCACAATGTTTGCAATTATTCGTTTTATACGATGGAAAAACTTTTGTACTTATATTGTATTTTATTCTTCTGGCGTTGACTTCTTAGGCCCTAACTATGCGATCTGGTGGAACAACGCCCTAGAGTGAAGTCTAGGATGCCCGGAACGTAGAAGTGACCATAAATTTCACACTGGTTGCTATCATTCGTTTTATACGATAGAAAAACTGTTATATTTATATTGTATTTTATGCTTCTGGCGTTGACTTCTTAGGCCCTAACTGTTCGGTCTGGTTGAACAACGCCCTAGGGTGAAGCCTAGGTTGCCCGGAAAGTAGAAATGACCATAACTTTCACACTGGTTGCAATTATTCGTTTTATACGATGGAAAAGCTGTGGCATCTTTATTGTATTTTATTCTTCTGGGGTTGACTTCTAAGGCCCTAGCTATTAAGTGTGGTGGAGCAACGCCCTAGAGTGGCGCCTAGGTTGCCCGGAACGTACAAATGACCATTACTCTCACAATGTTTGCAATTATTCATTTTATACGATGGAAAAACTTTTGTACTTATATCGTATTTTATTCTTCTGGCGTTGACTTGTTAGGCCCTAACTATGCGATATGGTGGAACAACGCCCTAGAGTGAAGACTAGGTTGCCCGGAACATGGAAATGACCATTACTTTCACACTGTATGCATATATACATTATATACGATGGAAAAACTGTTGTATTTATATTGTATTTTATGCTTCTGGCGTTCACTTCTTAGGCCCTAACTATTCGATCTGGTGGAACAACGCCCTAGGGTGAATCCTAGGTTGCCCGGAACGTAGAAAGGACCATACCTTTTACGCTGGTAGCAATTATTCGTTTTATACAATGGAAAAACCGTTCTATATATTTTGTGTTTTATGCTTCGGGCGTTGACTTCTAAGGCCCTAACTGTTTGATCTGGTGGAACAACGCCCTAGAGTGAAGCCTAGGTTGCCGGGAACCTAGAAATGACCATAACTTTCACACTGGTTGCTATTATTCGTTCTATACGATGGAAAAACTGTTATATTTATATTGTATTTTATGCTTCTGGCGTTGACCTCTGAGGCCGTTGCTATTCGATGTGGTGGAAGAACCCCATAGAGTGAAGCCTAGGTAGCCCGGAACGTAGAAATGTCCATATCTTGCGCACTGTTTGCAATTATTCATTTTATACGATGGCAAAGCTGTTGTATTTATATTGTATTTTATGCTTCTGGCGTTGACATCTTAGGCCCTAACTATTCGATCTGGTGGAGCAATGCCTCAGAGATAAGTCTAGGATGCCCGAAACGCCGAAATGATCATTACAATCACACTGGTTGCAATTATTCCTGTAATACGATGGAAAAACTGTTGCATCTTTATTGTATTTTATGCTTCTGGCGTTGACTTCTAAGGCGCAAACTATTCCATCTGGTGGAGCAACGCCCTAGAGTGAAGCCTAGGCTGCCCGGAACGTAGAAATGACCATAACTTTCACACTGGTTGCTATGATTCTCTGTATACGATGGAAAAACTGTTATATTTATATTGTATTTTATGCTTCTGGCGTTGACTTCTTAGGCCCTAACTATTCGATCTGGTGGAACAACGACCTAGAGTGAAGCCTAGGTTGCCTGGAACGTAGAAATGACCATTACTTTCACACTGTTTACAGTTATTCCTGTTATACCATGATAAAACTTTTGCATCTTTATTGTATTTTATGCTTCTGGCGCTGACTTCTAATGCCCTAACTATTCGATCTTGTGGAACAACGCCCTAGAGTGAAGCCTAGGTTGCCTGGAACCTAGAAATGACCATCACTTTCACACGGGTTGCAATTATTCCTGTTCTAGTATGGAAAGACTGTTGTATTTTTATTGTATTTTATGCTTCTGGCGTTGACTTCTTAGGCCCTAACTATTCGATATGGTGGAGCAATGCTTCAGAGATAAGTTTAGGATGCCCGAAACGCCGAAATGATCATTACTATCACGCTTGTTGCAATTATTCCTGTTATACGATGAAAAGACTGTTGTATTTTTATTGTATTTTATGCTTCAGTCGTAGACTTCTAAGGCCGTAGCTATTCGATATGTTGGAGCACCGCCCCAGAGTGAAGCCTAGGTTGCTCGGAACGTAGAAATGACCACTACTTTCACACTGTTTGCAATTATTCATTTAATACGGTGGAAATGCTGTTGTATTTATATCGTATTTTATGCTTCTGGCGTTGACTTCTAAGGACCTAACTATTCGATCTGGTGGAGCAACGCCCTAGAGTGAAGCCTAGGTTGCTCGGAATGTAGAAATGACCATAACTTTCACACTGGTTGCAATTATTCGTTTTATACGGTGGAAAAGCTGTGGCATCTTTATTGTATTTTATCCATCTGGGGTTGACTTCTAAGGCCCTAGCTATTAGGTGTGGTGGAGCAACGCCCTAGAGTGACGCCTAGGTTGCCCGGAACGTAGAAATGACCATTACTTTCACAATGTTTGCAATTATTCATTTTATACGATGGAAAAACTTTTGTACTTATATTGTATTTTATTCTTCTGGCGTTGACTTCTTAGGCCCTAACTATGCGATCTGGTGGAACAACGCCCTAGAGTGAAGACTAGGTTGCCCGGAACATGGAAATGACCATTACTTTCACACTGTATGCAAATATACATTATATACGATGGAAAAGCTGTTGTATTTATATTGTGTTTTATGCTTCTGGCGTTGACTTCTTAGGCCCTAACTATTTAATCTGGTAGAGCACCGCCCTAGCGTGAAGCATAGGTTGCCTGGAACGTAGAAATGACCATTACTTTCACACTGTTTACAGTTATTCCTGTTATACGATGGAAAAACTTTTGCATCTTTATTGTATTTTATGCTTCTGGCGAAGACTTCTAAGGCCCTAACTACTCGATCTGGTGGAGCAACGCCGTAGAGTGAAGCCCAGGTTGCCCGGAACGTAGAAATGACCATTACATTCACACTGGTTGCAATTATTCGTCTTATACGATGGAAATGCTGTTGTATTTATATCGTATTTTATGCTTCTGGCGTTGACTTCTAAGGACCTAACTATTCGATCTGGTGGAGCAACGCCCTAGAGTGAAGCCTAGGTTGCTCGGAATGTAGAAATGACCATAACATTCACACTGGTTGCAATTATTCGTTTTGTACGATGGAAAAACTGTTGCATCTTTATCGTATTTCATGATTCTGGCGTTGACTTCTTAGGCCGTATCTATTCGATCTGGTGGAGCAACGCCCTGGAGTGAAACCTAGGTTGCGCGGAACGTAGCAATGACCATAACTTTCACACTGGTACCAATTATTCGTTTTATACACAGGAAAAACTGTTCTATTTATTTTGTATTTAATGCTTCGGGCGTTGACTTCTAAGGCCCTAACTGTTTGATCTGGTGGAGCAACGCCCTAGAGTGAAGCCTAGGCTGCCCGGAACGTAGAAATGACCATAACTTTCACACTGGTTGCTATTATTCTCTTTATACGATGGAAAAACTGTTATATTTATATTGTATTTTATGCTTCTGGCGTTGACTTCTTAGGCCCTAACTATTCGATCTGGTGGAACAACGACCTAGAGTGAAGCCTAGGTTGCCTGGAACGTAGAAATGACCATTACTTTCACACTGTTTACAGTTATTCCTGTTATACGATGGAAAAACTTTTGCATCTTTATTGTATTTTATGCTTCTGGCGCTGACTTCTAAGGCCCTAGCCATTTGATTTCGTGGAGCAACGCCCGAGAGTGGAGCCTAGGTTGCCGGCTACGTAGAAATGACCATTACTTTCACACTGTTTGCAGATATACATTATATACGATGGAAAATCTATTGTATTTATGTTGTATTTTATGCTTCTGGCGTTGACTTCTTAGGCCCTAACTATTCGACCTGGTGGAGCAATGCCTCAGAGATAAGTCTAGGATGCACGAAACGCCGAAATGATCATTACTATCACGCTTGTTGCAAATTATTCCTGCTATACGATGGAAAAGCTGTTGCATCTTTATTGTATTTTATGCTTCTGGCGTTGACTTCTAAGGCCCAGACTATTCGATCAGGTGGAGCAACGCCCTAGAGTGAAGCCTAGGTTGCTCGGAATGTAGAAATGACCATAACTTTCACACTGTCTGCAATTGTTCCTTTTATACGATGGAAAAGCTGTTGTATTTATATCGTATTTTATGCTTCTGGCGTTGACTTCTAAGGACCTCACTATTCGATCTGGTGGAGCAACGCCCTAGAGTGAAGCCTAGGTTGCTCGGTATGTAGAAATGACCATTACTTTCACAATGTTTGCAATTATACATTTTATACGATGGAAAAACTTTTGTACTTATATTGTATTTTATTCTTCTGGCGTTGACTTCTTAGGCCCTAACTATGCGATCTGGTGGAACAACGCCCTAGAGTGAAGACTAGGTTGCCCGGATCATGGAAATGACCATTACTTTCACACTGTATGCAAATATACATTACATACGATGGAAAAGCTGTTGTATTTATATTGTGTTTTATGCTTCTGGCGTTGACTTCTTAGGCCCTAACTATTTAATCTGGTAGAGCACCGCTCTAGAGTGAAGCATAGGTTGCCTGGAACGTAGAAATGACCATTACTTTCACACTGTTTACAGTTATTCCTGTTATACGATGGAAAAACTTTTGCTTCTTTATTGTATTTTATGCTTCTGGCGAAGACTTCTAAGGCCCTAACTACTCGATCTGGTGGAGCAACGCCGTAGAGTGAAGCCCAGGTTGCCCGGAACGTAGAAATGACCATTACATTCACACTGGTTGCAATTATTCGTCTTATACGATAGAAATGCTGTTGTATTTATATCGTATTTTATGCTTCTGGCGTTGACTTCTAAGGACCTAACTATTCGATCTGGAGGAGCAACGCCCTAGAGTGAAGCCTAGGTTGCTCGTAATGTAGAAATGACCATAACTTTCACACTGGTTGCAATTATTCGTTTTATACGATGGAAAAGCTGTGGCATCTTTATTGTATTTTATTCTTCTGGGGTTGACTTCTAAGGCCCTAGCTATTAAGTGTGGTGGAGCAACGCCCTAGAGTGACGCCTAGGTTGCCCGGAACGTACAAATGACCATTACTCTCACAATGTTTGCAATTATTCATTTTATACGATGGAAAAACTTTTGTACTTATATCGTATTTTATTCTTCCGGCGTTGACTTGTTAGGCCCTAACTATGCGATATGGTGGAACAACGCCCTAGAGTGAAGACTAGGTTGCCCGGAACATGGAAATGACCATTACTTTCACACTGTATGCATATATACATTATATACGATGGAAAAACTGTTGTATTTATATTGTATTTTATGCTTCTGGCGTTCACTTCTTAGGCCCTAACTATTCGATCTGGTGGAACAACGCCCTAGGGTGAATCCTAGGTTGCCCGGAACGTAGAAATGACCATACCTTTTACGCTGGTAGCAATTATTCGTTTTATACAATGGAAAAACCGTTGTATATATTTTGTGTTTTATGCTTCGGGCGTTGACTTCTAAGGCCCTAACTGTTTGATCTGGTGGAACAACGCCCTAGAGTGAAGCCTAGGTTGCCGGGAACCTAGAAATGACCATAACTTTCACACTGGTTGCTATTATTCGTTCTATACGATGGAAAAACTGTTATATTTATATTGTATTTTATGCTTCTGGCGTTGACCTCTGAGGCCGTTGCTATTCGATGTGGTGGAAGAACCCCATAGAGTGAAGCCTAGGTAGCCCGGAACGTAGAAATGTCCATATCTTTCGCACTGTTTGCAATTATTCATTTTATACGATGGCAAAGCTGTTGTATTTATATTGTATTTTATGCTTCTGGCGTTGACATCTTAGGCCCTAACTATTCGATCTGGTGGAGCAATGCCTCACAGATAAGTCTAGGATGCCCGAAACGCCGAAATGATCATTACAATCACACTGGTTGCAATTATTCCTGTTATACGATGGAAAAACTGTTGCATCTTTATTGTATTTTATGCTTCTGGCGTTGACTTCTAAGGCGCAAACTATTCCATCTGGTGGAGCAACGCCCTAGAGTGAAGCCTAGGCTGCCCGGAACGTAGAAATGACCATAACTTTCACACTGGTTGCTATGATTCTCTGTATACGATGGAAAAACTGTTATATTTATATTGTATTTTATGCTTCTGGCGTTGACTTCTTAGGCCGTAACTATTCGATCTGGTGGAACAACGACCTAGAGTGAAGCCTAGGTTGCCTGGAACGTAGAAATGACCATTACTTTCACACTGTTTACAGTTATACCTGTTATACCATGATAAAACTTTTGCATCTTTATTGTATTTTATGCTTCTGGCGCTGACTTCTAATGCCCTAACTATTCGATCTTGTGGAACAACGCCCTAGAGTGAAGCCTAGGTTGCCTGGAACCTAGAAATGACCATCACTTTCACACGGGTTGCAATTATTCCTGTTCTAGTATGGAAAGACTGTTGTATTTTTATTGTATTTTATACTTCTGGGGTTGACTTCTGAGGCCGTTGCTATTCGATGTGGTGGAAGAACGCCATAGAGTGAAGCCTAGGTAGCCCGGAACGTAGAAATGTCCATATCTTTCGCACTGTTTGCAATTATTCATTTTATACGATGGCAATATCGTTGTATTTATATTGTATTTTATGCTTCTGGCGTTGACTTCTTAGGCCCTAACTATTCGATCTGGTGGAGCAATGCTTCAGAGATAAGTTTAGGATGCCCGAAACGCCGAAATGATCATTACTATCACGCTTGTTGCAATTATTCCTGTTATACGATGAAAAGACTGTTGTATTTTTATTGTATTTTATGCTTCAGTCGTAGACTTCTAAGGCCGTAGCTATTCCTTATGTTGGAGCAGCGCCCCATAGTGAAGCCTAGGTTGCTCGGAACGTAGAAATGACCACTACTTTCACACTGTTTGCAATTATTCATTTAATACGGTGGAAATGCTGTTGTATTTATATCGTATTTTATGCTTCTGGCGTTGACATCTAAGGACCTAACTATTCGATCTGGTGGAGCAACGCCCTAGAGTGAAGCCTAGGTTGCTCGGAATGTAGAAATGACCATAACTTTCACACTGGTTGCAATTATTCGTTTTATACGGTGGAAAAGCTGTGGCATCTTTATTGTATTTTATCCATCTGGGGTTGACTTCTAAGGCCCTAGCTATTAGGTGTGGTGGAGCAACGCCCTAGAGTGACGCCTAGGTTGCCCGGAACGTAGAAATGACCATTACTTTCACAATGTTTGCAATTATTCATTTTATACGATGGAAAAACTTTTGTACTTATATTGTATTTTATTCTTCTGGCGTTGACTTCTTAGGCCCTAACTATGCGATCTGGTGGAACAACGCCCTAGAGTGAAGACTAGGTTGCCCGGAACATGGAAATGACCATTACTTTCACACTGTATGCAAATATACATTATATACGATGGAAAAGCTGTTGTATTTATATTGTGTTTTATGCTTCTGGCGTTGACTTCTTAGGCCCTAACTATTTAATCTGGTAGAGCACCGCCCTAGCGTGAAGCATAGGTTGCCTGGAACGTAGAAATGACCATTACTTTCACACTGTTTACAGTTATTCCTGTTATACGATGGAAAAACTTTTGCATCTTTATTGTATTTTATGCTTCTGGCGAAGACTTCTAAGGCCCTAACTACTCGATCTGGTGGAGCAACGCCGTAGAGTGAAGCCCAGGTTGCCCGGAACGTAGAAATGACCATTACATTCACACTGGTTGCAATTATTCGTCTTATACGATGGAAATGCTGTTGTATTTATATCGTATTTTATGCTTCTGGCGTTGACTTCTAAGGACCTAACTATTCGATCTGGTGGAGCAACGCCCTAGAGTGAAGCCTAGGTTGCTCGGAATGTAGAAATGACCATAACTTTCACACTGGTTGCAATTATTCGTTTTGTACGATGGAAAGACTGTTGCATCTTTATCGTATTTCACCATTCTGGCGTTGACTTCTTAGGCCGTATCTATTCGATCTGGTGGAGCAACGCCCTGGAGTGAAACCTAGGTTGCGCGGAACGTAGCAATGACCATAACTTTCACACTGGTACCAATTATTCGTTTTATACACAGGAAAAACTGTTCTAATTATTTTGTATTTAATGCTTCGGGCGTTGACTTCTAAGGCCCTAACTGTTTGATCTGGTGGAGCAACGCCCTAGAGTGAAGCCTAGGCTGCCCGGAACGTAGAAATGACCATAACTTTCACACTGGTTGCTATTATTCTCTTTATACGATGGAAAAACTGTTATATTTATATTGTATTTTATGCTTCTGGCGTTGACTTCTTACGCCCTAACTATTCGATCTGGTGGAACAACGACCTAGAGTGAAGCCTAGGTTGCCTGGAACGTAGAAATGACCATTACTTTCACACTGTTTACAGTTATTCCTGTTATACGATGGAAAAACATTTGCATCTTTATTGTATTTTATGCTTCTGGCGCTGACTCCTAAGGCCCTAGCCATTTGATTTCGTGGAGCAACGCCCGAGAGTGGAGCCTAGGTTGCCCGCTACGTAGAAATGACCATTACTTTCACACTGTTTGCAGATATACATTATATACGATTGAAAATCTATTGTATTTATGTTGTATTTTATGCTTCTGGCGTTGACTTCTTAGGCCCTAACTATTCGACCTGGTGGAGCAATGCCTCAGAGATAAGTCTAGGATGCACGAAACGCCGAAATGATCATTACTATCACGCTTGTTGCAATTATTCCTGTTATACGATGAAAAGACTGTTGTATTTTTATTGTGTTTTATGCTTCAGTCGTAGACTTCTAAGGCCGTAGCTATTCGATATGTTGGAGCACCGCCCTAGAGTGAAGCCTAGGCTGCCCGGTACGTAGAAATGACCACTACTACCACACTGGTTGCAAATTATTCCTGCTATACGATGGAAAAGCTGTTGCATCTTTATTGTATTTTATGCTTCTGGCGTTGACTTCTAAGGCCCTAACTATTCGATCAGGTGGAGCAACGCCCTAGAGTGAAGCCTAGGTTGCTCGGAATGTAGAAATGACCATAACTTTCACACTGTCTGCAATTGTTCCTTTTATACGATGGAAAAGCTGTTGTATTTATATTGTGTTTTATTCTTATGGCGTTGAATTCTAAATCCCTAGCTAGTCGATCCGGTGGAGCAACGCCCTAGAGTGACGCCTAGGTTGCTCGGAACGTAGAAATGACCATAACTTTCACACTGGTTGCAATTATTCATTTTATACGATCGAAACACTTTTGTACTTATATTGTATTTTATTCTTCTGGCGTTGACTTCTCAGGCCCTAACTATTCGATCTGGTGGAACAACGCCCTAGAGTGAAGACTAGGTTGCCCGGAACATGGAAATGACCATTACATTCACACTGTATGCAAATATACATTATATACGATGTAAAAGCTGTTGTATTTATATTGTGTTTTATGCTTCTGGCGTTGACTTCTTAGGCCCTAACTATTTAATCTGGTAGAGCACCGCCCTAGAGTGAAGCATAGGTTGCCTGGAACGTAGAAATGACCATTACTTTCACACTGTTTACAGTTATTCCTGTTATACGATGGAAAAACTTTTGCATCTTTATTGTATTTTATGCTTCTGGCGTTGACTTCTAAGGCCCTAACTACTCGATCGGGTGGAGCAACACCGTAGAGTGAAGCCCAGGTTGCCCGGAACGTAGAAATGACCATTACATTCACACTGGTTGCAATTATTCGTCTTATACGATGGAAAAACTGTTCTATTTATTTTGTATTTAATGCTTCGGGCGTTGACTTCTAAGGCCCTAACTGTTCGACCTTGTGGAAGAACGCCCTAGAGTGAAGCCTAGGTTGCCTGGAACGTTAGAAATGACCATAACTTTCACACTGGTTGCAATTATTCATTTTATACGATGGAAAAACTGTTGTACTTATATTGTGTTTTATACTTATGGCGTTGAATTCTAAGTCCCTAGCTATTCGATCCGGTGGAGCAACGCCCTAGAGTGACGCCTAGGTTGCTCGGAACGTAGAAATGACCATAACTTTCACACTGGTTGCAATTATTCGTTTTATACGATGGAAAGACTGTTGCATCTTTATTGTATTTTATGCTTCTGGCGTTGACTTCTAAGGCCGTAACTATTCGATCTGGTGGAGCAACGCCCTGGAGTGAAACCTAGGTTGCGCGGAACGTAGCAATGACCATAACTTTCACACTGGTACCAATTATTCGTTTTATACACAGGAAAAACTGTTCTATTTATTTTGTATTTTATGCTTCTGGCGTTCACTTCTTAGGCCCTAACTATTCGATCTGGTGGAACAACGCCCTAGGGTGAAGTCTAGGGTGCCCGGAACGTAGAAATGACCACAACTTTCACACTGGCTGTTATTATTCGTTTTATACGATGGAAAAACTGTTATATTTATATTGTATTTTATGCTTCTGGCGTTGACCTCTGAGGCCGTTGCTATTCGATGTGGTGGAAGAACCCCATAGAGTGAAGCCTAGGTAGCCCGGAACGTAGAAATGTCCATATCTTTTGCACTGTTTGCAATTATTCATATTATACGATGGCAAAGCTGTTGTATTTATATTGTATTTTATGCTTCTGGCGTTGACTTCTTAGGCCCTAACTATTCGATCTGGTGGAGCAATGCCTCAGAGATAAGTCTAGGATGCCCGAAACGCCGAAATGATCATTACTATCACACTGGCTGCAATTATTCCTGTTATACGATGGAAAAACTGTTGCATCTTTATTGTATTGTATGCTTCTGGCGTTGACTTCTAAGGCGCAAACTATTCCATCTGGTGGAGCAACGTCCTAGAGTGAAGCCTAGGCTGCCCGGAACGTAGAAATGACCCTAACTTTCACACTGGTTGCTATTATTCTCCTTATACGATGGAAAAACTGTTATATTTATATTGTATTTTATGCTTCTGGCGTTGACTTCTTAGGTCCTAACTATTCGATCTGTTGGAACAACGACCTAGAGTGAAGCCTAGGTTGCCTGGAACGTAGAAATGACCATTACTTTCACACTGTTTACATTTATTCCTGTTATACGATGGAAAAACTTTTGCACCTTTATTGTATTTTATGCTTCTGGCGCTGACTTCTAAGGCCCTAGCTATTTGATTTGGTGGAGCAACGCCCGAGAGTGGAGCCTAGGTTGCCCGCTACGTAGAAATGACCATTACTTTCACACTGTTTGCAGATATACATTATATACGATGGAAAATCTATTGTACTTATGTTGTATTTTATGCTTCTGGCGTTGACTTCTTAGGCCCTAACTATTTGATATGGTGGAGCACCGCCCTAGAGTGAAGCCTAGGTTGCCCGGAACGTAGAAAAGACCATTACCTTCACACTGGTTGCAATTATTCCTGTTTTACGAAGAAAAAACTGTTGCATCTTTATTGTATATTTTGCTTCTGGCGTTGATTTCTAAGGCCCTAACAACTCGATCTGGTGGAGCAACGCCATAGAGTGAAGCCTAGGTTGCCCGGAAAATAGAAAGGACCATTACTTTCACAATGTTTGCAATTATTCATTGTATACGATGGAAAAACTTTTGTACTTATATTGTATTTTATTCTTCTGGCGTTGACTTCTTAGGCCCTAACTATTCGATCTGGTGGAACAACGCCCTAGAGTGAAGACTAGGTTTCCCGGAACATGGAAATGACCACTACTTTCACACTGTTTGCAAATATACATTATATACGATGGAAAAACTGTTGCATCTTTATTGTATTTTATGCTTCTGGCGTTGACTTCTAAGGCCCTAACTATTCGATCAGGTGGAGCAACGCCCTAGAGTGAAGCCTAGGTTGCTCGGAATGTAGAAATGACCATAACTTTCACACTGGTTGCAATTATTCATTTTATACGATGGAAAAACTGTTGTACTTATATTGTGTTTTATACTTATGGCGTTGAATTCTAAGTCCCTAGCTATTCGATCCGGTGGAGCAACGCGCTAGAGTGACGCCTAGGTTGCTCGGAACGTAGAAATGACCATAACTTTCACACTGGTTGCTATTATTCTCTTTATACGATGGAAAAACTGTAATATTTATATTGTATTTTATGCTTCTGGCGTTGACTTCTTAGGCCCTAACTATCCGATCTGGTGGAGCAATGCTTCAGAGATAAGTCTAGGATGCCCGAAACGCCGAAATGATCATTACTATCACGCTTGTTGCAATTATTCCTGTTATACGATGAAAAGACTGTTGTATTTTTATTGTATTTTATGCTTCAGTCGTAGACTTCTAAGGCCGTAGCTATTCGATCTGGTGGAGGATCGCCCTAGAGTGAAGCCTAGGTTGGCCGGAACGTAGAAATGACCATTACTTTCACACTGTTTGCAATTATTCGTTCTATACGATGGAAAAGCTGTTGCATCTTTATTGTATTTAATGCTTCTGGAGTTCACTTCTTAGGCCTTAACTATTCGATCTGGTGAACAACGCCCTAGGGTGAACCCTAGGTTATCCGGAACGTAGAAATGACCATAACTTTCTCACTGGTTGCAATTATTCGTTTTATACAATGGAACATCTGTCGAATTTGTATTGTATTTCATGCTTCTGGCGTTGACTTCTAAGGCCGTAGCTATTATATGTGGTGGAGCGACGCCCTAGTGTGACGCCTAGGTTGCCCGGAACGTAGAAATTACCATAACTTTCACACTGGTTGCAATTATTCGTTTTATACAATGGAAAACTGGTCTATTTATTTTGTATTTTATGCTCCGGGCGTTGACTTCTAAGGTCGTAGCTATTCGATCTCGTGGGGCAACGTCCAAGAGTGAAGCCTAGGTTGCCCGGAAAGTAGAAATGCCCATAACTTTCACACTGGTTGCAATTATTCGCTTTATACGCTGGAAAAACTGTTGTATTTATATTGTATTTTATGCTTCTGGCGTTGACTTCTAAGGCCCTAACTATTCGATCTGGTGGAGCAACGCAATAGAGGGAAGCCTAGGTTGCCCGGAACGTAGAAATGGCCATCACTTTCAAACAGGTTGCAATTAATCCTGTTATACGATGGAAAAACTATTGTATTTTTATTGCATTTTATGCTTCGGGCGTTGACTTCTAAGCCCCTAACTATTCAATCTGTTGGATCAACGCCCTAGAGCGAAGCCTAGGTTGCCCGGAAAGTAGAAATGACCATAACCTTCATACTGGTTGCAATTATTCGTTTTATACGATGGAAAAACTGTTGTATTTATATTGTATTTTATGCTTCAGGCGTTGACTTCTAAGGCCGTAGCTATTCGATGTGGTGGTGCAACATCCTACAGTGAAGCCTTGGTTGCCCGGAACGTGGAAATGACCAAAACCTTCACACAGGTTGCAATTATTCGTTTTATACGATGGAAAGACTGTTGTATTTATTTTGTAGTTTATGCTTCTGGCGTTGACTTTTAAGGCCCTAACTCTTCGATCTGGTGTAGCAACGCCTCAGAGTTAAGATTTGGATGCCCGAAACGCCGATATGATCATTACCTTCGCACTGGTTGCAGTGATCCATGCTATACAATGGAAAAACAGTTGTATTTATATTGTATTTGGTGCTTCTGGCGTTGACTTCTTAGGCCGTAACTATTCGATCTGGTGGAGCAACGCCATAGAGTGAAATGTAGGTTGCCCGGAACATAGAAACGTCCATTACATTCACACTGGTTGCAATTATCCGTTTTATACAGTGGAAAAGCTGTTGTACTTATATTGTATTTTATTCTCCTGGCGTTGACTTCCTAGGTCCTAACTATTCGATCTGGTGGAACAACATCCTAGGGTGAAGCCTAGGTTGCCCGGAACGTAGAAATGAGCATTGCTTTCACTCTGGTTGCAATTGTTCGTTTTATACGTTGGAAAAACTGTTGTAATTATATTGTATTTTATGTTTCTGGCGTTGGCTTCTACGGTCGTAGCTATTAGATGGGGTGGAGCAACGCCCTAGAGTCAAGCCTAGGTTGCCCGGAACGTAGATATGACCATAACTTTCAGAGTAGTTGCAATTATTCATGCTATACGGTAGAAATACTGTTGCATTTACATTGTATTTTCTGCTTCTGGCTCTGACTTCTAAGGTCCTAGCCATTCCGTCTGGTGGGGCAACGTCCAAGGGTGAAGCCTATGTTGCCCGGAACGTAGAAACGACCATCACATTCACACTGTTTGCAATTGTTCATTTTATATGATGGAAAAGCTGTTGTACTTATATTGTATTTTTGTATCGTGCGTTTACTTCTATGGCCCTACCTATTCGATCTGGTGTAGCAACGCCCTAGAGTGAAGCCTAGGTTGCACGGAAGGTAGAAATGACCATTACTTTCACACTGTTTGCAATTATTCATTCTATACGATGGAAAAGCTGTTGTATTTTTATCGTATATTCTGCTTCTGGCAGTGACTTCTAAGGTCCTAGCTATTCAATCTGGTGGGGCAACGTCCAAGAGTGAACCCTATGTTGCCCGGAACGTAGAAATGACCATTACTTTCACACTGTTTGCAAATATACATTATGTACGACGGAAAAGCTGTTGTATTTATATTGTATTTTATGCATCTGGCGTTGACTTCTAAGGCCGTAGCTATTCGATGTGGTGGAGCAACGCCCTACAGTGAAGCCTAGGTTGCCCGGAACGTAGAAATTACCATTCCCTCCAAACTGTTTGCAATTATTCGTTTTATACGATGGAAAACTGTTGTATTTATTTTGTATTTGCTGCTTCTGGCGTTGACTTCTAAGGCCTTAACTATTTGATCTGGTGCAGCAACGGTCTAGAGCGAAACCTAGGCTGCCCGGAACGTAGAAATGACCATTACGTTCACACTGGTTACAATTATCCGTTTTATACGATGGATAAACTGTTGTATTTGTTTTCTATTTGGTGCTTCTGGCGTTGACTTCTGAGGCCCTAGCTATTGGATCTGGCGGACGAACACCCTAGAGTGAAGCCTAGGTGACCCGGAACGTAGAACTGACCATATCTTTCAGACTTGTTGCAATTACTCCTGTTGTATGATGGAAAAACTGTTGCATTTATATTGTATTTCTGCTTCTGGCGTTGACTTCTAAGGCATTAACTATTCGATCTGGTGGAGCGACGCCCTAGGGTGAAGCCTAGATTGCCCGGACCGTAGAAAAGACCATTACCGTCACACTGTTTGCAATTATTCATTTTATGCAATGGAAAGACTGATGTATTTATATTGTATTTTATGCTTCTGACGGTGACTTCTAAGGGCCTAGGTATTCTATCTGATGGAGCAATGCCCTAGAGTGAAGCCCAGGTTGCTCGGAATGTAGAAATGTCTATAACTTTCACACTGGTTGCAATTATTCGTTTTATACGACCGAAAAGCTGTTGTGTTTATATTGTATTCTATGCTTCTGACGCTGACTTCTAAGGCCGTAGCTACTCGATGTGGTGGAGCAACGACCTAGGGTGAAGCCTAGGTAGCCCGGAACGTAGAAATGACCATAATTTTCACACTGTTTGCAATTATTCATTTTATATGATGGAAAAGCTGTTGTATTTATATTGTATTTTATGATTCTGGCGTTGACTTCTAAGACCGTAGCTATTCGATGTGGTGGAGCAACGCCCTAGAGTGAAGCCTAGGTTGCCCGAAACGTAGAAATTACCATTACCTCCAGACTGTTTGCAATTATTCGTTTTATACGATGGAAAAACTGTTGTATTTATTTTGTATTTGCTGCTTCTGGCGTTGACTTCTTAGGCCCTAGCTATTGGATCTGGCGGACAAATGCCGTAGAGTGAAGCCTAGGTGGCCCGGAACGTAGACGTGACCATATCTTTCACAATGGTTGCAATTATTCCTCTTATATCATGGAAAAACTGTTGTATTTATATTGTATTTTCTGCTTCTGGCGTTGACTTCTAAGGCCTTAACTATTTGATCTGGTGGAGCAACGCGCTAGAGTGAAGTCTCGGTTGCACGGAACGTAGAAATGACCATAACTCTCACACTGGTAACAATTATTCGTTTTATACATGGAAAACCTGTTCCATTTATTTTGTATTTTATGCTTCGGGCGTTGACTTCTAAGGCCCTAACTATTCGATCTGGTGGAGCAACGCCCTAGAGTGAAGCCTACGTTGCCCGGAGCGTAGAAATGACCATGACCTTCACACTGGTTGCCATTATTCGTTTTATACGGTGGAAAAGCTGTTGTATTTATATCGTATTTTATGCTTCTGGCGTTGAATTCTAAGTCCCTAGCTATTCGGTCTGGTGGAGCAACGCCCTAGAGTGAAGCCTAGCTTGCCCGGAACGTAGAAATGACCATTACTTTCACACTGTTTGCAATTATTCATTTTATACGATTGAAAAGCTGTTGTATTTATATTGTATTTTATGCTTCTGGCGTTGACTTCTTAGGCCCTAACTATTTGATCTGGTGGTGCACCGCCCTAGAGTGAAGCCTAGGTTGCCCGGAACGTAGAAAAGACCATTACCTTCACACTGGTAGCAATTATTCGTTTTATGCGATGGAAAAACTGTTCTATTTATTTTGTGTTTTATGCTTCGGGCGTTGACTTCTAAGGCCCTAGCTATTCTAACTGGTCGAGCAACGCCCTAGAGTGAAGCCTAGGTTGCGCGGAACGTAGAAATTACCATAGCTTTCATACTGGTTTCAATTATTCGTTTTATACGATGGAAAAACTGTTGTATTTATATTATATTTTATGCTTCTGGCGTTGACTTCTTAGGCCCTAACTATTCTATCTGGTGGAACAACGCCCTAGAGTGAAGCCTAGGTTGCCCGGAACGTAGAAATGACCATCACTTTCACACTGGTTGCAATTATTCCTGTTATACGATGGCAAAACTGTTGTATCTTTATTGTATTTTATGCTTCGGCCATTGACTTCTAAGGCCCTAGCTATTCGATCTTTTGGAGCAAAGACCTAGAGCGAAGCCTAGGTTGCCCGAAACGTAGAAATGACCATTACTTTCACTCTGGTTGCAATTATTCATGCTATACGATGGAAAAACTGTTGTATTTTTATTGTATTTTATGCTTCTGGCGTCGACTTCTTTGGCCCTAACTATTCGATCTGGTGGACCAACGCCCTAGAGTGAAGCCAAGGTTGCCCGGAACGTAGAAATGACTATTACCTTCAAACTGGTTGGAATTATTCCTGTCACACGATGGAAAGACTGTTGTATTTTTGTATCTTATGCTTCTGGCGTTGACTTCTTAGGCCCTAACTATTCGATCCGGCGGAGCAACGCCCTAGAGTGAGGCCTAGGTTGCCCGGAACATAGAAATGACCGTTACTTTCACAATATTTGCAAACATTCGTCTTATACGATGGAAAGCTGTTGTATTTATATTGTATATTATGCTTCTGCCGTTGACTTCTAAGGCCGTAGCTATTCAATGTGGTGGAGCAACGCCCTAGAGTGAAGCCTAGGCAGCTCGGATCGTAGAAATGACCATAACTTTCACACTGGTTGCAATTATTCGTTTTATACAATGGAAAAACTGTTCTATTTATTTTGTATTTTATGCTTCGGTCGTTGACTTCTAAGGCCCTAAGTATTCGATGTGGAGGTGCATCGCCCTAGAGCGAAACCTAGGTTGCCCGGAACGTTGAAATGACCATTACTTTCACACTGGTTGCAATTATTCGTTCTATACGATGGAAAAGCTGTTGTATTTATATTATATTTTATGCTTCTGGGGTTGACTTCTTAGGCCCTAACTATTCGATCTGGTTGAGCAACGCCCTAGAGTGAAGCCCAGGATGCCCAAAATGTGGAAATGACCATTACCATCACACTGGTTGCAATTATTCATTTTATACGATGGAAAAACTGTTGTATTTTTATTGTACTTTATGCTCCGGGCGTAGACTTCTAAGGACCTAACTATTCGATCTGGTGGAGCAACGCCCTAGAGTGTAGGCTAGGTTGCCCGGAAGGTAGAAATGACCATCTCTTTCACACCGGTTACTATTATTTGTTTTTTACGATGGAAAGACTGTTGTATTTATATTGTGTTTTATGCCCCTGGAGTTGACTTCTTAGGCCCTAACTTTTCGATCTGGTGTAACAACGCCCTAGAGTGAAGCCTAGGTTGCCCGGAACGTAGAAATGACAATGACTTTCACACTGGCTGCAATTATTCCTGTTACACGATGGAAAAACTGTTGTATCTTTACTGTATTTTAGGCTTCGGGCGTTGACTTCTATGTCCCTACCTATTCCATCTGGTGGAGCAACGCCCTAGAGTCAAGTCTAGGTTGCCCGCAACATAGAAATGACCATTACTTTCACACTGTTTACAATTATTCATTCTATACGAGGGAAGAAGTGTTGTATTTTATTGTATTTTATGCCTCTGGCGTTGACTTCTAAGGCCGTAGCTATTCGATGTGGTGGAGCAACGCCATAGAGTGAAGCCTAGGTTTGCCCGGAACATAGAAATGACCATAACTTTCACACTGGTTGCAATTATTCGTTTTATACAATGGAAAAACTGTTCTTTTTATTTCGTATTTTATGCTTCCGGCGTTGTCTTCTAAGGCCATACCTATTCGATCTGGTGGAGCAACGCCCTAGAGTGAAGCCTAGGTCGCCCGGAACGTAGAAATGACCATATCCTTCACACAGGTTGCAATTATTCCTGTTACACGATGGAAAAACTGTTGTATTTTTATTGTATTTTATGCCTCTGGCGTTGACTTCTTAGGCCCTAACTATTCGATCTGGTGGAGCAACGCCCTAGAGTGAAGCCTAGGTTGCCCAGAAAGTAGAAATGACCATAACTTTCACACTGGTTGCAATTATTCGTTTTATACAATGGAAAAACTGTTCTTTTTATTTTGTATTTTATGCTTCGGGCGTTGACTTCTAAGGCCATACCTATTCAATCTGGCGGAGCAACGACCTATAGTGAAGCCTAGGTTGCCCGGAACGTAGAAATGACCATATCCTTCACACTGGTTGCAATTACTCGTGTTATACGATGGAAAAACTGTTGCATTTTTATCTTATTATATGCTTCGTGCGTAGCCTTCTAAGTCCCTAACTATTCGATCTGGTGGAGCAACGCCCTAGAGTGAAGCCTAGGTAGCCCGAAACGTAGGAATGACCATTACCTTCACACTCGTTGCAATTATTCATTTTATACGATGGAAAAACTGTTGTATTTTTATTGTACTTTATGCTCCGGGCGTAGACTTCTAAGGCCCTAACTATTCGATCTGGTGGAGCAACGCCCTAGAGTGTAGGCTAGGTTGCCCGGAAGGTAGAAATGACCATCTCTTTCACACCGGTTACTATTATTTGTTTTTTACGATGGAAAGATTGTTGTATTTATATTGTGTTTTATGCCTCTGGAGTTGACTTCTTAGGCCCTAACTTTTCGATCTGGTGTAACAACGCCCTAGAGTGAAGCCTAGGTTGCCCGGAACGTAGAAATGACAATGACTTTCACACTGGCTGCAATTATTCCTGTTACACGATGGAAAAACTGTTGTATCTTTACTGTATTTTAGGCTTCGGGCGTTGACTTCTATGTCCCTACCTATTCCATCTGGTGGAGCAACGCCCTAGAGTCAAGCCTAGGTTGCCCGCAACATAGAAATGACCATTACTTTCACACTGTTTACAATTATTCATTCTATACGAGGGAAGAAGTGTTGTATTTTATTGTATTTTATGCCTCTGGCGTTGACTTCTAAGGCCGTAGCTATTCGATGTGGTGGAGCAACGCCATAGAGTGAAGCCTAGGTTTGCCCGGAACATAGAAATGACCATAACTTTCACACTGGTTGCAATTATTCGTTTTATACAATGGAAAAACTGTTCTTTTTATTTCGTATTTTATGCTTCCGGCGTTGTCTTCTAAGGCCATACCTATTCGATCTGGTGGAGCAACGCCCTAGAGTGAAGGCTAGGTTGCCCGGAACGTAGAAATGACCATATCCTTCACACAGGTTGCAATTATTCCTGTTACACGATGGAAAAACTGTTGTATTTTTATTGTATTTTATGCCTCTGGCGTTGACTTCTTAGGCCCTAACTATTCGATCTGGTGGAGCAACGCCCTAGAGTGAAGCCTAGGTAGCCTGGAACGTAGAAATGACTCTATCTTTCAAACGAGTTTCAATTATCCGTTTTATACGATGGAAAAACTGTTGTATTTATTTTGTATTTTATGCTTCTGGCGATGACTTCTAAGGCCCTAACTATTCGATCTGGTGAAGTAACGCCCTAGAGTGAAGCCTAGGTTGCCCGAAACGTAGGAATGACCATTACCTTCACAGTGGTTGCAATAACTGCTGTTATACGATGCAAAAACTGTTGCATTTATATTGTATTTTATGCTTCTGGCGTTGACTTCTAAGGCGGTAGCTATTCGAGCTGGCGGAGCAACGCCCTAGAGTGAAGCCTAGGTTGCCCGGAACGTAGAAATGACCAGTACCTTCACACAGGTTGCAGTTATTCCTGTTATACGATGGAAAAGCTGCTGTATTTATACTGTATTTTAAGCTTTGGGCGTTGACTTCTAAGGCCCTAACTATTCGATCTGGTTGGGCAACGCGCTAGGGTGATGTCTAGGTTGCCCGGCATGTAGAAATGACCATAACTTTCACACTGGTTGCAATTATTCGTTCTATACGATGGAAAAGCTGTTGTATTTATATTATATTTTATGCTTCTGTGGTTGACTTCTTAGGCCCTAACTATTCGATCTGGTTGAGCAACGCCCTAGAGTGAAGCCCAGGTTGCCCAAAATGTGGAAATGACCATTACCATCACACTCGTTGCAATTATTCATTTTATACGATGGAAAAACTGTTGTATTTTTATTGTACTTTATGCTCCGGGCGTAGACTTCTAAGGCCCTAACTATTCGATCTGGTGGAGCAACGCCCTAGAGTGTAGGCTAGGTTGCCCGGAAGGTAGAAATGACCATCTCTTTCACACCGGTTACTATTATTTGTTTTTTACGATGGAAAGACTGTTGCATTTATATTGTGTTTTATGCCTCTGGAGTTGACTTCTTAGGCCCTAACTTTTCGATCTGGTGTAACAACGCCCTAGAGTGAAGCCTAGGTTGCCCGGAACGTAGAAATGACCATGACTTTCACACTGGCTGCAATTATTCCTGTTACACGATGGAAAAACTGTTGTATCTTTACTGTATTTTAGGCTTCGGGCGTTGACTTCTATGTCCCTACCTATTCCATCTGGTGGAGCAACGCCCTAGAGTCAAGCCTAGGTTGCCCGGAACGTACGTATGACCATAACATTCACACTGGATGCAATAATTCGTTTTATACGATGGAAAAACTGTTGTATATATATTGTATTTTATGCTTCTGGCGTTCACTTCTTAGGCTCTAAGTATTCGATCTGGTGTAACAACGCCCTAGAGCCAAACCTAGCTTGCCCGGAACGTAGAAATGACCATACCTTTCACACTCGTTGCAATTATTTGTCTTATACGATGGAAAAACTGTTGTATTTATTTTGTATTTTATGCTTCTGGCGTTGACTTCTTAGGCCCTAACTATTCGCTCTTGTGGACCAACGCCCCAGAGTGAAGCCTACGTCGCCCGGATCCTAGAAATGACCATCACCTTCACTCTGGTTGCAATTACTCCTGTTATACGATGGAAAAACTGTTGTTTTTTTATTGTATTTTATGCTTCGGGCGTTGACTTCTAAGGCCCTAGATATTCGATTTGGTGGAGCAACGCCCTAGGGTGAAGTCTAGGATGCCCGGAACGTAGAAATGACCATAGCTATCATACTGGTTTCAATTATTCGTTTTATACAATGGAAAAACTGTTCTTTTTATTTTGTATTTTATGCTTCCGGCGTTGACTTCGAGGGCCACACCTATTCGATCTGGTGGAGCAACGCCCTAGAGTGAAGCCTAGGTTGCCCGTAACGTACAAATGACCATATCCTCCACACAGGTTGCAATTATTCCTGTTACACGATGGAAAAACTGTTGTATTTTTATTGTATTTTATGCCTCTGGCGTTGACTTCTTAGGCCCTAACTATTCGATCTGGTGGAGCAACGCCCTAGAGTGAAGCCTAGGTTTGCCCGGAACATGGATATGACCATAATCTTCACACCGGTTGCAAATATTCGTTTTATACGATGGAAAAACTGTTTTATTTATATTGTGTTTTGTGCCTCTGGAGTTGACTTCTTAGGCCCTAACTATTCGATCTGGTGGAGCAACGCCATAGAGTGTAGCCTAGGTTGTCCGGAACGTAGAAATAACCAAAACTTTCACACTGGTTGCAATTATTCGTTTTATACGGTGGAAAAGCTGTTGTATTTATATTGTATTTTATGCTTCTGGCGTTGACTTCTAAGTCCCTAGCTATACGATCTGGTGGAGCAGCGCCCTAGAGTGAAGCCTAGGTTTCCCGGAACGTAGAAATGACCATTACCATCACGCTGGTTGCAATTATTCATTTTATACGATGGAAAAACTGTTGTATTTTTATTGTATTTTATGCTCCGGGCATAGACTTCTAAGGCCCTGGCTATACGATCTGGAGGAGCAACGCCCTTGAGTGAAGCCTAGGTTGCCCGGAACGTAGAAATGACCCTAACTTTCAAACCAGTTTCAATTATCCGTTTTATACAATGGAAACACTGTTGTATTTATTTTGTATTTTATGCTTCTGGCGTTGACTTCTAAGGCCGACTCTATTGGATCTGGTGGAGTAACGCCCAAGAGTGAAGCCTAGGTTGCCCGGAACGTAGAAATGACCATTACCTTCACACTGGTTGCAATTACTACTGTTACACGATGCAAAAGCTGCTGTATCTATATTGTATTTTATGCTTCGGGCATTGACTCCTAAGGCCCTAACTATTCGATGTGGTGGAGCAACGCCCTAGAGCGAAATCTAGGTTGCCAGGAAGGTAGAAATGACCATATCGTTCACACTGGTTGCAATTATTCTTGTTACACGATGGAAAAACTGTTGCATTTTTATTGTATTTTATGCCTCTGGCGTTGACTTCTAAGTCCCTAGCTGTACGATCTGGTGGAGCAGCGCCCTAGAGTGAAGCCTAGGTTGGCGGGAACGTAGAAATGACCATTACCTTCACACAGGTTTCAGTTATTCATTCTATACGAGTGAAGAACTGTTGCATTTTACTGTATTTTATGCTTCTGGCGTTGACTTCTAAGGCCGTAGCTATTCGATGTGGTGGAGCAACGCCCTAGAGTGGAGCCTAGGTTGCCCGGAACGTAGAAATGACCATATCTTTCACACCGGTTTCAATTATTCGTTTTTTACGATGGAAAAGCTGTTTTATTTATTTTGTATTTGGTGCTTCTGGCCTTGACTTCCTATGCCCTAACTATTCGATCTGGTGGAACAACTCCGTAGAGTGAGGCAGACGTTGCCCGGATCGTAGAAATGACTATCACTTTCACACTGGTTGCAATTATTCATTTTATACGATGGAAAAACTGTTGTATTTTTATTGTACTTTATGCTCCGGGTGTAGACTTCTAAGGCCCTAACTTTTCGATCTGGTGGAGCAACGCCCTAGAGTGTAGGCTAGGTTGCCCGGAAGGTAGAAATGACCATCTCTTTCACACCGGTTACTATTATTTGTTTTTTACGATGGAAAGACTCTTGTATTTATATTGTGTGTTATGCCTCTGGAGATGACTTCTTAGGCCCTAACTTTTCGATCTGGTGTAACAACGGCCTAGAGTGAAGCCTAGGTTGCCCGGAACGTAGAAATGACCATGACTTTCACACTGGCTGCAATTATTCCTGTTACACGATGGAAAAACTGTTGTATCTTTACTGTATTTTAGGCTTCGCGCGTTGACATCTATGGCCCTACCTATTCCATCTGGTGGAGCAACGCCCTAGAGTTAAGTCTAGGTTGCCCGCAACATAGAAATGACCATTACTTTCACACTGTTTGCAATTATTTATTCTATACGAGGGAAGAACTGTTGTATTTTATTGTAATTTATGCTTCTGGCGTTGACTTCTAAGGCCGTAGCTATTCGATGTGGTGGAGCAACGCCCTAGGGTGGAGCCTAGGTTGCCCGGAACGTGGAAACGGCCATATCTTTCACACTGGTTGCAATTATTCCTGTTACACGATGGAAAAGCTGTTGTATATTTATTGTATTTTATGCCTCTGGCGTTGACTTCTTAGGCCCTAACTATTCGATCTGGTGGAGCAACGCCCTAAAGTGAAGCCTAGGTTTGTCCGGAACATTGAAATGACCATATCCTTCACACTGGTTGCAATTATTCCTGTTACACGATGGAAAAGCTGTTGTATTTTTATTGTACTTTATGCCTCTGGCGTTGACTTCATAGGCCCTAACTATTCGATCTGGTGGAGCAATGCCCTAGAGTGAAGCTTAGGTTTGCCCGGAACATAGAAATGACCATAACTTTCACACCGGTTGCAAATATTCGTCTTATACGATGGAAAAACTCTTTTATTTTTATTGTGTTTTATGCCTCTGGAGTTGACTTCTTAGGCCCGAACTATTCGGTCTGGTGGAGAAACGCCATAGAGTGTAGCCTAGGTTGCCCGGAACGTAGAAATGACCATAACTTACACACCGGTTGCAATTATTCGTTTTATACGATAGAAAAACTGTTGTATTTATTTTGTATTTTATGCTCCTGGAGTTGACTTCTAAGTCCGTAGCCATTCGTTATGGTGGAGCAACGCCCTAGAGTGAAGCCTATGTTGCCGGGAACGTAGAAATGACCATAACTTTCATACTGGTGCAGTTATTCGTTTTATACAATGGAAAAACAGTTCTATTTATTTTGTATTTTTTGATTCGAGCGTTGACTTCTAAGGCCCAAACTATTCTATCTGGTGGCGCAACGTCCAAGAGTCAATCCTATGTCGCCCGGAACGTAGAAATGACCATAACTTTCACACTGGTTGCAATTATTCGTTTTATACAATGGAAAAGCTGTTGTATTTATATTGTATTTTATGCTCCGGGCATAGACTTCTAAGGCCCTGGCTATTCGATCTGGAGGAGCAACGCCCTTGAGTGAACCCTAGGTTGCCCGGAAAGTAGAAATGACCCTAACTTTCAAACCAGTTTCAATTATCCGTTTTATACGATGGAAAAACTGTTGTATTTATTTTGTATTTTATGCTTCTGGCGTTGACTTCTTAGGCCCTAACTATTCGATCTGGTGGAACAACGCCCTAGAGTGTAGGCTAGGTTGCCCGGAAGGTAGAAATGACCATCTCTTTCACACCGGTTACTATTATTTGTTTTTTACGATGGAAAGACTGTTGTATTTATATTGTGTTTTATGCCTCTGGAGTTGACTTCTTAGGCCCTAACTTTTCGATCTGGTGTAACAACTGCCTAGAGTGAAGCCTAGGTTGCCCGGAACGTAGAAATGACCATGACTTTCACACTGGCTGCAATTATTCCTGTTACACGATGGAAAAACTGTTGTATCTTTACTGTATTTTAGGCTTCGGGCGTTGACATCTATGGCCCTACCTATTCCATCTGGTGGAGCAACGCCCTAGATTTAAGTCTAGGTTGCCCGCAACATAGAAATGACCATTACTTTCACACTGTTTGCAATTATTCATTCTATACGAGGGAAGAACTGTTGTATTTTATTGTAATTTATGTTTCTGGCGTTGACCTCCAAGTCTCTAGCTATTCGATCTGGTGGAGCAACGCCCTAGAGTAAAGCCTAGGTTGCCCGAAACGTAGAAATGACCATTACTTTCACACTGGTTGCAATTATTCCTGTTATACGATGGAAAAACTGTTGCATATTTATTGTACTTTATGCTTCTGGCGTTGACTTCTAAGGCCCTAACTATTCGATCTGGTGGAGCAACGCCCTAGGCTGAAGCCTATGTTGCCCGGAACGTAGAAATGACCATAACTATCACACCAGTTGCAATTATTCGTTTTATACGACGGAAAAGCTGTTGTATTTATATTGTATTTTATGCTTCAGGCGTTGACTTCTAAGGTCGTAGCAATTCGATGTGGTGGAGCAACGCCCTAGCGTGAAGCCTAGGCTGCCCGGAACGTAGAAATGACCATTACTTTCACAGTGTTTGCAATATTCCTGTTATACGATGGACAAACTGTTGGATTGTTCTGTACTTTATACTTCTGGCTTTGACTACTAAGGCCCTTTGTATTCGATCTGGTGGAGCAATGCCTCACAGTTAAGTCTAGGATGCCGAAACGATGAAATGACTATTACTGTCACACTGGTTGCAATTATTCATACTATACGATGGAAAAGCTGTTGCATTTTTATTGTACTCTATGCTTCTGGCGTTGAATTCTTAGGCCCTAACTATTCGATCCCGGGGGCAGCGTCCAAGAGTGAAGCGTATGTTGCCCTAAACGTAGAAATGACCATTATATTCGCACTGGTTGCAATTATTCGTTTTATACGATGGAAAAGCTGTTGTCCTTATTTTGTATTTTATGCTTCTGGCGTTGGCTTCCAAGGCCCTAACAATTCGATCCAGTGGAGCAACGCCCTAGTGTGAAGCATAGGTTGCCCGGAACGTAGAAATGACCATAACTTTCACTCCGGTTGCAATTATTCGTTTTATACAATGGAAAAGCTGTTCTTTTTATTTTGTATTTTACGCTTCGGGCGTCGACTTGCAATGCCCTAACTATTCGATCTGGTGGAGCAACGCCCTAGAGTGAAGCCTAGGTTGCCCGGAACGTAGAAATTACCTTAACTTTCAAACTGGTTGCTATTATTCGTTTTATACGATGGAAAAACTGTTGCATTTATATTCTATTTTATGCTTCTGGCGCAGACTTCTCAGGCCCTAACTATTCGATCTGGCGGAGCAACGCCCTACAGTGAAGCCTAGGTTGCCCGAAACGTAGAAATGACTATCGCTTTCACACTGGTTGCAATCATTCCTGTTATACGATGGACAAACTGTTGCATTTTTATTGTACTTTATGCTTCTGGCGTTGACTTCCAAGGCCCTACGTATTCGATCTGGTGGAGCAATGCCTCAGAGTTAAATCTAGGATGCCCGAAACGTCGAAATGATCATTACTTTCACACTGATTGCAATTATTCATTCTATATGATGGAAAAACTGTTCCATTTTCATTGTATTTTATGCTTCTGGCGTTGACTTCTTAGGCCCTAACTATTCGATCTGGTGGAACAACGCCCTAGAGTGAAGCCTGTGTTGCCCGGAACGTAGAAATGGCCTTTACTTTCACACTGGTTGCAATTATTCGTTTTATACGATGGAAAAACTGTTGTATCGAAATGGTATTTTATGCTTCTGGCGTTGACTTCTAAGGCTCTAACTATTCGATCTAGTGGAGCAACGCCCTAGAATGAAGCCTAGGTTGCCCTCAACGTAGAAATGACCATAACCTTAACACTGGTTGCAATTATTCCTGTTATACGATGGAAAAACTGTTGTAGTTTTATTGTATTTTATGCTTCAGGCGTTGAATTCATAGGCCCTAACTATTCGACCTGGTGGAGCAACGCCCTAGAGTGAAGCCTCGGTTGCCCGGAACGTAGAAAAGACCATAACTTTCACACTGGTTGCAATTAGTCGTTTTATACGATGGAAAAGCTGTTGTCCTTATTTTGTATTTTATGCCTCAGTAGTTGACTTCTAAGGTCGTAGCTATTCGATGTGGTGGAGCAACGCCCTAGCGTGAAGCCTAGGCTGCCCGGAACGTAGAAATGACCATTACTTTCACAGTGTTTGCAATATTCCTGTTATACGATGGACAAACTGTTGGTTTGTTCTGTACTTTATACTTCTGGCTTTGTCTACTAAGGCCCTTTGTATTCGATCTGGTGGAGTAATGCCTCACAGTTAAGTCTAGGATGCCGAAACGATGAAATGATTATTACTGTCACACTGGTTGCAATTACTCATGCTATACGATGGAAAAACTGTTGCATTTTTATTGTACTCTATGCTTCTGGCGTTGACTTCTTAGGCCCTAACTATTCGATCCCGGGGACAGGGTCCACGAGAGAAGCGTATGTTGCCCGAAACGTAGAAATGACCATTACATTCGCACTGGTTGCAATTATTCTTTTTATACGATGGAAAGACTGTTGTATCTATAGAGTATTTTATGCTTCTGGCGTTGACTTCTAAGGCCCTAACTATTCGATCTAGTGGAGCAACGCCCCAGAATGAAGCCTAGGTTGCCCGGAACGTAGAAATGACCATAACCTTACCACTGGTTGCAATTATTCCTGTAATACGATGGAAAAGGTGTTGTATTTATATTGTATTTTATGCTTCTGGCGTTGGCTTCCTAGGCCCTAACTATACGATCCAGTGGAGCAACGCCCTAGTGTGAAGCCTAGGTTGCCCGGAACTTAGAAATGACCATAACTTTCACTCCGGTTGCAATTATTCGTTTTATACAACGGAAAAACTGTTCTCTTTATTTTGTATTTTATGCTTCGGGCGTGGACTTCCAATGCCCTAACTATTCGATCTGGTGGAGCAACGCCCTAGAGTGAAGCCTAGGTTGCCCAGAACGTAGATATTACCTTAACTTTCAAACTGGTTGCTATTATTCGTTTTATACGACGGAAAAACTGTTGCAGTTATATTCTATTTTATGCTTCTGGCGCTGACTTCTCAGGCCCCAACTATTCGATCTGGCGGAGCAACGCCCTACAGTGAAGCCTAGGTTGCCCGAAACGTAGAAATGACTATCACTTTCACACTGGTTGCAATTATTCCTGTTATACGATGGACAAACAGTTGCATTTTTATTGTACTTTATGCTTCTGGCGTTGACTTCCAAGGCCCTACGTATTCGATCTGGTGGAGCAATGCCTCAGAGTTAAATCTAGGATGCCCGAAACGTCGAAATGACCATAACCTTAACACTGGTTGCAATTATCCCTTTTATACGATGGAAAAACTGTTGTAGTTTTATTGTATTTTATGCTTCAGGCGTTGAATTCATAGGCCCTAACTATTCGATCTGGTGGAGCAACGCCCTAGAGTGAAGCCTCGGTTGCCCGGAACGTAGATGTGACCATTACTTTCTCACTGTTTGCAATTATTCATTCTTTACGTTGGATAAGCTGTTGTATTTATATTGTATTTTATGCTTCTGGCGTTGACTGCTAAGGTCGTAGCTATTAGATGTGGTGGAGCAACGCCCTAGAGTCAAGCCTAGGTTGCCCGGAACGTAGATATGACCATAACTTTCACAGCGGTTGCAATTATTCATGCTATACGGTAGAAATACTGTTGCATTTTTATTGTATTTTCTGCTTCTGGCTTTGACTCCTAAGGTCCTAGCTATTCCATCTGGTGGGGCAACATCCAAGGGTGTAGCCTATGTTGCCCAGAACGTAGAAATGACCATCACTTTCACACTGATAGCAATTATTCGTTTTATTCAATGGAAAAACTGTTGTATTTATATTGTACTTTATGCTTCTGGCGTTTACTTCTAAGGCCGCAGCTATTCGATGTAGTTGAGCAACGCCCTAGACTGAAGCCTAGGTTGCCCGGAACGTAGAAATGACCATTACCTTCACACTGGTTGCAATTATTCGTTTTATACGATGGAAAAACTGTTGTATTTATTTTGCATTTGGTGCTTCTGGCGCTGACTTCTTAGGCCCTAACTATTGGATTTGGTGGACCAACACCCTAGAGTGGAGCCTAGGTTGCCCGGAACGTAGAAATGACCATCACCTTCACTCTGGTTGCAAATATTCCTGTTATTCGATGGAAAAACAGTTGTACCTTTATTGTATTTTATGCTTCGGGCGTTGACTTCTAAGACCCTAACTATTCGATCTGGTGGAGCAGCGCCCTAGAGTAAAGCCTAGGTTGCCCGAAACGTAGAAATGACCATTTCCTTCACGCTTGTTGCAATTATTCCTGCTATACGATGGAAAAACTGTTGTATCTTTATTGTATTTTATGCTTCGGGCGTTAACTTCCAAGACCCTAGCCATTCGATCTGGTGGAGCAACGCCCTAGAGTCAAGCTGAGGTTGCCCGGAACGTGGATATAACCATCACTTTCACAGTGGTTGCAATTTTTCGTTTTATGCGATGGAAAGAATGTTGTTTTATTTTGTATTTTATGCTTCTGGCGTTGACTTCTGAGGCCCTAACTCTTCGATCTGGTGGATCAATGCCTCAGAGTTAATTCTAGGATGCCTGAAACGTCGAAATGTTCATTACTTTCACACTGGTTGCAATTATTCATGTTATACGGTAGAGATACTGTTGCATTTTTTTTTATTTTCTGCTTCCGGCTTTGACTTCTAAGGTCCTAGCTATTGGGTCTGGTGGGGCAACGTCCAAGAGTGAAGCCTATGTTTCCCGGAACGTAGAAATGACAATTACTTTCACACTGATTGCAATTATTCGTTTTATTCAATAGAAAAACTGTTGTATTTATATTGTATTGTATGCTTCTGGCGTCGACTTCTAAGGCCCTAGCTACTCAATATGGTGGGGTAACGTCCAAGAGTGAACCCTATGTTGCCCGGAAAGTAGAAATGCCCACAACTTTCACACTGGTTGCAATTATCCGTTTTATAAAATGGAAAAACTGTTGTATTTATTGTGTATTTTATGCCTCTGGCGTTGACTTCTAAGGCCGTGGCTATTCGATCTGGTGGAGCAACGCCCTAGAGCGGAGCCTAGGTTGACCGGGACCTAGAAATGACTATCACTTTCACACTGGGTGCAATTATTCCTGTTATACGATGGACAAACTGTTGCATTTTTATTGTACTTTATGCTTCTGGCGTTGACTTCCAAGGCCCTACGTATTCGATCTGGTGGAGCAATGCCTCAGAGTTAAATCTAGGATGACCGAAACGTCGAAATGATCATTGCTTTCACACTGATTGCAATTATTCATTCTATATGATGGAAAAACTGTTCCATTTTTATTGTATTTTATGCTTCTGGCGTTGACTTCTTAGGCCCTAACTATTCGATCTGGTGGAACAACGCCCTAGAGTGAAGCCTGTGTTGCCCGGAACGTAGAAATGGCCTTTACTTTCACACTGGTTGCAATTATTCGTTTTATACGATGGAAAAACTGTTGTATTTATATTGTATTTTATGCTTCTGGCGTTCACTTCTTAGGCCCTAACTATTCGATCTGGTGGAACAACGCCCTAGGGTGAAGCCTAGGTGGCCCGGAACGTAGAAATGACCATAACTTTTACACTGGTAACAATTATTCGTTTTATACAATGGAAAAACTGTTCTATTTATTTTGTATTTTATGCTTCGGCGTTGACTTCTAAGGCCCTGACTATTCAATCTGTTGGAGCAACGCCCTAGAGTGAAGCCTAGGTTGCTCGGAATGTAGAAATGACCATAGCTTTCACACTGGTTGCAATTATTCGTTTTATACGATGGAAAAACTGTTGTATTTATATTGTATTTTATGCTTCTGGCGTTCACTTCTTAGGCCCTAACTATTCGATCTGGTGGAACAACGCCCTAGTGTGAAGCCTAGGTTGCTCGGAATACAGAAATGACCATAACTTTCACACTGGTTGCAATTATTCGTTTTCTACGATGGAAAAACTGTTGTATTTATATTGTATTTTAGGCTTCAGCGTTCACTTCTTAAGGCCTAACTATTCGATCTGATGGAACAATGCCCTAGGGTGAAGCCTAGGTTGCCCGGAACGTAGAAATGACCATCACTTTCAAACTGGTTGCAATTATTCGTTTTATACGATGGAAAAACTGTTGTATTTATATTGTATTTAATGCTTGTGGCGTTCACTTCTTAGGCCCTAACTGTTTGATCTGGTGAAGCAACGCCCTAGAGTGAAGCCTAGGTTGCCCGGAACGTAGAAGTGACAATTACTTTCACACTGTTTGCAATTATTCCTTTTATACGATGCAAAAGCTGTTGTATTTATATCGTACTTTATGCTTCTGGCGCTGACTTCTAAGGCCCTGACTATTCAACCTGTTGGAGCAACGCCCTAGAGTGAAGCCTAGGATGCTCGGAATGTAGAAATGACCATAGCTTTCACACTGGTTGCAATTATTCGTTTTATACGATGGAAAAGCTGTTGTATTTATATTGTATTTTATGCTTCTGGCGTTCACTTCTTAGGCCCTAGCTATTCGATCTAGTGGAGCAACGCCCTAGAGTGAAGCCTAGGTTGCCCGGAACGTAGAAATGACCATCACTTTCAAACTTTTTGCAATTAATCCCGTTATATGATGGAAAAGCTGTTGTATTTTTATTGCATTTTATGCTTCGGGCGTTGACTTCTAAGGCCCTGACTATACAATCTGTTGGAGCAACGCCCTAGAGTGAAGCCTAGGTTGCTCGGAATGTAGAAATGACCATAGCTTTCACACTGGTTGCAATTATTCGTTTTATACGATGGAAAAACTGTTGTATTTATATTGTATTTTATGCTTCTGGCGTTCACTTCTTAGGCCCTAACTATTCGATCTGGTGGAGCAACGCCCTAGGGTGAAGCCTAGGTGGCCCGGAACGTAGAAATGACCATAACTTTTACACTGGTAACAATTATTCGTTTTATACAATGGAAAAACTGTTCTATTTATTTTGTATTTTAAGCTTCGGGCGTTGACTTCTAAGGCCCTGACTATTCAATCTGTTGGAGCAACGCCCTAGAGTGAAGCCTAGGTTGCTCGGAATGTAGAAATGACCATAGCTTTCACACTGGTTGCAATTATTCGTTTTATACGATGGAAAAGCTGTTGTATTTATATTGTATTTTATGCTTCTGGCGTTCACTTCTTAGGCCCTAACTATTCGATCTGGTGGAACAACGCCCTTGGGTGAAGCCTAGGTTGCCCGGAACGTAGAAATGACCATAACTTTTGCACTGGTAGCAATTATTCGTTTTATACGATGGAAAAACTGTTGTATTTATATTGTTTTTTATGCTTCTGGCGTTGACTTCTTAGGTCCTAACTATTCGATCTGGTGGAGCAATGCCTCAGAGTTAAGTCTAGGATGCCCGAAACGCCGAAATGATCATTACTTTCACTCTTGTTGCAATTATTCCTGTTATACGATGAAAAGACCGTTGTATTTTTATTGTATTTAATGCTTCAGGTGTAGGCTTCTAAGGCCGTAGCTATTCGATATGGTGGAGCACCGCCCTAGAGTGAAGCCTAGGTTGCTCGGAATACAGAAATGACCATAACTTTCACACTGGTTGCAATTATTCGTTTTCTACGATGGAAAAACTGTTGTATTTATATTGTATTTTAGGCTTCAGCGTTCACTTCTTAAGGCCTAACTATTCGATCTGATGGAACAATGCCCTAGGGTGAAGCCTAGGTTGCCCGGAACGTAAAAATGACCATAACTTTTACACTGGTACCAATTATTCGTTTTATACAATGGAAAAACTGTTCTATTTATTTTGTATTTTATGCTTCGGGCGTTGACATCTTTGGCCCTAACAATTCGATCTGGTGGAGCAACGCCCTAGAGTGAAGCCTAGGTTCCCTGGAACGTACAAGTGACCATCACTTTCACACGGGTTGCAATTATTCCTGTTATACGATGGAAAGTCTGTTGTATTTTTATTGCATTTTATGCTTCGGGCGTTGACTTCTAAGGCCCTAACTATTCAATCTGTTGGAGCTACGCCCTAGAGTGAAGCCTAGGTTGTTCGGAATGTAGATATGACCATAACTTTCACACTGGTTGCAATTATTCGTTTTATACGATGGAAAAACTGTTGTATTTATATTGTATTTTATGCTTCTGGCGTTCACTTCTTAGGCCCTAACTATTCGTTCTGGTGGAACAACGCCCTAGGGTGAAGCCTAGGTTGCCCGGAACGTAGAAATGACCATAACTTTTACACTGGTACCAACTATTCGTTTTATACAATGGAAAAACTGTTGTATTTATATTGTATTTTATGCTTCTGGCGTTGACTTCTTAGGCCCTAACTATTCCATCTGGTGGAACAACGCCCTAGGGTGAAGTCTAGGTTGCCCGGAAAGTAGAAATGACCATAACTTTCACACTGGTAGCAATTATTCGTTTTATACGATGGAAAAACTGTTCTATTTATTTTATACTTTATGCTTCGGGCGTTGACTTCTATGGCCCTAACTATTCGATCTGGTAGAGCAACGCCCTAGAGTGAAGCCTAGGTTGCCCGGAACGCAGAAATGACCATTACTTGCACAGTGTTTGCAATTATTCATTTTATACGATGGCGAAGCTGTTGTATTTATATTGTATTTTATGCTTCCGGCGTTCACTTCTAACGCCGTAGCTATCAGATGTGGAGCAGCAACGCCCTAGAGTGACGCGTAGATTGCCAGGCACGCAGAAATGACCATTACATTCACAATGTTCGCAATCATTCATTTTATACGATGGAAAAACTGTTGTACTTATATCGTATATTATTCTTCTGGCGTTAACTTCTTAGGCCCTAACTATTTCATCTGGTGGAGCACCGCCCTAGAGTGAAGCCAAGGTTGCCCGGAACGTAGACCATACCATCACCTTCACACTGGTGGTAAATATTCCTGTTATGCGATGGAAAAACTCTTGCATCTTTATTGTATTTTATGCTTCGGGTGTTGACCTCTAAGGCCCTAACTATTCGATCTGGTGGAGCAACGCCCTCGAGTGAAGCCTAGGTTGCCCGTAACGTAGAAATGACCATAACTTTCACACTGGTTGCTATTATCCGTTGTAAACGATGGAAAAGCTGTTCTATTTATATTGCATTTTATGCTCCTGGCATTGAATTCTAAGTCCCTAGCTATTCGATCGGGTGGACCAACGCCCTAGAGTGAAGCCTAGGTTGCCCGGAACGTAGAAATGACCATTACTTGCACAGTGTTTGCAATTATTCCTTTTATACGATGGAAAAGCTGTTGTATTTACATTGTATTTTATGCTTCTGTCGTTCACTTCTTAGGCCCTAACTATTCGATCTGGTGGAACAACGCCCTAGGGTGAAGCCTAGGTTGCCCGGAACGTAGAAATGACCATCACTTTCAAACTGGTTGCAATTAATCCTGTTATACGATGGAAAAACTGTTGTATTTTTATTGCATTTTATGCTTCGGGCGTTGACTTCTAAGCCCCAAACTATTCAATCTGTTGGAGCAACGCCCTAGAGTGAAGCCTGTGTTGCCCGGAACGTAGAAATGGCCTTTACTTTCACACTGGTTGCAATTATTCGTTTTATACGATGGAAAAACTGTTGTATTTATATTGTATTTTATGCTTCTGGCGTTCACTTCTTAGGCCCTAACTATTCGATCTGGTGGAACAACGCCCTAGGGTGAAGCCTAGGTGGCCCGGAACGTAGAAATGACCATAACTTTTACACTGGTAACAATTATTCGTTTTATACAATGGAAAAACTGTTCTATTTATTTTGTATTTTATGCTTCGGCGTTGACTTCTAAGGCCCTGACTATTCAATCTGTTGGAGCAACGCCCTAGAGTGAAGCCTAGGTTGCTCGGAATGTAGAAATGACCATAGCTTTCACACTGGTTGCAATTATTCGTTTTATACGATGGAAAAACTGTTGTATTTATATTGTATTTTATGCTTCTGGCGTTCACTTCTTAGGCCCTAACTATTCGATCTGGTGGAACAACGCCCTAGTGTGAAGCCTAGGTTGCTCGGAATACAGAAATGACCATAACTTTCACACTGGTTGCAATTATTCGTTTTCTACGATGGAAAAACTGTTGTATTTATATTGTATTTTAGGCTTCAGCGTTCACTTCTTAAGGCCTAACTATTCGATCTGATGGAACAATGCCCTAGGGTGAAGCCTAGGTTGCCCGGAACGTAGAAATGACCATCACTTTCAAACTGGTTGCAATTATTCGTTTTATACGATGGAAAAACTGTTGTATTTATATTGTATTTAATGCTTGTGGCGTTCACTTCTTAGGCCCTAACTGTTTGATCTGGTGAAGCAACGCCCTAGAGTGAAGCCTAGGTTGCCCGGAACGTAGAAGTGACAATTACTTTCACACTGTTTGCAATTATTCCTTTTATACGATGCAAAAGCTGTTGTATTTATATCGTACTTTATGCTTCTGGCGTTGACTTCTAAGGCCCTGACTATTCAACCTGTTGGAGCAACGCCCTAGAGTGAAGCCTAGGATGCTCGGAATGTAGAAATGACCATAGCTTTCACACTGGTTGCAATTATTCGTTTTATACGATGGAAAAGCTGTTGTATTTATATTGTATTTTATGCTTCTGGCGTTCACTTCTTAGGCCCTAGCTATTCGATCTAGTGGAGCAACGCCCTAGAGTGAAGCCTAGGTTGCCCGGAACGTAGAAATGACCATCACTTTCAAACTTTTTGCAATTAATCCCGTTATATGATGGAAAAACTGTTGTATTTTTATTGCATTTTATGCTTCGGGCGTTGACTTCTAAGGCCCTGACTATACAATCTGTTGGAGCAACGCCCTAGAGTGAAGCCTAGGTTGCTCGGAATGTAGAAATGACCATAGCTTTCACACTGGTTGCAATTATTCGTTTTATACGATGGAAAAACTGTTGTATTTATATTGTATTTTATGCTTCTGGCGTTCACTTCTTAGGCCCTAACTATTCGATCTGGTGGAGCAACGCCCTAGGGTGAAGCCTAGGTGGCCCGGAACGTAGAAATGACCATAACTTTTACACTGGTAACAATTATTCGTTTTATACAATGGAAAAACTGTTCTATTTATTTTGTATTTTAAGCTTCGGGCGTTGACTTCTAAGGCCCTGACTATTCAATCTGTTGGAGCAACGCCCTAGAGTGAAGCCTAGGTTGCTCGGAATGTAGAAATGACCATAGCTTTCACACTGGTTGCAATTATTCGTTTTATACGATGGAAAAGCTGTTGTATTATATTGTATTTTATGCTTCTGGCGTTCACTTCTTAGGCCCTAACTATTCGATCTGGTGGAACAACGCCCTTGGGTGAAGCCTAGGTTGCCCGGAACGTAGAAATGACCATAACTTTTGCACTGGTAGCAATTATTCGTTTTATACGATGGAAAAACTGTTGTATTTATATTGTTTTTTATGCTTCTGGCGTTGACTTCTTAGGTCCTAACTATTCGATCTGGTGGAGCAATGCCTCAGAGTTAAGTCTAGGATGCCCGAAACGCCGAAATGATCATTACTTTCACTCTTGTTGCAATTATTCCTGTTATACGATGAAAAGACCGTTGTATTTTTATTGTATTTAATGCTTCAGGCGTAGGCTTCTAAGGCCGTAGCTATTCGATATGGTGGAGCACCGCCCTAGAGTGAAGCCTAGGTTGCTCGGAATACAGAAATGACCATAACTTTCACACTGGTTGCAATTATTCGTTTTCTACGATGGAAAAACTGTTGTATTTATATTGTATTTTAGGCTTCAGCGTTCACTTCTTAAGGCCTAACTATTCGATCTGATGGAACAATGCCCTAGGGTGAAGCCTAGGTTGCCCGGAACGTAAAAATGACCATAACTTTTACACTGGTACCAATTATTCGTTTTATACAATGGAAAAACTGTTCTATTTTTTTGTATTTTATGCTTCGGGCGTTGACATCTTTGGCCCTAACAATTCGATCTGGTGGAGCAACGCCCTAGAGTGAAGCCTAGGTTCCCTGGAACGTACAAGTGACCATCACTTTCACACGGGTTGCAATTATTCCTGTTATACGATGGAAAGTCTGTTGTATTTTTATTGCATTTTATGCTTCGGGCGTTGACTTCTAAGGCCCTAACTATTCAATCTGTTGGAGCTACGCCCTAGAGTGAAGCCTAGGTTGTTCGGAATGTAGATATGACCATAACTTTCACACTGGTTGCAATTATTCGTTTTATACGATGGAAAAACTGTTGTATTTATATTGTATTTTATGCTTCTGGCGTTCACTTCTTAGGCCCTAACTATTCGTTCTGGTGGAACAACGCCCTAGGGTGAAGCCTAGGTTGCCCGGAACGTAGAAATGACCATAACTTTTACACTGGTACCAACTATTCGTTTTATACAATGGAAAAACTGTTGTATTTATATTGTATTTTATGCTTCTGGCGTTGACTTCTTAGGCCCTAACTATTCCATCTGGTGGAACAACGCCCTAGGGTGAAGTCTAGGTTGCCCGGAAAGTAGAAATGACCATAACTTTCACACTGGTAGCAATTATTCGTTTTATACGATGGAAAAACTGTTCTATTTATTTTATACTTTATGCTTCGGGCGTTGACTTCTATGGCCCTAACTATTCGATCTGGTAGAGCAACGCCCTAGAGTGAAGCCTAGGTTGCCCGGAACGCAGAAATGACCATTACTTGCACAGTGTTTGCAATTATTCATTTTATACGATGGCGAAGCTGTTGTATTTATATTGTATTTTATGCTTCCGGCGTTCACTTCTAACGCCGTAGCTATCAGATGTGGAGCAGCAACGCCCTAGAGTGACGCGTAGATTGCCAGGCACGCAGAAATGACCATTACATTCACAATGTTCGCAATCATTCATTTTATACGATGGAAAAACTGTTGTACTTATATCGTATATTATTCTTCTGGCGTTAACTTCTTAGGCCCTAACTATTTCATCTGGTGGAGCACCGCCCTAGAGTGAAGCCAAGGTTGCCCGGAACGTAGACCATACCATCACCTTCACACTGGTGGTAAATATTCCTGTTATGCGATGGAAAAACTCTTGCATCTTTATTGTATTTTATGCTTCGGGTGTTGACCTCTAAGGCCCTAACTATTCGATCTGGTGGAGCAACGCCCTCGAGTGAAGCCTAGGTTGCCCGTAACGTAGAAATGACCATAACTTTCACACTGGTTGCTATTATCCGTTGTAAACGATGGAAAAGCTGTTCTATTTATATTGCATTTTATGCTCCTGGCATTGAATTCTAAGTCCCTAGCTATTCGATCGGGTGGACCAACGCCCTAGAGTGAAGCCTAGGTTGCCCGGAACGTAGAAATGACCATTACTTGCACAGTGTTTGCAATTATTCCTTTTATACGATGGAAAAGCTGTTGTATTTACATTGTATTTTATGCTTCTGTCGTTCACTTCTTAGGCCCTAACTATTCGATCTGGTGGAACAACGCCCTAGGGTGAAGCCTAGGTTGCCCGGAACGTAGAAATGACCATCACTTTCAAACTGGTTGCAATTAATCCTGTTATACGATGGAAAAACTGTTGTATTTTTATTGCATTTTATGCTTCGGGCGTTGACTTCTAAGCCCCAAACTATTCAATCTGTTGGAGCAACGCCCTAGAGTGAAGCCTGTGTTGCCCGGAACGTAGAAATGACCATAACCTTAACACTGGTTGCAATTATCCCTTTTATACGATGGAAAAACTGTTGTAGTTTTATTGTATTTTATGCTTCAGGCGTTGAATTCATAGGCCCTAACTATTCGATCTGGTGGAGCAACGCCCTAGAGTGAAGCCTCGGTTGCCCGGAACGTAGATGTGACCATTACTTTCTCACTGTTTGCAATTATTCATTCTTTACGTTGGATAAGCTGTTGTATTTATATTGTATTTTATGCTTCTGGCGTTGACTGCTAAGGTCGTAGCTATTAGATGTGGTGGAGCAACGCCCTAGAGTCAAGCCTAGGTTGCCCGGAACGTAGAAATAACCATAACTTTTACACTGGTAGCAATTATTCGTTTTATACGATGGAAAAACTGTTGTATTTATATTGTATTTAATGCTTGTGGCGTTCACTTCTTAGGCCCTAACTGTTTGATCTGGTGAAGCAACGCCCTAGAGTGCAGCCTAGGTTGCCCGGTACGTAGAAATGACCATAAGTTTCATACTGGTTGCAATTAATCGTTTTATACGATGGAAAAACTGTTGTATTTATATTGTATTTTATGCTTGTGGCGTTGACTTCTAAGGCCCTAATTATTCGAATTGGTGGAGCAATGCCTCAGAGTTAAGTCTAGGATCCCCGAAACGCCGAAATGATCATTACCTTCACGCTTGTTGCAATTATTCCTGTTATACGATGATAAGACTGTTGTATTTTTATTGTATTTTATGCTTCAGGCGTGGACTTCTGAGGCCGTAGCTATTCGATGTGGTGGAGCAACGCCCTAGGGTGAAGCCTAGGTTGCCCGGAACGTAGAAATGACCATTATTTTCACACTGTTTGCAAATATTCCTTTTATACGATGGAAAAGCTGTTGTATTTATATCGTATTTTATGCTTCTGGCGTTGACTTCTAAGGCCCTAGCTATTCGATCTAGTGGAGTAACGCCCTAGAGTGAAGCATAGGTTTCCCGGAACGTAGAAATGACCATCACTTTCAAGCTGGTTGCAATTAATCCTGTTATATGATGGAAAAATCTTTGTATTTTTATTGCATTTTTTGCTTCGGGCGTTGACTTCTAAGGCCCTGACTATACAATCTGTTGGAGCAACTCCCTAGAGTGAAGCCTAGGTTGCTCGGAATGTAGAAATGACCATAGCTTTCACACTGGTTGCAATTATTCGTTTTATACGATGGAAAAACTGTTGTATTTATATTGTATTTTATGCTTCTGGCGTTCACTTCTTAGGCCCTAACTATTCGATCTGGTGGAACAACGCCCTAGGGTGAAGCCTAGGTGGCCCGGAACGTAGAAATGACCATAACTTTTACACTGGTAACAATTATTCGTTTTATACAATGGAAAAACTGTTCTATTTATTTTGTATTTTATGCTTCGGGCGTTGACTTCTAAGGCCCTGACTATTCAATCTGTTGGAGCAACGCCCTAGAGTGAAGCCTAGGTTGCTCGGAATGTAGAAATGACCATAGCTTTCACACTGGTTGCAATTATTCGTTTTATACGATGGAAAAACTGTTGTATTTATATTGTATTTTATGCTTCTGGCGTTCACTTCTTAGGCCCTAACTATTCGATCTGGTGGAACAACGCCCTAGTGTGAAGCCTAGGTTGCTCGGAATACAGAAATGACCATAACTTTCACACTGGTTGCAATTATTCGTTTTCTACGATGGAAAAACTGTTGTATTTATATTGTATTTTAGGCTTCAGCGTTCACTTCTTAAGGCCTAACTATTCGATCTGATGGAACAATGCCCTAGGGTGAAGCCTAGGTTGCCCGGAACGTAGAAATGACCATCACTTTCAAACTGGTTGCAATTATTCGTTTTATACGATGGAAAAACTGTTGTATTTATATTGTATTTAATGCTTGTGGCGTTCACTTCTTAGGCCCTAACTGTTTGATCTGGTGAAGCAACGCCCTAGAGTGAAGCCTAGGTTGCCCGGAACGTAGAAGTGACAATTACTTTCACACTGTTTGCAATTATTCCTTTTATACGATGCAAAAGCTGTTGTATTTATATCGTACTTTATGCTTCTGGCGTTGACTTCTAAGGCCCTGACTATTCAACCTGTTGGAGCAACGCCCTAGAGTGAAGCCTAGGATGCTCGGAATGTAGAAATGACCATAGCTTTCACACTGGTTGCAATTATTCGTTTTATACGATGGAAAAGCTGTTGTATTTATATTGTATTTTATGCTTCTGGCGTTCACTTCTTAGGCCCTAGCTATTCGATCTAGTGGAGCAACGCCCTAGAGTGAAGCCTAGGTTGCCCGGAACGTAGAAATGACCATCACTTTCAAACTTTTTGCAATTAATCCCGTTATATGATGGAAAAACTGTTGTATTTTTATTGCATTTTATGCTTCGGGCGTTGACTTCTAAGGCCCTGACTATACAATCTGTTGGAGCAACGCCCTAGAGTGAAGCCTAGGTTGCTCGGAATGTAGAAATGACCATAGCTTTCACACTGGTTGCAATTATTCGTTTTATACGATGGAAAAACTGTTGTATTTATATTGTATTTTATGCTTCTGGCGTTCACTTCTTAGGCCCTAACTATTCGATCTGGTGGAGCAACGCCCTAGGGTGAAGCCTAGGTGGCCCGGAACGTAGAAATGACCATAACTTTTACACTGGTAACAATTATTCGTTTTATACAATGGAAAAACTGTTCTATTTATTTTGTATTTTAAGCTTCGGGCGTTGACTTCTAAGGCCCTGACTATTCAATCTGTTGGAGCAACGCCCTAGAGTGAAGCCTAGGTTGCTCGGAATGTAGAAATGACCATAGCTTTCACACTGGTTGCAATTATTCGTTTTATACGATGGAAAAGCTGTTGTATTTATATTGTATTTTATGCTTCTGGCGTTCACTTCTTAGGCCCTAACTATTCGATCTGGTGGAACAACGCCCTTGGGTGAAGCCTAGGTCGCCCGGAACATAGAAATGACCATAACTTTTGCACTGGTAGCAATTATTCGTTTTATACGATGGAAAAACTGTTGTATTTATATTGTTTTTTATGCTTCTGGCGTTGACTTCTTAGGTCCTAACTATTCGATCTGGTGGAGCAATGCCTCAGAGTTAAGTCTAGGATGCCCCAAACGCCGAAATGATCATTACTTTCACTCTTGTTGCAATTATTCCTGTTATACGATGAAAAGACCGTTGTATTTTTATTGTATTTAATGCTTCAGGCGTAGGCTTCTAAGGCCGTAGCTATTCGATATGGTGGAGCACCGCCCTAGAGTGAAGCCTAGGTTGCTCGGAATACAGAAATGACCATAACTTTCACACTGGTTGCAATTATTCGTTTTCTACGATGGAAAAACTGTTGTATTTATATTGTATTTTAGGCTTCAGCGTTCACTTCTTAAGGCCTAACTATTCGATCTGATGGAACAATGCCCTAGGGTGAAGCCTAGGTGGCCCGGAACGTAGAAATGACCATAACTTTTACACTGGTAACAATTATTCGTTTTATACAATGGAAAAACTGTTCTATTTATTTTGTATTTTAAGCTTCGGGCGTTGACTTCTAAGGCCCTGACTATTCAATCTGTTGGAGCAACGCCCTAGAGTGAAGCCTAGGTTGCTCGGAATGTAGAAATGACCATAGCTTTCACACTGGTTGCAATTATTCGTTTTATACGATGGAAAAGCTGTTGTATTTATATTGTATTTTATGCTTGTGGCGTTGACTTCTAAGGCCCTAATTATTCGAATTGGTGGAGCAATGCCTCAGAGTTAAGTCTAGGATCCCCGAAACGCCGAAATGATCATTACTTTCACTCTTGTTGCAATTATTCCTGTTATACGATGAAAAGACCGTTGTATTTTTATTGTATTTAATGCTTCAGGCGTAGGCTTCTAAGGCCGTAGCTATTCGATATGGTGGAGCAACGCCCTAGAGTCAAGCCTAGGTTGCCCGGAACGTAGAAATAACCATAACTTTTACACTGGTAGCAATTATTCGTTTTATACGATGGAAAAACTGTTGTATTTATATTGTATTTAATGCTTGTGGCGTTCACTTCTTAGGCCCTAACTGTTTGATCTGGTGAAGCAACGCCCTAGAGTGCAGCCTAGGTTGCCCGGTACGTAGAAATGACCATAAGTTTCATACTGGTTGCAATTAATCGTTTTATACGATGGAAAAACTGTTGTATTTATATTGTATTTTATGCTTGTGGCGTTGACTTCTAAGGCCCTAATTATTCGAATTGGTGGAGCAATGCCTCAGAGTTAAGTCTAGGATCCCCGAAACGCCGAAATGATCATTACCTTCACGCTTGTTGCAATTATTCCTGTTATACGATGATAAGACTGTTGTATTTTTATTGTATTTTATGCTTCAGGCGTGGACTTCTGAGGCCGTAGCTATTCGATGTGGTGGAGCAACGCCCTAGGGTGAAGCCTAGGTTGCCCGGAACGTAGAAATGACCATTATTTTCACACTGTTTGCAAATATTCCTTTTATACGATGGAAAAGCTGTTGTATTTATATCGTATTTTATGCTTCTGGCGTTGACTTCTAAGGCCCTAGCTATTCGATCTAGTGGAGTAACGCCCTAGAGTGAAGCATAGGTTTCCCGGAACGTAGAAATGACCATCACTTTCAAGCTGGTTGCAATTAATCCTGTTATATGATGGAAAAATCTTTGTATTTTTATTGCATTTTTTGCTTCGGGCGTTGACTTCTAAGGCCCTGACTATACAATCTGTTGGAGCAACTCCCTAGAGTGAAGCCTAGGTTGCTCGGAATGTAGAAATGACCATAGCTTTCACACTGGTTGCAATTATTCGTTTTATACGATGGAAAAACTGTTGTATTTATATTGTATTTTATGCTTCTGGCGTTCACTTCTTAGGCCCTAACTATTCGATCTGGTGGAACAACGCCCTAGGGTGAAGCCTAGGTGGCCCGGAACGTAGAAATGACCATAACTTTTACACTGGTAACAATTAATCGTTTTATACAATGGAAAAACTGTTCTATTTATTTTGTATTTTATGCTTCGGGCGTTGACTTCTAAGGCCCTGACTATTCAATCTGTTGGAGCAACGCCCTAGAGTGAAGCCTAGGTTGCTCGGAATGTAGAAATGACCATAGCTTTCACACTGGTTGCAATTATTCGTTTTATACGATGGAAAAACTGTTGTATTTATATTGTATTTTATGCTTCTGGCGTTCACTTCTTAGGCCCTAACTATTCGATCTGGTGGAACAACGCCCTAGTGTGAAGCCTAGGTTGCTCGGAATACAGAAATGACCATAACTTTCACACTGGTTGCAATTATTCGTTTTCTACGATGGAAAAACTGTTGTATTTATATTGTATTTTAGGCTTCAGCGTTCACTTCTTAAGGCCTAACTATTCGATCTGATGGAACAATGCCCTAGGGTGAAGCCTAGGTTGCCCGGAACGTAGAAATGACCATCACTTTCAAACTGGTTGCAATTATTCGTTTTATACGATGGAAAAACTGTTGTATTTATATTGTATTTAATGCTTGTGGCGTTCACTTCTTAGGCCCTAACTGTTTGATCTGGTGAAGCAACGCCCTAGAGTGAAGCCTAGGTTGCCCGGAACGTAGAAGTGACAATTACTTTCACACTGTTTGCAATTATTCCTTTTATACGATGCAAAAGCTGTTGTATTTATATCGTACTTTATGCTTCTGGCGTTGACTTCTAAGGCCCTGACTATTCAACCTGTTGGAGCAACGCCCTAGAGTGAAGCCTAGGATGCTCGGAATGTAGAAATGACCATAGCTTTCACACTGGTTGCAATTATTCGTTTTATACGATGGAAAAGCTGTTGTATTTATATTGTATTTTATGCTTCTGGCGTTCACTTCTTAGGCCCTAGCTATTCGATCTAGTGGAGCAACGCCCTAGAGTGAAGCCTAGGTTGCCCGGAACGTAGAAATGACCATCACTTTCAAACTTTTTGCAATTAATCCCGTTATATGATGGAAAAACTGTTGTATTTTTATTGCATTTTATGCTTCGGGCGTTGACTTCTAAGGCCCTGACTATACAATCTGTTGGAGCAACGCCCTAGAGTGAAGCCTAGGTTGCTCGGAATGTAGAAATGACCATAGCTTTCACACTGGTTGCAATTATTCGTTTTATACGATGGAAAAACTGTTGTATTTATATTGTATTTTATGCTTCTGGCGTTCACTTCTTAGGCCCTAACTATTCGATCTGGTGGAGCAACGCCCTAGGGTGAAGCCTAGGTGGCCCGGAACGTAGAAATGACCATAACTTTTACACTGGTAACAATTATTCGTTTTATACAATGGAAAAACTGTTCTATTTATTTTGTATTTTAAGCTTCGGGCGTTGACTTCTAAGGCCCTGACTATTCAATCTGTTGGAGCAACGCCCTAGAGTGAAGCCTAGGTTGCTCGGAATGTAGAAATGACCATAGCTTTCACACTGGTTGCAATTATTCGTTTTATACGATGGAAAAGCTGTTGTATTTATATTGTATTTTATGCTTCTGGCGTTCACTTCTTAGGCCCTAACTATTCGATCTGGTGGAACAACGCCCTTGGGTGAAGCCTAGGTCGCCCGGAACATAGAAATGACCATAACTTTTGCACTGGTAGCAATTATTCGTTTTATACGATGGAAAAACTGTTGTATTTATATTGTTTTTTATGCTTCTGGCGTTGACTTCTTAGGTCCTAACTATTCGATCTGGTGGAGCAATGCCTCAGAGTTAAGTCTAGGATGCCCCAAACGCCGAAATGATCATTACTTTCACTCTTGTTGCAATTATTCCTGTTATACGATGAAAAGACCGTTGTATTTTTATTGTATTTAATGCTTCAGGCGTAGGCTTCTAAGGCCGTAGCTATTCGATATGGTGGAGCACCGCCCTAGAGTGAAGCCTAGGTTGCTCGGAATACAGAAATGACCATAACTTTCACACTGGTTGCAATTATTCGTTTTCTACGATGGAAAAACTGTTGTATTTATATTGTATTTTAGGCTTCAGCGTTCACTTCTTAAGGCCTAACTATTCGATCTGATGGAACAATGCCCTAGGGTGAAGCCTAGGTGGCCCGGAACGTAGAAATGACCATAACTTTTACACTGGTAACAATTATTCGTTTTATACAATGGAAAAACTGTTCTATTTATTTTGTATTTTAAGCTTCGGGCGTTGACTTCTAAGGCCCTGACTATTCAATCTGTTGGAGCAACGCCCTAGAGTGAAGCCTAGGTTGCTCGGAATGTAGAAATGACCATAGCTTTCACACTGGTTGCAATTATTCGTTTTATACGATGGAAAAGCTGTTGTATTTATATTGTATTTTATGCTTCTGGCGTTCACTTCTTAGGCCCTAACTATTCGATCTGGTGGAACAACGCCCTTGGGTGAAGCCTAGGTCGCCCGGAACATAGAAATGACCATAACTTTTGCACTGGTAGCAATTATTCGTTTTATACGATGGAAAAACTGTTGTATTTATATTGTATTTTATGCTTGTGGCGTTGACTTCTAAGGCCCTAATTATTCGAATTGGTGGAGCAATGCCTCAGAGTTAAGTCTAGGATCCCCGAAACGCCGAAATGATCATTACCTTCACGCTTGTTGCAATTATTCCTGTTATACGATGATAAGACTGTTGTATTTTTATTGTATTTTATGCTTCAGGCGTGGACTTCTGAGGCCGTAGCTATTCGATGTGGTGGAGCAACGCCCTAGGGTGAAGCCTAGGTTGCCCGGAACGTAGAAATGACCATTATTTTCACACTGTTTGCAAATATTCCTTTTATACGATGGAAAAGCTGTTGTATTTATATCGTATTTTATGCTTCTGGCGTTGACTTCTAAGGCCCTAGCTATTCGATCTAGTGGAGTAACGCCCTAGAGTGAAGCATAGGTTTCCCGGAACGTAGAAATGACCATCACTTTCAAGCTGGTTGCAATTAATCCTGTTATATGATGGAAAAATCTTTGTATTTTTATTGCATTTTTTGCTTCGGGCGTTGACTTCTAAGGCCCTGACTATACAATCTGTTGGAGCAACTCCCTAGAGTGAAGCCTAGGTTGCTCGGAATGTAGAAATGACCATAGCTTTCACACTGGTTGCAATTATTCGTTTTATACGATGGAAAAACTGTTGTATTTATATTGTATTTTATGCTTCTGGCGTTCACTTCTTAGGCCCTAACTATTCGATCTGGTGGAACAACGCCCTAGGGTGAAGCCTAGGTGGCCCGGAACGTAGAAATGACCATAACTTTTACACTGGTAACAATTATTCGTTTTATACAATGGAAAAACTGTTCTATTTATTTTGTATTTTATGCTTCGGGCGTTGACTTCTAAGGCCCTGACTATTCAATCTGTTGGAGCAACGCCCTAGAGTGAAGCCTAGGTTGCTCGGAATGTAGAAATGACCATAGCTTTCACACTGGTTGCAATTATTCGTTTTATACGATGGAAAAACTGTTGTATTCATATTGTATTTTATGCTTCTGGCGTTCACTTCTTAGGCCCTAACTATTCGATCTGGTGGAACAACGCCCTAGTGTGAAGCCTAGGTTGCTCGGAATACAGAAATGACCATAACTTTCACACTGGTTGCAATTATTCGTTTTCTACGGTGGAAAAACTGTTGTATTTATATTGTATTTTAGGCTTCAGCGTTCACTTCTTAAGGCCTAACTATTCGATCTGATGGAACAATGCCCTAGGGTGAAGCCTAGGTTGCCCGGAACGTAGAAATGACCATCACTTTCAAACTGGTTGCAATTATTCGTTTTATACGATGGAAAAACTGTTGTATTTATATTGTATTTAATGCTTGTGGCGTTCACTTCTTAGGCCCTAACTGTTTGATCTGGTGAAGCAACGCCCTAGAGTGAAGCCTAGGTTGCCCGGAACGTAGAAGTGACAATTACTTTCACACTGTTTGCAATTATTCCTTTTATACGATGCAAAAGCTGTTGTATTTATATCGTACTTTATGCTTCTGGCGCTGACTTCTAAGGCCCTGACTATTCAACCTGTTGGAGCAACGCCCTAGAGTGAAGCCTAGGATGCTCGGAATGTAGAAATGACCATAGCTTTCACACTGGTTGCAATTATTCGTTTTATACGATGGAAAAGCTGTTGTATTTATATTGTATTTTATGCTTCTGGCGTTCACTTCTTAGGCCCTAGCTATTCGATCTAGTGGAGCAACGCCCTAGAGTGAAGCCTAGGTTGCCCGGAACGTAGAAATGACCATCACTTTCAAACTTTTTGCAATTAATCCCGTTATATGATGGAAAAACTGTTGTATTTTTATTGCATTTTATGCTTCGGGCGTTGACTTCTAAGGCCCTGACTATACAATCTGTTGGAGCAACGCCCTAGAGTGAAGCCTAGGTTGCTCGGAATGTAGAAATGACCATAGCTTTCACACTGGTTGCAATTATTCGTTTTATACGATGGAAAAACTGTTGTATTTATATTGTATTTTATGCTTCTGGCGTTCACTTCTTAGGCCCTAACTATTCGATCTGGTGGAGCAACGCCCTAGGGTGAAGCCTAGGTGGCCCGGAACGTAGAAATGACCATAACTTTTACACTGGTAACAATTATTCGTTTTATACAATGGAAAAACTGTTCTATTTATTTTGTATTTTAAGCTTCGGGCGTTGACTTCTAAGGCCCTGACTATTCAATCTGTTGGAGCAACGCCCTAGAGTGAAGCCTAGGTTGCTCGGAATGTAGAAATGACCATAGCTTTCACACTGGTTGCAATTATTCGTTTTATACGATGGAAAAGCTGTTGTATTTATATTGTATTTTATGCTTCTGGCGTTCACTTCTTAGGCCCTAACTATTCGATCTGGTGGAACAACGCCCTTGGGTGAAGCCTAGGTCGCCCGGAACATAGAAATGACCATAACTTTTGCACTGGTAGCAATTATTCGTTTTATACGATGGAAAAACTGTTGTATTTATATTGTTTTTTATGCTTCTGGCGTTGACTTCTTAGGTCCTAACTATTCGATCTGGTGGAGCAATGCCTCAGAGTTAAGTCTAGGATGCCCCAAACGCCGAAATGATCATTACTTTCACTCTTGTTGCAATTATTCCTGTTATACGATGAAAAGACCGTTGTATTTTTATTGTATTTAATGCTTCAGGCGTAGGCTTCTAAGGCCGTAGCTATTCGATATGGTGGAGCACCGCCCTAGAGTGAAGCCTAGGTTGCTCGGAATACAGAAATGACCATAACTTTCACACTGGTTGCAATTATTCGTTTTCTACGATGGAAAAACTGTTGTATTTATATTGTATTTTAGGCTTCAGCGTTCACTTCTTAAGGCCTAACTATTCGATCTGATGGAACAATGCCCTAGGGTGAAGCCTAGGTTGCCCGGAACGTAAAAATGACCATAACTTTTACACTGGTACCAATTATTCGTTTTATACAATGGAAAAACTGTTCTATTTATTTTGTATTTTATGCTTCGGGCGTTGACATCTTTGGCCCTAACAATTCGATCTGGTGGAGCAACGCCCTAGAGTGAAGCCTAGGTTCCCTGGAACGTACAAGTGACCATCACTTTCACACGGGTTGCAATTATTCCTGTTATACGATGGAAAGTCTGTTGTATTTTTATTGCATTTTATGCTTCGGGCGTTGACTTCTAAGGCCCTAACTATTCAATCTGTTGGAGCTACGCCCTAGAGTGAAGCCTAGGTTGTTCGGAATGTAGATATGACCATAACTTTCACACTGGTTGCAATTATTCGTTTTATACGATGGAAAAACTGTTGTATTTATATTGTATTTTATGCTTCTGGCGTTCACTTCTTAGGCCCTAACTATTCGTTCTGGTGGAACAACGCCCTAGGGTGAAGCCTAGGTTGCCCGGAACGTAGAAATGACCATAACTTTTACACTGGTACCAACTATTCGTTTTATACAATGGAAAAACTGTTGTATTTATATTGTATTTTATGCTTCTGGCGTTGACTTCTTAGGCCCTAACTATTCCATCTGGTGGAACAACGCCCTAGGGTGAAGTCTAGGTTGCCCGGAAAGTAGAAATGACCATAACTTTCACACTGGTAGCAATTATTCGTTTTATACGATGGAAAAACTGTTCTATTTATTTTATACTTTATGCTTCGGGCGTTGACTTCTATGGCCCTAACTATTCGATCTGGTAGAGCAACGCCCTAGAGTGAAGCCTAGGTTGCCCGGAACGCAGAAATGACCATTACTTGCACAGTGTTTGCAATTATTCATTTTATACGATGGCGAAGCTGTTGTATTTATATTGTATTTTATGCTTCCGGCGTTCACTTCTAACGCCGTAGCTATCAGATGTGGAGCAGCAACGCCCTAGAGTGACGCGTAGATTGCCAGGCACGCAGAAATGACCATTACATTCACAATGTTCGCAATCATTCATTTTATACGATGGAAAAACTGTTGTACTTATATCGTATATTATTCTTCTGGCGTTAACTTCTTAGGGCCTAACTATTTCATCTGGTGGAGCACCGCCCTAGAGTGAAGCCAAGGTTGCCCGGAACGTAGACCATACCATCACCTTCACACTGGTGGTAAATATTCCTGTTATGCGATGGAAAAACTCTTGCATCTTTATTGTATTTTATGCTTCGGGTGTTGACCTCTAAGGCCCTAACTATTCGATCTGGTGGAGCAACGCCCTCGAGTGAAGCCTAGGTTGCCCGTAACGTAGAAATGACCATAACTTTCACACTGGTTGCTATTATCCGTTGTAAACGATGGAAAAGCTGTTCTATTTATATTGCATTTTATGCTCCTGGCATTGAATTCTAAGTCCCTAGCTATTCGATCGGGTGGACCAACGCCCTAGAGTGAAGCCTAGGTTGCCCGGAACGTAGAAATGACCATTACTTGCACAGTGTTTGCAATTATTCCTTTTATACGATGGAAAAGCTGTTGTATTTACATTGTATTTTATGCTTCTGTCGTTCACTTCTTAGGCCCTAACTATTCGATCTGGTGGAACAACGCCCTAGGGTGAAGCCTAGGTTGCCCGGAACGTAGAAATGACCATCACTTTCAAACTGGTTGCAATTAATCCTGTTATACGATGGAAAAACTGTTGTATTTTTATTGCATTTTATGCTTCGGGCGTTGACTTCTAAGCCCCAAACTATTCAATCTGTTGGAGCAACGCCCTAGAGTGAAGCCTAGGTTGCTCGGAATGTAGAAATGACCATAACTTTCACACTGGTTGCAATTATTCGTTTTATACGACGGAAAAACTGTTGTATTTATATTGTATTTTATGCTTCTGGCTTTCACTTCTTAGGCCCTAACTATTCGATCTGGTGGAACAACGCCCTAGGGTGAAGCCTAGGTTGCCCGGAACGTAGAAATGACCATAACTTTTACACTGGTAGCAATTATTCGTTTTATACCATGGAAAAACTGTTCTATTTATTTTGTATTTTATGCTTCAGGCGTTGACTTCTAACGCCCTAACTGTTTGATCTGGTGGAGCAACGCCCTAGAGTGAAGCCTAGATTGCCCGGAACGTAGAAATGACCATTACTTTCACACTGTTTGCAACTATTCCTTTTATACGATGGAAAATCTGTTGTATTTATATTGTATTTTATGCTTCTGGCGTTCACTTCTTAGGCCCTAACTATTCGATCTGGTCAAACAACGCCCTAGGGTGAAGTCTAGGTTGCCCGGAACGTAGAAATGATCATAACTTTTACACTGGTAGCAATTATCCGTTTTATACGATGGAAAAACTGTTCTATTTATTTTGTATTTTATGCTTCGGGCGTTGACTTCTAAGGCCCTAACTGTTTGATCTGGTGGAGCAACGCCCTAGAGTGAAGCCTAGGTTGCCCTGAACGTAGAAATGACCATTACTTTAACACTGTTTGCAATTATTCCTTTTATACGATGGAAAAGCTGTTGTATTTATATCGTATTTTATGCTTCTGGCGTTGACTTCTAAGGCCCTAGCTATTCGATCAAGTGGAGCAACGCCCTAGAGGGAAGCCTAGGTTGCCCGGAACGTAGAAATGACCATCACTTTCAAACTGGTTGCAATTATTCGTTTTATACGATGGAAAAACTGTTGGATTTATATTGTATTTTATGCTTCTGGCGTTGACTTCTAAGGACCTAACTATTCTATCTGGTGGAGCAACGCCCTACAGTGACGCCTAGGTTGCCCGGAACGTAGAAATGACCATAACTTTTACACAGGTAGCAACTATTCGTTTTATACAATGGAAAAACTGTTGTATTTATATTGTATTTTATGCTTCTGGCGTTGACTTCTTAGGCCCTAACTATTCCATCTGGTGGAACAACGCCCTAGGGTGAAGCCTAGGTTGCCCGGAACGTAGAAATGACCATAACTTTTACACTGGTAGCAACTATTCGTTTTATACAATGGAAAAACTGTTGTATTTATATTGTATTTTATGCTTCTGGCGTTGACTTCTTAGGCCCTAACTATTCCATCTGGTGGAACAACGCCCTAGGGTGACGTCTAGGTTGCCCGGAAAGTAGAAATGACCATAACTTTCACACTGGTAGCAATTATTCGTTTTATACGATGGAAAAACTGTACTATTTATTTTATACTTTATGCTTCGGGCGTTGACTTCTAAGGCCCTAACTATTCGATCTGGTAGAGCAACGCCCTAGAGTGAAGCCTAGGTTGCTCGGAATGTAGAAATGACCATAGCTTTCACACTGGTTGCAATTATTCGTTTTATATGATGGAAAAACTGTTGTATTTATATTGTATTTTATGCTTCTGGCGTTCACTTCTTAGGCCCTAACTATTCGATCTGGTGGAACAACGGCCTAAGGTAAAGCCTAGGCTGCCCGCAACGTAGAAATGGCCATAACTTTTACACAGGTAGCAATTATTCGTTTTATACAATGGAAAAACTGTTCTATTTATTTTGTATTTAATGCTTCGGGCGTTGGCTTCTATGGCCCTAACTGTTTGATCTGGTGGACCAACGCCCTAGAGTGAAGCCTAGGTTGCCCGGAACGTAGAAATGACCATAACTTTTACACTGGTAGCAATTATTCGTAATATACAATGGAAAAACTGTTCTTTTTATTATGTATTTTATGCTTCGTGCGTTGACTTCTAAGGCCCTAACTGTTTGATCTGGTGGAGCAACGCCCTAGAGTGAAGCCTAGATTGCCCGGAACGTAGAAATGACAATTACTTTCACACTGTTTGCAATTATTCCTTTTATACGATGCAAAAGCTGTTGTATTTATATCGTATTTTATGCTTCCGGCGTTGGCTTCTAAGGACCTAACTATTCGATCTGGTGGAGCAACGCCCTAGAGTGAAGCCTAGGTTGCTCGGAATGTAGAAATAACCATAACTTTCACACTGGTTGCAATTATTCGTTTTTTACGATTGAAAAGCTGTTGTATTTATATTGTATTTTATGCTTCTGGCGTTCACTTCTTAGGCCCTAACTACTCGATCTGGTGGAACAACGCCCCAGGGTGAGGCCTACGTTGCCCGGACCGTAGAAATGACCATAACTTTTACACTGGTAGCAATTATTCGTTTTATACAATGGAAAAACTGTTCTATTTATTTTGTATTTTATGCTTCGGGCGTTGACTTCTAAGGCCCTAACTGTTTGATCTGGTGGAGCAACGCCCTAGGGTGAAGCCTAGGTTGCCCGGAACGTAGAAATGACCATTACTTTCACACTGTTTGCGATTATTCCTTTTATACGATGGAAAAGCTGTTGTATTTATATCGTATTTTATGCTTCTGGCGTTGACTTCTATGGCCCTAGCTATTCGATCTAGTGGAGCAACGCCCTAGGGTGAAGCCTAGGTTGCCCGGAACGTAGAAATGACCATCACCTTCAAACTGGTTGCAATTAATCCTGTTATACGATGGAAAACCTGTTGTATTTTTATTGCATTTTATGCTTCCGGCGTTCACTTCTTAGGGCCTAACTATTCGATCTGATGGAACAATGCCCTAGGGTGAAGCCTAGGTTGCCCGGAACGAAAAAATGACCATAACTTTTACACTGGTAGCAATTATTCGTTTTATACAATGGAAAAACTGTTCTATTTATTTTGTATTTTATGCTTCGGGCGTTGACTTCTTTGGCCCTAACAACTCGATCTGGTGGAGCAACGCCCTAGAGTAAAGCATAGGTTCCCTGGAACGTACAAATGACCATCACTTTCACACGGGTTGCAATTATTCCTGTTATAGGATGGAAAGACTGTTGCATTTTTATTTCATTCTATGCTTCTGGCGTTCACTTCTTAGGCCCTGACTATTCGACCTGGTGGAACAACGCCCTAGGGTGAAGCCTAGGTTGCCCGGAACGTAGAAATGACCATAACTTTTACACTGGTAGCAATTATACGTTTTATACAATGGAAAAACCGTTCCATTTATTTTGTATTTTATGCTTCGGGCGTTGACTTCTTTGGACCTAACAATTCGATCTGGTGGAGCAACGCCCTAGAGTGAAGCCTAGGTTCCCTGGAACGTACAAGTGACCATCACTTTCACACGGGTTGCAATTATTCCTGTTATACGATGGAAAGTCTGTTGTATTTTTATTGCATTTTATGCTTCTGGCGTTCACTTCCTAGGCCCTGACTATTCGATCTGGTGGAACAACGCCCTAGGGTGAAGCCTAGGTTGCCCGGAACGTAGAAATGACCATAACTTTTACACTGGTAGCAATTATTCGTTTTATACAATGGAAAAACTGTTCTATTTATTTTGTATTTTATGCTTCGGGCGTTGACTTCTAAGGCCCTAACTGTTTGATCTGGTGAAGCAACGCCCTAGAGTGAAGCCTAGGTTGCCCGGAACGTAGAAATGACCATAACTTTTACACTGGTAGCAATTATTCGTTTTATACGATGGAAAAACTGTTTTACTTATATTGTATTTAATGCTTCTGGCGTTCACTTCCTAGGCCCTGCCTATTCGATCTGGTGGACAACGCCCTAGGGTGAAGCCTAGGTTGCCCGGAGCGTAGAAATGACCATAACATTCACACTGGTTGAAATTATTCGTTTTATATGATGGAAAAGGTGTTGCATCTTTATTGTATTTTATGCTTCTGGCGTTGACTTCTAAGGCCCAAACTATTCAATCTGTTGGAGCAACGCCCTAGAGTGAAGCCTAGGTAGCTCGGAATGTAGAAATGACCATAACTTTCACACTGGTTGCAATTATTCCTTTTATACGATGGAAAAGCTGTTGTATTTATATCGTATTTTATGCTTCGGGCGTTGACTTCTTTGGCCCTAACAATTCGATCTGGTGGAGCAACGCCCTAGAGTGAAGCATAGGTTCCCTGGAACGTCCAAATGACCATCACTTTCACACGGGTTGCAATTATTCCTGTTATAGGATGGAAAGACTGTTGCATTTTTATTGCATTTTATGCTTCTGGCGTTCACTTCTTAGGCCCTGACTATTCGATGTGGTGGAACAACGCTCTAGGGTGAAGCCTAGGTTGCCTGGAACGTAGAAATGACCATAACTTTTACACTGGTAGCAATTATCCGTTTTATACAATGGAAAAACTGTTCTATTTATTTTGTATTTAATGCTTCGGGCGTTGGCTTCTATGGCCCTAACTGTTTGATCTGGTGGACCAACGCCCTAGAGTGAAGCCTAGGTTGCCCGGAACGTAGAAATGACCATAACTTTTACACTGGTAGCAATTATTCGTAATATACAATGGAAAAACTGTTCTCTTTATTATGTATTTTATGCTTCGTGCGTTGACTTCTAAGGCCCTAACTGTTTGATCTGGTGGAGCAACGCCCTAGAGTGAAGCCTAGATTGCCCGGAACGTAGAAATGACAATTACTTTCACACTGTTTGCAATTATTCCTTTTATACGATGCAAAAGCTGTTGTATTTATATCGTATTTTATGCTTCCGGCGTTGACTTCTAAGGACCTAACTATTCGATCTGGTGGAGCAACGCCCTAGAGTGAAGCCTAGGTTGCTCGGAATGTAGAAATAACCATAACTTTCACACTGGTTGCAATTATTCGTTTTTTACGATTGAAAAGCTGTTGTATTTATATTGTATTTTATGCTTCTGGCGTTCACTTCTTAGGCCCTAACTACTCGATCTGGTGGAACAACGCCCCAGGGTGAGGCCTACGTTGCCCGGACCGTAGAAATGACCATAACTTTTACACTGGTAGCAATTATTCGTTTTATACAATGGAAAAACTGTTCTATTTATTTTGTATTTTATGCTTCGGGCGTTGACTTCTAAGGCCCTAACTGTTTGATCTGGTGGAGCAACGCCCTAGGGTGAAGCCTAGGTTGCCCGGAACGTAGAAATGACCATTACTTTCACACTGTTTGCGATTATTCCTTTTATACGATGGAAAAGCTGTTGTATTTATATCGTATTTTATGCTTCTGGCGTTGACTTCTATGGCCCTAGCTATTCGATCTAGTGGAGCAACGCCCTAGGGTGAAGCCTAGGTTGCCCGGAACGTAGAAATGACCATCACCTTCAAACTGGTTGCAATTAATCCTGTTATACGATGGAAAACCTGTTGTATTTTTATTGCATTTTATGCTTCTGGCCTTCACTTCTTAGGGCCTAACTATTCGATCTGATGGAACAATGCCCTAGGGTGAAGCCTAGGTTGCCCGGAACGAAAAAATGACCATAACTTTTACACTGGTAGCAATTATTCGTTTTATACAATGGAAAAACTGTTCTATTTATTTTGTATTTTATGCTTCGGGCGTTGACTTCTTTGGCCCTAACAACTCGATCTGGTGGAGCAACGCCCTAGAGTAAAGCATAGGTTCCCTGGAACGTACAAATGACCATCACTTTCACACGGGTTGCAATTATTCCTGTTATAGGATGGAAAGACTGTTGCACTTTTATTTCATTTTATGCTTCTGGCGTTCACTTCTTAGGCCCTGACTATTCGACCTGGTGGAACAACGCCCTAGGGTGAAGCCTAGGTTGCCCGGAACGTAGAAATGACCATAACTTTTACACTGGTAGCAATTATACGTTTTATACAATGGAAAAACCGTTCCATTTATTTTGTATTTTATGCTTCGGGCGTTGACTTCTTTGGACCTAACAATTCGATCTGGTGGAGCAACGCCCTAGAGTGAAGCCTAGGTTCCCTGGAACGTACAAGTGACCATCACTTTCACACGGGTTGCAATTATTCCTGTTATACGATGGAAAGTCTGTTGTATTTTTATTGCATTTTATGCTTCTGGCGTTCACTTCCTAGGCCCTGACTATTCGATCTGGTGGAACAACGCCCTAGGGTGAAGCCTAGGTTGCCCGGAACGTAGAAATGACCATAACTTTTACACTGGTAGCAATTATTCGTTTTATACAATGGAAAAACTGTTCTATTTATTTTGTATTTTATGCTTCGGGCGTTGACTTCTAAGGCCCTAACTGTTTGATCTGGTGAAGCAACGCCCTAGAGTGAAGCCTAGGTTGCCCGGAACGTAGAAATGACCATAACTTTTACACTGGTAGCAATTATTCGTTTTATACGATGGAAAAACTGTTTTACTTATATTGTATTTAATGCTTCTGGCGTTCACTTCCTAGGCCCTGCCTATTCGATCTGGTGGACAACGCCCTAGGGTGAAGCCTAGGTTGCCCGGAGCGTAGAAATGACCATAACATTCACACTGGTTGAAATTATTCGTTTTATATGATGGAAAAGGTGTCGCATCTTTATTGTATTTTATGCTTCTGGCGTTGACTTCTAAGGCCCAAACTATTCAATCTGTTGGAGCAACGCCCTAGAGTGAAGCCTAGGTAGCTCGGAATGTAGAAATGACCATAACTTTCACACTGGTTGCAATTATTCCTTTTATACGATGGAAAAGCTGTTGTATTTATATCGTATTTTATGCTTCGGGCGTTGACTTCTTTGGCCCTAACAATTCGATCTGGTGGAGCAACGCCCTAGAGTGAAGCATAGGTTCCCTGGAACGTCCAAATGACCATCACTTTCACACGGGTTGCAATTATTCCTGTTATAGGATGGAAAGACTGTTGCATTTTTATTGCATTTTATGCTTCTGGCGTTCACTTCTTAGGCCCTGACTATTCGATGTGGTGGAACAACGCTCTAGGGTGAAGCCTAGGTTGCCTGGAACGTAGAAATGACCATAACTTTTACACTGGTAGCAATTATCCGTTTTATACAATGGAAAAACTGTTCTATTTATTTTGTATTTTATGCTTCGGGCGTTGACTTCTAAGGCCCTAACTGTTTGATCTGGTGGAGCAACGCCCTAGAGTGAAGCCTAGGTTGCCCGGAACGTAGAAATGACCATTACTTTCACACTGTTTGCAATTATTCCTTTTATACGATGGAAAAGCTGTTGTATTTATATCTTATTTTATGCTTCTGGCGTTGACTTCGAAGGCCCTAGCTATTCGATCTAGTGGAGCAACGCCCTAGAGTGAAGCCTAGGTTGCCCGGAACGTAGAAATGACCATCACTTTCAAACTGGTTGCAATTATTCGTTTTATACGATGGAAAAACTGTTGTACTTATATTGTATTTTATGCTTCTGGCGTTCGCTTCTTAGGCGCTAACTATTCGATCTGGTGGAACAACGCCCTAGGGTAAAGCCTAGGTTGCCCGGAACGTAGAAATGACCATAACTTTTACACTGGTAGCAATTATTCGTATTATACAATGGAAAAACTGTTGTCTTTATATTGTATTTTATGCTTCTGGCGTTGACTTCTTAGGCCCTAACTATTCGATCTGGTGGAGCAATGCCTCAGAGTTAAGTCTAGGTTCCCTGGAACGTACAAGTGACCATCAGTTTCACACGGGTTGCAATTATTCCTGTTATACGATGGAAAGTCTGTTGTATTTTTATTGCATTTTATGCTTCTGGCGTTCACTTCCTAGGCCCTGACTATTCGTTCTGGTGGAACAACGCCCTAGGGTGAAGCCTAGGTTGCCCGGAACGTAGAAATGACCATAACTTTTACACTGGTAGCAATTATTCGTTTTATACAATGGAAAAACTGTTCTATTTATTTTGTATTTTATGCTTCGGCCGTTGACTTCTAAGGCCCTAACTGTTTGATCTGGTGAAGCAACGCCCTAGAGTGAATCCTAGGTTGCCCGGAACGTAGAAATGACCATAACTTTTACACTGGTAGCAATTATTCGTTTTATACGATGGAAAAACTGTTTTACTTGTATTGTATTTAATGCTTCTGGCGTTCACTTCCTAGGCCCTGACTATTCGATCTGGTGGACAATGCCCTAGGGTGAAGCCTAGGTTGCCCGGAGCGTAGAAATGACCATAACATTCACACTGGTTGAAATTATTCGTTTTATATGATGGAAAAGGTGTTGCATCTTTATTGTATTTTATGATTCTGGCGTTGACTTCTAAGGCCCAAACTATTCAATCTGTTGGAGCAACTCCCTAGAGTGAAGCCTAGGTTGCTCGGAATGTAGAAATGACCATAACTTTCACACTGGTTGCAATTATTCGTTTTATACGATGGAAAAACTGTTGTATTTATATTGTATTTTATGCTTCTGGCTTTCACTTCCTAGGCCCTAACTATTCGATCTGGTGGAACAACGCCCTGGGGTGAAGCCTAGGTTGCCCGGAACGTAGAAATGACCATAACTTTTACACTGGTAGCAATTATTCGTTTTATACGATGGAAAAACTGTTGTATCTATATCGTCTTTTATGCTTCGGGCGTTGACGTCTTAGGCCCTAACACTTCGATCTGGTAGAGCAACGCCCTACAGTGAAGCCTAGGTTGCCCGGAACGTAGATATGACCATAACCTTCACACAGGTTGCAATTATTCGTTTTATACGGTGTAAAGGCTGTTGTATTTATTTTGTATTTTATTCTTCTGGCGTTGACTTCTTAGGCCCAAACTATTCGATCTGGTGGAACAACGCCGTAGAGTGATGCCTAGGTTGCCCGGAACGTAGAAATGACCATTACTTTCACACTGTTTGCAATTATTCCTTTTGTACCATGGAAATCTGTTGTATTTATATCGTATTTTATGCTTCTGGCGTTGACTTCTTAGGACCTAACTATTCGATCTGGTGGAGCAACGCCCTAGAGTGAAGCCTAGGTTGCTCGGAATATAGAAATGACCATAACTTTCACACTGGTTGCTATTATTCGTTTACTAGGATGGAAAAACTGTTGTATTTATATTGTATTTTATGCTTCTGGCGTTCACTTCTTAGGGCCTAACTATGCGATCTGATGGAACAATGCCCTAGGGTGAAGCCTAGGTTCCCCGGAACGTAGAAATGACCATAACTTTTACACTGGTAGCAATTATTCGTTCTATACCATGGAAAAACTGTTCTATTTATTTTGTATTTTATGCTTCAGGCGTTGACTTCTATCGCCCTAACTGTTTGATCTGGTGGAGCAACGCCCTAGAGTGAAGCCTAGGTTGCCCGGAACGTAGAAATGACCATTACTTTCACACTGTTTGCAATTATTCCTTTTATACGATGGAAAATCTGTTGTATTTATATTGTATTTTATGCTTCTGGCGTTCACTTCTTAGGCCCTAACTATTCGATCTGGTGGAACAACGGCCTAAGGTGAAGCCTAGGTTGCCCGCAACGTAGAAATGGCCATAACTTTTACACATGTAGCAATTATTCGTTTTATACAATGGAAAAACTGTTCTATTTATTTTGTATTTAATGCTTCGGGCGTTGGCTTCTAAGGCCCTAACTGTTTGATCTGGTGGACCAACGCCTTAGAGTGAAGCCTAGGTTGCCCGGAACGTAGAAATGACCATAGCTTTCACACTGGTTGCTATTATTCGTTTTATACGATGGAAAAACTGTTATATTGATATTGTATTTTATGCTTCAGTCGTTGACATCTGAGGCCGTAGCTATTCGATGTGGTGGAAGAACGCCATAGAGTGGAGCCTAGGTTGCCCGGAACGTAGAAATGTCCATATCTTTCACACTGTTTGCAATTATTCATTTTATACGGGGGCAAAGCTGTTGCATTTATATTGTATTTTATGCTTCTGGCGTTGACTCCTTAGGCCCTAACCATTCGATCTGGTGGAGCAATGCCTCAGAGTTAAGTCTAGGGTGCCCGAAACGCCGAAATGATCATTACTTTCACGCAGGTTGCAATTATTCCTGTTATACGATGAAAAGACTGTTGTATTTTTATTGTATTTTATGCTTCAGTCGTAGGCTTCTAAGGCCGTGGCTATTCGATATGGTAGAGCACCGCCCTAGAGTGAAGCCTAGGTTTCTCGGAACGCAGAAATGACCACTACTTTCACACTGTTTGCAATTATTCATTTAATACGATGGAAAAGCTGTTGTATTTATATCGTATTTTATGCTTCGGGCGTTGACTTCTAAGGCCCTAGCTATTCGATCTAGTGGAGCAACGCCCTAGAGGGTAGCCTAGGTTGCCCGGAACGTAGAAATGACCATAGCTTTCACACTGGTTGCGATTATTCCTTTTATACGATGGAAAAGCTGTTGTATTTATATCGTATTTTATGCTTCGGGCGTTGACTTCTTTGGCCCTAACAATTCGATCTGGTGGAGCAACGCCCTAGAGTGAAGCATAGGTTCCCTGGAACGTACAAATGACCATCACTTTCACACGGGTTGCAATTATTCCTGTTTATAACAGGATGGAAGGACTGTTGCATTTTTATAGCATTTTATGCTTCTGGCATTCACTTCTTAGGCCCTGACTATTCGATCTGGTGGAACAACGCCCTAGGGTGAAGCCTAGGTTGCCCGGAACGTAGAAATGACCATAACTTTTACACTGGTAGCAATTATTCGTTTTATACAATGGAAAAACTGTTCTATTTATTATGTATTTTATGCTTCGTGCGTTGACTTCTAAGGCCCTAACTGTTTGACCTGGTGTTGCAACGCCCTAGAGTGAAGCCTAGATTGCCCGGAACGTAGAAATGACAATTACTTTCACACTGTTTGCAATTATACCTTTTATACGATGCAAAAGCTGTTGTATTTATATCGTATTTTATGCTTCTGGCGTTGACTTCTAAGGACCTAACTATTCGATCTGGTGGAGCAACGCCCTAGAGTGAAGCCTAGGTTGCCCGGAACGTAGAAATGACCATAACTTTCACACTGGTTGCTATTATTCGTTTTATACGATGGAAAAACTGTTATATTTATATTGTATTTTATGCTTCAGGCGTTGACTTCTGAGGCCGCAGCTATTCGATGTTGTGGAAGATCGCCATAGAGTGAAGCCTAGGTTGCCCGGAACGTAGAAATGTCCATATCTTTCACACTGTTTGCAATAATTCATTTTATACGGTGGCAAAGCTGTTGCATTTATATTGTATTTTATGCTTCCGGCGTTGACTCCTTAGGCCCTAACTATTGGATCTGGTGGAGCAATGCCTCAGAGTTAAGTCTAGGATGCCCGAAACGCCGAAATGATCATTACTTTCACGCTTGTTGCAATTATTCCTGTTGTACGATGAAAAGACCGTTGTATTTTTATTGTATTTTATGCTTCAGGCGTAGGCTTCTAAGGCCGTAGCTATTGGATATGGTGGAGCACCGCCGTAGAGTGAAGCCTAGGTTGCTCGGAATATAGAAATGACCATAACTTTCACACTGGTTGCAATTATTCGTTTTCTACGATGGACAAACTGTTGTATTTATATTGTATTTTATGCTTCTGGCGTTCACTTCTTAGGGCCTAACTATTCGATCTGATGGAACAGTGCCCTAGGGTGAAGCCTAGGTTGCCCGGAACGTAAAAATGACCATAACCTTTACACTGGTAGCAATTATTCGTTTTATACAATGTAAAAACTGTTCTATTTATTTTGTATTTTATGCTTCGGGCGTTGACTTCTTTGGCCCTAACAATTCGATCTGGTGGAGGAACGCCCTAGAGTGAAGCATAGGTTCCCTGGAACGTACAAATGACCATCACTTTCACACGGGTTGCAATTATTCCTGTTATAGGATCGAAAGACTGTTGCATTTTTATTGCATTTTATGCTTCTGGCGCTCACTTCTTAGGCCCAGACTATTCGATCTGGTGGAACAACGGCCTAACGTGAAGCCTAGGTTGCCCGCAACGTAGAAATGGCCATAACTTTCACACTGGTTGCAATTATTTGTTTTATACGATGGAAAAGCTGTTGTATTTATATCGTATTTTATGCTTCTGGCGTTGACTTCTTAGGCCCTAACTGTTCCATCTGGTGGAACAACGCCCTAGGGTGAAGCCTAGGTTGCGCGGAAAGTAGAAATGACCATAACTTTCATACTGGTAGCAATTATTCGTTTTATACAATGGAAAAACCGTTCTATTTATTTTGTACTTTATGCTTAGGGCGTTGACTTCTAACGCCCTAACTGTTTGATCTGGTGGAGCATCGCCGTAGAGTGAAGCCTAGGTTGCCCGGAACGTAGAAATGACCATAACTTTCACACTGGTTGCTATTATTCGTTTTATACGATGGAAAGACTGTTGTATTTATATCGTATTTTATGCTTCTGGCGTTGACTTCTGAGGCCCTAACTATTCGAACAGGTGGAGCGATGCCTCAGAGTTAAGTCTAGGATGCCCGAAACGCCGAAATGATCATTACTTTCACGCTTGTTGTAATTATTCCTGTTATAGGATGGAAAGACTGTTGTATATTTATTGTATTTTATACTTCAGACGTTGACTTCTGAGGCCGTAGCTATTCGATGTGGTGGAAGAACTCCATACAGTGAAGCCTAGATTGCCCGAAACGTAGAAATGACCATCACTTTCAAACTGGTTGCAATTAATCCTGTTATACGAAGGATAAACTGTTGTATTTTTATTGCATTTTATGCTTCGGGCGTTGACTTCTAAGGCCCTGACTATTCAATCTGTTGGAGCAACGTCCTAGAGTGAAGCCCAGGTTGCTCGGAATGTAGAAATGACCATAGCTTTCACACTGGTTGCAATTATTGGTTTTATATAATGGAAAAACTGTTGTATTTATATTGTATTTTATGCTTCTGGCGTTCACTTCTTAGGCCCTAACTATTCGATCTGTTGGAGCAACGTCCTAGAGTGAAGCCTAGGTTGCTCGGAATGTAGAAATGACCATAGCTTTCACACTGGTTGCAATTATTCGTTTTATACGATGGAAAAGCTGTTGTATTTATATTGTATTTTATGCTTCTGGCGTTCACTTCTTAGGCCCTAACTATTCGATCTGGTGGAACAACGCCCTTGGGTGAAGCCTAGGTTGCCCGGAACGTAGAAATGACCATAACTTTTGCACTGGTAGCAATTATTCGTTTTATACGATGGAAAAACTGTTGTATTTATATTGTTTTTTATGCTTCTGGCGTTGACTTCTTAGATCCTAACTATTCGATCTGGTGGAGCAATGCCTCAGAGTTAAGTCTAGGATGCCCGAAACGCCGAAATGATCATTACTTTCACTCTTGTTGCAATTATTCCTGTTATACGATGAAAAGACCGTTGTATTTTTATTGTATTTAATGCTTCAGGCGTAGGCTTCTAAGGCCGTAGCTATTCGATATGGTGGAGCACCGCCCTAGAGTGAAGCCTAGGTTGCTCGGAATACAGAAATGACCATAACTTTCACACTGGTTGCAATTATTCGTTTTCTACGATGGAAAAACTGTTGTATTTATATTGTATTTTAGGCTTCAGCGTTCACTTCTTAAGGCCTAACTATTCGATCTGATGGAACAATGCCCTAGGGTGAAGCCTAGGTTGCCCGGAACGTAAAAATGACCATAACTTTTACACTGGTACCAATTATTCGTTTTATACAATGGAAAAACTGTTCTATTTATTTTGTATTTTATGCTTCGGGCGTTGACATCTTTGGCCCTAACAATTCGATCTGGTGGAGCAACGCCCTAGAGTGAAGCCTAGGTTCCCTGGAACGTACAAGTGACCATCACTTTCACACGGGTTGCAATTATTCCTGTTATACGATGGAAAGTCTGTTGTATTTTTATTGCATTTTATGCTTCGGGCGTTGACTTCTAAGGCCCTAACTATTCAATCTGTTGGAGCTACGCCCTAGAGTGAAGCCTAGGTTGTTCGGAATGTAGATATGACCATAACTTTCACACTGGTTGCAATTATTCGTTTTATACGATGGAAAAACTGTTGTATTTATATTGTATTTTATGCTTCTGGCGTTCACTTCTTAGGCCCTAACTATTCGTTCTGGTGGAACAACGCCCTAGGGTGAAGCCTAGGTTGCCCGGAACGTAGAAATGACCATAACTTTTACACTGGTACCAACTATTCGTTTTATACAATGGAAAAACTGTTGTATTTATATTGTATTTTATGCTTCTGGCGTTGACTTCTTAGGCCCTAACTATTCCATCTGGTGGAACAACGCCCTAGGGTGAAGTCTAGGTTGCCCGGAAAGTAGAAATGACCATAACTTTCACACTGGTAGCAATTATTCGTTTTATACGATGGAAAAACTGTTCTATTTATTTTATACTTTATGCTTCGGGCGTTGACTTCTATGGCCCTAACTATTCGATCTGGTAGAGCAACGCCCTAGAGTGAAGCCTAGGTTGCCCGGAACGCAGAAATGACCATTACTTGCACAGTGTTTGCAATTATTCATTTTATACGATGGCGAAGCTGTTGTATTTATATTGTATTTTATGCTTCCGGCGTTCACTTCTAACGCCGTAGCTATCAGATGTGGAGCAGCAACGCCCTAGAGTGACGCGTAGATTGCCAGGCACGCAGAAATGACCATTACATTCACAATGTTCGCAATCATTCATTTTATACGATGGAAAAACTGTTGTACTTATATCGTATATTATTCTTCTGGCGTTAACTTCTTAGGCCCTAACTATTTCATCTGGTGGAGCACCGCCCTAGAGTGAAGCCAAGGTTGCCCGGAACGTAGACCATACCATCACCTTCACACTGGTGGTAAATATTCCTGTTATGCGATGGAAAAACTCTTGCATCTTTATTGTATTTTATGCTTCGGGTGTTGACCTCTAAGGCCCTAACTATTCGATCTGGTGGAGCAACGCCCTCGAGTGAAGCCTAGGTTGCCCGTAACGTAGAAATGACCATAACTTTCACACTGGTTGCTATTATCCGTTGTAAACGATGGAAAAGCTGTTCTATTTATATTGCATTTTATGCTCCTGGCATTGAATTCTAAGTCCCTAGCTATTCGATCGGGTGGACCAACGCCCTAGAGTGAAGCCTAGGTTGCCCGGAACGTAGAAATGACCATTACTTGCACAGTGTTTGCAATTATTCCTTTTATACGATGGAAAAGCTGTTGTATTTACATTGTATTTTATGCTTCTGTCGTTCACTTCTTAGGCCCTAACTATTCGATCTGGTGGAACAACGCCCTAGGGTGAAGCCTAGGTTGCCCGGAACGTAGAAATGACCATCACTTTCAAACTGGTTGCAATTAATCCTGTTATACGATGGAAAAACTGTTGTATTTTTATTGCATTTTATGCTTCGGGCGTTGACTTCTAAGCCCCAAACTATTCAATCTGTTGGAGCAACGCCCTAGAGTGAAGCCTGTGTTGCCCGGAACGTAGAAATGACCATAACCTTAACACTGGTTGCAATTATCCCTTTTATACGATGGAAAAACTGTTGTAGTTTTATTGTATTTTATGCTTCAGGCGTTGAATTCATAGGCCCTAACTATTCGATCTGGTGGAGCAACGCCCTAGAGTGAAGCCTCGGTTGCCCGGAACGTAGATGTGACCATTACTTTCTCACTGTTTGCAATTATTCATTCTTTACGTTGGATAAGCTGTTGTATTTATATTGTATTTTATGCTTCTGGCGTTGACTGCTAAGGTCGTAGCTATTAGATGTGGTGGAGCAACGCCCTAGAGTCAAGCCTAGGTTGCCCGGAACGTAGAAATAACCATAACTTTTACACTGGTAGCAATTATTCGTTTTATACGATGGAAAAACTGTTGTATTTATATTGTATTTAATGCTTGTGGCGTTCACTTCTTAGGCCCTAACTGTTTGATCTGGTGAAGCAACGCCCTAGAGTGCAGCCTAGGTTGCCCGGTACGTAGAAATGACCATAAGTTTCATACTGGTTGCAATTAATCGTTTTATACGATGGAAAAACTGTTGTATTTATATTGTATTTTATGCTTGTGGCGTTGACTTCTAAGGCCCTAATTATTCGAATTGGTGGAGCAATGCCTCAGAGTTAAGTCTAGGATCCCCGAAACGCCGAAATGATCATTACCTTCACGCTTGTTGCAATTATTCCTGTTATACGATGATAAGACTGTTGTATTTTTATTGTATTTTATGCTTCAGGCGTGGACTTCTGAGGCCGTAGCTATTCGATGTGGTGGAGCAACGCCCTAGGGTGAAGCCTAGGTTGCCCGGAACGTAGAAATGACCATTATTTTCACACTGTTTGCAAATATTCCTTTTATACGATGGAAAAGCTGTTGTATTTATATCGTATTTTATGCTTCTGGCGTTGACTTCTAAGGCCCTAGCTATTCGATCTAGTGGAGTAACGCCCTAGAGTGAAGCATAGGTTTCCCGGAACGTAGAAATGACCATCACTTTCAAGCTGGTTGCAATTAATCCTGTTATATGATGGAAAAATCTTTGTATTTTTATTGCATTTTTTGCTTCGGGCGTTGACTTCTAAGGCCCTGACTATACAATCTGTTGGAGCAACTCCCTAGAGTGAAGCCTAGGTTGCTCGGAATGTAGAAATGACCATAGCTTTCACACTGGTTGCAATTATTCGTTTTATACGATGGAAAAACTGTTGTATTTATATTGCATTTTATGCTTCTGGCGTTCACTTCTTAGGCCCTAACTATTCGATCTGGTGGAACAACGCCCTAGGGTGAAGCCTAGGTGGCCCGGAACGTAGAAATGACCATAACTTTTACACTGGTAACAATTATTCGTTTTATACAATGGAAAAACTGTTCTATTTATTTTGTATTTTATGCTTCGGGCGTTGACTTCTAAGGCCCTGACTATTCAATCTGTTGGAGCAACGCCCTAGAGTGAAGCCTAGGTTGCTCGGAATGTAGAAATGACCATAGCTTTCACACTGGTTGCAATTATTCGTTTTATACGATGGAAAAACTGTTGTATTTATATTGTATTTTATGCTTCTGGCGTTCACTTCTTAGGCCCTAACTATTCGATCTGGTGGAACAACGCCCTAGTGTGAAGCCTAGGTTGCTCGGAATACAGAAATGACCATAACTTTCACACTGGTTGCAATTATTCGTTTTCTACGATGGAAAAACTGTTGTATTTATATTGTATTTTAGGCTTCAGCGTTCACTTCTTAAGGCCTAACTATTCGATCTGATGGAACAATGCCCTAGGGTGAAGCCTAGGTTGCCCGGAACGTAGAAATGACCATCACTTTCAAACTGGTTGCAATTATTCGTTTTATACGATGGAAAAACTGTTGTATTTATATTGTATTTAATGCTTGTGGCGTTCACTTCTTAGGCCCTAACTGTTTGATCTGGTGAAGCAACGCCCTAGAGTGAAGCCTAGGTTGCCCGGAACGTAGAAGTGACAATTACTTTCACACTGTTTGCAATTATTCCTTTTATACGATGCAAAAGCTGTTGTATTTATATCGTACTTTATGCTTCTGGCGTTGACTTCTAAGGCCCTGACTATTCAACCTGTTGGAGCAACGCCCTAGAGTGAAGCCTAGGATGCTCGGAATGTAGAAATGACCATAGCTTTCACACTGGTTGCAATTATTCGTTTTATACGATGGAAAAGCTGTTGTATTTATATTGTATTTTATGCTTCTGGCGTTCACTTCTTAGGCCCTAGCTATTCGATCTAGTGGAGCAACGCCCTAGAGTGAAGCCTAGGTTGCCCGGAACGTAGAAATGACCATCACTTTCAAACTTTTTGCAATTAATCCCGTTATATGATGGAAAAACTGTTGTATTTTTATTGCATTTTATGCTTCGGGCGTTGACTTCTAAGGCCCTGACTATACAATCTGTTGGAGCAACGCCCTAGAGTGAAGCCTAGGTTGCTCGGAATGTAGAAATGACCATAGCTTTCACACTGGTTGCAATTATTCGTTTTATACGATGGAAAAACTGTTGTATTTATATTGTATTTTATGCTTCTGGCGTTCACTTCTTAGGCCCTAACTATTCGATCTGGTGGAGCAACGCCCTAGGGTGAAGCCTAGGTGGCCCGGAACGTAGAAATGACCATAACTTTTACACTGGTAACAATTATTCGTTTTATACAATGGAAAAACTGTTCTATTTATTTTGTATTTTAAGCTTCGGGCGTTGACTTCTAAGGCCCTGACTATTCAATCTGTTGGAGCAACGCCCTAGAGTGAAGCCTAGGTTGCTCGGAATGTAGAAATGACCATAGCTTTCACACTGGTTGCAATTATTCGTTTTATACGATGGAAAAGCTGTTGTATTTATATTGTATTTTATGCTTCTGGCGTTCACTTCTTAGGCCCTAACTATTCGATCTGGTGGAACAACGCCCTTGGGTGAAGCCTAGGTTGCCCGGAACATAGAAATGACCATAACTTTTGCACTGGTAGCAATTATTCGTTTTATACGATGGAAAAACTGTTGTATTTATATTGTTTTTTATGCTTCTGGCGTTGACTTCTTAGGTCCTACCTATTCGATCTGGTGGAGCAATGCCTCAGAGTTAAGTCTAGGATGCCCCAAACGCCGAAATGATCATTACTTTCACTCTTGTTGCAATTATTCCTGTTATACGATGAAAAGACCGTTGTATTTTTATTGTATTTAATGCTTCAGGCGTAGGCTTCTAAGGCCGTAGCTATTCGATATGGTGGAGCACCGCTCTAGAGTGAAGCCTAGGTTGCTCGGAATACAGAAATGACCATAACTTTCACACTGGTTGCAATTATTCGTTTTCTACGATGGAAAAACTGTTGTATTTATATTGTATTTTAGGCTTCAGCGTTCACTTCTTAAGGCCTAACTATTCGATCTGGTGGAGCAACGCCCTCGAGTGAAGCCTAGGTTGCCCGTAACGTAGAAATGACCATAACTTTCACACTGGTTGCTATTATCCGTTGTAAACGATGGAAAAGCTGTTCTATTTATATTGCATTTTATGCTCCTGGCATTGAATTCTAAGTCCCTAGCTATTCGATCGGGTGGACCAACGCCCTAGAGTGAAGCCTAGGTTGCCCGGAACGTAGAAATGACCATTACTTGCACAGTGTTTGCAATTATTCCTTTTATACGATGGAAAAGCTGTTGTATTTACATTGTATTTTATGCTTCTGTCGTTCACTTCTTAGGCCCTAACTATTCGATCTGGTGGAACAACGCCCTAGGGTGAAGCCTAGGTTGCCCGGAACGTAGAAATGACCATCACTTTCAAACTGGTTGCAATTAATCCTGTTATACGATGGAAAAACTGTTGTATTTTTATTGCATTTTATGCTTCGGGCGTTGACTTCTAAGCCCCAAACTATTCAATCTGTTGGAGCAACGCCCTAGAGTGAAGCCTGTGTTGCCCGGAACGTAGAAATGACCATAACCTTAACACTGGTTGCAATTATCCCTTTTATACGATGGAAAAACTGTTGTAGTTTTATTGTATTTTATGCTTCAGGCGTTGAATTCATAGGCCCTAACTATTCGATCTGGTGGAGCAACGCCCTAGAGTGAAGCCTCGGTTGCCCGGAACGTAGATGTGACCATTACTTTCTCACTGTTTGCAATTATTCATTCTTTACGTTGGATAAGCTGTTGTATTTATATTGTATTTTATGCTTCTGGCGTTGACTGCTAAGGTCGTAGCTATTAGATGTGGTGGAGCAACGCCCTAGAGTCAAGCCTAGGTTGCCCGGAACGTAGAAATAACCATAACTTTTACACTGGTAGCAATTATTCGTTTTATACGATGGAAAAACTGTTGTATTTATATTGTATTTAATGCTTGTGGCGTTCACTTCTTAGGCCCTAACTGTTTGATCTGGTGAAGCAACGCCCTAGAGTGCAGCCTAGGTTGCCCGGTACGTAGAAATGACCATAAGTTTCATACTGGTTGCAATTAATCGTTTTATACGATGGAAAAACTGTTGTATTTATATTGTATTTTATGCTTGTGGCGTTGACTTCTAAGGCCCTAATTATTCGAATTGGTGGAGCAATGCCTCAGAGTTAAGTCTAGGATCCCCGAAACGCCGAAATGATCATTACCTTCACGCTTGTTGCAATTATTCCTGTTATACGATGATAAGACTGTTGTATTTTTATTGTATTTTATGCTTCAGGCGTGGACTTCTGAGGCCGTAGCTATTCGATGTGGTGGAGCAACGCCCTAGGGTGAAGCCTAGGTTGCCCGGAACGTAGAAATGACCATTATTTTCACACTGTTTGCAAATATTCCTTTTATACGATGGAAAAGCTGTTGTATTTATATCGTATTTTATGCTTCTGGCGTTGACTTCTAAGGCCCTAGCTATTCGATCTAGTGGAGTAACGCCCTAGAGTGAAGCATAGGTTTCCCGGAACGTAGAAATGACCATCACTTTCAAGCTGGTTGCAATTAATCCTGTTATATGATGGAAAAATCTTTGTATTTTTATTGCATTTTTTGCTTCGGGCGTTGACTTCTAAGGCCCTGACTATACAATCTGTTGGAGCAACTCCCTAGAGTGAAGCCTAGGTTGCTCGGAATGTAGAAATGACCATAGCTTTCACACTGGTTGCAATTATTCGTTTTATACGATGGAAAAACTGTTGTATTTATATTGCATTTTATGCTTCTGGCGTTCACTTCTTAGGCCCTAACTATTCGATCTGGTGGAACAACGCCCTAGGGTGAAGCCTAGGTGGCCCGGAACGTAGAAATGACCATAACTTTTACACTGGTAACAATTATTCGTTTTATACAATGGAAAAACTGTTCTATTTATTTTGTATTTTATGCTTCGGGCGTTGACTTCTAAGGCCCTGACTATTCAATCTGTTGGAGCAACGCCCTAGAGTGAAGCCTAGGTTGCTCGGAATGTAGAAATGACCATAGCTTTCACACTGGTTGCAATTATTCGTTTTATACGATGGAAAAACTGTTGTATTTATATTGTATTTTATGCTTCTGGCGTTCACTTCTTAGGCCCTAACTATTCGATCTGGTGGAACAACGCCCTAGTGTGAAGCCTAGGTTGCTCGGAATACAGAAATGACCATAACTTTCACACTGGTTGCAATTATTCGTTTTCTACGATGGAAAAACTGTTGTATTTATATTGTATTTTAGGCTTCAGCGTTCACTTCTTAAGGCCTAACTATTCGATCTGATGGAACAATGCCCTAGGGTGAAGCCTAGGTTGCCCGGAACGTAGAAATGACCATCACTTTCAAACTGGTTGCAATTATTCGTTTTATACGATGGAAAAACTGTTGTATTTATATTGTATTTAATGCTTGTGGCGTTCACTTCTTAGGCCCTAACTGTTTGATCTGGTGAAGCAACGCCCTAGAGTGAAGCCTAGGTTGCCCGGAACGTAGAAGTGACAATTACTTTCACACTGTTTGCAATTATTCCTTTTATACGATGCAAAAGCTGTTGTATTTATATCGTACTTTATGCTTCTGGCGTTGACTTCTAAGGCCCTGACTATTCAACCTGTTGGAGCAACGCCCTAGAGTGAAGCCTAGGATGCTCGGAATGTAGAAATGACCATAGCTTTCACACTGGTTGCAATTATTCGTTTTATACGATGGAAAAGCTGTTGTATTTATATTGTATTTTATGCTTCTGGCGTTCACTTCTTAGGCCCTAGCTATTCGATCTAGTGGAGCAACGCCCTAGAGTGAAGCCTAGGTTGCCCGGAACGTAGAAATGACCATCACTTTCAAACTTTTTGCAATTAATCCCGTTATATGATGGAAAAACTGTTGTATTTTTATTGCATTTTATGCTTCGGGCGTTGACTTCTAAGGCCCTGACTATACAATCTGTTGGAGCAACGCCCTAGAGTGAAGCCTAGGTTGCTCGGAATGTAGAAATGACCATAGCTTTCACACTGGTTGCAATTATTCGTTTTATACGATGGAAAAACTGTTGTATTTATATTGTATTTTATGCTTCTGGCGTTCACTTCTTAGGCCCTAACTATTCGATCTGGTGGAGCAACGCCCTAGGGTGAAGCCTAGGTGGCCCGGAACGTAGAAATGACCATAACTTTTACACTGGTAACAATTATTCGTTTTATACAATGGAAAAACTGTTCTATTTATTTTGTATTTTAAGCTTCGGGCGTTGACTTCTAAGGCCCTGACTATTCAATCTGTTGGAGCAACGCCCTAGAGTGAAGCCTAGGTTGCTCGGAATGTAGAAATGACCATAGCTTTCACACTGGTTGCAATTATTCGTTTTATACGATGGAAAAGCTGTTGTATTTATATTGTATTTTATGCTTCTGGCGTTCACTTCTTAGGCCCTAACTATTCGATCTGGTGGAACAACGCCCTTGGGTGAAGCCTAGGTTGCCCGGAACATAGAAATGACCATAACTTTTGCACTGGTAGCAATTATTCGTTTTATACGATGGAAAAACTGTTGTATTTATATTGTTTTTTATGCTTCTGGCGTTGACTTCTTAGGTCCTACCTATTCGATCTGGTGGAGCAATGCCTCAGAGTTAAGTCTAGGATGCCCCAAACGCCGAAATGATCATTACTTTCACTCTTGTTGCAATTATTCCTGTTATACGATGAAAAGACCGTTGTATTTTTATTGTATTTAATGCTTCAGGCGTAGGCTTCTAAGGCCGTAGCTATTCGATATGGTGGAGCACCGCTCTAGAGTGAAGCCTAGGTTGCTCGGAATACAGAAATGACCATAACTTTCACACTGGTTGCAATTATTCGTTTTCTACGATGGAAAAACTGTTGTATTTATATTGTATTTTAGGCTTCAGCGTTCACTTCTTAAGGCCTAACTATTCGATCTGATGGAACAATGCCCTAGGGTGAAGCCTAGGTTGCCCGGAACGTAAAAATGACCATAACTTTTACACTGGTACCAATTATTCGTTTTATACAATGGAAAAACTGTTCTATTTATTTTGTATTTTATGCTTCGGGCGTTGACATCTTTGGCCCTAACAATTCGATCTGGTGGAGCAACGCCCTAGAGTGAAGCCTAGGTTCCCTGGAACGTACAAGTGACCATCACTTTCACACGGGTTGCAATTATTCCTGTTATACGATGGAAAGTCTGTTGTATTTTTATTGCATTTTATGCTTCGGGCATTGACTTCTAAGGCCCTAACTATTCAATCTGTTGGAGCTACGCCCTAGAGTGAAGCCTAGGTTGTTCGGAATGTAGATATGACCATAACTTTCACACTGGTTGCAATTATTCGTTTTATACGATGGAAAAACTGTTGTATTTATATTGTATTTTATGCTTCTGGCGTTCACTTCTTAGGCCCTAACTATTCGTTCTGGTGGAACAACGCCCTAGGGTGAAGCCTAGGTTGCCCGGAACGTAGAAATGACCATAACTTTTACACTGGTACCAACTATTCGTTTTATACAATGGAAAAACTGTTGTATTTATATTGTATTTTATGCTTCTGGCGTTGACTTCTTAGGCCCTAACTATTCCATCTGGTGGAACAACGCCCTAGGGTGAAGTCTAGGTTGCCCGGAAAGTAGAAATGACCATAACTTTCACACTGGTAGCAATTATTCGTTTTATACGATGGAAAAACTGTTCTATTTATTTTATACTTTATGCTTCGGGCGTTGACTTCTATGGCCCTAACTATTCGATCTGGTAGAGCAACGCCCTAGAGTGAAGCCTAGGTTGCCCGGAACGCAGAAATGACCATTACTTGCACAGTGTTTGCAATTATTCATTTTATACGATGGCGAAGCTGTTGTATTTATATTGTATTTTATGCTTCCGGCGTTCACTTCTAACGCCGTAGCTATCAGATGTGGAGCAGCAACGCCCTAGAGTGACGCGTAGATTGCCAGGCACGCAGAAATGACCATTACATTCACAATGTTCGCAATCATTCATTTTATACGATGGAAAAACTGTTGTACTTATATCGTATATTATTCTTCTGGCGTTAACTTCTTAGGGCCTAACTATTTCATCTGGTGGAGCACCGCCCTAGAGTGAAGCCAAGGTTGCCCGGAACGTAGACCATACCATCACCTTCACACTGGTGGTAAATATTCCTGTTATGCGATGGAAAAACTCTTGCATCTTTATTGTATTTTATGCTTCGGGTGTTGACCTCTAAGGCCCTAACTATTCGATCTGGTGGAGCAACGCCCTCGAGTGAAGCCTAGGTTGCCCGTAACGTAGAAATGACCATAACTTTCACACTGGTTGCTATTATCCGTTGTAAACGATGGAAAAGCTGTTCTATTTATATTGCATTTTATGCTCCTGGCATTGAATTCTAAGTCCCTAGCTATTCGATCGGGTGGACCAACGCCCTAGAGTGAAGCCTAGGTTGCCCGGAACGTAGAAATGACCATTACTTGCACAGTGTTTGCAATTATTCCTTTTATACGATGGAAAAGCTGTTGTATTTACATTGTATTTTATGCTTCTGTCGTTCACTTCTTAGGCCCTAACTATTCGATCTGGTGGAACAACGCCCTAGGGTGAAGCCTAGGTTGCCCGGAACGTAGAAATGACCATCACTTTCAAACTGGTTGCAATTAATCCTGTTATACGATGGAAAAACTGTTGTATTTTTATTGCATTTTATGCTTCGGGCGTTGACTTCTAAGCCCCAAACTATTCAATCTGTTGGAGCAACGCCCTAGAGTGAAGCCTAGGTTGCTCGGAATGTAGAAATGACCATAACTTTCACAGTGGTTGCAATTATTCGTTTTATACGACGGAAAAACTGTTGTATTTATATTGTATTTTATGCTTCTGGCTTTCACTTCTTAGGCCCTAACTATTCGATCTGGTGGAACAACGCCCTAGGGTGAAGCCTAGGTTGCCCGGAACGTAGAAATGACCATAACTTTTACACTGGTAGCAATTATTCGTTTTATACCATGGAAAAACTGTTCTATTTATTTTGTATTTTATGCTTCAGGCGTTGACTTCTAACGCCCTAACTGTTTGATCTGGTGGAGCAACGCCCTAGAGTGAAGCCTAGATTGCCCGGAACGTAGAAATGACCATTACTTTCACACTGTTTGCAACTATTCCTTTTATACGATGGAAAATCTGTTGTATTTATATTGTATTTTATGCTTCTGGCGTTCACTTCTTAGGCCCTAACTATTCGATCTGGTCAAACAACGCCCTAGGGTGAAGTCTAGGTTGCCCGGAACGTAGAAATGATCATAACTTTTACACTGGTAGCAATTATCCGTTTTATACGATGGAAAAACTGTTCTATTTATTTTGTATTTTATGCTTCGGGCGTTGACTTCTAAGGCCCTAACTGTTTGATCTGGTGGAGCAACGCCCTAGAGTGAAGCCTAGGTTGCCCTGAACGTAGAAATGACCATTACTTTAACACTGTTTGCAATTATTCCTTTTATACGATGGAAAAGCTGTTGTATTTATATCGTATTTTATGCTTCTGGCGTTGACTTCTAAGGCCCTAGCTATTCGATCAAGTGGAGCAACGCCCTAGAGGGAAGCCTAGGTTGCCCGGAACGTAGAAATGACCATCACTTTCAAACTGGTTGCAATTATTCGTTTTATACGATGGAAAAACTGTTGGATTTATATTGTATTTTATGCTTCTGGCGTTGACTTCTAAGGACCTAACTATTCTATCTGGTGGAGCAACGCCCTAGAGTGAAGCCTAGGTTGCTCGGAATGTAGAAATGACCATAACTTTCACAGTGGTTGCAACTATTCATTTTATACGATGGAAAAGCTGTTGTATTTATATTGTATTTTACGCTCCTGGCGTTGACTTCTAAGGACGTAGCTATTAGACGTGGTGGAGCAACGCCCTAGAGTGACGCCTAGGTTGACCGGAACGTAGAAATGACCATTACTTTCTCAATGTCTGCAATTATTCATTTTATACGATGGAAAAACTGTTGTACTTATATTGTATTTTATCCTTCTGGCGTTAAATTCTAAGTCCCTAGCTATTCGAGCTGGAGGAGCAACGCCCTAGGGTGAAGCCTAGGTTGCCCGGAACGTAGAAATGACCATAACTTTTACACTGGTAGCAATTATACGTTTTATACAATGGAAAAACTGTTGTATTTATATTGTATTTTATGCTTCTGGCGTTGACTTCTTAGGCCCTAACTATTCGATCTGGTGGAGCAATGCCTCAGAGTTAAGTCTAGGATGCCCGAAACGCCGAAATGATCATTACCTTCACGCTTGTTGCAATTATTCCTTTTATACGATGCAAAAGCTGTTGTATTTATATCGTATTTTATGCTTCTGGCGTTGACTTCTAAGGACCTAACTATTCGATCTGGTGGAGCAACGCCCTAGAGTGAAGCCTAGGTTGCTCGGAATGTAGAAATAACCATAACTTTCACACTGGTTGCAATTATTCGTTTTTTACGATGGAAAAGCTGTTGTATTTATATTGTATTTTATGCCTCTGGCGTTGACTTCTAAGGCCCTAGCTATTCGATCTAGTGGAGCAACGCCCTACAGTGAAGCCTAGGTTGCCCGGAACGTAGAAATGACCATCACTTTCAAACTGGTTGCAATTAATCCTGTCATACGATTGATAAACTGTTGTATTTTTATTGCATTTTATGCTTCGGACGTTGACTTCTAAGGCCCTGACTATTCAATCTGTTGGAGCAACGCCCTAGAGTGAAGCCTAGGTTGCTCGGAATGTAGAAATGACCATAGCTTTCACACTGGTTGCAATTATTCGTTTTATATGATGGAAAAACTGTTGTATTTATATTGTATTTTATGCTTCTGGCGTTCACTTCTTAGGCCCTAACTATTCGATCTGGTGGAACAACGGCCTAAGGTAAAGCCTAGGTTGCCCGCAACGTAGAAATGGCCATAACTTTTACACAGGTAGCAATTATTCGTTTTATACAATGGAAAAACTGTTCTATTTATTTTGTATTTAATGCTTCGGGCGTTGGCTTCTATGGCCCTAACTGTTTGATCTGGTGGACCAACGCCCTAGAGTGAAGCCTAGGTTGCCCGGAACGTAGAAATGACCATAACTTTTACACTGGTAGCAATTATTCGTAATATACAATGGAAAAACTGTTCTTTTTATTATGTATTTTATGCTTCGTGCGTTGACTTCTAAGGCCCTAACTGTTTGATCTGGTGGAGCAACGCCCTAGAGTGAAGCCTAGATTGCCCGGAACGTAGAAATGACAATTACTTTCACACTGTTTGCAATTATTCCTTTTATACGATGCAAAAGCTGTTGTATTTATATCGTATTTTATGCTTCCGGCGTTGACTTCTAAGGACCTAACTATTCGATCTGGTGGAGCAACGCCCTAGAGTGAAGCCTAGGTTGCTCGGAATGTAGAAATAACCATAACTTTCACACTGGTTGCAATTATTCGTTTTTTACGATTGAAAAGCTGTTGTATTTATATTGTATTTTATGCTTCTGGCGTTCACTTCTTAGGCCCTAACTACTCGATCTGGTGGAACAACGCCCCAGGGTGAGGCCTACGTTGCCCGGACCGTAGAAATGACCATAACTTTTACACTGGTAGCAATTATTCGTTTTATACAATGGAAAAACTGTTCTATTTATTTTGTATTTTATGCTTCGGGCGTTGACTTCTAAGGCCCTAACTGTTTGATCTGGTGGAGCAACGCCCTAGGGTGAAGCCTAGGTTGCCCGGAACGTAGAAATGACCATTACTTTCACACTGTTTGCGATTATTCCTTTTATACGATGGAAAAGCTGTTGTATTTATATCGTATTTTATGCTTCTGGCGTTGACTTCTATGGCCCTAGCTATTCGATCTAGTGGAGCAACGCCCTAGGGTGAAGCCTAGGTTGCCCGGAACGTAGAAATGACCATCACCTTCAAACTGGTTGCAATTAATCCTGTTATACGATGGAAAACCTGTTGTATTTTTATTGCATTTTATGCTTCTGGCGTTCACTTCTTAGGGCCTAACTATTCGATCTGATGGAACAATGCCCTAGGGTGAAGCCTAGGTTGCCCGGAACGAAAAAATGACCATAACTTTTACACTGGTAGCAATTATTCGTTTTATACAATGGAAAAACTGTTCTATTTATTTTGTATTTTATGCTTCGGGCGTTGACTTCTTTGGCCCTAACAACTCGATCTGGTGGAGCAACGCCCTAGAGTAAAGCATAGGTTCCCTGGAACGTACAAATGACCATCACTTTCACACGGGTTGCAATTATTCCTGTTATAGGATGGAAAGACTGTTGCATTTTTATTTCATTTTATGCTTCTGGCGTTCACTTCTTAGGCCCTGACTATTCGACCTGGTGGAACAACGCCCTAGGGTGAAGCCTAGGTTGCCCGGAACGTAGAAATGACCATAACTTTTACACTGGTAGCAATTATACGTTTTATACAATGGAAAAACCGTTCCATTTATTTTGTATTTTATGCTTCGGGCGTTGACTTCTTTGGACCTAACAATTCGATCTGGTGGAGCAACGCCCTAGAGTGAAGCCTAGGTTCCCTGGAACGTACAAGTGACCATCACTTTCACACGGGTTGCAATTATTCCTGTTATACGATGGAAAGTCTGTTGTATTTTTATTGCATTTTATGCTTCTGGCGTTCACTTCCTAGGCCCTGACTATTCGATCTGGTGGAACAACGCCCTAGGGTGAAGCCTAGGTTGCCCGGAACGTAGAAATGACCATAACTTTTACACTGGTAGCAATTATTCGTTTTATACAATGGAAAAACTGTTCTATTTATTTTGTATTTTATGCTTCGGGCGTTGACTTCTAAGGCCCTAACTGTTTGATCTGGTGAAGCAACGCCCTAGAGTGAAGCCTAGGTTGCCCGGAACGTAGAAATGACCATAACTTTTACACTGGTAGCAATTATTCGTTTTATACGATGGAAAAACTGTTTTACTTATATTGTATTTAATGCTTCTGGCGTTCACTTCCTAGGCCCTGCCTATTCGATCTGGTGGACAACGCCCTAGGGTGAAGCCTAGGTTGCCCGGAGCGTAGAAATGACCATAACATTCACACTGGTTGAAATTATTCGTTTTATATGATGGAAAAGGTGTTGCATCTTTATTGTATTTTATGCTTCTGGCGTTGACTTCTAAGGCCCAAACTATTCAATCTGTTGGAGCAACGCCCTAGAGTGAAGCCTAGGTAGCTCGGAATGTAGAAATGACCATAACTTTCACACTGGTTGCAATTATTCCTTTTATACGATGGAAAAATTGTTGTATTTATATCGTATTTTATGCTTCGGGCGTTGACTTCTTTGGCCCTAACAATTCGATCTGGTGGAGCAACGCCCTAGAGTGAAGCATAGGTTCCCTGGAACGTCCAAATGACCATCACTTTCACACGGGTTGCAATTATTCCTGTTATAGGATGGAAAGACTGTTGCATTTTTATTGCATTTTATGCTTCTGGCGTTCACTTCTTAGGCCCTGACTATTCGATGTGGTGGAACAACGCTCTAGGGTGAAGCCTAGGTTGCCTGGAACGTAGAAATGACCATAACTTTTACACTGGTAGCAATTATCCGTTTTATACAATGGAAAAACTGTTCTATTTATTTTGTATTTAATGCTTCGGGCGTTGGCTTCTATGGCCCTAACTGTTTGATCTGGTGGACCAACGCCCTAGAGTGAAGCCTAGGTTGCCCGGAACGTAGAAATGACCATAACTTTTACACTGGTAGCAATTATTCGTAATATACAATGGAAAAACTGTTCTTTTTATTATGTATTTTATGCTTCGTGCGTTGACTTCTAAGGCCCTAACTGTTTGATCTGGTGGAGCAACGCCCTAGAGTGAAGCCTAGATTGCCCGGAACGTAGAAATGACAATTACTTTCACACTGTTTGCAATTATTCCTTTTATACGATGCAAAAGCTGTTGTATTTATATCGTATTTTATGCTTCCGGCGTTGACTTCTAAGGACCTAACTATTCGATCTGGTGGAGCAACGCCCTAGAGTGAAGCCTAGGTTGCTCGGAATGTAGAAATAACCATAACTTTCACACTGGTTGCAATTATTCGTTTTTTACGATTGAAAAGCTGTTGTATTTATATTGTATTTTATGCTTCTGGCGTTCACTTCTTAGGCCCTAACTACTCGATCTGGTGGAACAACGCCCCAGGGTGAGGCCTACGTTGCCCGGACCGTAGAAATGACCATAACTTTTACACTGGTAGCAATTATTCGTTTTATACAATGGAAAAACTGTTCTATTTATTTTGTATTTTATGCTTCGGGCGTTGACTTCTAAGGCCCTAACTGTTTGATCTGGTGGAGCAACGCCCTAGGGTGAAGCCTAGGTTGCCCGGAACGTAGAAATGACCATTACTTTCACACTGTTTGCGATTATTCCTTTTATACGATGGAAAAGCTGTTGTATTTATATCGTATTTTATGCTTCTGGCGTTGACTTCTATGGCCCTAGCTATTCGATCTAGTGGAGCAACGCCCTAGGGTGAAGCCTAGGTTGCCCGGAACGTAGAAATGACCATCACCTTCAAACTGGTTGCAATTAATCCTGTTATACGATGGAAAACCTGTTGTATTTTTATTGCATTTTATGCTTCTGGCGTTCACTTCTTAGGGCCTAACTATTCGATCTGATGGAACAATGCCCTAGGGTGAAGCCTAGGTTGCCCGGAACGAAAAAATGACCATAACTTTTACACTGGTAGCAATTATTCGTTTTATACAATGGAAAAACTGTTCTATTTATTTTGTATTTTATGCTTCGGGCGTTGACTTCTTTGGCCCTAACAACTCGATCTGGTGGAGCAACGCCCTAGAGTAAAGCATAGGTTCCCTGGAACGTACAAATGACCATCACTTTCACACGGGTTGCAATTATTCCTGTTATAGGATGGAAAGACTGTTGCATTTTTATTTCATTTTATGCTTCTGGCGTTCACTTCTTAGGCCCTGACTATTCGACCTGGTGGAACAACGCCCTAGGGTGAAGCCTAGGTTGCCCGGAACGTAGAAATGACCATAACTTTTACACTGGTAGCAATTATACGTTTTATACAATGGAAAAACCGTTCCATTTATTTTGTATTTTATGCTTCGGGCGTTGACTTCTTTGGACCTAACAATTCGATCTGGTGGAGCAACGCCCTAGAGTGAAGCCTAGGTTCCCTGGAACGTACAAGTGACCATCACTTTCACACGGGTTGCAATTATTCCTGTTATACGATGGAAAGTCTGTTGTATTTTTATTGCATTTTATGCTTCTGGCGTTCACTTCCTAGGCCCTGACTATTCGATCTGGTGGAACAACGCCCTAGGGTGAAGCCTAGGTTGCCCGGAACGTAGAAATGACCATAACTTTTACACTGGTAGCAATTATTCGTTTTATACAATGGAAAAACTGTTCTATTTATTTTGTATTTTATGCTTCGGGCGTTGACTTCTAAGGCCCTAACTGTTTGATCTGGTGAAGCAACGCCCTAGAGTGAAGCCTAGGTTGCCCGGAACGTAGAAATGACCATAACTTTTACACTGGTAGCAATTATTCGTTTTATACGATGGAAAAACTGTTTTACTTATATTGTATTTAATGCTTCTGGCGTTCACTTCCTAGGCCCTGCCTATTCGATCTGGTGGACAACGCCCTAGGGTGAAGCCTAGGTTGCCCGGAGCGTAGAAATGACCATAACATTCACACTGGTTGAAATTATTCGTTTTATATGATGGAAAAGGTGTTGCATCTTTATTGTATTTTATGCTTCTGGCGTTGACTTCTAAGGCCCAAACTATTCAATCTGTTGGAGCAACGCCCTAGAGTGAAGCCTAGGTAGCTCGGAATGTAGAAATGACCATAACTTTCACACTGGTTGCAATTATTCCTTTTATACGATGGAAAAGCTGTTGTATTTATATCGTATTTTATGCTTCGGGCGTTGACTTCTTTGGCCCTAACAATTCGATCTGGTGGAGCAACGCCCTAGAGTGAAGCATAGGTTCCCTGGAACGTCCAAATGACCATCACTTTCACACGGGTTGCAATTATTCCTGTTATAGGATGGAAAGACTGTTGCATTTTTATTGCATTTTATGCTTCTGGCGTTCACTTCTTAGGCCCTGACTATTCGATGTGGTGGAACAACGCTCTAGGGTGAAGCCTAGGTTGCCTGGAACGTAGAAATGACCATAACTTTTACACTGGTAGCAATTATCCGTTTTATACAATGGAAAAACTGTTCTATTTATTTTGTATTTTATGCTTCGGGCGTTGACTTCTAAGGCCCTAACTGTTTGATCTGGTGGAGCAACGCCCTAGAGTGAAGCCTAGGTTGCCCGGAACGTAGAAATGACCATTACTTTCACACTGTTTGCAATTATTCCTTTTATACGATGGAAAAGCTGTTGTATTTATATCTTATTTTATGCTTCTGGCGTTGACTTCGAAGGCCCTAGCTATTCGATCTAGTGGAGCAACGCCCTAGAGTGAAGCCTAGGTTGCCCGGAACGTAGAAATGACCATCACTTTCAAACTGGTTGCAATTATTCGTTTTATACGATGGAAAAACTGTTGTACTTATATTGTATTTTATGCTTCTGGCGTTGACTTCGAAGGCCCTAGCTATTCGATCTAGTGGAGCAACGCCCTAGAGTGAAGCCTAGGTTGCCCGGAACGTAGAAATGACCATCACTTTCAAACTGGTTGCAATTATTCGTTTTATACGATGGAAAAACTGTTGTATTTATATTGTATTTTATGCTTCTGGCGTTGACTTCTAAGGACCTAACTATTCGATCTGGTGGAGCAACGCCCTACAGTGACGCCTAGGTTGCCCGGAACGTAGATATGACCATAACCTTCACACTGGTTGCAAATTATTCCTGCTATACGATGGAAAAGCTGTTGTATTTTTATTGCATTTTATGCTTCGGGCATTGACTCCTAAGGCCCTAACTATGCAATCTGTTGGAGCAACGCCCTAGGGGGAAGCCTAGGTTGCCCGGAACGTAGAAATGATCATAACTTTCACACTGGTTGCAATTATTCGTTTTATACGATGGTAAAGCTGTTGTATTTATATCGTATTTTATGCTTCTGGCGTTGACTTCTTAGGCCGTAACTATTCCATCTGGTGGAACAACGCCCTAGGGTGAAGTCTAGGTTGCCCGGAAAGTAGAAATGACCATAACTTTCACACTGGTAGCAATTATTCGTTTTATACGATGGAAAAACTGTTCTATTTATTTTATACTTTATGCTTCGGGCGTTGACTTCTAAGGCCCTAACTATTCGATCGGGTGGAGCAACGCCCTAGAGTGATGCCTAGGTTGCCCGGTACGTAGAAATGACCATCACTATCAAACTGGTTGCAATTATTTGTTTTATAGGATGGAAAAGCGGTTGTATTTATATCGTATTTTATGCTTCTGGCGTTGACTTCTTAGGCCCTAACTATTCCATCTGGTGGAACGACGCCCTAGGGTAAAGCCAAGATTGCGCGGAACGTAGAAATGACCATAACTTTCACACTGGTAGCAATTATTCGTTTTATACTATGGAAAAACTGTTCTATTTATTTTGTATTTTATGCTTCGGGCGTTGACTTCTAAGGCCCTAACTATTCGATCTGGTAGAGCAACGCCCTAGAGTGAAGCCTAGGTTGCCCGGAACGTAGAAATGACCATTACTTGCACAGTGTTTGCAATTATTCATTTTATACGATGGAAAAGCTGTTGTATTTATATTGTATTTTATGCTCCTGGCGTTGACTTCTAAGGCCGTGGCTATTAGACGTGGTGGAGCTACGCCCTAGAGTGACGCCTAGGTTGACCGGAACGTAGAAATGAGCATTACTTTCTCAATGTCTGCAATTATTCATTTTATACGATGGAAAAACTGTTGTACTTATATTGTATTTTATCCTTCTGGCGTTAAATTCTAAGTCCCTAGCTATTCGATCTGGAGGAGCAACGCCCTAGAGTGAAACATAGGATACCCGGAACGTAGAAATGACCAGTACTTTCACACTGGTTGCAGTTATTCGTTCTATACAATGGAAAAACTGTTCTATTTATTTTGCATTTTATGCTTCGGGCGTTGACTTCTAAGGCCCTAGCTATTCCATCTGGTGGAGCAACACCCTAGCGTGAAGCCTAGGTTGCCCGGAACGTAGAAATGACAATTACTTCCACACTGTTTGCAAATATACATTTTATACGTTGGCAAAGCTGTTGCATTTATATTGTATTTTATGCTTCTGGCGTTGACTCCTTAGGCCCTAACTATTCGATCTAGTGGAGCAATGCCTCAGAGTTAAGTCTAGGATGCCCGAAACGCCGAAATGATCATTACTTTCACGCATGTTACAATTACTCCTGTTATACGATGAAAAGACTGTTGTATTTTTATTGTATTTTATGCATCAGGCGTAGGCTTCTAAGGCCGTAGCTATTCGATATGGTGGAGCACCGCCCTAGAGTGAAGCCTAGGTTGCTCGGAACGCAGAAACGGCCACTACTTTCACACTGTTTGCAATTATTCATTTAATACGATGGAAAAGCTGTTGTATTTATATCGTCTTTTATGCTTCGGGCGTTGACTTCTTAGGCCCTAACACTTCGATCTGGTGGAGCAACGCCCTACAGTGAAGCCTAGGTTGCCCGGAACGTAGATATGACCATAACCTTCACACAGGTTGCAATTATTCGTTTTATACGGTGTAAAGGCTGTTGTATTTATTTTGTATTTTATTCTTCTGGTGTTGACTTCTTAGGCCCTAACTATGCGATCTGGTGGAACAACGCCGTCGAGTGATGCCTAGGTTGCCCGGAACGTAGAAATGACCATTACTTTCACACTGTTTGCAATTATTCCTTTTATACCATGGAAATCTGTTGTATTTATATCGTTTTTTATGCTTCTGGCGTTTACTTCTCAGGACCTAACTATTCGATCTGGTGGAGCAACGCCCTAGAGTGAAGCCTAGGTTGCTCGGAATATAGAAATGACCATAACTTTCACACTGGTTGCTATTATTCGTTTACTAGGATGGAAAACTGTTGTATTTATATTGTATTTTATGCTTCTGGCGTTCACTTCTTAGGGCCTAAGTATGCGATCTGATGGAACAATGCCCTAGGGTGAAGCCTAGGTTCCCCGGAACGTAGAAATGACCATAACTTTTACACTGGTAGCAATTATTCGTTTTATACAATGGAAAAACTGTTCTATTTATTTTGTATTTTATGCTTCGGGCGTTGACTTCTTTGCCCCTAACAATTCGATCTGGTGGAGCAACGCCCTAGGGTGAAGTCTAGGTTCCCTGGAACGTACAAATGACCATCACTTTCACACAGGTTGCAATTATTCCTGTTATAGGATGGAAAGACTGTTGTATTTTTATTGCATTTTATGCTTCTGGCGTTCACTTCTTAGGCCCTGACTATTCGATCTGGTGGAACAACGCCCTAGGGTGAAGCCTAGTTGCCCGGAACGTAGAAATGACCACAACTTTTACACTGGTAGCAATTATTCGTTTTATACAATGGAAAATCTGTTCTATTTATTTTGTATTTTATGCTTCGGGCGCTGATTTCTAAGGCCCTAACTATTTGATCTGGTGGAGCAACGCCCTAGAGTGAAGCCTAGGTTGCCCGGAACGTAGAAATGACCATCACTTTCAAACTGGTTGCAATTAATCCTGTTATACGATGGAAAACCTGTTGTATTTTTATTGCATTTTATGCTTCTGGCGTTCGCTAATTAGGCGCTAACTATTCGATCTGGTGGAACAACGCCCTAGGGTAAAGCCTAGGTTGCCCGGAACGTAGAAATGACCATAACTTTTACACTGGTAGCAATTATTCGTATTATACAATGGAAAAACTGTTGTCTTTATATTGTATTTTATGCTTCTGGCGTTGACTTCTTAGGCCCTAACTATTCGATCTGGTGGAGCAATGCCTCAGAGTTAAGTCTAGGTTCCCTGGAACGTACAAGTGACCATCAGTTTCACACGGGTTGCAATTATTCCTGTTATACGATGGAAAGTCTGTTGTATTTTTATTGCATTTTATGCTTCTGGCGTTCACTTCCTAGGCCCTGACTATTCGTTCTGGTGGAACAACGCCCTAGGGTGAAGCCTAGGTTGCCCGGAACGTAGAAATGACCATAACTTTTACACTGGTAGCAATTATTCGTTTTATACAATGGAAAAACTGTTCTATTTATTTTGTATTTTATGCTTCGGCCGTTGACTTCTAAGGCCCTAACTGTTTGATCTGGTGAAGCAACGCCCTAGAGTGAATCCTAGGTTGCCCGGAACGTAGAAATGACCATAACTTTTACACTGGTAGCAATTATTCGTTTTATACGATGGAAAAACTGTTTTACTTGTATTGTATTTAATGCTTCTGGCGTTCACTTCCTAGGCCCTGACTATTCGATCTGGTGGACAATGCCCTAGGGTGAAGCCTAGGTTGCCCGGAGCGTAGAAATGACCATAACATTCACACTGGTTGAAATTATTCGTTTTATATGATGGAAAAGGTGTTGCATCTTTATTGTATTTTATGATTCTGGCGTTGACTTCTAAGGCCCAAACTATTCAATCTGTTGGAGCAACTCCCTAGAGTGAAGCCTAGGTTGCTCGGAATGTAGAAATGACCATAACTTTCACACTGGTTGCAATTATTCGTTTTATACGATGGAAAAACTGTTGTATTTATATTGTATTTTATGCTTCTGGCTTTCACTTCCTAGGCCCTAACTATTCGATCTGGTGGAACAACGCCCTGGGGTGAAGCCTAGGTTGCCCGGAACGTAGAAATGACCATAACTTTTACACTGGTAGCAATTATTCGTTTTATACGATGGAAAAACTGTTGTATCTATATCGTCTTTTATGCTTCGGGCGTTGACGTCTTAGGCCCTAACACTTCGATCTGGTAGAGCAACGCCCTACAGTGAAGCCTAGGTTGCCCGGAACGTAGATATGACCATAACCTTCACACAGGTTGCAATTATTCGTTTTATACGGTGTAAAGGCTGTTGTATTTATTTTGTATTTTATTCTTCTGGCGTTGACTTCTTAGGCCCAAACTATTCGATCTGGTGGAACAACGCCGTAGAGTGATGCCTAGGTTGCCCGGAACGTAGAAATGACCATTACTTCCACACTGTTTGCAATTATTCCTTTTATACCATGGAAATCTGTTGTATTTATATCGTATTTTATGCTTCTGGCGTTGACTTCTTAGGACCTAACTATTCGATCTGGTGGAGCAACGCCCTAGAGTGAAGCATAGGTTCCCTGGAACGTCCAAATGACCATCACTTTCACACGGGTTGCAATTATTCCTGTTATAGGTTGGAAAGACTGTTGCATTTTTATTGCATTTTATGCTTCTGGCGTTCACTTCTTAGGCCCTGACTATTCGATGTGGTGGAACAACGCTCTAGGGTGAAGCCTAGGTTGCCTGGAACGTAGAAATGACCATAACTTTTACACTGGTAGCAATTATCCGTTTTATACAATGGAAAAACTGTTCTATTTATTTTGTATTTAATGCTTCGGGCGTTGGCTTCTATGGCCCTAACTGTTTGATCTGGTGGACCAACGCCCTAGAGTGAAGCCTAGGTTGCCCGGAACGTAGAAATGACCATAACTTTTACACTGGTAGCAATTATTCGTAATATACAATGGAAAAACTGTTCTTTTTATTATGTATTTTATGCTTCGTGCGTTGACTTCTAAGGCCCTAACTGTTTGATCTGGTGGAGCAACGCCCTAGAGTGAAGCCTAGATTGCCCGGAACGTAGAAATGACAATTACTTTCACACTGTTTGCAATTATTCCTTTTATACGATGCAAAAGCTGTTGTATTTATATCGTATTTTATGCTTCCGGCGTTGACTTCTAAGGACCTAACTATTCGATCTGGTGGAGCAACGCCCTAGAGTGAAGCCTAGGTTGCTCGGAATGTAGAAATAACCATAACTTTCACACTGGTTGCAATTATTCGTTTTTTACGATTGAAAAGCTGTTGTATTTATATTGTATTTTATGCTTCTGGCGTTCACTTCTTAGGCCCTAACTACTCGATCTGGTGGAACAACGCCCCAGGGTGAGGCCTACGTTGCCCGGACCGTAGAAATGACCATAACTTTTACACTGGTAGCAATTATTCGTTTTATACAATGGAAAAACTGTTCTATTTATTTTGTATTTTATGCTTCGGGCGTTGACTTCTAAGGCCCTAACTGTTTGATCTGGTGGAGCAACGCCCTAGGGTGAAGCCTAGGTTGCCCGGAACGTAGAAATGACCATTACTTTCACACTGTTTGCGATTATTCCTTTTATACGATGGAAAAGCTGTTGTATTTATATCGTATTTTATGCTTCTGGCGTTGACTTCTATGGCCCTAGCTATTCGATCTAGTGGAGCAACGCCCTAGGGTGAAGCCTAGGTTGCCCGGAACGTAGAAATGACCATCACCTTCAAACTGGTTGCAATTAATCCTGTTATACGATGGAAAACCTGTTGTATTTTTATTGCATTTTATGCTTCTGGCGTTCACTTCTTAGGGCCTAACTATTCGATCTGATGGAACAATGCCCTAGGGTGAAGCCTAGGTTGCCCGGAACGAAAAAATGACCATAACTTTTACACTGGTAGCAATTATTCGTTTTATACAATGGAAAAACTGTTCTATTTATTTTGTATTTTATGCTTCGGGCGTTGACTTCTTTGGCCCTAACAACTCGATCTGGTGGAGCAACGCCCTAGAGTAAAGCATAGGTTCCCTGGAACGTACAAATGACCATCACTTTCACACGGGTTGCAATTATTCCTGTTATAGGATGGAAAGACTGTTGCATTTTTATTTCATTTTATGCTTCTGGCGTTCACTTCTTAGGCCCTGACTATTCGACCTGGTGGAACAACGCCCTAGGGTGAAGCCTAGGTTGCCCGGAACGTAGAAATGACCATAACTTTTACACTGGTAGCAATTATACGTTTTATACAATGGAAAAACCGTTCCATTTATTTTGTATTTTATGCTTCGGGCGTTGACTTCTTTGGACCTAACAATTCGATCTGGTGGAGCAACGCCCTAGAGTGAAGCCTAGGTTCCCTGGAACGTACAAGTGACCATCACTTTCACACGGGTTGCAATTATTCCTGTTATACGATGGAAAGTCTGTTGTATTTTTATTGCATTTTATGCTTCTGGCGTTCACTTCCTAGGCCCTGACTATTCGATCTGGTGGAACAACGCCCTAGGGTGAAGCCTAGGTTGCCCGGAACGTAGAAATGACCATAACTTTTACACTGGTAGCAATTATTCGTTTTATACAATGGAAAAACTGTTCTATTTATTTTGTATTTTATGCTTCGGGCGTTGACTTCTAAGGCCCTAACTGTTTGATCTGGTGAAGCAACGCCCTAGAGTGAAGCCTAGGTTGCCCGGAACGTAGAAATGACCATAACTTTTACACTGGTAGCAATTATTCGTTTTATACGATGGAAAAACTGTTTTACTTATATTGTATTTAATGCTTCTGGCGTTCACTTCCTAGGCCCTGCCTATTCGATCTGGTGGACAACGCCCTAGGGTGAAGCCTAGGTTGCCCGGAGCGTAGAAATGACCATAACATTCACACTGGTTGAAATTATTCGTTTTATATGATGGAAAAGGTGTTGCATCTTTATTGTATTTTATGCTTCTGGCGTTGACTTCTAAGGCCCAAACTATTCAATCTGTTGGAGCAACGCCCTAGAGTGAAGCCTAGGTAGCTCGGAATGTAGAAATGACCATAACTTTCACACTGGTTGCAATTATTCCTTTTATACGATGGAAAAGCTGTTGTATTTATATCGTATTTTATGCTTCGGGCGTTGACTTCTTTGGCCCTAACAATTCGATCTGGTGGAGCAACGCCCTAGAGTGAAGCATAGGTTCCCTGGAACGTCCAAATGACCATCACTTTCACACGGGTTGCAATTATTCCTGTTATAGGATGGAAAGACTGTTGCATTTTTATTGCATTTTATGCTTCTGGCGTTCACTTCTTAGGCCCTGACTATTCGATGTGGTGGAACAACGCTCTAGGGTGAAGCCTAGGTTGCCTGGAACGTAGAAATGACCATAACTTTTACACTGGTAGCAATTATCCGTTTTATACAATGGAAAAACTGTTCTATTTATTTTGTATTTTATGCTTCGGGCGTTGACTTCTAAGGCCCTAACTGTTTGATCTGGTGGAGCAACGCCCTAGAGTGAAGCCTAGGTTGCCCGGAACGTAGAAATGACCATTACTTTCACACTGTTTGCAATTATTCCTTTTATACGATGGAAAAGCTGTTGTATTTATATCTTATTTTATGCTTCTGGCGTTGACTTCGAAGGCCCTAGCTATTCGATCTAGTGGAGCAACGCCCTAGAGTGAAGCCTAGGTTGCCCGGAACGTAGAAATGACCATCACTTTCAAACTGGTTGCAATTATTCGTTTTATACGATGGAAAAACTGTTGTACTTATATTGTATTTTATGCTTCTGGCGTTGACTTCGAAGGCCCTAGCTATTCGATCTAGTGGAGCAACGCCCTAGAGTGAAGCCTAGGTTGCCCGGAACGTAGAAATGACCATCACTTTCAAACTGGTTGCAATTATTCGTTTTATACGATGGAAAAACTGTTGTATTTATATTGTATTTTATGCTTCTGGCGTTGACTTCTAAGGACCTAACTATTCGATCTGGTGGAGCAACGCCCTACAGTGACGCCTAGGTTGCCCGGAACGTAGATATGACCATAACCTTCACACTGGTTGCAAATTATTCCTGCTATACGATGGAAAAGCTGTTGTATTTTTATTGCATTTTATGCTTCGGGCATTGACTCCTAAGGCCCTAACTATGCAATCTGTTGGAGCAACGCCCTAGGGGGAAGCCTAGGTTGCCCGGAACGTAGAAATGATCATAACTTTCACACTGGTTGCAATTATTCGTTTTATACGATGGTAAAGCTGTTGTATTTATATCGTATTTTATGCTTCTGGCGTTGACTTCTTAGGCCGTAACTATTCCATCTGGTGGAACAACGCCCTAGGGTGAAGTCTAGGTTGCCCGGAAAGTAGAAATGACCATAACTTTCACACTGGTAGCAATTATTCGTTTTATACGATGGAAAAACTGTTCTATTTATTTTATACTTTATGCTTCGGGCGTTGACTTCTAAGGCCCTAACTATTCGATCGGGTGGAGCAACGCCCTAGAGTGATGCCTAGGTTGCCCGGTACGTAGAAATGACCATCACTATCAAACTGGTTGCAATTATTTGTTTTATAGGATGGAAAAGCGGTTGTATTTATATCGTATTTTATGCTTCTGGCGTTGACTTCTTAGGCCCTAACTATTCCATCTGGTGGAACGACGCCCTAGGGTAAAGCCAAGATTGCGCGGAACGTAGAAATGACCATAACTTTCACACTGGTAGCAATTATTCGTTTTATACTATGGAAAAACTGTTCTATTTATTTTGTATTTTATGCTTCGGGCGTTGACTTCTAAGGCCCTAACTATTCGATCTGGTAGAGCAACGCCCTAGAGTGAAGCCTAGGTTGCCCGGAACGTAGAAATGACCATTACTTGCACAGTGTTTGCAATTATTCATTTTATACGATGGAAAAGCTGTTGTATTTATATTGTATTTTATGCTCCTGGCGTTGACTTCTAAGGCCGTGGCTATTAGACGTGGTGGAGCTACGCCCTAGAGTGACGCCTAGGTTGACCGGAACGTAGAAATGAGCATTACTTTCTCAATGTCTGCAATTATTCATTTTATACGATGGAAAAACTGTTGTACTTATATTGTATTTTATCCTTCTGGCGTTAAATTCTAAGTCCCTAGCTATTCGATCTGGAGGAGCAACGCCCTAGAGTGAAACATAGGATACCCGGAACGTAGAAATGACCAGTACTTTCACACTGGTTGCAGTTATTCGTTCTATACAATGGAAAAACTGTTCTATTTATTTTGCATTTTATGCTTCGGGCGTTGACTTCTAAGGCCCTAGCTATTCCATCTGGTGGAGCAACACCCTAGCGTGAAGCCTAGGTTGCCCGGAACGTAGAAATGACAATTACTTCCACACTGTTTGCAAATATACATTTTATACGTTGGCAAAGCTGTTGCATTTATATTGTATTTTATGCTTCTGGCGTTGACTCCTTAGGCCCTAACTATTCGATCTAGTGGAGCAATGCCTCAGAGTTAAGTCTAGGATGCCCGAAACGCCGAAATGATCATTACTTTCACGCATGTTACAATTACTCCTGTTATACGATGAAAAGACTGTTGTATTTTTATTGTATTTTATGCATCAGGCGTAGGCTTCTAAGGCCGTAGCTATTCGATATGGTGGAGCACCGCCCTAGAGTGAAGCCTAGGTTGCTCGGAACGCAGAAACGGCCACTACTTTCACACTGTTTGCAATTATTCATTTAATACGATGGAAAAGCTGTTGTATTTATATCGTCTTTTATGCTTCGGGCGTTGACTTCTTAGGCCCTAACACTTCGATCTGGTGGAGCAACGCCCTACAGTGAAGCCTAGGTTGCCCGGAACGTAGATATGACCATAACCTTCACACAGGTTGCAATTATTCGTTTTATACGGTGTAAAGGCTGTTGTATTTATTTTGTATTTTATTCTTCTGGTGTTGACTTCTTAGGCCCTAACTATGCGATCTGGTGGAACAACGCCGTCGAGTGATGCCTAGGTTGCCCGGAACGTAGAAATGACCATTACTTTCACACTGTTTGCAATTATTCCTTTTATACCATGGAAATCTGTTGTATTTATATCGTTTTTTATGCTTCTGGCGTTTACTTCTCAGGACCTAACTATTCGATCTGGTGGAGCAACGCCCTAGAGTGAAGCCTAGGTTGCTCGGAATATAGAAATGACCATAACTTTCACACTGGTTGCTATTATTCGTTTACTAGGATGGAAAACTGTTGTATTTATATTGTATTTTATGCTTCTGGCGTTCACTTCTTAGGGCCTAAGTATGCGATCTGATGGAACAATGCCCTAGGGTGAAGCCTAGGTTCCCCGGAACGTAGAAATGACCATAACTTTTACACTGGTAGCAATTATTCGTTTTATACAATGGAAAAACTGTTCTATTTATTTTGTATTTTATGCTTCGGGCGTTGACTTCTTTGCCCCTAACAATTCGATCTGGTGGAGCAACGCCCTAGGGTGAAGTCTAGGTTCCCTGGAACGTACAAATGACCATCACTTTCACACAGGTTGCAATTATTCCTGTTATAGGATGGAAAGACTGTTGTATTTTTATTGCATTTTATGCTTCTGGCGTTCACTTCTTAGGCCCTGACTATTCGATCTGGTGGAACAACGCCCTAGGGTGAAGCCTAGTTGCCCGGAACGTAGAAATGACCACAACTTTTACACTGGTAGCAATTATTCGTTTTATACAATGGAAAATCTGTTCTATTTATTTTGTATTTTATGCTTCGGGCGCTGATTTCTAAGGCCCTAACTATTTGATCTGGTGGAGCAACGCCCTAGAGTGAAGCCTAGGTTGCCCGGAACGTAGAAATGACCATCACTTTCAAACTGGTTGCAATTAATCCTGTTATACGATGGAAAACCTGTTGTATTTTTATTGCATTTTATGCTTCTGGCGTTCGCTTCTTAGGCGCTAACTATTCGATCTGGTGGAACAACGCCCTAGGGTAAAGCCTAGGTTGCCCGGAACGTAGAAATGACCATAACTTTTACACTGGTAGCAATTATTCGTATTATACAATGGAAAAACTGTTGTCTTTATATTGTATTTTATGCTTCTGGCGTTGACTTCTTAGGCCCTAACTATTCGATCTGGTGGAGCAATGCCTCAGAGTTAAGTCTAGGTTCCCTGGAACGTACAAGTGACCATCAGTTTCACACGGGTTGCAATTATTCCTGTTATACGATGGAAAGTCTGTTGTATTTTTATTGCATTTTATGCTTCTGGCGTTCACTTCCTAGGCCCTGACTATTCGTTCTGGTGGAACAACGCCCTAGGGTGAAGCCTAGGTTGCCCGGAACGTAGAAATGACCATAACTTTTACACTGGTAGCAATTATTCGTTTTATACAATGGAAAAACTGTTCTATTTATTTTGTATTTTATGCTTCGGCCGTTGACTTCTAAGGCCCTAACTGTTTGATCTGGTGAAGCAACGCCCTAGAGTGAATCCTAGGTTGCCCGGAACGTAGAAATGACCATAACTTTTACACTGGTAGCAATTATTCGTTTTATACGATGGAAAAACTGTTTTACTTGTATTGTATTTAATGCTTCTGGCGTTCACTTCCTAGGCCCTGACTATTCGATCTGGTGGACAATGCCCTAGGGTGAAGCCTAGGTTGCCCGGAGCGTAGAAATGACCATAACATTCACACTGGTTGAAATTATTCGTTTTATATGATGGAAAAGGTGTTGCATCTTTATTGTATTTTATGATTCTGGCGTTGACTTCTAAGGCCCAAACTATTCAATCTGTTGGAGCAACTCCCTAGAGTGAAGCCTAGGTTGCTCGGAATGTAGAAATGACCATAACTTTCACACTGGTTGCAATTATTCGTTTTATACGATGGAAAAACTGTTGTATTTATATTGTATTTTATGCTTCTGGCTTTCACTTCCTAGGCCCTAACTATTCGATCTGGTGGAACAACGCCCTGGGGTGAAGCCTAGGTTGCCCGGAACGTAGAAATGACCATAACTTTTACACTGGTAGCAATTATTCGTTTTATACGATGGAAAAACTGTTGTATCTATATCGTCTTTTATGCTTCGGGCGTTGACGTCTTAGGCCCTAACACTTCGATCTGGTAGAGCAACGCCCTACAGTGAAGCCTAGGTTGCCCGGAACGTAGATATGACCATAACCTTCACACAGGTTGCAATTATTCGTTTTATACGGTGTAAAGGCTGTTGTATTTATTTTGTATTTTATTCTTCTGGCGTTGACTTCTTAGGCCCAAACTATTCGATCTGGTGGAACAACGCCGTAGAGTGATGCCTAGGTTGCCCGGAACGTAGAAATGACCATTACTTTCACACTGTTTGCAATTATTCCTTTTATACCATGGAAATCTGTTGTATTTATATCGTATTTTATGCTTCTGGCGTTGACTTCTTAGGACCTAACTATTCGATCTGGTGGAGCAACGCCCTAGAGTGAAGCCTAGGTTGCTCGGAATATAGAAATGACCATAACTTTCACACTGGTTGCTATTATTCGTTTACTAGGATGGAAAAACTGTTGTATTTATATTGTATTTTATGCTTCTGGCGTTCACTTCTTAGGGCCTAACTATGCGATCTGATGGAACAATGCCCTAGGGTGAAGCCTAGGTTGCCCGGAACGTAGATATGACCATAACCTTCACACAGGTTGCAATTATTCGTTTTATACGGTGTAAAGGCTGTTGTATTTATTTTGTATTTTATTCTTCTGGTGTTGACTTCTTAGGCCCTAACTATGCGATCTGGTGGAACAACGCCGTCGAGTGATGCCTAGGTTGCCCGGAACGTAGAAATGACCATTACTTTCACACTGTTTGCAATTATTCCTTTTATACCATGGAAATCTGTTGTATTTATATCGTTTTTTATGCTTCTGGCGTTTACTTCTCAGGACCTAACTATTCGATCTGGTGGAGCAACGCCCTAGAGTGAAGCCTAGGTTGCTCGGAATATAGAAATGACCATAACTTTCACACTGGTTGCTATTATTCGTTTACTAGGATGGAAAACTGTTGTATTTATATTGTATTTTATGCTTCTGGCGTTCACTTCTTAGGGCCTAAGTATGCGATCTGATGGAACAATGCCCTAGGGTGAAGCCTAGGTTCCCCGGAACGTAGAAATGACCATAACTTTTACACTGGTAGCAATTATTCGTTTTATACAATGGAAAAACTGTTCTATTTATTTTGTATTTTATGCTTCGGGCGTTGACTTCTTTGCCCCTAACAATTCGATCTGGTGGAGCAACGCCCTAGGGTGAAGTCTAGGTTCCCTGGAACGTACAAATGACCATCACTTTCACACAGGTTGCAATTATTCCTGTTATAGGATGGAAAGACTGTTGTATTTTTATTGCATTTTATGCTTCTGGCGTTCACTTCTTAGGCCCTGACTATTCGATCTGGTGGAACAACGCCCTAGGGTGAAGCCTAGTTGCCCGGAACGTAGAAATGACCACAACTTTTACACTGGTAGCAATTATTCGTTTTATACAATGGAAAATCTGTTCTATTTATTTTGTATTTTATGCTTCGGGCGCTGATTTCTAAGGCCCTAACTATTTGATCTGGTGGAGCAACGCCCTAGAGTGAAGCCTAGGTTGCCCGGAACGTAGAAATGACCATCACTTTCAAACTGGTTGCAATTAATCCTGTTATACGATGGAAAACCTGTTGTATTTTTATTGCATTTTATGCTTCTGGCGTTCGCTTCTTAGGCGCTAACTATTCGATCTGGTGGAACAACGCCCTAGGGTAAAGCCTAGGTTGCCCGGAACGTAGAAATGACCATAACTTTTACACTGGTAGCAATTATTCGTATTATACAATGGAAAAACTGTTGTCTTTATATTGTATTTTATGCTTCTGGCGTTGACTTCTTAGGCCCTAACTATTCGATCTGGTGGAGCAATGCCTCAGAGTTAAGTCTAGGTTCCCTGGAACGTACAAGTGACCATCAGTTTCACACGGGTTGCAATTATTCCTGTTATACGATGGAAAGTCTGTTGTATTTTTATTGCATTTTATGCTTCTGGCGTTCACTTCCTAGGCCCTGACTATTCGTTCTGGTGGAACAACGCCCTAGGGTGAAGCCTAGGTTGCCCGGAACGTAGAAATGACCATAACTTTTACACTGGTAGCAATTATTCGTTTTATACAATGGAAAAACTGTTCTATTTATTTTGTATTTTATGCTTCGGCCGTTGACTTCTAAGGCCCTAACTGTTTGATCTGGTGAAGCAACGCCCTAGAGTGAATCCTAGGTTGCCCGGAACGTAGAAATGACCATAACTTTTACACTGGTAGCAATTATTCGTTTTATACGATGGAAAAACTGTTTTACTTGTATTGTATTTAATGCTTCTGGCGTTCACTTCCTAGGCCCTGACTATTCGATCTGGTGGACAATGCCCTAGGGTGAAGCCTAGGTTGCCCGGAGCGTAGAAATGACCATAACATTCACACTGGTTGAAATTATTCGTTTTATATGATGGAAAAGGTGTTGCATCTTTATTGTATTTTATGATTCTGGCGTTGACTTCTAAGGCCCAAACTATTCAATCTGTTGGAGCAACTCCCTAGAGTGAAGCCTAGGTTGCTCGGAATGTAGAAATGACCATAACTTTCACACTGGTTGCAATTATTCGTTTTATACGATGGAAAAACTGTTGTATTTATATTGTATTTTATGCTTCTGGCTTTCACTTCCTAGGCCCTAACTATTCGATCTGGTGGAACAACGCCCTGGGGTGAAGCCTAGGTTGCCCGGAACGTAGAAATGACCATAACTTTTACACTGGTAGCAATTATTCGTTTTATACGATGGAAAAACTGTTGTATCTATATCGTCTTTTATGCTTCGGGCGTTGACGTCTTAGGCCCTAACACTTCGATCTGGTAGAGCAACGCCCTACAGTGAAGCCTAGGTTGCCCGGAACGTAGATATGACCATAACCTTCACACAGGTTGCAATTATTCGTTTTATACGGTGTAAAGGCTGTTGTATTTATTTTGTATTTTATTCTTCTGGCGTTGACTTCTTAGGCCCAAACTATTCGATCTGGTGGAACAACGCCGTAGAGTGATGCCTAGGTTGCCCGGAACGTAGAAATGACCATTACTTTCACACTGTTTGCAATTATTCCTTTTATACCATGGAAATCTGTTGTATTTATATCGTATTTTATGCTTCTGGCGTTGACTTCTTAGGACCTAACTATTCGATCTGGTGGAGCAACGCCCTAGAGTGAAGCCTAGGTTGCTCGGAATATAGAAATGACCATAACTTTCACACTGGTTGCTATTATTCGTTTACTAGGATGGAAAAACTGTTGTATTTATATTGTATTTTATGCTTCTGGCGTTCACTTCTTAGGGCCTAACTATGCGATCTGATGGAACAATGCCCTAGGGTGAAGCCTAGGTTCCCCGGAACGTAGAAATGACCATAACTTTTACACTGGTAGCAATTATTCGTTCTATACCATGGAAAAACTGTTCTATTTATTTTGTATTTTATGCTTCAGGCGTTGACTTCTATCGCCCTAACTGTTTGATCTGGTGGAGCAACGCCCTAGAGTGAAGCCTAGGTTGCCCGGAACGTAGAAATGACCATTACTTTCACACTGTTTGCAATTATTCCTTTTATACGATGGAAAATCTGTTGTATTTATATTGTATTTTATGCTTCTGGCGTTCACTTCTTAGGCCCTAACTATTCGATCTGGTGGAACAACGGCCTAAGGTGAAGCCTAGGTTGCCCGCAACGTAGAAATGGCCATAACTTTTACACATGTAGCAATTATTCGTTTTATACAATGGAAAAACTGTTCTATTTATTTTGTATTTAATGCTTCGGGCGTTGGCTTCTAAGGCCCTAACTGTTTGATCTGGTGGACCAACGCCTTAGAGTGAAGCCTAGGTTGCCCGGAACGTAGAAATGACCATAGCTTTCACACTGGTTGCTATTATTCGTTTTATACGATGGAAAAACTGTTATATTGATATTGTATTTTATGCTTCAGTCGTTGACATCTGAGGCCGTAACTATTCGATGTGGTGGAAGAACGCCATAGAGTGGAGCCTAGGTTGCCCGGAACGTAGAAATGTCCATATCTTTCACACTGTTTGCAATTATTCATTTTATACGGGGGCAAAGCTGTTGCATTTATATTGTATTTTATGCTTCTGGCGTTGACTCCTTAGGCCCTAACCATTCGATCTGGTGGAGCAATGCCTCAGAGTTAAGTCTAGGGTGCCCGAAACGCCGAAATGATCATTACTTTCACGCAGGTTGCAATTATTCCTGTTATACGATGAAAAGACTGTTGTATTTTTATTGTATTTTATGCTTCAGTCGTAGGCTTCTAAGGCCGTGGCTATTCGATATGGTAGAGCACCGCCCTAGAGTGAAGCCTAGGTTTCTCGGAACGCAGAAATGACCACTACTTTCACACTGTTTGCAATTATTCATTTAATACGATGGAAAAGCTGTTGTATTTATATCGTATTTTATGCTTCGGGCGTTGACTTCTAAGGCCCTAGCTATTCGATCTAGTGGAGCAACGCCCTAGAGGGTAGCCTAGGTTGCCCGGAACGTAGAAATGACCATAGCTTTCACACTGGTTCCGATTATTCCTTTTATACGATGGAAAAGCAGTTGTATTTATATCGTATTTTATGCTTCGGGCGTTGACTTCTTTGGCCCTAACAATTCGATCTGGTGGAGCAACGCCCTAGAGTGAAGCATAGGTTCCCTGGAACGTACAAATGACCATCACTTTCACACGGGTTGCAATTATTCCTGTTTATAACAGGATGGAAAGACTGTTGCATTTTTATAGCATTTTATGCTTCTGGCATTCACTTCTTAGGCCCTGACTATTCGATCTGGTGGAACAACGCCCTAGGGTGAAGCCTAGGTTGCCCGGAACGTAGAAATGACCATAACTTTTACACTGGTAGCAATTATTCGTTTTATACAATGGAAAAACTGTTCTATTTATTATGTATTTTATGCTTCGTGCGTTGACTTCTAAGGCCCTAACTGTTTGATCTGGTGTTGCAACGCCCTAGAGTGAAGCCTAGATTGCCCGGAACGTAGAAATGACAATTACTTTCACACTGTTTGCAATTATACCTTTTATACGATGCAAAAGCTGTTGTATTTATATCGTATTTTATGCTTCTGGCGTTGACTTCTAAGGACCTAACTATTCGATCTGGTGGAGCAACGCCCTAGAGTGAAGCCTAGGTTGCCCGGAACGTAGAAATGACCATAACTTTCACACTGGTTGCTATTATTCGTTTTATACGATGGAAAAACTGTTATATTTATATTGTATTTTATGCTTCAGGCGTTGACTTCTGAGGCCGCAGCTATTCGATGTTGTGGAAGATCGCCATAGAGTGAAGCCTAGGTTGCCCGGAACGTAGAAATGTCCATATCTTTCACACTGTTTGCAATAATTCATTTTATACGGTGGCAAAGCTGTTGCATTTATATTGTATTTTATGCTTCCGGCGTTGACTCCTTAGGCCCTAACTATTGGATCTGGTGGAGCAATGCCTCAGAGTTAAGTCTAGGATGCCCGAAACGCCGAAATGATCATTACTTTCACGCTTGTTGCAATTATTCCTGTTGTACGATGAAAAGACCGTTGTATTTTTATTGTATTTTATGCTTCAGGCGTAGGCTTCTAAGGCCGTAGCTATTGGATATGGTGGAGCACCGCCGTAGAGTGAAGCCTAGGTTGCTCGGAATATAGAAATGACCATAACTTTCACACTGGTTGCAATTATTCGTTTTCTACGATGGACAAACTGTTGTATTTATATTGTATTTTATGCTTCTGGCGTTCACTTCTTAGGGCCTAACTATTCGATCTGATGGAACAGTGCCCTAGGGTGAAGCCTAGGTTGCCCGGAACGTAAAAATGACCATAACCTTTACACTGGTAGCAATTATTCGTTTTATACAATGTAAAAACTGTTCTATTTATTTTGTATTTTATGCTTCGGGCGTTGACTTCTTTGGCCCTAACAATTCGATCTGGTGGAGGAACGCCCTAGAGTGAAGCATAGGTTCCCTGGAACGTACAAATGACCATCACTTTCACACGGGTTGCAATTATTCCTGTTATAGGATCGAAACACTGTTGCATTTTTATTGCATTTTATGCTTCTGGCGCTCACTTCTTAGGCCCAGACTATTCGATCTGGTGGAACAACGGCCTAACGTGAAGCCTAGGTTGCCCGCAACGTAGAAATGGCCATAACTTTCACACTGGTTGCAATTATTTGTTTTATACGATGGAAAAGCTGTTGTATTTATATCGTATTTTATGCTTCTGGCGTTGACTTCTTAGGCCCTAACTGTTCCATCTGGTGGAACAACGCCCTAGGGTGAAGCCTAGGTTGCGCGGAAAGTAGAAATGACCATAACTTTCATACTGGTAGCAATTATTCGTTTTATACAATGGAAAAACCGTTCTATTTATTTTGTACTTTATGCTTAGGGCGTTGACTTCTAACGCCCTAACTGTTTGATCTGGTGGAGCATCGCCGTAGAGTGAAGCCTAGGTTGCCCGGAACGTAGAAATGACCATAACTTTCACACTGGTTGCTATTATTCGTTTTATACGATGGAAAGACTGTTGTATTTATATCGTATTTTATGCTTCTGGCGTTGACTTCTGAGGCCCTAACTATTCGAACAGGTGGAGCGATGCCTCAGAGTTAAGTCTAGGATGCCCGAAACGCCGAAATGATCATTACTTTCACGCTTGTTGTAATTATTCCTGTTATAGGATGGAAAGACTGTTGTATATTTATTGTATTTTATACTTCAGGCGTTGACTTCTGAGGCCGTAGCTATTCGATGTGGTGGAAGAACTCCATACAGTGAAGCCTAGATTGCCCGAAACGTAGAAATGACCATCACTTTCAAACTGGTTGCAATTAATCCTGTTATACGAAGGATAAACTGTTGTATTTTTATTGCATTTTATGCTTCGGGCGTTGACTTCTAAGGCCCTGACTATTCAATCTGTTGGAGCAACGTCCTAGAGTGAAGCCTAGGTTGCTCGGAATGTAGAAATGACCATAGCTTTCACACTGGTTGCAATTATTGGTTTTATATAATGGAAAAACTGTTGTATTTATATTGTATTTTATGCTTCTGGCGTTCACTTCTTAGGCCCTAACTATTCGATCTGGTGGAACAACGGCCGAACGTGAAGCCTAGGTTGCCCGCAACGTAGAAATGGCCATAACTTTTAGACAGGTAGCAATTATTCGTTTTATACAATGGAAAAACTGTTCTGTTTATTTTGTATTTAATGCTTCGGGCGTTGGCTTCTAAGGCCCTAACTGTTTGATCTGGTGGACCAACGCCCTAGAGTGAAGCCTAGGTTGCCCGGAACGTAGAAATGACCATAACTTTCACACTGGTTGCTATTATTCGTTTTCTACGATGGAAAAACTGTTGTATTTATATTGTATTTTATGCTTCTGGCGTTCACTTCTTAGGCCCTAACTATTCGATCTGGTGGAACAACGGCCTAACGTGAAGCCTAGGTTGCCCGCAACGTAGAAATGGCCATAACTTTTACACAGGTAGCAATTATTCGTTTTATACAATGGAAAAACTGTTCTATTTATTTTGTATTTAATGCTTCGGGCGTTGGCTTCTAAGGCCCTAGCTATTCAATCTGTTGGATCAACGCCCTAGGGTGAAGCCTAGGTTGCTCGGAAAGTAGAAATGACCATAAGTTTCATACTGGTTGCAATTAATCGTTTTATACGATGGAAAAACTGTTGTATTTATATTGTATTTTATGCTTGTGGCGTTGACTTCTAAGGCCCTAATTATTCGAATTGGTGGAGCAATGCCTCAGAGTTAAGTCTAGGATCCCCGAAACGCCGAAATGATCATTACCTTCACGCTTGTTGCAATTATTCCTGTTATACGATGATAAGACTGTTGTATTTTTATTGTATTTTATGCTTCAGGCGTGGACTTCTGAGGCCGTAGCTATTCGATGTGGTGGAGGAACGCCATACAGTGAAGCCCAGGTTGCCCGGAACGTAGAAATGACCATAACTGTCACACTGGTTGCAATTATTTGTTTTATACGATGGAAAAGCTGTTGTATTTATATCGTATTTTATGCTTCTGGCGTTGACTCCTTAGGCCCTAACTATTCGATCAGGTGGAGCAACGCCCTAGAGTGAAGCCTAGGTTGCTCGAAATGTAGAAATGACCATAACTTTCACACTGGTTGCTATCATTCGTTTTATATGATGGAAAATCTGTTGTATTTATATTGTATTTAATGCTTCGGGAGTTGACTTCTAAGGCCCTAACTGTTTGATCTGGTGGAGCAACGCCCTAGAGTGATGCCTAGGTTGCCTGGAACGTAGAAATGTCCATCACTTTCACACGGGTTGCAATTATTCCTGTTATAGGATGGAAAGACTGTTGTATTTATATCGTATTTTATGCTTCTGGCGTTGACTTCTGAGGCCCTAACTATTCGATCAGGTGGAGCGATGCCTCAGAGTTAAGTCTAGGATGCCCGAAACGCCGAAATGATCATTACTTTCACGCTTGTTGTAATTATTCCTGTTATAGGATGGAAAGACTGTTGTATATTTATTGTATTTTATACTTCAGGCGTTGACTTCTGAGGCCGTAGCTATTCGATGTGGTGGAAGAACGCCATACAGTGAAGCCTAGATTGCCCGAAACGTAGAAATGACCATTACTTTCACACTGTTTGCAATTATTCCTTTTATACGATGGAAAAGCTGTTGTATTTATATCGTATTTTATGCTTCTGGCGTTGACTTGTAAGGACCTAACTATTCGGTCTGGTGGAGCAACGCCCTAGAATGAAGCCTAGGTTGCTCGGAATGTAGAAATGACCATAACTTTCACACTGGTTGCAATTATTCGTTTTATACGATGGAAAAACTGTTGCATCTTTATCGTATTTTGTGCTTCTGGCGTTGACTTCTTAGGCCGTAACTATTCGATCTGGTGGAGCACCGCCCTGGAGTGAAACCTAGGTTGCCCGGAACGTAGAAATGACCACTACTATCACACTGGTTGCAAATTATTCCTGCTATACGATGGAAAAGCTGTTGTATTTTTATTGCAGTTTATGCTCCGGGCATTGAATTCTAAGGCCCTAACTATTCAATCTGTTGGAGCAACGCCCAAGCGTGAAGCCTAGGTTGCCCGGAACGTAGAAATGACCATAACTTTCACACTGGTTGCAATTATTTGTTTTATACGATGGAAAAGCTGTTGTATTTATATCGTATTTTATGCTTCTGGCGTTGACTTCTTAGGCCCTAACTGTTCCATCTGGTGGAACAACGCCCTAGGGTGAAGCCTAGGTTGCCCGGAAAGTAGAAATGACCATAACTTTCATACTGGTAGCAATTATTCGTTTTATACAATGGAAAAACCGTTCTATTTATTTTGTGCTTTATGCTTAGGGCGTTGACTTCTAACGCCCTAACTGTTTGATCTGGTGGAGCATCGCCGTAGAGTGAAGCCTAGGTTGCCCGGAACGTAGAAATGACCATAACTTTCACACTGGTTGCTATTATTCGTTTTATACGATGGAAAAACTGTTATATTTATATTGTATTTAAGCTTCTGGTGTTGACTTCTGAGGCCGCTGCTATTCGATGTGGTGGGAGAACGCCATAGAGTGAAGCCTAGGTAGCCCGGATCGTAGAAATGTCCATATCTTTCACACTGTTTGCAATTTTCCGTTTTATACGATGGAAAAACTGTTTTATTTATTTTGTATTTTATGCTTCGGTAGTTGACTCCTTAGGCCCTAACTATTCGATCAGGTGGAGCAACGCCCTAGAGTGAAGCCTAGGTTGCTCGAAATGTAGAAATGACCATAACTTTCACACTGGTTGCTATCATTCGTTTTATATGATGGAAAATCTGTTGTATTTATATTGTATTTAATGCTTCGGGAGTTGACTTCTAAGGCCCTAACTGTTTGATCTGGTGGAGCAACGCCCTAGAGTGATGCCTAGGTTGCCTGGAACGTAGAAATGTCCATCACTTTCACACGGGTTGCAATTATTCCTGTTATAGGATGGAAAGACTGTTGTATTTATATCGTATTTTATGCTTCTGGCGTTGACTTCTGAGGCCCTAACTATTCGATCAGGTGGAGCGATGCCTCAGAGTTAAGTCTAGGATGCCCGAAACGCCGAAATGATCATTACTTTCACGCTTGTTGTAATTATTCCTGTTATAGGATGGAAAGACTGTTGTATATTTATTGTATTTTATACTTCAGGCGTTGACTTCTGAGGCCGTAGCTATTCGATGTGGTGGAAGAACGCCATACAGTGAAGCCTAGATTGCCCGAAACGTAGAAATGACCATCACTTTCAAACTGGTTGCAATTAATCCTGTTATACGAAGGATAAACTGTTGTATTTTTATTGCATTTTATGCTTCGGGCGTTGACTTCTAAGGCCCTGACTATTCAATCTGTTGGAGCAACGTCCTAGAGTGAAGCCTAGGTTGCTCGGAATGTAGAAATGACCATAGCTTTCACACTGGTTGCAATTATTGGTTTTATATAATGGAAAAACTGTTGTATTTATATTGTATTTTATGCTTCTGGCGTTCACTTCTTAGGCCCTAACCATTCGATCTGGTGGAACAACGGCCTAACGTGAAGCCTAGGTCGCCCGCAACGTAGAAATGGCCATAACTTTTACACAGGTAGCAATTATTCGTTTTATACAATGGAAAAACTGTTCTATTTATTTTGTATTTAATGCTTCGGGCCTTGGCTTCTAAGGCCCTAACTGTTTGATCTGGTGGACCAACGCCCTAGAGTGAAGCCTATGTTGCCCGGAACGTAGAAATGACCATAACTTTCACACGGGTTGCTATTATTCGTTTTCTACGATGGAAAAACTGTTCTATTTATTTTGTATTTTATGCTTCGGGCGTTGACTTCTAAGGCCCTAACTATTCCATCTGGTGGAGCAACGCCCTAGAGTGCAGCCTAGGTTGACCGGAACGTAGAAATGACCATAACTTTTACACTGGTAGCAATTATTCGTTTTATACAATGGAAAAACTGTTCTATTTATTTTGTATTTAATGCTTCGGGCGTTGACTTCTAAGGCCCTAACCATTCAATCTGTTGGAGCAAAGCCCTAGGGTGAAGCCTAGGTTGCTCGGAAAGTAGAAATGACCATAAGTTTCATACTGGTTGCAATTATTCGTTTTATACGATGGAAAAGCTGTTGTATTTATATCGTATTTTATGCTTCTGGCGTTGACTTCGTAGGCCCTAACTATTCGATCAGGTGGAGCGATGCCTCAGAGTTAAGTCTAGGATGCCCGAAACGCCGAAATGATCATTACTTTCACGCTTGTTGTAATTATTCCTGTTATAGGATGGAAAGACTGTTGTATATTTATTGTATTTTATACTTCAGGCGTTGACTTCTGAGGCCGTAGCTATTCGATGTGGTGGAAGAACGCCATACAGTGAAGCCTAGGTTGCCCGAAACGTAGAAATGACCATTACTTTCACACTGTTTGCAATTATTCCTTTTATACGATGGAAAAGCTGTTGTATTTATATCGTATTTTATGCTTCTGGCGTTGACTTCTAAGGACCTAACTATTCGGTCTGGTGGAGCAACGCCCTAGAATGAAGCCTAGGTTGCTCGGAATGTAGAAATGACCATATCTTTCACACTGGTTGCAATTATTCGCTTTATACGATGGAAAAACTGTTGCATCTTTATCGTATTTTGTGCTTCTGGCGTTGACTTCTTAGGCCGTAACTATTCGATCTGGTGGAGCACCGCCCTGGAGTGAAACCTAGGTTGCCCGGAACGTAGAAATGACCACTACTATCACACTGGTTGCAAATTATTCCTGCTATACGATGGAAAAGCTGTTGTATTTTTATTGCAGTTTATGCTTCGAGCATTGAATTCTAAGCCCCTAACTATTCAATCTGTTGGAGCAACGCCCAAGCCTGAAGCCTAGGCTGCCCGGAACGTAGAAATGACCATAACTTTCACACTGGTTGCAATTATTTGTTTTATACGATGGAAAATCTGTTGTATTTATATCGTATTTTATGCTTCTGGCGTTGACTTCTTAGGCCCTAACTGTTCCATCTGGTGGAACAACGCCCTAGGGTGAAGCCTAGTTTGCCCAGAACGTAGAAATGACCATAACTTTCACACTGGTTGCAATTATTCGTTTTATACGATGGAAAAACTGTTGCATCTTTATCGTATTTTGTGCTTCTGGCGTTGACTTCTTAGGCCGTAACTGTTCGATCTGGTGGAGCAACGCCTTGGAGTGAAACCTAGGTTGCCCGGAAAGTAGAAATGACCATTACTTTCACACTGTTTGCAATTACTCCTTTTATACGATGGAAAAGCGGTTGTATTTATATTGTATTTTATGCTTCTGGCGTTGACTTCTTAGGCCCTAACTATTCGATCTGGTGGTACAACGCCCTAGGGTGAAGCCTAGGTTGCCCCGAACGTAGAACTGACCATAACTTTTACACTGTCAGCAATTATTCGTTTTATACAATGGAAAAACCGTTCTATTTATTTTGTACTTCATGCTTCGGGCGTTGACTTCTAAGGCCCTAACTGTTTGATCTGGTGGAGCATCGCCGTAGAGTGAAGCCTAGGTTGCCCGGAACGTAGAAATGACAATAACTTTCACACTGGTTGCTATTATTCGTTTTATACGATGGAAAAACTGTTATATTTATATTGTATTTAAGCTTCTGGCGTTGACTTCTGAGGCCGCTGCTATTCGATGTGGTGGAAGAACGCCATAGAGTGAAGCCTAGGTAGCCCGGATCGTAGAAATGTCCATATCTTTCACACTGTTTGCAATTTTTCGTTTTATACGATGGAAAAACTGTTTTATTTATTTTGTATTTTATGCTTCGGGCGTTGGCTTCTAAGGCCCTAACTATTCGATCTGGTGGTACAACGCCCTAGAGTGAAGCCTAGGTTGCACGGATCGTAGAAATGACCATATCTTTCACACTGGTTACAATTATTCCCGTTATACGATGGAAAAGCTGTTGTATTTTTATTGTATTTTCTGCTTCTGGCTTTGACTTCTATGGTCCTAGATATTCGATCTGGTAGGAAAACGTCCAAGAGTGAAGCCTATGTTGGCCGGAACGTAGAAATGACCATTAGTTTCACACCGTTTGCAATTATTACTGTTATACGGTGGAAGGACTGTTGTATATTTATTGTATTTTATGCTTCTGGCGTTTACTTCCTAGGCCCTAACTATTCGACCTGGTGGAACAACGCCCTAGAGTGAAGCCTAGGTTGCACGGATCGTAGAAATGACCACATCTTTCACACTGGTTGCAATTAATCCTGTTATACGATGGAAAAACCTTTGTATTTATTTTGTATTTGGTGCTCCTGGCGTTGACTTCTTAGGCGCTAACTATTGCGTCTGGTGGACCAGCGCCCTAGAGTGAAGCCTAGGTTTCCCGGAACGTAGTAATGACCATCTCTTTCACAATTGTTGCAATTATTCCCGTTATACGATGGAAAGGCTGTTGTATTTATGCTGCATTTTATGCTTCTGGCGTTGACTTCTTAGGCCCTAACTATTCGTTCTGGTGGAACAACGCCCTGGAGGGCATCCTAGGTTGCCCGGAACGTAGAAATGACAATATCTTTCACATTGGTTGCAATTATTCCTGTTATACGATGTACAAGCCGTTGCATTTTTATTGTACTTTATGCTTCTCGCGTTGACTTCTAAGGCCCTATGTATTCGATCTGGTGGAGCAATAGCTCAGAGTTAAGTCTAGGATGCCCGCAGCGTAGAAATGGCCATTACTTTCACACTGGTTGCAATTATTCCTGTTATACGAGGGAAGGACTGTTGTATTTTATGCTTCTGGCGTTTACTTCTTAGGCTCTGACTATTCGATCTGGTGGAGAAACGCCCTAGAGTGAAGCCTACGTTGCCCGGAAGGTAGAAATGACCGTTACTTTCACAATGTATGAATTATTCATTTTATACGGTGGAAAAACTGTTTTACTTATATTGTATTTTATACTTCTGGCGTTGACATCGAAGGCCGTAGCTATTGGATGTGGTGGAGCAACGCCCCAGAGTAAAACCTAGGTTGCCCGGAACGTAGAAAAGACCATAAATTTCACACTGGTAGCAATTATTCATTTTAAGCGATGGAAAAGGTGTTACATTTATATTGTATTTTATGCTTCTGGCGTTGACTTCTAAGGCCGTAGCTATTCGATCTGGTGGACCAACGCCCTAGAGTGAAGCCTAGGTTGCACGGATCGTAGAAATGACCATATCCTTCACACTGGTTACAATTATTCCCGTTATACGATGGAAAAGCTGTTGTATTTTTATTGTATTTTCTGCTTCTGGCTTTGACTTCTATGGTCCTAACTATTCGATCTGGTAGGGCAACGTCCAAGAGTGAAGCCTATGTTGGCCGGAACGTAAAAATGACCATTAGTTTCACACCGGTTGCAATTATTCCTGTTATACGATGGAAGGACTGTTGTATTTTTATTGTATTTTATGCTTCTGGCGTTGTCCTCGTAGGCCCTAACTATTCGATCTGGTGGAGCAACGCCCTAGAGTGAAGCCTAGGTTGCACGGAACATAGAAATGGCCATTACTTTCACACTGTTTGCAAATATACATTATATACGACGGTCAAGCTGTTGTATTCATTTTGTATTTTATGCTTCTGACGTAGGCTTCTTAGGACCTAACTATTCGATCTGGTGAATCAACGCCCTAGAGTGATGCCTAGATTGCCGGAACGTAGAAATGACCATTACCTTCACGCTTGTTGCAATTATTCCTGTTATACGATGAGAAAACTGTTGTATTTTTATTGTATTTTATGCTTCAGGCGTGACTTCTAAGGCTGTAGCTATTCGATCTGGTGGAGCAACGCCCTAGAGTGAAGCCTATGTTGCACGAAACGTAGAAATGGCCATCACTTACACACTGGTTCCAATTATTCCTGTTATACGATGGAAATGCTCTTGTATATTTATTGTATATTATGCTTCGGGTGTTGACTTCTATGGCCCTGACTATTCGATCTGGTGGAGCAACGCCCTACAGTGAAGCCCAGGTTGCCCGGAACGTAGAAATGACCATAACTTTCACACTGGTTGCAATTATTCGTTTTATAAGACGGAAAAACTGTTGTATTTATATTGTATTTTATGCTTCTGGCGTTGACTTCTACGGCCGTAGCTATTCAATGTGGTCGAGTAACGCCCTAGAGAGAAACCTGGGTTGCCCGGGTCGTAGAAATGACCATCACTTTCACACTGGTTGCAATTATTACTGCTATACGATGGAAAAACTGTTCCGTCTTCATGTATTTTATGCTTCGGGCGTTGACTTCTAAGGCCCTAACTATTCGATCTGGTGGAGCAACGCCCTAGGGTGAAGCCTATGTTGCTCGGAACGTAGAAATGACCATTACCTTCACGCTTGCTGCAATTAGTCCTGTTATACGATTGACAAACTGTTGGATTTTTATTGTACTTTATGCTTCTGGCGTTGACTTCTAAGGCCCTATGTATTCGATCTGGTGGAGCAATGGCTCAGAGTTAAGTCTAGGATGCCCGCAGCGTAGGAATGGCCATTACTTTCACACTGGTTGGAATTATTCCTGTTATGCGATGGAATGACTGTTGTATTTTATGCTTCTGGCGTTGACTTCTTAGGCCCTAGCTATTCGATCTGGTCGAACAACGCCCTAGAGTGAAGCCTAGCTTGCCCGGATCCAAGGAATGACCACCACTTTCACACTGGTTGCAATTATTCCCGTTATAAGATGGAAAAGCTGTTGTATTTTATTGTATTTTCTGCTTCTGGCTTTGACTTCTATTGTCCTAGCTATTCGATCTGGTAGGACAACGTCCAAGAGTGAAGCCTATGTTGGCCGGAACGTAGAAATGACCATTAGTTTCACACTGGTTGCAATTATTCCTGTTATACGATGGAAGAACTGTTGTATTTTTATTGTATTTTATGCTTCTGGTGTTGATTTCTTAGGCACTAACTATTCTATCTGGTGGAGCAACCCCCTAGAGCGAAGCCTAAGTCGCCCGGAACGTAGAAACGGCCATAACTTTCACACTGGTTGCTATTATTCGTTTTATACGATGGAAATGCTGTTGTATTTATATTGTATTTTATGCTCCTGGCGTTGACTTCTTAGGCGCTAACTATTGCGTCTGGTGGACCAGCGCCCTAGAGTGAAGCCTAGGTTTCCCGGAACGTAGTAATGACCATCTCTTTCACAATTGTTGCAATTATTCCCGTTATACGATGGAAAGGCTGTTGTATTTTTATTGTACTTTCTACTTCTGGCTTTGACTTCTATGGTCCTGGCTATTCGATCTGGTAGGGCAACGTCCAAGAGTGAAGCCTATGTTGGCTGGATCGTAGAAATGACAAGTACCTTCACAATGGTTGCAGTTATTCCTGTCATACGATGGAAAAGCTGTTGTATTTATATTGTGTTTTATGCTTCTGACGTTGACTTCTTAGGCCGTAGCTATTCGATCTGGTGGAGCAACGCCCTAGAGTGAAGCCTAGGTTGTCTGAACGTAGAAATGACAAGTACCGTCACAATAGCTGCAGTCATTCCTGTTATACGATGGGAAAGCTGTTGTATTTATATTGTATTTTATGCTCCTGGCGTTGACTTCTTAGTCCCTATCTATTCGATCTGGTGGAGCAACGCCCTAGAGTGAAGCCTAGGTTGCCTGGATCACAGAAATGACCATTAATTTCACACTTTTTGGAATTATTCATTTTATACGATGGAAAAACTGTTGTACTTATAATGTATTTTGTTATTCTGGCGTTGAATTCTCAGTCCCTAGCTATTCGACCTGGTGGAGCAACGCCCTAGAGTGAAGCCTAGGTTGCCTGGATCATAGAAATGACCATTAATTTCACACTTTTTGGAATTATTCATTTTATACGATGGAAAAACTGTTGTACTTACAATGTATTTTGTTATTCTGGCGTAGAATTCTCACTCCCTAGCTATTCGATCTGGTGGAGCATCGCCCTAGAGTGATGCCTAGGTTGCCCGGGACGTAGAAATGACCATTACTTTCACACTGTTTACAAATATACATTATATACGAAGGTCAAACTGTTGTATTTATATTGTATTTTATGCTTCGGGCGTTGACTTCTATAGCCCTACCTATTCGATCTGGTGGAGCAACGCCCTAGAGTCTAGCCTAGGTTGCCCGGAACGGAGATATGACCAAAACCGTGACACTGGTTGCAATTATTCGTTTTATACGATGGAAAAACTGTTGTATTTTTATTGTATTTTATGCGTCTGGCGTTATGTTGTTAGGCGCTATCTATTCGATCTGGTGGAGCAACGCCCTAGCGTCAAGCCTATGTTGGCCGGAACGTAGAAATGACAATTACTTTCACACTGGTTGCAATTATTCCTGTTATACTATGGAAAAACTGTTGTATTTTTATTGTAGTTTATGCTTCTGGTGTTGAATTCTAAGTCCCTAGCTATTCCACCTGGTAGAGCAACGCCCTAGAGTGAAGCCTAGGTTGCCCGAAACGTAGAAATGGCCATTACCTTCACACTGGTTGCGATTATTCATGCTATACGATGGAAAAACTGTTGTACTTTTATTGTATTGTATGCTTCTGGCGTTGACTTCTAAGGCCATAACTGTTCGATCTGGTGGAGCAATGCCTCAGAGTTAAGTCTAGAATGCCCGAAACGTCGAAATGATCATTACCTTCACACACGTTGCAATTACTCATACTATACGATGGAAAAACTGTTGCATTTTTATTGTATTTTATGCGTCTGGCGTTGGTTTCTAAGGCCCTAACTATTCGACCTGGTGTAGTAACGCCGGAGAGTGAGGCCTAGGTTGCACGGAACGTAGAAATGGCCATTACTTTCACAATAGCTGCAATTACTCCTGTTATGCGATGGAAAAACTGTTGTAATTTTATTTTATTTTATGCTACTGGCGTTGACTTCTTAGGCCCTATCTTTTCTATCTGGTTGTGCGACGCCCTAGAGTGAAGCCTAGGTTGCCCAGAACGTAGAAATGACCATGACCTTCACACTTCTTGCAATTATTCCTGATGTACGATGGAAAAACTGTTGTATCTTTATTGTATTTTATGCTTCAGGCGTTGACTTCCATGGCCCTACGTATTCGATCTGGTGGAGACACGCCCTAGAGTCTAGCCTAGGTTGCCGGGAACGTAGATAGGACCATAGCTTTGACACTGGTTGCAATTATTCGTTTTATAGGATGGAAAAGCTGTTGTATTTTTATTGTACTTTATGCTTCTGGTGTTGAATTCTAAGTCCCTAGCTATTCCACCTGGTGGAGCAACGCCCTAGAGTGAAGCCTAGGTTGCCCGAAACGTAGAAATGACCATTACCTTCACACTGGTTGCAATTATCCGTGATATACGATGGAAAAACTGTTGCACCTTTATTGTATTTTATGCTTCTGGCACTGACTTCTAAAGCCCTAACTATTGGATCTGGTAGAGCAACGCCCTAGAGAGAAGCCTAGGTTGCCCGGAACCTAGAAATGACCATTACTTTCACACTGTTTGCAATTATTCATTTTATACTATTAAAAAAGTGTTGTACTTATATTTCATTTTATTCTTCTGGCGTTGACTTCTAAGGTCGTAGCTATTAGATGTAGTGGAGCAACGCGCTGCAGTGACGCCTAGGTTGCCCGGAACATAGAAATGATCATTACTTTCACACTGGTTGCAATTATTCCTGTTGTACAATGGAAAAACTGTTGCATTTATATTGCATTTTATGCTTCTAGCGTTGATTTCTAAGTCCCTAACTATTCGATCTCGTGGAGCAACGCCCCAGAGTGAACCCTAGCTCGCTCGGAACGTAGAAATGTCCATCACCTTTACTCTGGTTGCAATTATTCATGTTATACGATGGAAAAACTCTAGTATCTTTATTGTATTTTATGCTTCGGGCATTGACTTCTATGGCCCTACCCATTCGATCTGGTGGAGGAACGCCATAGAGTGAAGCCTAGGCTGCGGGGAACGCACAAACGACCGTTACTTTCACAATGTTCGCAATTATTCATTCTATACGATTGAAAAACTGTTGTATTTGTATTGTATTCAATGCTTCTGACGTTGACTTCTAAGGCCGTAGCTATTCGATGTGGTGGAGCAACGCCCTAGAGTGAAGCCTAGGTAGCCCGGAACGTAGAAATGACCATCATCTTCACACTGTTTGCAATTATTCATTTTATACGATGGAAGAGCTGTTGTATTTATATTGTATTTTATGTATCGGGCGTTGACTTCTATGGCCCTACCTCCTCGGCCTGGTGTAGCAACGCCCTAGAGTGAAGCCTAGGTTGCCCGGAAGGTAGAAATGACCATTACTTTCACACTGTTTGCAATTATTCATTCTATACGATGGAAATACTGCTGTATTTTTATTGTATTTTATGATTCTAGCGCTGAATTCTAAGTCCCTAACTATTCGATCTCTTGGAGCAACTCCCTAGTGTGAAGCCTAGGTCGCTCGGAACGTAGAAATGACCATCACTTTTACTCTGGTTGCAATTATTCCTGTGATACGATGGAAAAACTGTTGTATTTATATTGTATTTTATGCTTCTGGCGTTGACTTCTCAGGCCCTAATTATTTGATCTGGTGGAGCACCGCCCTAGAGTGAAGCCTAGGTTGCCCGGAACGTAGAACATACCATTACCTTCACACTGGTTGCAATTATTCCTGTTATACGATGAAAATACTGTTGCATCTTTATTGTATTTTATGCTCCTGGCGTTGACTTCTAAGGCCCTAACTATTCGATCTGGTGGAGGAACGCCATAGAGTGAATCCTAGCATGCCCGGAACGTAGAAATGACCATTACTTTCACACTGGTTGCAATTATTCCTGTTATACGATGGAAAAACTGTTGTATCTTTATTGTATTTCATGCTTCAGGCGTTGACTTCCATGGCCCTACGTATTCGATCTGGTGGAGCAACGCGCTAGAGTCTAGCCTAGGTTGCCGGGAACGTAGATAGGACCATAGCTTTGACACTGGTTGCAATTATTCGTTTTATAGGATGGAAAAGCTGTTGTATTTTTATTGTACTTTATGCTTCTGGTGTTGAATTCTAAGTCCCTAGCTATTCCACCTGGTAGAGCAACGCCCTAGAGAGAAGCCTAGGTTGCCCGGAACCTAGAAATGACCATTACTTTCACACTGTTTGCAATTATTCATTCTATACTATTAAAAAAGTGTTGTACTTATATTTCATTTTATTCTTCTGGCGTTGACTTCTAAGATCGTAGCTATTAGATGTAGTGGAGCAACGCGCTGCAGTGACGCCTAGGTTGCCCGGAACATAGAAATGACCATATCTTTCACACTGGTTACAATTATTCCCGTTATACGATGGAAAAGCTGTTGTATTTTTATTGTATTTTCTGCTTCTGGCTTTCACTTCTATGGTCCTAGCTATTCGATCTGGTAGGAAAACGTCCAAGAGTGAAGCCTATGTTGGCCGGAACGTAGAAATGACCATTAGTTTCACACCGTTTGCAATTATTTCTGTTATACGGTGGAAGGACTGTTGTATTTTTATTGTATTTTATGCTTCTGGCGTTTACTTCCTAGGCCCTAACTATTCGACCTGGTGGAACAACGCCCTAGAGTGAAGCCTAGGTTGCACGGATCGTAGAAATGACCACATCTTTCACACTGGTTGCAATTAATCCTGTTATACGATGGAAAAACCTTTGTATTTATTTTGTATTTGGTGCTCCTGGCGTTGACTTCTTAGGCGCTAACTATTGCGTCTGGTGGACCAGCGCCCTAGAGTGAAGCCTAGGTTTCCCGGAACGTAGTAATGACCATCTCTTTCACAATTGTTGCAATTATTCCCGTTATACGATGGAAAGGCTGTTGTATTTATGCTGCATTTTATGCTTCTGGCGTTGACTTCTTAGGCCCTAACTATTCGTTCTGGTGGAACAACGCCCTGGAGGGCATCCTAGGTTGCCCGGAACGTAGAAATGACAATATCTTTCACACTGGTTGCAATTATTCCTGTTATACGATGTACAAGCCGTTGCATTTTTATTGTACTTTATGCTTCTCGCGTTGACTTCTAACGCCCTATGTATTCGATCTGGTGGAGCAATAGCTCAGAGTTAAGTCTAGGATGCCCGCAGCGTAGAAATAGCCATTACTTTCACACTGGTTGCAATTATTCCTGTTATACGAGGGAAGGACTGTTGTATTTTATGCTTCTGGCGTTTACTTCTTAGGCTCTGACTATTCGATCTGGTGGAGAAACGCCCTAGAGTGAAGCCTACGTTGCCCGGAAGGTAGAAATGACCGTTACTTTCACAATGTATGAATTATTCATTTTATACGGTGGAAAAACTGTTTTACTTATATTGTATTTTATACTTCTGGCGTTGACATCGAAGGCCGTAGCTATTGGATGTGGTGGAGCAACGCCCCAGAGTAAAACCTAGGTTGCCCGGAACGTAGAAAAGACCATAAATTTCACACTGGTAGCAATTATTCATTTTAAGCGATGGAAAAGATGTTATATTTATATTGTATTTTATGCTTCTGGCGTTGACTTCTAAGGCCGTAGCTATTCGATCTGGTGGACCAACGCCCTAGAGTGAAGCCTAGGTTGCACGGATCGTAGAAATGACCATATCTTTCACACTGGTTACAATTATTCCCGTTATACGATGGAAAAGCTGTTGTATTTTTATTGTATTTTCTGCTTCTGGCTTTGACTTCTATGGTCCTAACTATTCGATCTGGTAGGGCAACGTCCAAGAGTGAAGCCTATGTTGGCCGGAACGTAAAAATGACCATTAGTTTCACACCGGTTGCAATTATTCCTGTTATACGATGGAAGGACTGTTGTATTTTTATTGTATTTTATGCTTCTGGCGTTGTCCTCGTAGGCCCTAACTATTCGATCTGGTGGAGCAACGCCCTAGAGTGAAGCCTAGGTTGCACGGAACATAGAAATGGCCATTACTTTCACACTGTTTGCAAATATACATTATATACGACGGTCAAGCTGTTGTATTTATTTTGTATTTTATGCTTCTGACGTAGGCTTCTTAGGACCTAACTATTCGATCTGGTGAATCAACGCCCTAGAGTGATGCCTAGATTGCCGGAACGTAGAAATGACCATTACCTTCACGCTTGTTGCAATTATTCCTGTTATACGATGAAAAAACTGTTGTATTTTTATTGTATTTTATGCTTCAGGCGTGACTTCTAAGGCTGTAGCATTCGATCTGGTGGAGCAACGCCCTAGAGTGAAGCCTATGTTGCACGAAACGTAGAAATGGCCATCACTTACACACTGGTTGCAATTATTCCTGTTATACGATGGAAATGCTCTTGTATATTTATTGTATATTATGCTTCGGGTGTTGACTTCTATGGCCCTGACTATTCGATCTGGTGGAGCAACGCCCTACAGTGAAGCCCAGGTTGCCCGGAACGTAGAAATGACCATAACTTTCACACTGGTTGCAATTATTCGCTTTATAAGACGGAAAAACTGTTGTATTTATATTGTATTTTATGCTTCTGGCGTTGACTTCTACGGCCGTAGCTATTCAATGTGGTCGAGTAACGCCCTAGAGAGAAACCTGGGTTGCCCGGGTCGTAGAAATGACCATCACTTTCACACTGGTTGCAATTATTACTGCTATACGATGGAAAAACTGTTCCGTCTTCATGTATTTTATGCTTCGGGCGTTGACTTCTAAGGCCCTAACTATTCGATCTGGTGGAGCAACGCCCTAGGGTGAAGCCTATGTTGCTCGGAACGTAGAAATGACCATTACCTTCACGCTTGCTGCAATTAGTCCTGTTATACGATTGACAAACTGTTGGATTTTTATTGTACTTTATGCTTCTGGCGTTGACTTCTAAGGCCCTATGTATTCGATCTGGTGGAGCAATGGCTCAGAGTTAAGTCTAGGATGCCCGCAGCGTAGGAATGGCCATTACTTTCACACTGGTTGGAATTATTCCTGTTATGCGATGGAATGACTGTTGTATTTTATGCTTCTGGCGTTGACTTCTTAGGCCCTAGCTATTCGATCTGGTCGAACAACGCCCTAGAGTGAAGCCTAGCTTGCCCGGATCCTAGGAATGACCACCACTTTCACACTGGTTGCAATTATTCCCGTTATAAGATGGAAAAGCTGTTGTATTTTATTGTATTTTCTGCTTCTGGCTTTGACTTCTATTGTCCTAGCTATTCGATCTGGTAGGACAACGTCCAAGAGTGAAGCCTATGTTGGCCGGAACGTAGAAATGACCATTAGTTTCACACTGGTTGCAATTATTCCTGTTATACGATGGAAGAACTGTTGTATTTTTATTGTATTTTATGCTTCTGGTGTTGACTTCTTAGGCACTAACTATTCTATCTGGTGGAGCAACCCCCTAGAGCGAAGCCTAAGTCGCCCGGAACGTAGAAACGGCCATAACTTTCACACTGGTTGCTATTATTCGTTTTATACGATGGAAATGCTGTTGTATTTATATTGTATTTTATGCTTCTGGCGTTGACTTCTTACGCCCGAACTATTCGATCTGGTGGAACAACGCCCTAGAGTGAAGCCTAGGTTGCACGGATCGTAGAAATGACCACATCTTTCACACTGGTTGCAATTATTCCTGTTATACGAGGGAAGGACTGTTGTATTTTATGCTTCTGGCGTTTACTTCTTAGGCCCTGACTATTCGATCTGGTGGAGAAACGCCCTAGAGTGAAGCCTACGTTGCCCGGAAGGTAGAAATGACCGTTACTTTCACAATGTATGAATTATTCATTTTATATGGTGGAAAAACTGTTTTACTTATATTGTATTTTATACTTCTGGCGTTGACTTCGAGGGCCGTAGCTATTGGATGTGGTGGAGCAACGCCCGAGAGTAAAACCTAGGTTGCCCGGAACGTAGAAAAGACCATAAATTTCACACTGGTAGCAATTATTCATTTTAAGCGATTTAAAAGATGTTGTATTTATATTGTATTTTATGCTTCTGGCGTTGACTTCTAAGGCCGTAGCTATTCGATCTGGTGGACCAACGCCCTAGAGTGAAGCCTAGCTTGCCCGGAACGTAGAAATGACCACCACTTTCACACTGGTTGCAATTATTCCTGTTATACGATGGAAAAACTGTTGTATTTTTATTGTATTTTATGCTTCTGGCGTTGACTTCTTAGGCCCTAACTATTCGATCTGGTGGAACAACGCCCTAGAGTGAAGCCTAGGTTGCACGGATCGTAGAAATGACCACATCTTTCACACTGGTTGCAATTATTCCTGTTATATGGTGGAAAAACTGTTGTATTTATTTTGTATTTGGTGCTCCTGGCGTTGACTTCTTAGGCGCTAACTATTGCGTCTGGTGGACCAGCGCCCTAGAGTGAAGCCTAGGTTTCCCGGAACGTAGTAATGACCATCTCTTTCACAATTGTTGCAATTATTCCCGTTATACGATGGAAAGGCTGTTGTATTTTTATTGTATTTTCTGCTTCTGGCTTTGACTTCTATGGTCCTGGCTATTCGATCTGGTAGGGCAACGTCCAAGAGTGAAGCCTATGTTGGCTGGATCGTAGAAATGACAAGTACCTTCACAATGGTTGCAGTTATTCCTGTCATACGATGGAAAAGCTGTTGTATTTATATTGTGTTTTATGCTTCTGACGTTGACTTCTTAGGCCGTAGCTATTCGATCTGGTGGAGCAACGCCCTAGAGTGAAGCCTAGTTTGTCTGAACGTAGAAATGACAAGTACCGTCACAATAGCTGCAGTCATTCCTGTTATACGATGGGAAAGCTGTTGTATTTATATTGTATTTTATGCTCCTGGCGTTGACTTCTTAGTCCCTATCTATTCGATCTGGTGGAGCAACGCCCTAGAGTGAAGCCTAGGTTGCCTGGATCACAGAAATGACCATTAATTTCACACTTTTTGGAATTATTCATTTTATACGATGGAAAAACTGTTGTACTTATAATGTATTTTGTTATTCTGGCGTTGAATTCTCAGTCCCTAGCTATTCGACCTGGTGGAGCAACGCCCTAGAGTGAAGCCTAGGTTGCCTGGATCATAGAAATGACCATTAATTTCACACTTTTTGGAATTATTCATTTTATACGATGGAAAAACTGTTGTACTTACAATGTATTTTGTTATTCTGGCGTAGAATTCTCACTCCCTAGCTATTCGATCTGGTGGAGCATCGCCCTAGAGTGATGCCTAGGTTGCCCGGGACGTAGAAATGACCATTACTTTCACACTGTTTACAAATATACATTATATACGAAGGTCAAACTGTTGTATTTATATTGTATTTTATGCTTCGGGCGTTGACTTCTATAGCCCTACCTATTCGATCTGGTGGAGCAACGCCCTAGAGTCTAGCCTAGGTTGCCCGGAACGGAGATATGACCAAAACCGTGACACTGGTTGCAATTATTCATTTTATACTATTAAAAAAGTGTTGTACTTATATTTCATTTTATTCTTCTGGCGTTGACTTCTAAGGTCGTAGCTATTAGATGTAGTGGAGCAACGCGCTGCAGTGACGCCTAGGTTGCCCGGAACATAGAAATGGTCATTACTTTCACACTGGTTGCAATTATTCCTGTTATACGATGGAAAAACTCTAGTATCTTTATTGTATCTTATGCTTCGGGCATTGACTTCTATGGCCCTACCCATTCGATCTGGTGGAGGAACGCCATAGAGTGAAGCCTAGGCTGCCGGGAACGCACAAACGACCGTTACTTTCACAATGTTCGCAATTATTCATTCTATACGATTGAAAAACTGTTGTATTTGTATTGTATTCAATGCTTCTGACGTTGACTTCTAAGGCCGTAGCTATTCGATGTGGTGGAGCAACGCCCTAGAGTGAAGCCTAGGTAGCCCGGAACGTAGAAATGACCATCATCTTCACACTGTTTGCAATTATTCATTTTATACGATGGAAGAGCTGTTGTATTTATATTGTATTTTATGTATCGGGCGTTGACTTCTATGGCCCTACCTCTTCGACCTGGTGTAGCAACGCCCTAGAGTGAAGCCTAGGTTGCCCGGAAGGTAGAAATGACCATTACTTTCACACTTTTTGCAATTATTCATTCTATACGATGGAAATACTGCTGTATTTTTATTGTATTTTATGATTCTAGCGTTGAATTCTAAGTCCCTAACTATTCGATCTCTTGGAGCAACTCCCTAGAGTGAAGCCTAGGTCGCTCGGAACGTAGAAATGACCATCACTTTTACTCTGGTTGCAATTATTCCTGTGATACGATGGAAAGACTGTTGTATTTATATTGTATTTTATGCTTCTGGCGTTGACTTCTCAGGCCCTAATTATTTGATCTGGTGGAGCACCGCCCTAGAGTGAAGCCTAGGTTGCCCGGAACGTAGAACATACCATTACCTTCACACTGGTTGCAATTATTCCTGTTATACGATGAAAATACTGTTGCATCTTTATTGTATTTTATGCTCCTGGCGTTGACTTCTTAGGCCCTAACTATTCGATCTGGTGGAGCAACATCCTAGAGTGGAGCCATGTTTCCCTGAATGTAGAAATGACCATAACTTTCACACTGGTTGCCATTATTCGTTTTATACGATGGAAAAACTGTTGCATTTTTATTGTATTTTCTGCTTATGGCGTTAACTTCTAAGGCCGTGATTATTCGATCTGGTGGAGCGATGCCCTAGAGTGACGTCTAGGTTGCTCGGAACGTAGAAATGACTATTACTTTCACACTGTTTGCAATTATACATTTTATACGATGGCAAAGCTTTTGTATTTATATTGTATTTTATGCTCCTGGCGTTGACTTCTAAGACCCTAGCTATTGAATCTGGTGGAACAACGCCCTAGAGTGAAGCCTAGGTTGCCGGGAACGTAGAAATGACCATAACATTCACACTGGTTGCAATTACTCCATTTATACGATGGAAAAGCCGTTGTATTTATATTGTATTTTATGCTTCTGGCGTTGACTTGTTAGGCCCTAGCTATTCGATCTGGTGCAGCTACGCCCTAGAGTGAAGCCTAGGTTGCCCGGAACGTAGAAATGACCATAACTTTCACAATGTTTCCAATTATTCATTTTATACGATGGAAAAACTGTTGTACTTAAATTGTATTTTATGATTCTGGTGTTGACTTCATAGGCCTTAACTGTTCGATCTGGTGGAACGACGCCCTACAGAGAAGCCTATGTTGCTCCTAATGTTGAAATGACCATGACTTTCACACTGGTTCCAATTATTCCTGTTATACAATGGAAAAACTGTTGTATTTTTATTGTATTTTATGATTCTGGCGTTTAATTCTATGTCCCTAGCTATTCGATCTGGTGGAGCAACGCCCTACAGTGAAGCCTAGGTTGCTCGGAACGTAGAAATGACCATTACTTTCACACTGTTTCCAAATATACATGATATACGATGGAAAAGCTGTTGTATTTATATTGTATTTTATGGTGCTGGCGTTGACTTCTTAGGCCCTAACTATTGGATCTGGTGGAGCACCGCCCTAGAGTGAAGCCTAGGTTGCCCCGAACGTTGAACATACCATTACTTTCACACTGGTTGCAATTATTGGTTTTATACGATGGAAAAATTGTTGTATTTTTATTGTATTTTATGATTCTGGCGTCTAATTCTAAGTCCCTAGCTATTCCATCTGGTGTAGCAACGCCCTACAGTTCAGCTTAGGTTGCTCGGAATGTAGAAATGACCATTACTTTCACACTGTTTGCAATTATTCATTTTATTCGATGGAAAATCTGTTGTATTTATACTGTATTTTATGCTCCTGGCGTTGGCTTCTAAGGTCGTAGCTATTAGATGTAGTGGAGCAACGCCATAGAGTGACGCCCAGGTTACCCGGAACGTAGAAATGACCATTACTTTCACACTGGTTGCAATTATTCCTGTAGTACAATGGAAAAACTGTTGCATTTATATTGTATTTTATGCTTCGGTCGTTGTCTTCTTAGGCTGTATTCCGTCATATAACGGGAATAATTGCAACCAGTGTGAAACTAATGGTCATTTCAACGTTCCGAGCAACCTAGGTCTCACTCTAGGGCGTTGCTCCACCAGATCGAATAGCTGGAGCCGTAGAAGTCAACGCCAGAGGCATAAAATACAATATAAATGCAACAGTTTTTCCATGGTGTAAAACGGATAATAACAACCAGTGTGAAAGTAATGATCATTTCGACGTTTCGGGCATCCTAGACGTAACTCTGAGGCATTGCTGCACAAGATCGAAGACTTAGGGCCTTAGAAGTCAACGCCAGAAGCATAAATTACAAAATAAATTCAACAGTTTTTCCATCGTATAAAACGAATAATTGCAACCAGTGTGAAAGTTATGATCATTTCGACGTTCCGGGCAATCTAGGCCTGACTCTAGGGCGTTGCTCCACCAGATCGAATAGTTAGGGCCTCAGAAGTCAACGCCCGAGGCATAAAATACAAAATAAATAGAACAGTTTTACCATTGTATATAACGAATTATTTCAACCAGTGTGAAAGTTATGGTCATTTCTACGTTTTGTGCAACTTAGGCTTCACTCTAGGGCGTCGCTCCACCAGATCGAATAGCTACGACCTTAGAAGTCAACGCCAGAAGCATAAAATACAATATAAATACAACAGCATTTCCATCGTATAAAATGAATAATTGCAATCAGTGTGAATGTAATGGTCATTTCTACGCTCCGATCAACCTAGGCTTCACTCTAGGGCGTTGCTCCACGAGATCGAAGAGATAGGGCCTTAGAAGACAACGCCCGAAGCATAAAATACAAAATAAATAGAACAGTCTTTCCATCGTATAAAACGAATAATTGCAGCCAGTGTGAAAGTTATGGTCATTTCTACGTTCCGTGCAACGTAGGCTTCAATCTAGGGCGTTGCTCCACCAGATTGAATCGTTATGGCCTAAGAAGTCAACGCCAGAAGCATAAAATACGATATAAGTACAACAGTTTTTCCATTGTATAAAACGTATAATTGCAACCAGTATGAACGTTATGGTCATTTCTACGTTCCGGGCCACCTAGGCTTCACCATAGGACGTGGCTCCACCATATCGAATAGTTAGGGCCTAAGAAGTCAACGCCAGAAGCATAAAATACAATATAAATACAACAGCGTTTCCATTATATAAAACGAATAATTGCAACCAGTGTGAATGTAATGGTCACTTCTTCGTTTCGGGCAGCCTAGGCTTCACTCTAGGGCGTTGCTCCACCAGAAGAATAGATAGGGCCTAAGAAGTCAACGCTAGAAGCATAAAATACAATATAAATACAACTGATTTTATATCGTATAAATCGAATAATGGCAACCAGTGTGAAAGTTATGGTCATTTCTACGGTCCGGGGCACCTAGGCTTCACTCTAGGGCGTTGCTCCGACGGATCGAATAGTTAGGGCCTCATAAGGCAACGCCAGAAGCATAAAATACAATATAAATACAACAGTTTTTCCATTGTATAAAACGAATAATTGCAACCAGTATGAACGTTATGGTCATTTCTACGTACCGGGCAACCTAGACTTCACCCAAGGATGTGGCTCCACCATATCGAATAGTTAGGGGCTTAGAAGTCAACACCCGAAGCATAAAATACAATAAAAGTACAACAGTTTTTCCACCGTATAAAACGAATAATTGCAACCAGTGTGAAAGCTATAGTCATTTCTACGTTCCGTGCAACCTAGGCTTCACTCTTGGGCGTTGTTCCACCAGATCGAATAGTTAGGGCCTATGAAGACAATGACAGAAGCATAAAATACAATATAAATACAACAGCTTTTCCATCGTGTAAAACGGGTAATTGCAACCAGTGTGAAAGTACTGGTCATTTCTACGTTCCGGGCAGCCTAGGCTTCGCTCTAGGGCGTTGTTCCACTAGTTCGAATAGCTAGGGACTTAGAAGTCAACGCCAGAAGCATAAAACACAATCAAAATACAACAGCTTTTCCATCGTATAACAGGATTAATTGCAACCAGTGTAAAAGTATTGGTCATTTCTATGTTCCCGGCAACCTAGGCTTGACTCTAGGGCGTTGCTCCACCAGATCGAATAGCTACGACCTTAGAAGTCAACGCCAGAAGCATAAAATACAAAATAAATAGAACAGTCTTTCCATCGTATAAAACGAATAATTGCAGGAAGTATGAAAGTGATGGACATTTCTACGTTGCGGGCAGCCTAGGCTTCACTCTAGGGCGTTGCTCCACCAGAAGAATAGATAGGGCCTAAGAAGTCAACGCTAGAAGCATAAAATACAATATAAATACAACAGATTTTCCATCGTATAAAATGAATAATTGCAACCAGTGTGAAAGTAATGACCATTTCTACGTTCCGTGCAACCGAGGCTCCTCTCTAGGGCGTTGCTCCACCAGATCGAATAGTTAGGGCCTAAGAAGTCAACGCCAGAAGCACAAAGTACAATAAAAATGAAACAATTTTTCCATCGTATAGCATGAATAATTGAAACCAGTGAGAAAGTAATGGGCATCTCCACGTTCCGTGCAAGCTAGGCTTCACTCTAGGGCGTTGCACCACCTGGTCGAATAGTTACGGCCTTAGAAAACAACTCCAGACTCATAAAATACAATAAAAACACAACAGTTTTTCCATCGTATAAAAAGAATAATTGCAACCAGTGTGAAAGTAATGTTCATTTCTACGTTTCGGGAATCCTAGGCTTCACTCTAGGCCGTTGCTCCACCAGATCGAATAGCTAGGGCCTTAGAAGTCAACGACAGAAGCATAAAATACAAGAAAAATCCAACAGTTTTTCCATCGTATAACAGGAGTAATTGCAACCAGTGTGAAAGTAATGGCCATTTCTACGTTCCGTGCAACCCAGGCCTCACGCTAGGGCGCTGCTCCACCACATCGAATAGTTAGGGCCTTAGAAGTCAACGCCCGAAGCATAAAATACAATAAAGATACAACAGTTTTTCCATCGTATAACAGGAATAATAGCAACCAGTGTGAAAGTGATGGTCATTTCTACGTTCCGGGCAACCTAGGCATCACTCTAGGGCCCTGCTCCACCAGATCGAATAGCTAGGGCCTTAGATGTCAACGCCAATAGAATAAAATACATTACAAATACAAGAGATTTTCCATCGTATACAATGAATAACTGCAACCAGTGTGAAAGTGATAGTCATTTCTACGTTCCGGGCAACCTAGGCTTCACTCTAGGGCGTCGCTCCACCAGATCGAATAGCTACGACCTTAGAAGTCAACGCCAGAAGCATAAAATACAATATAAACACAACAGTATTTCCGTCGTATAAAACGAATAATTGCACCAACTGTGAAAGTTATGATCATTTCGACGTTCCGGGCAATCTAGGCCTGACTCTAGGGCGTTGCTCCACCAGATCGAATAGTTAGGGCCTCAGAAGTCAACGCCCGAGGCATAAAATACAAAATAAATAGAACAGTTTTACCATTGTATATAACGAATTATTTCAACCAGTGTGAAAGTTATGGTCATTTCTACGTTTTGTGCAACTTAGGCTTCACTCTAGGGCGTCGCTCCACCAGATCGAATAGCTACGACCTTAGAAGTCAACGCCAGAAGCATAAAATACAATATAAATACAACAGCATTTCCATCGTATAAAATGAATAATTGCAATCAGTGTGAATGTAATGGTCATTTCTACGCTCCGGTCAACCTAGGCTTCACTCTAGGGCGTTGCTCCACCAGATCGAAGAGATAGGGCCTTAGAAGACAACGCCCGAAGCATAAAATACAAAATAAATAGAACAGTCTTTCCATCGTATAAAACGAATAATTGCAGCCAGTGTGAAAGTTATGGTCATTTCTACGTTCCGTGCAACGTAGGCTTCAATCTAGGGCGTTGCTCCACCAGATTGAATCGTTATGGCCTAAGAAGTCAACGCCAGAAGCATAAAATACGATATAAGTACAACAGTTTTTCCATTGTATAAAACGTATAATGGCAACCAGTATGAACGTTATGGTCATTTCTACGTTCCGGGCCACCTAGGCTTCACCATAGGACGTGGCTCCACCATATCGAATAGTTAGGGCCTAAGAAGTCAACGCCAGAAGCATAAAATACAATATAAATACAACAGCGTTTCCATTATATAAAACGAATAATTGCAACCAGTGTGAATGTGATGGTCACTTCTTCGTTTCGGGCAGCCTAGGCTTCACTCTAGGGCGTTGCTCCACCAGAAGAATAGATAGGGCCTAAGAAGTCAACGCTAGAAGCATAAAATACAATATAAATACAACAGATTTTATATCGTATAAATCGAATAATGGCAACCAGTGTGAAAGCTATATTCATTTCTACGTTACGTGCAACCAAGGCTTCACTCTTGGGCGTTGTTCCACCAGATCGAATAGTTAGGGCCTATGAAGACAATGCCAGAAGCATAAAATACAATATAAATACAACAGCTTTTCCATCGTGTAAAACGGGTAATTGCAACCAGTGTGAAAGTACTGGTCATTTCTACGTTCCGGGCAGCCTAGGCTTCGCTCTAGGGCGTTGTTCCACTAGTTCGAATAGCTAGGGACTTAGAAGTCAACGCCAGAAGCATAAAACACAATCAAAATACAACAGCTTTTCCATCGTATAACAGGATTAATTGCAACCAGTGTAAAAGTATTTGTCATTTCTATGTTCCGGGCAACCTAGGCTTGACTCTAGGGCGTTACTCCACCAGATCGAATAGCTACGACCTTAGAAGTCAACGCCAGAAGCATAAAATACAATATAAATACAACAGCTGATCCATCGTATAACAGGATTAATTGCAACCAGTGTAAAAGTATTGGTCATTTCTATGTTCCGGGCAACCTACTCTTGACTCTAGGGCGTTGCTCCACCAGATTGAATCGTTATGGCCTAAGAAGTCAACGACAGGTAGCATAAAATACAATATAAGTACAACAGTTTTTCCATTGTATAAAACGTATAATTGCAACCAGTATGAACGTTATGGTCATTTCTACGTTCCGGGCCACCTAGGCTTCACCCTAGGACGTGGCTCCACCATATCCAATAGTTAGGGCCTCAGAAGGCAACGCCAGAAGCATAAAATACAATATAAATGCAGCAGTTTTTCCATGGTGTAAAACGGATAATAACAACCAGTGTGAAAGTAATGATCATTTCGACGTTTCGGGTATCCTAGACTTAACTCTGAGGCATTGCTGCACCAGATCGAAGACTTAGGGCCTTAGAAGTCAACGCCAGAAGCATAAAATACAAAATAAATTCAACAGTTTTTCCATCGTATAAAACGAATAATTGCAACCAGTGTGAAGGTAATGGTATGTTCTACGTTCCGGGCAACGCCAGAAACATAAACTACAAAATAAATACAACAGCCTTTCCATCGTATAAAACGAATAATTGCAACCTGTGTGAAGGTTATGGTCCTTTCTACGTTCCGTGCAACCTAGGCATCTCTCTAGGGCGTTGCTCCAACAGATCGAATAGCTACGGACTTAGAAGTCAACGCGAGAAGCATAAAATACAATATAAATACAACAGATTTTCCATCGTATAAAATGAATAATTGCAACCAGTGTGAAAGTGATGGTCATTTCTGCGTTCCGGGCATCGTAGGCTTCACTCTAGGGAGTTGGTCCACCAGATCGAATAGTTAGGGCCTCAGAAGTCAACGCCCGAGGCATAAAATACAAAATAAATAGAACAGTTTTTCTTTTGTATAAAACGAATTATTGCAACCAGTGTAAAACTTATGGTCATTTCTACGTTCCGTGCAACCTAGGCTTCACCCTCGGGCGTTGCTCGACCAGATCGATTGGGTAGGGCCTTAGAAGTCAGCGCCAGAAGCATAAAGTACAATAAAAATCCAACAGTTTTTCCATCGTATAACAGGAATAATTGCAACCAATGTGAAAGTGATGGTCTTTTCTACGCTCCGGGCAACCTAGGCTTCACTCTGGGTCGTTGCTCCAGCAGATCGAAGAGATAGGGCCTTAGAAGACAACGCCCGAAGCATAAAATACAAAATAAATAGAACAGTCTTTCCATCGTATAAAACGGATAATTGCAGCCAGTGTGAAAGTTATGGTCATTTCTACGTTCCGTGCAACGTAGGCTTCAATCTAGGGCGTTGCTCCACCAGATTGAATCGTTATGGCCTAAGAAGTCAACGCCAGAAGCATAAAATACGATATAAGTACAACAGTTTTTCCATTGTATAAAACGTATAATTGCAACCAGTATGAACGTTATGGTCATTTCTACGTTCCGGGCCACCTAGGCTTCACCATAGGACGTGGCTCCACCATATCGAATAGTTAGGGCCTAAGAAGTCAACGCCAGAAGCATAAAATACAATATAAATACAACAGCGTTTCCATTATATAAAAAGAATAATTGCAACCAGTGTGAATGTGATGGTCACTTCTTCGTTTCGGGCAGCCTAGGCTTCACTCTAGGGCGTTGTTCCACTAGTTCGAATAGCTAGGGACTTAGAAGTCAACGCCAGAAGCATAAAACACAATCAAAATACAACAGCTTTTCCATCGTATAACAGGATTAATTGCAACCAGTGTAAAAGTATTGGTCATTTCTATGTTCCAGGCAACCTAGGCTTGACTCTAGGGCGTTGCTCCACCAGATCGAATAGCTACGACCTTAGATGTCAACGCCAGAAGCATAAAATACAATATAAATACAACAGCTTTTCCATCGTATAAAATGAGTAATTGCAATCAGTGTGAATGTGATGGTCATTTCTACGCTCCGGTCAACCTAGGCTTCAATCTAGGGCGTTGCTCCACCAGATCGAAGAGATAGGGCCTTAGAAGACAACGCCCGAAGCATAAAATACAAAATAAATAGAACAGTGTTTCCATCGTATAAAACGTATAATTGCAGCCAGTGTGAAAGTTATGGTCATTTCTACGTTCCGTGCAGCCTAGGCTTCAATCTAGGGCGTTGCTCCACCAGATTGAATCGTAATGGCCTAAGAAGTCAACGCCAGGTAGCATAAAATACAATATAAGTACAACAGTTTTTCCATTGTATAAAACGTATAATTGCAACCAGGATGAACGTTATGGTCATTTCTACGTTCCCGGCCACCTAGGCTTCACCCTAGGACGTGGCTCCACCATATCGAATAGTTAGGGCCTCAGAAGGCAACGCCAGAAGCATAAAATACAAAATAAATACAACAGCCTTTCCATCGTATAAAACGAATAATTGCAACCTGTGTGAAGGTTATGGTCCTTTCTACGTTCCGTGCAACCTAGGCATCTCTCTAGGGCGTTGCTCCAACAGATCGAATAGCTACGGACTTAGAAGTCAACGCGAGAAGCATAAAATACAATATAAATACAACAGATTTTCCATCGTATAAAATGAATAATTGCAACCAGTGTGAAAGTGATGGTCATTTCTGCGTTCCGGGCATCGTAGGCTTCACTCTAGGGAGTTGGTCCACCAGATCGAATAGTTAGGGCCTCAGAAGTCAACGCCCGAGGCATAAAATACAAAATAAATAGAACAGTTTTTCTTTTGTATAAAACGAATTATTGCAACCAGTGTAAAACTTATGGTCATTTCTACGTTCCGTGCAACCTAGGCTTCACCCTCGGGCGTTGCTCGACCAGATCGATTGGGTAGGGCCTTAGAAGTCAGCGCCAGAAGCATAAAGTACAACAAAAATCCAACAGTTTTTCCATCGTATAACAGGAATAATTGCAACCAATGTGAAAGTGATGGTCTTTTCTACGCTCCGGGCAACCTAGGCTTCACTCTGGGTCGTTGCTCCAGCAGATCGAAGAGATAGGGCCTTAGAAGACAACGCCCGAAGCATAAAATACAAAATAAATAGAACAGTCTTTCCATCGTATAAAACGGATAATTGCAGCCAGTGTGAAAGTTATGGTCATTTCTACGTTACGTGCAACGTAGGCTTCAATCTAGGGCGTTGCTCCACCAGATTGAATCGTTATGGCCTAAGAAGTCAACGCCAGAAGCATAAAATACGATATAAGTACAACAGTTTTTCCATTGTATAAAACGTATAATTGCAACCAGTATGAACGTTATGGACATTTCTACGTTCCGGGCCACCTAGGCTTCACCATAGGACGTGGCTCCACCATATCGAATAGTTAGGGCCTAAGAAGTCAACGCCAGAAGCATAAAATACAATATAAATACAACAGCGTTTCCATTATATAAAAAGAATAATTGCAACCAGTGTGAATGTGATGGTCACTTCTTCGTTTCGGGCAGCCTAGGCTTCACTCTAGGGCGTTGTTCCACTAGTTCGAATAGCTAGGGACTTAGAAGTCAACGCCAGAAGCATAAAACACAATCAAAATACAACAGCTTTTCCATCGTATAACAGGATTAATTGCAACCAGTGTAAAAGTATTGGTCATTTCTATGTTCCAGGCAACCTAGGCTTGACTCTAGGGCGTTGCTCCACCAGATCGAATAGCTACGACCTTAGATGTCAACTCCAGAAGCATAAAATACAATATAAATACAACAGCTTTTCCATCGTATAAAATGAGTAATTGCAATCAGTGTGAATGTGATGGTCATTTCTACGCTCCGGTCAACCTAGGCTTCAATCTAGGGCGTTGCTCCACCAGATCGAAGAGATAGGGCCTTAGAAGACAACGCCCGAAGCATAAAATACAAAATAAATAGAACAGTGTTTCCATCGTATAAAACGTATAATTGCAGCCAGTGTGAAAGTTATGGTCATTTCTACGTTCCGTGCAGCCTAGGCTTCAATCTAGGGCGTTGCTCCACCAGATTGAATCGTAATGGCCTAAGAAGTCAACGCCAGGTAGCATAAAATACAATATAAGTACAACAGTTTTTCCATTGTATAAAACGTATAATTGCAACCAGGATGAACGTTATGGTCATTTCTACGTTCCCGGCCACCTAGGCTTCACCCTAGGACGTGGCTCCACCATATCGAATAGTTAGGGCCTCAGAAGGCAACGCCAGAAGCATAAAATACAATATAAATGCAACAGTTTTTCCATGGTGTAAAACGGATAATAACAACCAGTGTGAAAGCTATAGTCATTTCTACGTTCCGTGCAACCTAGGCTTCACTCTAGGGCGTTGGTCCACCAGATCGAATATATAGGGCCTCAGAAGTCAACGCCAGAAGCATAAAATACAATATAAATACAACAGTTTTTCCATTGTATAAAACGAATAATTGCAACCAGTATGAACGTTATGGTCATTTCTACGTACCGGGCAACCTAGACTTCACCCAAGGATGTGGCTCCACCATATCGAATAGTTACGGGCTTAGAAGTCAACACCCGAAGCATAAAATACAATAAAAATACAACAGTTTTTCCGCCATATAACAGGAATAATTGCAAACAGTGTGAAGATAATGGTCATTTCTACGTTCCGTGCAACCTAGGCTTCACTCTAGGGCGTTGGTCCACCAGATCGAATAGTTAGGGCCTCAGAAGTCAACGCCCGAGGCATAAAATACAATATAAGTACAACAGTTTTTCCATTGTATAAAACGTATAATTGCAACCAGTATGAACGTTATGGTCATTTCTACGTTCCGGGCCACCTAGGCTTCACCCTAGGACGTGGCTCCACCATATCGAATAGTTAGGGCCTAAGAAGTCAACGCCAGAAGCATAAAATGCAATATAAATACAACAGACTTTCCATTATATAAAACGTATAATCGCAACCAGTGTGAAAGTGATGGTCATTCCTACGTTTCGGGCAGCCTAGGCTTCACTCTAGGGCGTTGCTCAACCAGAAGAATAGATAGGGCCTAAGAAATCAACGCTAGAAGTATAAAATACAATATAAATACAACAGATTTTCCATCGTATAAATCGAATAATGGCAACCAGTGTGAAAGTTATGGTCATTTCTACGGTCCGGGCCACCTAGGCTTTACTCTAGGGCGTTGCTCCGGCAGATCGAATAGTTAGGGCCTCATAAGGCAACGCCCGAGGCATAAAATACAAAATAAATAGAACAGTTTTTCCATTGTATAAAACGAATTATTGCAACCAGTGTGAAAGTTATGGTCATTTCTACGTACCGGGCAATCTAGGCTTCACCCTAGGACGTGGCTCCACCATATCGAATAGTTAGGGCCTAAGAAGTCAACGCCAGAAGCATAAAATACAATATAAATACAACAGCGTTTCCATTATATGAAACGAATAATTGCAACCAGTGTGAATGTAATGGTCACTTCTTCGTTTCGGGCAGCCTAGGCTTCACTCTAGGGCGTTGCTCCACCAGAAGAATTGATAGGGCCTAAGAAGTCAACGCTAGAAGCATAAAATACAATATAAATACAACAGATTTTATATCGTATAAATCGAATAATGGCAACCAGTGTGAAAGTTATGGTCATTTCTACGGTCCGGGGCACCTAGGCTTCACTCTAGGGCGTTGCTCCGACGGATCGAATAGTTAGGGCCTCATAAGGCAACGCCAGAAGCATAAAATACAATATAAATACAACAGTTTTTCCATTGTATAAAACGAATAATTGCAACCAGTATGAACGTTATGGTCATTTCTACGTACCGGGCAACCTAGACTTCACCCAAGGATGTGGCTCCACCATATCGAATAGTTAGGGGCTTAGAAGTCATCACCCGAAGCAGAAAATACAATAAAAGTACAACAGTTTTTCCACCGTATAAAACGAATAATTGCAACCAGTGTGAAAGCTATAGTCATTTCTACGTTCCGTGCAACCTAGGCTTCACTCTTGGGCGTTGTTCCACCAGATCGAATAGTTAGGGCCTATGAAGACAATGACAGAAGCATAAAATACAATATAAATACAACAGCTTTTCCATCGTGTAAAACGGGTAATTGCAACCAGTGTGAAAGTACTGGTCATTTCTACGTTCCGGGCAGCCTAGGCTTCGCTCTAGGGCGTTGTTCCACTAGTTCGAATAGCTAGGGACTTAGAAGTCAACGCCAGAAGCATAAAACACAATCAAAATACAACAGCTTTTCCATCGTATAACAGGATTAATTGCAACCAGTGTAAAAGTATTTGTCATTTCTATGTTCCGGGCAACCTAGGCTTGACTCTAGGGCGTTGCTCCACCAGATCGAATAGCTACGACCTTAGAAGTCAACGCCAGAAGCATAAAATACAATATAAATACAACAGCTGATCCATCGTATAACAGGATTAATTGCAACCAGTGTAAAAGTATTGGTCATTTCTATGTTCCGGGCAACCTACTCTTGACTCTAGGGCGTTGCTCCACCAGATTGAATCGTTATGGCCTAAGAAGTCAACGACAGGTAGCATAAAATACAATATAAGTACAACAGTTTTTCCATTGTATAAAACGTATAATTGCAACCAGTATGAACGTTATGGTCATTTCTACGTTCCGGGCCACCTAGGCTTCACCCTAGGACGTGGCTCCACCATATCCAATAGTTAGGGCCTCAGAAGGCAACGCCAGAAGCATAAAATACAATATAAATGCAGCAGTTTTTCCATGGTGTAAAACGGATAATAACAACCAGTGTGAAAGTAATGATCATTTCGACGTTTCGGGTATCCTAGACTTAACTCTGAGGCATTGCTGCACCAGATCGAAGACTTAGGGCCTTAGAAGTCAACGCCAGAAGCATAAAATACAAAATAAATTCAACAGTTTTTCCATCGTATAAAACGAATAATTGCAACCAGTGTGAAGGTAATGGTATGTTCTACGTTCCGGGCAACGCCAGAAACATAAACTACAAAATAAATACAACAGCCTTTCCATCGTATAAAACGAATAATTGCAACCTGTGTGAAGGTTATGGTCCTTTCTACGTTCCGTGCAACCTAGGCATCTCTCTAGGGCGTTGCTCCAACAGATCGAATAGCTACGGACTTAGAAGTCAACGCGAGAAGCATAAAATACAATATAAATACAACAGATTTTCCATCGTATAAAATGAATAATTGCAACCAGTGTGAAAGTGATGGTCATTTCTGCGTTCCGGGCATCGTAGGCTTCACTCTAGGGAGTTGGTCCACCAGATCGAATAGTTAGGGCCTCAGAAGTCAACGCCCGAGGCATAAAATACAAAATAAATAGAACAGTTTTTCTTTTGTATAAAACGAATTATTGCAACCAGTGTAAAACTTATGGTCATTTCTACGTTCCGTGCAACCTAGGCTTCACCCTCGGGCGTTGCTCGACCAGATCGATTGGGTAGGGCCTTAGAAGTCAGCGCCAGAAGCATAAAGTACAATAAAAATCCAACAGTTTTTCCATCGTATAACAGGAATAATTGCAACCAATGTGAAAGTGATGGTCTTTTCTACGCTCCGGGCAACCTAGGCTTCACTCTGGGTCGTTGCTCCAGCAGATCGAAGAGATAGGGCCTTAGAAGACAACGCCCGAAGCATAAAATACAAAATAAATAGAACAGTCTTTCCATCGTATAAAACGGATAATTGCAGCCAGTGTGAAAGTTATGGTCATTTCTACGTTCCGTGCAACGTAGGCTTCAATCTAGGGCGTTGCTCCACCAGATTGAATCGTTATGGCCTAAGAAGTCAACGCCAGAAGCATAAAATACGATATAAGTACAACAGTTTTTCCATTGTATAAAACGTATAATTGCAACCAGTATGAACGTTATGGTCATTTCTACGTTCCGGGCCACCTAGGCTTCACCATAGGACGTGGCTCCACCATATCGAATAGTTAGGGCCTAAGAAGTCAACGCCAGAAGCATAAAATACAATATAAATACAACAGCGTTTCCATTATATAAAAAGAATAATTGCAACCAGTGTGAATGTGATGGTCACTTCTTCGTTTCGGGCAGCCTAGGCTTCACTCTAGGGCGTTGTTCCACTAGTTCGAATAGCTAGGGACTTAGAAGTCAACGCCAGAAGCATAAAACACAATCAAAATACAACAGCTTTTCCATCGTATAACAGGATTAATTGCAACCAGTGTAAAAGTATTGGTCATTTCTATGTTCCAGGCAACCTAGGCTTGACTCTAGGGCGTTGCTCCACCAGATCGAATAGCTACGACCTTAGATGTCAACGCCAGAAGCATAAAATACAATATAAATACAACAGCTTTTCCATCGTATAAAATGAGTAATTGCAATCAGTGTGAATGTGATGGTCATTTCTACGCTCCGGTCAACCTAGGCTTCAATCTAGGGCGTTGCTCCACCAGATCGAAGAGATAGGGCCTTAGAAGACAACGCCCGAAGCATAAAATACAAAATAAATAGAACAGTGTTTCCATCGTATAAAACGTATAATTGCAGCCAGTGTGAAAGTTATGGTCATTTCTACGTTCCGTGCAGCCTAGGCTTCAATCTAGGGCGTTGCTCCACCAGATTGAATCGTAATGGCCTAAGAAGTCAACGCCAGGTAGCATAAAATACAATATAAGTACAACAGTTTTTCCATTGTATAAAACGTATAATTGCAACCAGGATGAACGTTATGGTCATTTCTACGTTCCCGGCCACCTAGGCTTCACCCTAGGACGTGGCTCCACCATATCGAATAGTTAGGGCCTCAGAAGGCAACGCCAGAAGCATAAAATACAATATAAATGCAACAGTTTTTCCATGGTGTAAAACGGATAATAACAACCAGTGTGAAAGCTATAGTCATTTCTACGTTCCGTGCAACCTAGGCTTCACTCTAGGGCGTTGGTCCACCAGATCGAATATATAGGGCCTCAGAAGTCAACGCCAGAAGCATAAAATACAATATAAATACAACAGTTTTTCCATTGCATAAAACGAATAATTGCAACCAGTATGAACGTTATGGTCATTTCTACGTACCGGGCAACCTAGACTTCACCCAAGGATGTGGCTCCACCATATCGAATAGTTACGGGCTTAGAAGTCAACACCCGAAGCATAAAATACAATAAAAATACAACAGTTTTTCCGCCATATAACAGGAATAATTGCAAACAGTGTGAAGATAATGGTCATTTCTACGTTCCGTGCAACCTAGGCTTCACTCTAGGGCGTTGGTCCACCAGATCGAATAGTTAGGGCCTCAGAAGTCAACGCCCGAGGCATAAAATACAATATAAGTACAACAGTTTTTCCATTGTATAAAACGTATAATTGCAACCAGTATGAACGTTATGGTCATTTCTACGTTCCGGGCCACCTAGGCTTCACCCTAGGACGTGGCTCCACCATATCGAATAGTTAGGGCCTAAGAAGTCAACGCCAGAAGCATAAAATGCAATATAAATACAACAGACTTTCCATTATATAAAACGTATAATCGCAACCAGTGTGAAAGTGATGGTCATTCCTACGTTTCGGGCAGCCTAGGCTTCACTCTAGGGCGTTGCTCAACCAGAAGAATAGATAGGGCCTAAGAAATCAACGCTAGAAGTATAAAATACAATATAAATACAACAGATTTTCCATCGTATAAATCGAATAATGGCAACCAGTGTGAAAGTTATGGTCATTTCTACGGTCCGGGCCACCTAGGCTTTACTCTAGGGCGTTGCTCCGGCAGATCGAATAGTTAGGGCCTCATAAGGCAACGCCCGAGGCATAAAATACAAAATAAATAGAACAGTTTTTCCATTGTATAAAACGAATTATTGCAACCAGTGTGAAAGTTATGGTCATTTCTACGTACCGGGCAATCTAGGCTTCACCCTAGGACGTGGCTCCACCATATCGAATAGTTAGGGCCTAAGAAGTCAACGCCAGAAGCATAAAATACAATATAAATACAACAGCGTTTCCATTATATGAAACGAATAATTGCAACCAGTGTGAATGTAATGGTCACTTCTTCGTTTCGGGCAGCCTAGGCTTCACTCTAGGGCGTTGCTCCACCAGAAGAATAGATAGGGCCTAAGAAGTCAACGCTAGAAGCATAAAATACAATATAAATACAACAGATTTTATATCGTATAAATCGAATAATGGCAACCAGTGTGAAAGTTATGGTCATTTCTACGGTCCGGGGCACCTAGGCTTCACTCTAGGGCGTTGCTCCGACGGATCGAATAGTTAGGGCCTCATAAGGCAACGCCAGAAGCATAAAATACAATATAAATACAACAGTTTTTCCATTGTATAAAACGAATAATTGCAACCAGTATGAACGTTATGGTCATTTCTACGTACCGGGCAACCTAGACTTCACCCAAGGATGTGGCTCCACCATATCGAATAGTTAGGGGCTTAGAAGTCATCACCCGAAGCATAAAATACAATAAAAGTACAACAGTTTTTCCACCGCATAAAACGAATAATTGCAACCAGTGTGAAAGCTATAGTCATTTCTACGTTCCGTGCAACCTAGGCTTCACTCTTGGGCGTTGTTCCACCAGATCGAATAGTTAGGGCCTATGAAGACAATGACAGAAGCATAAAATACAATATAAATACAACAGCTTTTCCATCGTGTAAAACGGGTAATTGCAACCAGTGTGAAAGTACTGGTCATTTCTACGTTCCGGGCAGCCTAGGCTTCGCTCTAGGGCGTTGTTCCACTAGTTCGAATAGCTAGGGACTTAGAAGTCAACGCCAGAAGCATAAAACACAATCAAAATACAACAGCTTTTCCATCGTATAACAGGATTAATTGCAACCAGTGTAAAAGTATTGGTCATTTCTATGTTCCGGGCAACCTAGGCTTGACTCTAGGGCGTTGCTCCACCAGATCGAATAGCTACGACCTTAGAAGTCAACGCCAGAAGCATAAAATACAAAATAAATAGAACAGTCTTTCCATCGTATAAAACGAATAATTGCAGCCAGTGTGAAAGTTATGGTCATTTCTACGTTCCGTGCAACGTAGGCTTCAATCTAGGGCGTTGCTCCACCAGATTGAATCGTTATGGCCTAAGAAGTCAACGCCAGAAGCATAAAATACGATATAAGTACAACAGTTTTTCCATTGTATAAAACGTATAATGGCAACCAGTATGAACGTTATGGTCATTTCTACGTTCCGGGCCACCTAGGCTTCACCATAGGACGTGGCTCCACCATATCGAATAGTTAGGGCCTAAGAAGTCAACGCCAGAAGCATAAAATACAATATAAATACAACACCGTTTCCATTATATAAAACGAATAATTGCAACCAGTGTGAATGTGATGGTCACTTCTTCGTTTCGGGCAGCCTAGGCTTCACTCTAGGGCGTTGCTCCACCAGAAGAATAGATAGGGCCTAAGAAGTCAACGCTAGAAGCATAAAATACAATATAAATACAACAGATTTTATATCGTATAAATCGAATAATGGCAACCAGTGTGAAAGCTATAGTCATTTCTACGTTCCGTGCAACCAAGGCTTCACTCTTGGGCGTTGTTCCACCAGATCGAATAGTTAGGGCCTATGAAGACAATGCCAGAAGCATAAAATACAATATAAATACAACAGCTTTTCCATCGTGTAAAACGGGTAATTGCAACCAGTGTGAAAGTACTGGTCATTTCTACGTTCCCGGCAGCCTAGGCTTCGCTCTAGGGCGTTGTTCCACTAGTTCGAATAGCTAGGGCCTTAGAAGTCAACGCCCGAAGCATAAAATACAATAAAAATACAACAGTTTTTCCATGGTGTAAAACGGATAATAACAACCAGTGTGAAAGTAATGATCATTTCGACGTTTCGGGCATCCTAGACTTAACTCTGAGGCATTGCTGCACCAGATCGAAGACTTAGGGCCTTAGAAGTCAACGCCAGAAGCATAAAATACAAAATAAATTCAACAGTTTTTCCATCGTATAAAACGAATAATTGCAACCAGTGTGAAAGCTATAGTCATTTCTACGTTCCGTGCAACCTAGGCTTCACTCTAGGGCGTTGGTCCACTAGATCGAATAGTTAGGGCCTCAGAAGTCAACGCCCGAGGCATAAAATACAATATAAGTACAACAGTTTTTCCATTGTATAAAACGAATAATTGCAACCAGTATGAACGTTATGGTCATTTCTACGTACCGAGCAACCTAGACTTCACCCAAGGATGTGGCTACACCATATCGAATAATTAGGGGCTCAGAAGTCAACACCCGAAGCATAAAATACAATAAAAATACAACAGTTTTTCCACCGTATAACAGGAATAATTGCAAACAGTGTGAAGATAATGGTCATTTCTACGTTCCGTGCAACCTAGGCTTCACTCTAGGGCGTTGGTCCGCTAGATCGAATAGTTAGGGCCTCAGAAGTCAACGCCCGAGGCATAAAATACAATATAAGTACAACAGTTTTTCCATTGTATAAAACGTATAATTGCAACCAGTATGAACGTTATGGTCATTTCTACGTTCCGGGCCACCTAGGCTTCACCCTAGGACGTGGCTCCACCATATCGAATAGTTAGGGCCTAAGAAGTCAACGCCAGAAGCATAAAATGCAATATAAATACAACAGACTTTCCATTATATAAAACGTATAATCGCAACCAGTGTGAAAGTGATGGTCATTTCTACGTTTCGGGCAGCCTAGGCTTCACTCTAGGGCGTTGCTCAACCAGAAGAATATATAGGGCCTAAGAAGTCAACGCTAGAAGTATAAAATACAATATAAATACAACAGATTTTCCATCGTATAAATCGAATAATGGCAACCAGTGTGAAAGTTATGGTCATTTCTACCGTCCGGGCCACCTAGGCTTTACTCTAGGGCGTTGCTCCGACAGATCTAATAGTTAGAGCATCATAAGGCAACGCCCGAGGCATAAAATACAAAATAAATAGAACAGTTTTTCCATGGTATAAAACGAATTATTGCAACCAGTGTGAAAGTTATGGTCATTTCTACGTACCGGGCAATCTAGGCTTCACCCTAGGACGTGGTTCCACCATATCGAATAGTTAGGGCCTTAGAAGTCAACGCCCGAAGCATAAAATACAATAAAAATACAACAGTTTTTCCATCGTATAACAGGAATAATTGCAACCAGTGTGAAAGTGATGGTCATTTCTGCGTTCCGGGCATCCTAGGCTTCACTCTAGGGAGTTGGTCCACCAGATCGAATAGTTAGGGCCTCAGAAGTCAACGCCCGAGGCATAAAATACAAATTAAATAGAACAGTTTTTCGTTTGTATAAAACGAATTATTGCAACCAGTGTGAAACTTATTGTCATTTCTACGTTCCGTGCAACGTAGGCTTCACTCTAGGGCGTTGCTCCACCAGATCGATTGGGTAGGGCCTTAGAAGTCAACGCCAGAAGCATAAAGTACAATAAAAATCCAACAGTTTTTCCATGGTGTAAAACGGATAATAACAACCAGTGTGAAAGTAATGATCATTTCGACGTTTCGGGCATCCTAGACTTAACTCTGAGGCATTGCTGCACCAGATCGAAGACTTAGGGCCTTAGAAGTCAACGCCAGAAGCATAAAATACAAAATAAATTCAACAGTTTTTCCATCGTATAAAACGAATAATTGCAACCAGTGTGAAAGCTATAGTCATTTCTACGTTCCGTGCAACCTAGTCTTCACTCTAGGGCGTTGGTACACCAGATCGAATATATAGGGCCTAAGAAGTCAACGCCAGAAGCATAAAATACAATATAAATACAACAGTTTTTCCATTGTATAAAACGAATAATTGCAACCAGTATGAACGTTATGGTCATTTCTGCGTACCGGGCAACCTAGACTTCACCCAAGGATGTGGCTCCACCATATCGAATAATTAGGGGCTCAGAAGTCAACACCCGAAGCATAAAATACAATAAAAATACAACAGTTTTTCCACCGTATAACAGGAATAATTGCAAACAGTGTGAAGATAATGGACATTTCTACGTTCCGTGCAACCTAGGCTTCACTCTAGGGCGTTGGTCCACCAGATCGAATAGTTAGGGCCTCAGAAGTCAACGCCCGAGGCGTAAAATACAATATAAGTACAACAGTTTTTCCATTGTATAAAACGTATAATTGCAACCAGTATGAACGTTATGTTCATTTCTACGTTCCGGGCCTCCTAGGCTTCACCCTAGGACGTGGCTCCACCATATCGAATAGTTAGGGCCTAAGAAGTCAACGCCAGAAGCATAAATTGCAATATAAATACAACAGACTTTCCATTATATAAAACGTATAATCGCAACCAGTGTGAAAGTGATGGTCATTTCTACGTTTCGGGCATCCTAGGCTTCACTCTAGGGCGTTGCTCAACCAGAAGAATAGATAGGGCCTAAGAAGTCAACGCTAGAAGTATAAAATACAATATAAATACAGCAGATTTTCCATCGTATAAATCGAATAATGGCAACCAGTGTGAAAGTTATGGTCATTTCTACGGTCCGGGCCACCTAGGCTTTACTCTAGGGCGTTGCTCCGACAGATCGAATAGTTAGGGCCTCATAAGGCAACGCCCGAGGCATAAAATACAAAATAAATAGAACAGTTTTTCCTTTGTATAAAACGAATTATTGCAACCAGTGTGAAAGTTATGGTCATTTCTACGTACCGGGCAACCTAGGCTTCACCCTAGGACGTGGTTCCACCATATCGAATAGTTAGGGCCTTAGAAGTCAACGCCCGAAGCATAAAATACAATAAAAATACAACAGTTTTTCCATCGTATAACAGGAATAATTGCAACCAGTGTGAAAGTGATGGTCATTTCTGCGTTCCGGGCATTCTAGGCTTCACTCTAGGGCGTTGGTCCACCAGATCGAATAGTTAGGGCCTCAGAAGTCAACGCCCGAGGCATAAATTGCAATATAAATACAACAGACTTTCCATTATATAAAACGTATAATCGCAACCAGTGTGAAAGTGATGGTCATTTCTACGTTTCGGGCATCCTAGGCTTCACTCTAGGGCGTTGCTCAACCAGAAGAATAGATAGGGCCTAAGAAGTCAACGCTAGAAGTATAAAATACAATATAAATACAGCAGATTTTCCATCGTATAAATCGAATAATGGCAACCAGTGTGAAAGTTATGGTCATTTCTACGGTCCGGGCCACCTAGGCTTTACTCTAGGGCGTTGCTCCGACAGATCGAATAGTTAGGGCCTCATAAGGCAACGCCCGAGGCATAAAATACAAAATAAATAGAACAGTTTTTCCTTTGTATAAAACGAATTATTGCAACCAGTGTGAAAGTTATGGTCATTTCTACGTACCGGGCAACCTAGGCTTCACCCTAGGACGTGGTTCCACCATATCGAATAGTTAGGGCCTTAGAAGTCAACGCCCGAAGCATAAAATACAATAAAAATACAACAGTTTTTCCATCGTATAACAGGAATAATTGCAACCAGTGTGAAAGTGATGGTCATTTCTACGGTCCGGGCCACCTAGGCTTTACTCTAGGGCGTTGCTCCACCAGAAGAATAGTTAGGGCCTTTGAAGTCAACGCCCGAAGCATAAAATACAATAAAAATACAACAGTTTTTCCATCGTATAACAGGAATAATTGCAACCAATGTGAAAGTGATGGCCTTTTCTACGCTCCGGGCAACCTAGGCTTCACTCTGGGGCGTTGCTCCACCAGATCGAAGAGTTAGGGCCTTAGAAGACAACGCCCGAAGCATAAAATACAAAATAAATAGAACAGTCTTTCCATCGTATAAAACGAATAATTGCAGCCAGTGTGAAAGTGATGGACATTTCTACGTTTCGGGCAGCCTAGGCTTCACTCTGGGGCGTTGCTCCACCAGAAGAATAGATAGGGCCTAAGAAGTCAACGCTGGAAGCATAAAATACAAAATAAATACAACAGATTTTCCATCGTATAAAATGAATAATAGCAACCAGTGTGAAAGTTATGGTCATTTCTACGGTCCGGGCCACCTAGGCTTCACTCTAGGGCGTTGCTCCGCCAGATCGAATAGTTAGGGCCTCAGAAGGCAACGCCAGAAGCATAAAATACAATATAAATGCAACAGTTTTTCCATGGTGTAAAGCGGATAATAACAACCAGTGTGAAAGTAATGATCATTTCGACGTTTCGGGCATCCTAGACTTAACTCTGAGGCATTGCTGCACCAGATCGAAGACTTAGGGCCTTAGAAGTCAACGCCAGAAGCATAAAATACAAAATAAATTCAACAGTTTTTCCATCGTATAAAACGAATAATTGCAACCAGTGTGAAAGCTATAGTCATTTCTACGTTCCGTGCAACCTAGGCTTCACTCTAGGGCGTTGGTACACCAGATCGAATATATAGGGCCTAAGAAGTCAACGCCAGAAGCATAAAATACAATATAAATACAACAGTTTTTCCATTGTATAAAACGAATAATTGCAACCAGTATGAACGTTATGGTCATTTCTACGTACCGGGCAACCTGGACTTCACCCAAGGATGTGGCTCCACCATATCGAATAATTAGGGGCTCAGAAGTCAACACCCGAAGCATAAAATACAATAAAAATACAACAGTTTTTCCACCGTATAACAGGAATAATTGCAAACAGTGTCAAGATAATGGTCATTTCTACGTTCCGTGCAACCTAGGCTTCACTCTAGGGCGTTGGTCCACCAGATCGAATAGTTAGGGCCTCAGAAGTCAACGCTCGAGGCATAAAATACAATATAAGTACAACAGTTTTTCCATTGTATAAAACGTATAATTGCAACCAGTATGAACGTTATGTTCATTTCTACGTTCCGGGCCACCTAGGCTTCACCCTAGGACGTGGCTCCACCATATCGAATAGTTAGGGCCTAAGAAGTCAACGCCAGAAGCATAAAATGCAATATAAATACAACAGACTTTCCATTATATAAAACGTATAATCGCAACCAGTGTGAAAGTGATGGTCATTTCTACGTTTCGGGCATCCTAGGCTGCACTCTAGGGCGTTGCTCAACCAGAAGAATAGATAGGGCCTAAGAAGTCAACGCTAGAAGTATAAAATACAATATAAATACAACAGATTTTCCATCGTATAAATCGAATAATGGCAACCAGTGTGAAAGTTATGGTCATTTCTGCGGTCCGGGCCACCTAGGCTTTACTCTAGGGCGTTGCTCCGACAGATCGAATAGTTAGGGCCTCATAAGGCAACGCCCGAGGCATAAAATACAAAATAAATAGAACAGTTTTTCCATTGTATAAAACGAATTATTGCAACCAGTGTGAAAGTTATGGTCATTTCTACGTACCGGGCAACCTAGGCTTCACCCTAGGACGTGGTTCCACCATATCGAATAGTTAGGGCCTTAGAAGTCAACGCCCGAAGCATAAAATACAATAAAAATACAACAGTTTTTCCATCGTATAACAGGAATAATTGCAACCAGTGTGAAAGTGATGGTCATTTCTGCGTTCCGGGCATCCTAGGCTTCACTCTAGGGCGTTGGTCCACCAGATCGAATAGTTAGGGCCTCAGAAGTCAACGCCCGAGGCATAAAATACAAAACAAAATAGAACAGTTTTTCCTTTGTATAATACGAATTATTGCAACCAGTGTGAAACTTATGGTCATTTCTACGTTCCGTGCAACGTAGGCTTCACTCTAGGGCGTTGCTCGACCATATCGATTGGGTAGGGCCTTAGAAGTCAACGCCAGAAGCATAAAGTACAATAAAAATCCAACAGTTTTTCCATCGGATAACAGGAATAATTGCAACCAATGTGAAAGTGATGGTCTTTTCTACGCTCCGGGCAACCTAGGCTTCACTCTGGGGCGTTGCTCCACCAGATCGAAGAGTTAGGGCCTTAGAAGACAACGCCCGAAGCATAAAATACAAAATAAATAGAACAGTCTTTCCATCGTATAAAACGAATAATTGCAGCCAGTGTGAAAGTGATGGACATTTCTACGTTTCGGGCAGCCTAGGCTTCACTCTAGGGCGTTGCTCCACCAGAAGAATAGATAGGGCCTAAGAAGTCAACGCTGGAAGCATAAAATACAAAATAAATACATCAGATTTTCCATCGTATAAAATGAATAATAGCAACCAGTGTGAAAGTTATGGTCATTTCTACGGTCCGGGCCACCTAGGCTTCACTCTAGGGCGTTGCTCCGCCAGATCGAATAGTTAGGGACTCAGAAGGCAACGCCAGAAGCATAAAATACAATATAAATGCAACAGTTTTTCCATGGTGTAAAACGGATAATAACAACCAGTGTGAAAGTAATGATCATTTCGACGTTTCGGGCATCCTAGACTTAACTCTGAGGCATTGCTGCAACAGATCGAAGACTTAGGGCCTTAGAAGTCAACGCCAGAAGCATAAAATACAAAATAAATTCAACAGTTTTTCCATCGTATATAACGAATAATTGCAACCAGTGTGAAAGCTATAGTCATTTCTACGTTCCGTGCAACCTAGGCTTCACTCTAGGGCGTTGGTACACCAGATCGAATATATAGGGCCTAAGAAGTCAACGCCAGAAGCATAAAATACAATATAAATACAACAGTTTTTCCATTGTATAAAACGAATAATTGCAACCAGTATGAACGTTATGGTCATTTCTGCGTACCGGGCAACCTAGACTTCACCCAAGGATGTGGCTCCACCATATCGAATAATTAGGGGCTCAGAAGTCAACACCCGAAGCATAAAATACAATAAAAATACAACAGTTTTTCCACCGTATAACAGGAATAATTGCAAACAGTGTGAAGATAATGGTCATTTCTACGTTCCGTGCAACCTAGGCTTCACTCTAGGGCGTTGGTCCACCAGATCGAATAGTTAGGGCCTCAGAAGTCAACGCCCGAGGCATAAAATACAATATAAGTACAACAGTTTTTCCATTGTATAAAACGTATAATTGCAACCAGTATGAACGTTATGTTCATTTCTACGTTCCGGGCCTCCTAGGCTTCACCCTAGGACGTGGCTCCACCATATCGAATAGTTAGGGCCTAAGAAGTCAACGCCAGAAGCATAAAATGCAATATAAATACAACAGACTTTCCATTATATAAAACGTATAATCGCAACCAGTGTGAAAGTGATGGTCATTTCTACGTTTCGGGCATCCTAGGCTTCACTCTAGGGCGTTGCTCAACCAGAAGAATAGATAGGGCCTAAGAAGTCAACGCTAGAAGTATAAAATACAATATAAATACAGCAGATTTTGCATCGTATAAATCGAATAATGGCAACCAGTGTGAAAGTTATGGTCATTTCTACGGTCCGGGCCACCTAGGCTTTACTCTAGGGCGTTGCTCCGACAGATCGAATAGTTAGGGCCTCAGAAGTCAACGCCCGAGGCATAAAATACAAAATAAATAGAACAGTTTTTCCTTTGTATAATACGAATTATTGCAACCAGTGTGAAACTTATGGTCATTTCTACGTTCCGTGCAACGTAGGCTTCACTCTAGGGCGTTGCTCGACCAGATCAATTGGGTAGGGCCTAAGAAGTCAACGCTGGAAGCATAAAATACAAAATAAATACAACAGATTTTCCATCGTATAAAATGAATAATAGCAACCAGTGTGAAAGTTATGGTCATTTCTACGGTCCGGGCCACCTAGGCTTCACTCTAGGGCGTTGCTCCGCCAGATCGAATAGTTAGGGCCTCAGAAGGCAACGCCAGAAGCATAAAATACAATATAAATGCAACAGTTTTTCCATGGTGTAAAACGGATAATAACAACCAGTGTGAAAGTAATGATCATTTCGACGTTTCGGGCATCCTAGACTTAACTCTGATGCATTGCTGCACCAGATCGAAGACTTAGGGCCTTAGAAGTCAACGCCAGAAGCATAAATTACAAAATAAATTCAACAGTTTTTCCATCGTATAAAACGAATAATTGCAACCAGTGTGAAAGCTATAGTCATTTCTACGTTCCGTGCAACCTAGGCTTCACTCTAGGGCGTTGGTACACCAGATCGAATATATAGGGCCTAAGAAGTCAACGCCAGAAGCATAAAATACAATATAAGTACAACAGTTTTTCCATTGTATAAAACGAATAATTGCAACCAGTATGAACGTTATGGTCATTTCTACGTACCGGGCAACCTAGACGTCACCCAAGGATGTGGCTTCACGATATCGAATAATTAGGGGCTCAGAAGTCAACACCCGAAGCATAAAATACAATAAAAATACAACAGTTTTTCCACCGTATTACAGGAATAATTGCAAACAGTGTGAAGATAATGGTCATTTCTACGTTCCGCGCAACCTAGGCTTCACTCTAGGGCGTTGGTCCACCAGATCGAATAGTTAGGGTCTCAGAAGTCAACGCCCGAGGCATAAAATACAATATAAGTACAACAGTTTTTCCATTGCATAAAACGTATAATTGCAACCAGTATGAACGTTATGGTCATTTCTACGTTCCGGGCCACCTAGGCTTTACTCTAGGGCGTTGCTCCGACAGATCGAATAGTTAGGGCCTCAGAAGTCAACGCCCGAGGCATAAAATACAAAATAAATAGAACAGTTTTTCCTTTGTATAAAACGAATTATTGCAACCAGTGTGAAACTTATGGTCATTTCTACGTTCCGTGCAACGTAGGCTTCACTCTAGGGCGTTGCTCGACCAGATCGATTGGGTAGGGCCTTAGAAGTCAACGCCAGAAGCATAAAGTACAATAAAAATCCAACAGTTTTTCCATCGTATAACAGGAATAATTGCAACCAATGTGAAAGTGATGGCCTTTTCTACGCTCCGGGCAACCTAGGCTTCACTCTGGGGCGTTGCTCCACCAGATCGAAGAGTTAGGGCCTTAGAAGACAACGCCCGAAGCATAAAATACAAAATAAATAGAACAGTCTTTCCATCGCATAAAACGAATAATTGCAGCCAGTGTGAAAGTGATGGACATTTCTACGTTTCGGGCAGCCTAGGCTTCACTCTAGGGCGTTGCTCCACCAGAAGAATAGATAGGGCCTAAGAAGTCAACGCTGGAAGCATAAAATACAAAATAAATACAACAGATTTTCGATCGTATAAAATGAATAATAGCAACCAGTGTGAAAGTTATGGTCATTTCTACGGTCCGGGCCACCTAGGCTTCACTCTAGGGCGTTGGTACACCAGATCGAATATATAGGGCCTAAGGAGTCAACGCCAGAAGCATAAAATACAATATAAATACAACAGTTTTTCCATTGTATAAAACGAATAATTGCAACCAGTATGAACGTTATTGTCATTTCTACGTACCGGGCAACCTAGACTTCACCCAAGGATGTGGCTCCACCATATCGAATAATTAGGGGCTCAGAAGTCAACACCCGAAGCATAAAATACAATAAAAATACAACAGTTTTTCCACCGTATAACAGGAATAATTGCAAACAGTGTGAAGATAATGGTCATTCCTACGTTCCGTGCAACCTAGGCTTCACTCTAGGGCGTTGGTCCACCAGATCGAATAGTTAGGGCCTCAGAAGTCAACGCCCGAGGCATAAAATACAATATAAGTACAACAGTTTTTCCATTGTATAAAACGTATAATTGCAACCAGTATGAACGTTATGGTCATTTCTACGTTCCGGGCCATCTAGGCTTCACCCTAGGACGTGGCTCCACCATATCGAATAGTTAGGGCCTAAGAAGTCAACGCCAGAAGCATAAAATGCAATATAAATACAACAGACTTTCCATTATATAAAACGTATAATCGCAACCAGTGTGAAAGTGATGGTCATTTCTACGTTTCGGGCAGCCTAGGCTTAACTCTAGGGCGTTGCTCAACCAGAAGAATAGATAGGGCCTATGAAGTCAACGCTAGAAGTATAAAATACAATATAAATACAACAGATTTTCCATCGTATAAATCGAATAATGGCAACCAGTGTGAAAGTTATGGTCATTTCTACGGTCCGGGCCACCTAGGCTTTACTCTAGGGCGTTGCTCCACCAGAAGAATAGATAGGGCCTAAGAAGTCAACGCTAGAAGCATAAAATACAATATAAATACAACAGATTTTCCATCGTATAAAATGTATAATTGCAACCAGTGTGAAAGTGATGGTCATTTCTGCGTTCCGGGCATCCTAGGCTTCACTCTAGGGAGTTGGTCCACCAGATCGAATAGTCAGGGCCTCAGAAGTCTACGCCCGAGGCATAAAATACAAAATAAATAGAACAGTTTTTCCTTTGTATAAAACGAATTATTGCAACCAGTGTGAAACTTATGGTCATTTCTACGTTCCGTTCAACCTAGGCTTCACTCTCGGGCGTTGCTCGACCAGATCGATTGGGTAGGGCCTTAGAAGTCAACGCCAGAAGCATAAAGTACAATAAAAATCCAACAGTTTTTCCATCGTATAACAGGAATAATTGCAACCAATGTGAAAGTGATGGTCTTTTCTACGCTCCGGGCAACCTAGGCTTCACTCTGGGGCGTTGCTCCACCAGATCGAAGAGTTAGGGCCTTAGAAGACAGCGCCCGAAGCATAAAATACAAAATAAATAGAACAGTCTTTCCATCGTATAAAACGGATAATTGCAGCCAGTGTGAAAGTGATGGACATTTCTACGTTTCGGGCAGCCTAGGCTTCACTCTAGGGCGTTGCTCCACCAGAAGAATAGATACGGCCTAAGAAGTCAACGCTGGAAGCATAAAATACAAAATAAATACAACAGATTTTCCATCGTATAAAATGAATAATAGCAACCAGTGTGAAAGTTATGGTCATTTCTACGGTCCGGGCCACCTAGGCTTCACTCTAGGGCGTTGCTCCGCCAGATCGAATAGTTAGGGCCTCAGAAGGCAACGCCAGAAGCATAAAATACAATATAAATGCAACAGTTTTTCCATGGTGTAAAACGGATAATAACAACCAGTGTGAAAGTAATGATCATTTCGACGTTTCGGGCATCCTAGACTTAACTCTGATGCATTGCTGCACCAGATCGAAGACTTAGGGCCTTAGAAGTCAACGCCAGAAGCATAAATTACAAAATAAATTCAACAGTTTTTCCATCGTATAAAACGAATAATTGCAACCAGTGTGAAACTTATGGTCATTTCTACGTTCCGTGCAACGTAGGCTTCACTCTAGGGCGTTGCTCGACCAGATCGATTGGGTAGGGCCTTAGAAGTCAACGCCAGAAGCATAAAGTACAATAAAAATCCAACAGTTTTTCCATCGTATAACAGGAATAATTGCAACCAATGTGAAAGTGATGGTCTTTTCTACGCTCCGGGCAACCTAGGCTTCACTCTGGGGCGTTGCTCCACCAGATCGAAGAGTTAGGGCCTTAGAAGACAACGCCCGAAGCATAAAATACAAAATAAATAGAACAGTCTTTCCATCGTATAAAACGAATAATTGCAGCCAGTGTGAAAGTGATGGACATTTCTACGTTTCGGGCAGCCTAGGCTTCACTCTAGGGCGTTGCTCCACCAGAAGAATAGATAGGGCCTAAGAAGTCAACGCTGGAAGCATAAAATACAAAATAAATACAACAGATTTTCCATCGTATAAAATGAATAATAGCAACCAGTGTGAAAGTTATGGTCATTTCTACGGTCCGGGCCACCTAGGCTTCACTCTAGGGCGTTGCTCCGCCAGATCGAATAGTTAGGGCCTCAGAAGGCAACGCCAGAAGCATAAAATACAATATAAATGCAACAGTTTTTCCATGGTGTAAAACGGATAATAACAACCAGTGTGAAAGTAATGATCATTTCGACGTTTCGGGCATCCTAGACTTAACTCTGAGGCATTGCTGCACCAGATCGAAGACTTAGGGCCTTAGAAGTCAACGCCAGAAGCATAAAATACAAAATAAATTCAACAGTTTTTCCATCGTATAAAACGAACAATTGCAACCAGTGTGAAAGCTATAGTCATTTCTACGTTCCGTGCAACCTAGGCTTCACTCTAGGGCGTTGGTACACCAGATCGAATATATAGGGCCTAAGAAGTCAACGCCAGAAGCATAAAATACAATATAAATACAAAAGTTTTTCCATTGTATAAAACGAATAATTGCAACCAGTATGAACGTTATGGTCATTTCTACGTACCGGGCAGCCTAGACTTCACCCAAGGATGTGGCTCCACCATATCGAATAATTAGGGGCTCAGAAGTCAACACCCGAAGTATAAAATACAATAAAAATACAACAGTTTTTCCACCGTATAACAGGAATAATTGCAAACAGTGTGAAGATAATGGTCATTTCTACGTTCCGTGCAACCTAGGCTTCACTCTAGGGCGTTGGTCCACCAGATCGAATAGTTAGGGCCGCAGAAGTCAACGCCCGAGGCATAAAATACAATATAAGTACAACAGTTTTTCCATTGTATAAAACGTATAATTGCAACCAGTATGAACGTTATGGTCACTTCTACGTTCCGGGCCACCTAGGCTTCACCCTAGGACGTGGCTCCACCATATCGAATAGTTAGGGCCTAAGAAGTCAACGCTAGAAGCATAAAATGCAATATAAATACAACAGACTTTCCATTATATAAAACGTATAATCGCAACCAGTGTGAAAGTGATGGTCATTTCTACGTTTCGGGCAGCCTAGGCTTCACTCTAGGGCGTTGCTCAACCAGAAGAATAGATAGGGCCTATGAAGTCAACGCTAGAAGTATAAAATACAATATAAATACAACAGATTTTCCATCGTATAAATCGAATAATGGCAACCAGTGTGAAAGTTATGATCATTTCTACGGTCCGGGCCACCTAGGCTTTACTCTAGGGCGTTGCTCCACCAGAAGAATAGATAGGGCCTAAGAAGTCAACGCTAGAAGCATAAAATACAATATAAATACAACAGATTTTCCATCGTATAAAATGTATAATTGCAACCAGTGTGAAAGTGATGGTCATTTCTGCGTTCCGGGCATCCTAGGCTTCACTCTAGGTCGTTGGCCCACCAGATCGAATAGTTAGGGCCTCAGAAGTCAACGCCCGAGGCATAAAATACAAAATAAATAGAACAGTTTTTCCTTTGTATAAAACGAATTATTGCAACCAGTGTGAAACTTATGGTCATTTCTACGTTCCGTGCAACCTAGGCTTCACTCTCGGGCGTTGCTCGACCAGATCGATTGGGTAGGGCCTTAGAAGTCAACGCCAGAAGCATAAAGTACAATAAAAATCCAACAGTTTTTCCATCGTATAACAGGAATAATTGCAACCAATGTGAAAGTGATGGTCTTTTCTACGCTCCGGGCAACGTAGGCTTCACTCTGGGGCGTTGCTCCACCAGATCGAAGAGTTAGGGCCTTAGAAGACAACGCCCGAAGCATAAAATACAAAATAAATAGAACAGTCTTTCCATCGTATAAAACGAATAATTGCAGCCAGTGTGAAAGTGATGGACATTTCTACGTTTCGGGCAGCCTAGGCTTCACTCTAGGGCGTTGCTCCACCAGAAGAATAGATAGGGCCTAAGAAGTCAACGCTGGAACCATAAAATACAAAATAAATACAACAGATTTTCCATCGTATAAAATGAATAATAGCAACCAGTGTGAAAGTTATGGTCATTTCTACGGTCCGGGCCACCTAGGCTTCACTCTAGGGCGTTGATCCGCCAGATCGAATAGTTAGGGCCTCAGAAGGCAGCGCCAGAAGCATAAAATACAATATAAATGCAACAGTTTTTCCATGGTGTAAGACGGATAATAACAACCAGTGTGAAAGGAATGATCATTTCGACGTTTCGGGCATCCTAGACTTAACTCTGAGGCATTGTTGCACCAGATCGAAGACTTAGGGCCTTAGAAGTCAACGCCAGAAGCATAAAATACAAAATAAATTCAACAGTTTTTCCATCGTATAAAACGGATAATTGCAACCAGTGTGAAAGCTATAGTCATTTCTACGTTCCGTGCAACCTAGGCTTCACTCTAGGGCGTTGGTCCACCAGATCGAATAGTTAGGGCCTCAGAAGTCAACGCCCGAGGCATAAAATACAAAATAAATAGAACAGTTTTTCCTTTGTATAAAACGAATTATTGCAACCAGTGTGAAAGTTATGGTCATTTCTACGTTCCGTGCAACCTAGGCTTCACTCTAGGGCGTTGCTCGACCAGATCGAATGGGTAGGGCCTTAGAAGTCAACGCCAGAAGCATAAAGTACAATAAAAATCCAACAGTTTTTCCATCGTGTAAAATGAATAATTGCAATCAGTGTGAATGTAATGGTCATTTCTACGTTCCGTGCAACCTTGGCTTCAATATAGGTTGTCGCTCCACCACATCGAATAGCTATGGCCTAAGAAGTCAACGCCAGAAGCATAAAATACGATATAAATAGAACAGTTTTTCCATCGTATAAAACGAATTATTGCAGCCAGTGTGAAACTTATGGTCATTTCTACGTTCCGTGCAACCTAGGCTTCACTCTCGGGCGTTGCTCGACCAGATCGTTTGGGTAGGGCCTTAGAAGTCAACGCCAGAAGCACAAAGTACAATAAAAATCCAACAGTTTTTCCATCGTATAACAGGAATAATTGCAACCAATGTGAAAGTGATGGTCTTTTCTACGTTCCGGGCAACCTAGGCTTCACTCTGGGGCGTTGCTCCACCAGATCGAAGAGTTAGGGCCTTAGAAGACAACGCCCGAAGCATAAAATACAAAATAAATAGAACAGTCTTTCCATCGTATAAAACGAATAATTGAAGCCAGTGTAAAAGTGATGGACATTTCTACGTTTCGGGCAGCCTAGGCTTCACTCTAGGGCGTTGCTCCACCAGAAGAATAGATAGGGCCTAAGAAGTCAACGCTGGAACCATAAAATACAAAATAAATACAACAGATTTTCCATCGTATAAAATGAATAATAGCAACCAGTGTGAAAGTTATGGTCATTTCTACGGTCCGGGCCACCTAGGCTTCACTCTAGGGCGTTGATCCGCCAGATCGAATAGTTAGGGCCTCAGAAGGCAGCGCCAGAAGCATAAAATACAATATAAATGCAACAGTTTTTCCATGGTGTAAAACGGATAATAACAACCAGTGTGAAAGGAATGATCATTTCGACGTTTCGGGCATCCTAGACTTAACTCTGAGGCATTGTTGCACCAGATCGAAGACTTAGGGCCTTAGAAGTCAACGCCAGAAGCATAAAATACAAAATAAATTCAACAGTTTTTCCATCGTATAAAACGAATAATTGCAACCAGTGTGAAAGCTATAGTCATTTCTACGTTCCGTGCAACCTAGGCTTCACTCTAGGGCGTTGGTCCACCAGATCGAATAGTTAGGGCCTCAGAAGTCAACGCCCGAGGCATAAAATACAAAATAAGTAGAACAGTTTTTCCTTTGTATAAAACGAATTATTGCAACCAGTGTGAAAGTTATGGTCATTTCTACGTTCCGTGCAACCTAGGCTTCACTCTAGGGCGTTGCTCGACCAGATCGAATGGGTAGGGCCTTAGAAGTCAACGCCAGAAGCATAAAGTACAATAAAAATCCAACAGTTTTTCCATCGTGTAAAATGAATAATTGCAATCAGTGTGAATGTAATGGTCATTTCTACGCTCCGGTCAACCTAGGCTTCACTCTAGGGCGTTGCTCCACCAGATCGAAGAGTTAGGGCCTTAGAAGACAACGCGCGAAGCATAAAATACAAAATAAATAAAACAGTCTTTCCATCGTATAAAACGAATAATTGCAGCCAGTGTGAAAGTTATGGTCATTTCTACGTTCCGTGCAACCTTGGCTTCAATCTAGGTTGTTGCTCCACCACATCGAATAGTTTTGGCCTAAGAAGTCAACGCCAGAAGCATAAAATACAATATAAATAGAACAGTTTTTCCTTTGTATAAAACGAATAATTGCAACCAGTATGAGCGTTATGGTCATTTCTACGTTCCGGGCCACCTAGGCTTCACCCTAGGACGTCGCTCCACCATATCGAATAGTTAGGGCCTAACAAGTCAACGCCAGAGGCATAAAATACAAAATAAATAGAACAGTTTTTCCTTTGTATAAAACGAATTATTGCAACCAGTGTGAAACGTATGGTCATTTCTACGTGCCGTGCAACCTAGGCTTCACTCTAGGGCGTTGCTCGGCCAGATCGAATGGGTAGGGCCTTAGAAGTCAACGCCAGAAGCATAAAGTACAATAAAAATCCAACAGTTTTTGCATCGTATAACAGGAATAATTGCAACCAATGTGAAAGTGATGGTCATTTCTACGTTCCGGGCAACCTAGGCTTCACTCTAGGGCGTTGGTCCACCTGATCGAATAGGTACGACCTTAGAAGTCAACGCCAGAAGCAAAAAATACAATATAAATACAACAGCTTTTCCACCGCATAAAATCAATAATTGCAATCAGTGTGAATGTAATGGACATTTCTACGCTCCGGTCAACCTAGTCTTCACTCTAGGGCGTTGCTCCACCAGATCGAAGAGTTAGGGCCTTAGAAGACAACGCCCGAAGCATAAAATACAAAATAAATAGAACAGTCTTTCCATCGTATAAAACGAATAATTCCAGCCAGTGTGAATGTTATGGTCATTTCTACGTTCCGTGCAACCTTGGCTACAATCTAGGGCGTTGCTCCACCAGATCGAATAGTTATGGCCTAAGAAGTCAACGCCAGAAGCATAAAATACAATATAAATAGAACAGTCTTTCCTTCGTATAAAACGCATAATTGCAGCCAGTGTGAAAGTTATGGTCATTTCTACGTTCCGTGCAACCTTGGCTTCAATCTAGGTTGTTGCTCGACCAGATCGAATGGGTAGGGCCTTAGAAGTCAACGCCAGAAGCATAAAGTACAATAAAAATCCAACAGTTTTCCATTATATAAAACGTATAATCGCAACCAGTGTGAAAGTGATGGTCATTTCTACGTTTCGGGCAGCCTAGGCTTCACTCTAGGGCGTTGCTCAACCAGAAGAATAGATAGGGCCTATGAAGTCAACGCTAGAAGTATAAAATACAATATAAATACAACAGATTTTCCATCGTATAAATCGAATAATGGCAACCAGTGTGAAAGTTATGATCATTTCTACGGTCCGGGCCACCTAGGCTTTACTCTAGGGCGTTGCTCCACCAGAAGAATAGATAGGGCCTAAGAAGTCAACGCTAGAAGCATAAAATACAATATAAATACAACAGATTTTCCATCGTATAAAATGTATAATTGCAACCAGTGTGAAAGTGATGGTCATTTCTGCGTTCCGGGCATCCTAGGCTTCACTCTAGGTCGTTGGCCCACCAGATCGAATAGTTAGGGCCTCAGAAGTCAACGCCCGAGGCATAAAATACAAAATAAATAGAACAGTTTTTCCTTTGTATAAAACGAATTATTGCAACCAGTGTGAAACTTATGGTCATTTCTACGTTCCGTGCAACCTAGGCTTCACTCTCGGGCGTTGCTCGACCAGATCGATTGGGTAGGGCCTTAGAAGTCAACGCCAGAAGCATAAAGTACAATAAAAATCCAACAGTTTTTCCATCGTATAACAGGAATAATTGCAACCAATGTGAAAGTGATGGTCTTTTCTACGCTCCGGGCAACGTAGGCTTCACTCTGGGGCGTTGCTCCACCAGATCGAAGAGTTAGGGCCTTAGAAGACAACGCCCGAAGCATAAAATACAAAATAAATAGAACAGTCTTTCCATCGTATAAAACGAATAATTGCAGCCAGTGTGAAAGTGATGGACATTTCTACGTTTCGGGCAGCCTAGGCTTCACTCTAGGGCGTTGCTCCACCAGAAGAATAGATAGGGCCTAAGAAGTCAACGCTGGAACCATAAAATACAAAATAAATACAACAGATTTTCCATCGTATAAAATGAATAATAGCAACCAGTGTGAAAGTTATGGTCATTTCTACGGTCCGGGCCACCTAGGCTTCACTCTAGGGCGTTGATCCGCCAGATCGAATAGTTAGGGCCTCAGAAGGCAGCGCCAGAAGCATAAAATACAATATAAATGCAACAGTTTTTCCATGGTGTAAGACGGATAATAACAACCAGTGTGAAAGGAATGATCATTTCGACGTTTCGGGCATCCTAGACTTAACTCTGAGGCATTGTTGCACCAGATCGAAGACTTAGGGCCTTAGAAGTCAACGCCAGAAGCATAAAATACAAAATAAATTCAACAGTTTTTCCATCGTATAAAACGGATAATTGCAACCAGTGTGAAAGCTATAGTCATTTCTACGTTCCGTGCAACCTAGGCTTCACTCTAGGGCGTTGGTCCACCAGATCGAATAGTTAGGGCCTCAGAAGTCAACGCCCGAGGCATAAAATACAAAATAAATAGAACAGTTTTTCCTTTGTATAAAACGAATTATTGCAACCAGTGTGAAAGTTATGGTCATTTCTACGTTCCGTGCAACCTAGGCTTCACTCTAGGGCGTTGCTCGACCAGATCGAATGGGTAGGGCCTTAGAAGTCAACGCCAGAAGCATAAAGTACAATAAAAATCCAACAGTTTTTCCATCGTGTAAAATGAATAATTGCAATCAGTGTGAATGTAATGGTCATTTCTACGTTCCGTGCAACCTTGGCTTCAATATAGGTTGTCGCTCCACCACATCGAATAGCTATGGCCTAAGAAGTCAACGCCAGAAGCATAAAATACGATATAAATAGAACAGTTTTTCCATCGTATAAAACGAATTATTGCAGCCAGTGTGAAACTTATGGTCATTTCTACGTTCCGTGCAACCTAGGCTTCACTCTCGGGCGTTGCTCGACCAGATCGTTTGGGTAGGGCCTTAGAAGTCAACGCCAGAAGCACAAAGTACAATAAAAATCCAACAGTTTTTCCATCGTATAACAGGAATAATTGCAACCAATGTGAAAGTGATGGTCTTTTCTACGTTCCGGGCAACCTAGGCTTCACTCTGGGGCGTTGCTCCACCAGATCGAAGAGTTAGGGCCTTAGAAGACAACGCCCGAAGCATAAAATACAAAATAAATAGAACAGTCTTTCCATCGTATAAAACGAATAATTGAAGCCAGTGTAAAAGTGATGGACATTTCTACGTTTCGGGCAGCCTAGGCTTCACTCTAGGGCGTTGCTCCACCAGAAGAATAGATAGGGCCTAAGAAGTCAACGCTGGAACCATAAAATACAAAATAAATACAACAGATTTTCCATCGTATAAAATGAATAATAGCAACCAGTGTGAAAGTTATGGTCATTTCTACGGTCCGGGCCACCTAGGCTTCACTCTAGGGCGTTGATCCGCCAGATCGAATAGTTAGGGCCTCAGAAGGCAGCGCCAGAAGCATAAAATACAATATAAATGCAACAGTTTTTCCATGGTGTAAAACGGATAATAACAACCAGTGTGAAAGGAATGATCATTTCGACGTTTCGGGCATCCTAGACTTAACTCTGAGGCATTGTTGCACCAGATCGAAGACTTAGGGCCTTAGAAGTCAACGCCAGAAGCATAAAATACAAAATAAATTCAACAGTTTTTCCATCGTATAAAACGAATAATTGCAACCAGTGTGAAAGCTATAGTCATTTCTACGTTCCGTGCAACCTAGGCTTCACTCTAGGGCGTTGGTCCACCAGATCGAATAGTTAGGGCCTCAGAAGTCAACGCCCGAGGCATAAAATACAAAATAAGTAGAACAGTTTTTCCTTTGTATAAAACGAATTATTGCAACCAGTGTGAAAGTTATGGTCATTTCTACGTTCCGTGCAACCTAGGCTTCACTCTAGGGCGTTGCTCGACCAGATCGAATGGGTAGGGCCTTAGAAGTCAACGCCAGAAGCATAAAGTACAATAAAAATCCAACAGTTTTTCCATCGTGTAAAATGAATAATTGCAATCAGTGTGAATGTAATGGTCATTTCTACGCTCCGGTCAACCTAGGCTTCACTCTAGGGCGTTGCTCCACCAGATCGAAGAGTTAGGGCCTTAGAAGACAACGCGCGAAGCATAAAATACAAAATAAATAAAACAGTCTTTCCATCGTATAAAACGAATAATTGCAGCCAGTGTGAAAGTTATGGTCATTTCTACGTTCCGTGCAACCTTGGCTTCAATCTAGGTTGTTGCTCCACCACATCGAATAGTTTTGGCCTAAGAAGTCAACGCCAGAAGCATAAAATACAATATAAATAGAACAGTTTTTCCTTTGTATAAAACGAATAATTGCAACCAGTATGAGCGTTATGGTCATTTCTACGTTCCGGGCCACCTAGGCTTCACCCTAGGACGTCGCTCCACCATATCGAATAGTTAGGGCCTAACAAGTCAACGCCAGAGGCATAAAATACAAAATAAATAGAACAGTTTTTCCTTTGTATAAAACGAATTATTGCAACCAGTGTGAAACGTATGGTCATTTCTACGTGCCGTGCAACCTAGGCTTCACTCTAGGGCGTTGCTCGGCCAGATCGAATGGGTAGGGCCTTAGAAGTCAACGCCAGAAGCATAAAGTACAATAAAAATCCAACAGTTTTTGCATCGTATAACAGGAATAATTGCAACCAATGTGAAAGTGATGGTCATTTCTACGTTCCGGGCAACCTAGGCTTCACTCTAGGGCGTTGGTCCACCTGATCGAATAGGTACGACCTTAGAAGTCAACGCCAGAAGCAAAAAATACAATATAAATACAACAGCTTTTCCACCGCATAAAATCAATAATTGCAATCAGTGTGAATGTAATGGACATTTCTACGCTCCGGTCAACCTAGTCTTCACTCTAGGGCGTTGCTCCACCAGATCGAAGAGTTAGGGCCTTAGAAGACAACGCCCGAAGCATAAAATACAAAATAAATAGAACAGTCTTTCCATCGTATAAAACGAATAATTCCAGCCAGTGTGAATGTTATGGTCATTTCTACGTTCCGTGCAACCTTGGCTACAATCTAGGGCGTTGCTCCACCAGATCGAATAGTTATGGCCTAAGAAGTCAACGCCAGAAGCATAAAATACAATATAAATAGAACAGTCTTTCCTTCGTATAAAACGCATAATTGCAGCCAGTGTGAAAGTTATGGTCATTTCTACGTTCCGTGCAACCTTGGCTTCAATCTAGGTTGTTGCTCGACCAGATCGAATGGGTAGGGCCTTAGAAGTCAACGCCAGAAGCATAAAGTACAATAAAAATCCAACAGTTTTCCATCGTATAACAGGAATAATTGCAACCAATGTGAAAGTGATGGTCATTTCTACGTTCCGGGCAACCTAGGCTTCACTCTAGGGTGTTGGTCCACCAGATCGAATAGTTATGGCCTAAGAAGTCAACGCCAGAAGCATAAAATACAAAACAAATTCAACAGTTTTTCCATCGTATAAAACGAATAATTGCAACCAGTGTGAAAGTTATAGTCATTTCTACGTTCCGTGCAACCTAGGCTTCACTCTAGGGCGTTGGTCCACCAGATCGAATATATAGAGCCTAAGAAGTCAACGCCAGAAGCATAAAATACAATATAAATACAAAAGTTTTTCCATTGTATAAAACGAATAATTGCAACCAGTATGAACGTTATGGTCATTTCTACGTACCGGGCAGCCTAGACTTCACCCAAGGATGTGGCTCCACCATATCGAATAATTAGGGGCTCAGAAGTCAACACCCGAAGCATAAAATACAATAAAAATACAACAGTTTTTCCACCGTATAACAGGAATAATTGCGAACAGTGTGAAGATAATGGTCATTTCTACGTTCCGTGCAACCTAGGCTTCACTCTAGGGCGTTGGTCCACCAGATCGAATAGTTAGGGCCGCAGAAGTCAACGCCCGAGGCATAAAATACAATATAAGTACAACAGTTTTTCCATTGTATAAAACGTATAATTGCAACCAGTATGAACGTTATGGTCACTTCTACGTTCCGGGCCACCTAGGCTTCACCCTAGGACGTGGCTCCACCATATCGAATAGTTAGGGCCTAAGAAGTCAACGCTAGAAGCATAAAATGCAATATAAATACAACAGACTTTCCATTATATAAAACGTATAATCGCAACCAGTGTGAAAGTGATGGTCATTTCTACGTTTCGGGCAGCCTAGGCTTCACTCTAGGGCGTTGCTCAACCAGAAGAATAGATAGGGCCTATGAAGTCAACGCTAGAAGTATAAAATACAATATAAATACAACAGATTTTCCATCGTATAAATCGAATAATGGCAACCAGTGTGAAAGTTATGGTCATTTCTACGTTCCGTGCAACGTAGGCTTCACTCTAGGGCGTTGCTCGACCAGATCGATTGGGTAGGGCCTTAGAAGTCAACGCCAGAAGCATAAAGTACAATAAAAATCCAACAGTTTTTCCATCGTATAACAGGAATAATTGCAAACAGTGTGAAGATAATGGTCATTTCTACGTTCCGTGCAACCTAGGCTTCACTCTAGGGCGTTGGTCCACCAGTTCGAATAGTTAGGGCCTCAGAAGTCAACGCCCGAGGCATAAAATACAATATAACTACAACAGTTTTTCCATTGTATAAAACGTATAATTGCAACCAGTATGAACGTTATGGTCATTTCTACGTTCCGGGCCACCTAGGCTTCACCCTACTACGTGGATCCACCATTTCGAATAGTTAGGGCCTAAGAAGTCAACGCCAGAAGCATAAAATGCAATATAAATACAACAGACTTTCCATTATATAAAACGTATAATCGCAACCAGTGTGAAAGTGATGGTCATTTCTACGTTTCGGGCAGCCTAGGCTTCACTCTCGGGCGTTGCTCAACCAGAAGAATAGATAGGGCCTAAGAAGTCAACGCTAGAAGTATAAAATACAATATAAATACAACAGATTTTCCATCGTATAAATCGAATAATGGCAACCAGTGTGAAAGTTATGATCATTTCTACGGTCCGGGCCACCTAGGCTTTACTCTAGGGCGTTGCTCCACCAGAAGAATAGATAGGGCCTAAGAAGTCAACGCTAGAAGCATAAAATACAATATAAATACAACAGATTTTCCATCGTATAAAATGTATAATTGCAACCAGTGTGAAAGTGATGGTCATTTCTGCGTTCCGGGCATCCTAGGCTTCACTCTAGGTCGTTGGCCCACCAGATCGAATAGTTAGGGCCTCAGAAGTCAACGCCCGAGGCATAAAATACAAAATAAATAGAACAGTTTTTCCTTTGTATAAAACGAATTATTGCAACCAGTGTGAAACTTATGGTCATTTCTACGTTCCGTGCAACCTAGGCTTCACTCTCGGGCGTTGCTCGACCAGATCGATTGGGTAGGGCCTTAGAAGTCAACGCCAGAAGCATAAAGTACAATAAAAATCCAACAGTTTTTCCATCGTATAACAGGGATAATAGCAACCAATGTGAAAGTGATGGTCTTTTCTACGCTCCGGGCAACGTAGGCTTCACTCTGGGGCGTTGCTCCACCAGATCGAAGAGTTAGGGCCTTAGAAGACAACGCCCGAAGCATAAAATACAAAATAAATAGAACAGTCTTTCCATCGTATAAAACGAATAATTGCAGCCAGTGTGAAAGTGATGGACATTTCTACGTTTCGGGCAGCCTAGGCTTCACTCTAGGGCGTTGCTCCACCAGAAGAATAGATAGGGCCTAAGAAGTCAACGCTGGAACCATAAAATACAAAATAAATACAACAGATTTTCCATCGTATAAAATGAATAATAGCAACCAGTGTGAAAGTTATGGTCATTTCTACGGTCCGGGCCACCTAGGCTTCACTCTAGGGCGTTGATCCGCCAGATCGAATAGTTAGGGCCTCAGAAGGCAGCGCCAGAAGCATAAAATACAATATAAATGCAACAGTTTTTCCATGGTGTAAGACGGATAATAACAACCAGTGTGAAAGGAATGATCATTTCGACGTTTCGGGCATCCTAGACTTAACTCTGAGGCATTGTTGCACCAGATCGAAGACTTAGGGCCTTAGAAGTCAACGCCAGAAGCATAAAATACAAAATAAATTCAACAGTTTTTCCATCGTATAAAACGGATAATTGCAACCAGTGTGAAAGCTATAGTCATTTCTACGTTCCGTGCAACCTAGGCTTCACTCTAGGGCGTTGGTCCACCAGATCGAATAGTTAGGGCCTCAGAAGTCAACGCCCGAGGCATAAAATACAAAATAAATAGAACAGTTTTTCCTTTGTATAAAACGAATTATTGCAACCAGTGTGAAAGTTATGGTCATTTCTACGTTCCGTGCAACCTAGGCTTCACTCTAGGGCGTTGCTCGACCAGATCGAATGGGTAGGGCCTTAGAAGTCAACGCCAGAAGCATAAAGTACAATAAAAATCCAACAGTTTTTCCATCGTGTAAAATGAATAATTGCAATCAGTGTGAATGTAATGGTCATTTCTACGTTCCGTGCAACCTTGGCTTCAATATAGGTTGTCGCTCCACCACATCGAATAGCTATGGCCTAAGAAGTCAACGCCAGAAGCATAAAATACGATATAAATAGAACAGTTTTTCCATTGTATAAAACGAATAATTGCAACCAGTATGAGCGTTATGGTCATTTCTACGTTCCGGGACACCTAGGCTTCACCCTAGGACGTGGCTCCACCATATCGAATAGTTAGGGCCTAAGAAGTCAACGCCAGAAGCATAAAATACAAAATAAATTCAACAGTTTTTCCATCGTATAAAACGAATAATTGCAACCAGTGTGAAAGTTATGGTCATTTCTACGTCTCAGGCAGCCTAGGCTTCACTCTAGGGCGTTGCTCCACCAGAAGAATAGATAGGGCCTAAGAAGTCAACGCTAGAAGCATAAAATACAATACAAATACAACAGATTTTCCATCGTATAAAATGAATAATTGCAACCAGTGTGAAAATGATTGTCATTTCTGCGTTCCGGGCATCCTAGGCTTCACTCTAGGGCGTTGATCCACCAGATCGAATAGTTAGGGCCTCAGAAGTCAACGCCCGAGGCATAAAATACAAAATAAATAGAACAGTTTTTCCTTTGTATAAAACGAATTATTGCAGCCAGTGTGAAACTTATGGTCATTTCTACGTTCCGTGCAACCTAGGCTTCACTCTCGGGCGTTGCTCGACCAGATCGTTTGGGTAGGGCCTTAGAAGTCAACGCCAGAAGCACAAAGTACAATAAAAATCCAACAGTTTTTCCATCGTATAACAGGAATAATTGCAACCAATGTGAAAGTGATGGTCTTTTCTACGTTCCGGGCAACCTAGGCTTCACTCTGGGGCGTTGCTCCACCAGATCGAAGAGTTAGGGCCTTAGAAGACAACGCCCGAAGCATAAAATACAAAATAAATAGAACAGTCTTTCCATCGTATAAAACGAATAATTGAAGCCAGTGTAAAAGTGATGGACATTTCTACGTTTCGGGCAGCCTAGGCTTCACTCTAGGGCGTTGCTCCACCAGAAGAATAGATAGGGCCTAAGAAGTCAACGCTGGAACCATAAAATACAAAATAAATACAACAGATTTTCCATCGTATAAAATGAATAATAGCAACCAGTGTGAAAGTTATGGTCATTTCTACGGTCCGGGCCACCTAGGCTTCACTCTAGGGCGTTGATCCGCCAGATCGAATAGTTAGGGCCTCAGAAGGCAGCGCCAGAAGCATAAAATACAATATAAATGCAACAGTTTTTCCATGGTGTAAAACGGATAATAACAACCAGTGTGAAAGGAATGATCATTTCGACGTTTCGGGCATCCTAGACTTAACTCTGAGGCATTGTTGCACCAGATCGAAGACTTAGGGCCTTAGAAGTCAACGCCAGAAGCATAAAATACAAAATAAATTCAACAGTTTTTCCATCGTATAAAACGAATAATTGCAACCAGTGTGAAAGCTATAGTCATTTCTACGTTCCGTGCAACCTAGGCTTCACTCTAGGGCGTTGGTCCACCAGATCGCATAGTTAGGGCCTCAGAAGTCAACGCCCGAGGCATAAAATACAAAATAAGTAGAACAGTTTTTCCTTTGTATAAAACGAATTATTGCAACCAGTGTGAAAGTTATGGTCATTTCTACGTTCCGTGCAACCTAGGCTTCACTCTAGGGCGTTGCTCGACCAGATCGAATGGGTAGGGCCTTAGAAGTCAACGCCAGAAGCATAAAGTACAATAAAAATCCAACAGTTTTTCCATCGTGTAAAATGAATAATTGCAATCAGTGTGAATGTAATGGTCATTTCTACGCTCCGGTCAACCTAGGCTTCACTCTAGGGCGTTGCTCCACCAGATCGAAGAGTTAGGGCCTTAGAAGACAACGCGCGAAGCATAAAATACAAAATAAATAAAACAGTCTTTCCATCGTATAAAACGAATAATTGCAGCCAGTGTGAAAGTTATGGTCATTTCTACGTTCCGTGCAACCTTGGCTTCAATCTAGGTTGTTGCTCCACCACATCGAATAGTTTTGGCCTAAGAAGTCAACGCCAGAAGCATAAAATACAATATAAATAGAACAGTTTTTCCTTTGTATAAAACGAATAATTGCAACCAGTATGAGCGTTATGGTCATTTCTACGTTCCGGGCCACCTAGGCTTCACCCTAGGACGTCGCTCCACCATATCGAATAGTTAGGGCCTAACAAGTCAACGCCAGAGGCATAAAATACAAAATAAATAGAACAGTTTTTCCTTTGTATAAAACGAATTATTGCAACCAGTGTGAAACGTATGGTCATTTCTACGTGCCGTGCAACCTAGGCTTCACTCTAGGGCGTTGCTCGGCCAGATCGAATGGGTAGGGCCTTAGAAGTCAACGCCAGAAGCATAAAGTACAATAAAAATCCAACAGTTTTTGCATCGTATAACAGGAATAATTGCAACCAATGTGAAAGTGATGGTCATTTCTACGTTCCGGGCAACCTAGGCTTCACTCTAGGGCGTTGGTCCACCTGATCGAATAGGTACGACCTTAGAAGTCAACGCCAGAAGCAAAAAATACAATATAAATACAACAGCTTTTCCACCGCATAAAATCAATAATTGCAATCAGTGTGAATGTAATGGACATTTCTACGCTCCGGTCAACCTAGTCTTCACTCTAGGGCGTTGCTCCACCAGATCGAAGAGTTAGGGCCTTAGAAGACAACGCCCGAAGCATAAAATACAAAATAAATAGAACAGTCTTTCCATCGTATAAAACGAATAATTCCAGCCAGTGTGAATGTTATGGTCATTTCTACGTTCCGTGCAACCTTGGCTACAATCTAGGGCGTTGCTCCACCAGATCGAATAGTTATGGCCTAAGAAGTCAACGCCAGAAGCATAAAATACAATATAAATAGAACAGTCTTTCCTTCGTATAAAACGCATAATTGCAGCCAGTGTGAAAGTTATGGTCATTTCTACGTTCCGTGCAACCTTGGCTTCAATCTAGGTTGTTGCTCGACCAGATCGAATGGGTAGGGCCTTAGAAGTCAACGCCAGAAGCATAAAGTACAATAAAAATCCAACAGTTTTCCATCGTATAACAGGAATAATTGCAACCAATGTGAAAGTGATGGTCATTTCTACGTTCCGGGCAACCTAGGCTTCACTCTAGGGCGTTGGTCCACCAGATCGAATAGTTATGGCCTAAGAAGTCAACGCCAGAAGCATAAAATACAAAACAAATTCAACAGTTTTTCCATCGTATAAAACGAATAATTGCAACCAGTGTGAAAGTTATAGTCATTTCTACGTTCCGTGCAACCTAGGCTTCACTCTAGGGCGTTGGTCCACCAGATCGAATATATAGAGCCTAAGAAGTCAACGCCAGAAGCATAAAATACAATATAAATACAACAGTTTTTCTATTGTATAAAACGAATAATTGCAACCCGTATGAACGTTATGGTCATTTCTACGTACCGGCAACCTAGGCTTCACCCTAGGGTGTTGCTCCGCCAGATCGAATAGTTAGGGCCTCAGAAGGCAACGCCAGAAGCATAAAATACAATAAAAATACAACAGCTTTTCCACCGTATAACAGGAATAATTGCAAACAGTGTGAAGGTAATGGTCATTTCTACGTTCCGTGCAACCTAGGCTTCACTCTAGGGCGTTGGTCCACCAGATCGAATAGTTAAGGCCTCAGAAGTCAACGCCCGAGGCATAAAATACAAAATAAATAAAACAGTTTTTCCTTTGTATAAAACGAATTATTGCAACCAGTGTGAAACGTATGGTCATTTCTACGTACCGGGCAACCTAGGCTTCACCCTAGGATGTGGCTCCACCATATCGAATAGTTAGGGGCTTAGAAGTCAACACCCGTAGCATAAAATACAATAAAAATACAACAGCTTTTCCACCGTATAACAGGAATAATTGCAAACAGTGTGAAGGTAATGGTCATTTCTACGTTCCGTGCAACCTAGGCTTCACTCTAGGGCGTTGGTCCAACAGATCGAATAGTTAAGGCCTCAGAAGTCAACGCCCGAGGCATAAAATACAAAATAAATAGAACAGTTTTTCCTTTGTATAAAACGAATTATTGCAACCAGTGTGAAACGTATGGTCATTTCTACGTTCCGTGCAACCTAGGCTTCACTCTAGGGCGTTGCTCGACCAGATCGAATGGGTAGGGCCTTAGAAGTCAACGCCAGAAGCTTAAAGTACAATAAAAATCCAACAGTTTTTCCATCGTATAACAGGAATAATTGCAACCAATGTGAAAGTGATGGTCATTTCTACATTCTGGGCAACCTGGGCTTCACTCTGGGGCGTTGCTCCACCAGATCGAATAGTTAGGGACTTACAAGTCAACGCCAGAAGCATAGAATACAATATAAATACACCAGTCTTTCAATCGTATAACAGGAATAATTGCAACCAGTGTGAAGGTAATGGTCTTTTCTACGTTCGGGGCAACCTAGGCTTCACTCTAGGGCATTGGTCCACCAGACCGAATAGTTAGAGCCTTAGAAATCAACGCCCGAAGCATAAAATACACTAAGGATACAACAGTTTTTCCATCGTATAACAGGAGTAATTGCAACCTGTGTGAAAGTTATGGCCATTTCTACGTTCCGGGCAACCTAGGCAACACTCAAGGGCGTTGCTCCAGCATATCGGATAGTTAGAGCCTTAGAAGTCTACGCACGAAGCATAAAATATAATAAAAATGCAACAGTTTTTCAATCGTATAACACGAATAGTTGCAACCAGTGTGAAACTGATAGTCATTTCTACGTTCCGGGCAACCTAGGCTTCACTCTAGGGCGTTGCGCCACCAGATCGAAAAGCCGCGGCCGTAGAGGGCAACGCCAGAAGCATAAAATACAATATAAATACAACAGTTTTGCCATCGTATAAAATGAATTATTGCAAACAGTGTGAAAGTGATGGTCATTTCTACGTTCTGGGCAACGTAGGCTTCACTCTGTGGCGTTGCTCCACCAGATCGAACAGTTAGGGACTTAGAAGTCAACGCCCGAAGTATAAAATATAATAAAGATACAACAGCTTTTCCACCGTATAAAATGAATAATTCCAAGCAGTGTGAAAGTGATGGTCATTTCTACGTTCCGAGCAACCTAGGCTTCACTCTAGGGCGTTGTTCCTCCAGATCCAATTGTTAGGGCCTTAGAAGTCAACGTGAGAAACATAAAATACAAAATAAATGCAACAGTTTTTCCATCGTATAAAACGAATAATTGCAACCGGTGTGAAAGTTATGGTCATTTCTACGTTCCGGGCAACCTAAGCTTCACTCTACGGCGTTGCTCCACCAGATCGAAAAGCTACGGCCTTAGAAGGCAACGCCAGAAGCATAAAATACAATATAAATACAACAGTTTTGCCATCGTATAAAATGAATTATTGCAAACAGTGTGAAAGTAATGGTCATTTCTACATTCCAGGCAACATACGCTTCACAGTAGGGCGTTTCTCCACCAGATCGAAAAGCTACGGCCTTAGAAGGCAACGCCAGAAGCATAAAATACACTAAGGATACAACAGTTTTTCCATCGTATAACAGGAGTAATTGCAACCAGTGTGAAAGTGATGGTCATTTCTACGTTCTGGGCAACCTGGGCTTCACTCTGGGGCGTTGCTCCACCAGATCGAATAGTTAGGGACTTAGAAGTCAACGCCAGAAGCATAAAATACAATATAAATACATCAGTCTTTCAATCGTATAACAGGAATGATTGCAACCAGTGTGAAGGTAATGGTCATTTCTACGTTCGGGGCAACCTAGGCTTCACTCTAGGGCATTTGTCCACCAGATCGAATAGTTAGAGCCTTAGAAATCAACGCCCGAAGCATAAAATACACTAAGGATACAACAGTTTTTCCATCGTATAACAGGAGTAATTGCAACCGGTGTGAAAGTTATGGCCATTTCTACGTTCCGGGCAACCTAGGCAACACTCAAGGGCGTTGCTCCAGCATATCGGATAGTTAGAGCCTTAGAAGTCTACGCACGAAGCATAAAATATAATAAAAATGCAACAGTTTTTCAATCGTATAACACGAATAGTTGCAACCAGTGTGAAACTGATAGTCATTTCTACGTTCCGGGCAACCTAGGCTTCACTCTAGGGCGTTGCGCCACCAGATCGAAAAGCCGCGGCCGTAGAGGGCAACGCCAGAAGCATAAAATACAATATAAATACAACAGTTTTGCCATCGTATAAAATGAATTATTGCAAACAGTGTGAAAGTGATGGTCATTTCTACGTTCTGGGCAACGTAGGCTTCACTCTGTGGCGTTGCTCCACCAGATCGAACAGTTAGGGACTTAGAAGTCAACGCCCGAAGTATAAAATATAATAAAGATACAACAGCTTTTCCACCGTATAAAATGAATAATTCCAAGCAGTGTGAAAGTGATGGTCATTTCTACGTTCCGAGCAACCTAGGCTTCACTCTAGGGCGTTGTTCCTCCAGATCCAATTGTTAGGGCCTTAGAAGTCAACGTGAGAAACATAAAATACAAAATAAATGCAACAGTTTTTCCATCGTATAAAACGAATAATTGCAACCGGTGTGAAAGTTATGGTCATTTCTACGTTCCGGGCAACCTAAGCTTCACTCTACGGCGTTGCTCCACCAGATCGAAAAGCTACGGCCTTAGAAGGCAACGCCAGAAGCATAAAATACAATATAAATACAACAGTTTTGCCATCGTATAAAATGAATTATTGCAAACAGTGTGAAAGTAATGGTCATTTCTACATTCCAGGCAACATACGCTTCACAGTAGGGCGTTTCTCCACCAGATCGAAAAGCTACGGCCTTAGAAGGCAACGCCAGAAGCATAAAATACACTAAGGATACAACAGTTTTTCCATCGTATAACAGGAGTAATTGCAACCAGTGTGAAAGTGATGGTCATTTCTACGTTCTGGGCAACCTGGGCTTCACTCTGGGGCGTTGCTCCACCAGATCGAATAGTTAGGGACTTAGAAGTCAACGCCAGAAGCATAAAATACAATATAAATACATCAGTCTTTCAATCGTATAACAGGAATGATTGCAACCAGTGTGAAGGTAATGGTCATTTCTACGTTCGGGGCAACCTAGGCTTCACTCTAGGGCATTTGTCCACCAGATCGAATAGTTAGAGCCTTAGAAATCAACGCCCGAAGCATAAAATACACTAAGGATACAACAGTTTTTCCATCGTATAACAGGAGTAATTGCAACCGGTGTGAAAGTTATGGTCATTTCTACGTTCCGGGCAACCTAGGCAACACACAAGGGCGTTGCTCCAGCATATCGAATAGTTAGGGCCTTAGAAGTCTACGCACGAAGCATAAAATATAATAAAAATGCAACAGTTTTTCAATCGTATTACACGAATAGTTGCAACCAGTGTGAAACTGATAGCCATTTCTACGTTCCGGGCAACCTAGGCTTCACTCTAGTGCGTTGCTCCACCAGATCGAAAAGCCGCGGCCGTAGAGGGCAACGCCAGAAGCATAAAATACAATATAAATACAACAGTTTTGCAATCGTATAAAATGAATTATTGCAAACAGTGTGAAAGTGAATGGTCATTTCTACGTTCCAGGCAACCTAGGCTTCACACTGGGGCGTTGCTCCACTAGATCGAATAGCTACGGCCTAAGAAGTCAGCACCAGAAGCATAAAATACAATATAAATACAACAGCTTTTCCATTGTATAACAGGAATAACTGCAACCAGTGTGAAGGTACTGGTCATTTCTACCTTCCGGGCAACCTAGGCTTCACTCTAGGGCGTTGCTCCACCATATCGTACAGTTAGAGCCTTAGAAATCAACGCCCGAAGCATAAAATACACTAAGGATACAACAGTTTTTCCATCGTATAACAGGAGTAATTGCAACCAGTGTGAAAGTGATGGTCATTTCTTCGTTCTGAGCAACCTAGGCTTCACTCTGTGGCGTTGCTCCACCAGATCGAATACTTAGGGACTTAGAAGTCAACGCCAGAAGCGTAGAATACAATATAAATACACCAGTCTTTCAATCGTATAACAGGAATAATTGCAACCAGTGTGAAGGTAATGGTCATTTCTACGTTCGGGGCAACCTAGGCTTCACTCTAGGGAATTGGTCCACCAGATCGAATAGTTAGAGCCTTAGAAATCAACGCCCGAAGCATAAAATACACTAAGGATACAACAGTTTTTCCATCGTATAACAGGAGTAATTGCAACCGGTGTGAAAGTTATGGCCATTTCTACGTTCCGGGCAACCTAGGCAACACTCAAGGGCGTTGCTCCAGCATATCGGATAGTTAGAGCCTTAGAAGTCTACGCACGAAGCATAAAATATTATAAAAATGTAACAGTTTTTCAATCGTATAACACGAATAGTTGCAACCAGTGTGAAACTGATAGTCATTTCTACGTTCCGGGCAACCTAGGCTTCACTCTAGGGCGTTGCGCCACCAGATCGAAAAGCCGCGGCCGTAGAGGGCAACGCCAGAAGCATAAAATACAATATAAATACAACAGTTTTGCCATCGTATAAAATGAATTATTGCAAACAGTGTGAAAGTGATGGTCATTTCTACGTTCTGGGCAACGTAGGCTTCACTCTGTGGCGTTGCTCCACCAGATCGAACAGTTAGGGACTTAGAAGTCAACGCCCGAAGTATAAAATATAATAAAGATACAACAGCTTTTCCACCGTATAAAATGAATAATTCCAAGCAGTGTGAAAGTGATGGTCATTTCTACGTTCCGAGCAACCTAGGCTTCACTCTAGGGCGTTGTTCCACCAGATCCAATTGTTAGGGCCTTAGAAGTCAACGTGAGAAACATAAAATACAAAATAAATGCAACATTTTTTCCATCGTATAAAACGAATAATTGCAACCGGTGTGAAAGTTATGGTCATTTCTACGTTCCGGGCAACCTAAGCTTCACTCTACGGCGTTGCTCCACCAGATCGAAAAGCTACGGCCTTAGAAGGCAACGCCAGAAGCATAAAATACAATATAAATACAACAGTTTTGCCATCGTATAAAATGAATTATTGCAAACAGTGTGAAAGTAATGGTCATTTCTACATTCCAGGCAACATACGCTTCACAGTAGGGCGTTTCTCCACCAGATCGAATAGCTAGGGACTGAGAATTCAACGCTAGAAGCATAAAATACAATATAAATACAACAGCTTTTCCATTGTATAACAGGAATAACTGCAAACAGTGTGAAAGTAATTGTCATTTCTTCATTCCGTGCAACCCAGGCTCCACTCTAGCGCGTTGCTCCACCAGATCGAATAGTTAGGGCCTAAGAAGTCAACGCAAGAAGCATAAAATACAATATAAATACATCAGTCTTTCAATCGTACAACAGGAGTAATTGCAACCAGTGTGAAGGTAATGGTCATTTCTACGTTCGGGGCAACCTAGGCTTCACTCTAGGGCATTGGTCCACCAGATCGAATAGTTAGAGCCTTAGAAATCAACGCCCGAAGCATAAAATACACTAAGGATACAACAGTTTTTCCATCGTATAACAGCAGTAATTGCAACCAGTGTGAAAGTGATGGCCATTTCTACGTTCTGGGCAACCTAGGCATCACTCTGGGGCGTTGCTCCACCAGATTGAATAGTTAGGGACTTAGAAGTCAACGCCAGAAGCATAAAATACAATATAAATACAACAGTCTTTCAATCGTATAACAGGAATAATTGCAGCCAGTGTGAAAGTGATGGTCATTTCTACGTTCCGGGCAACCTAGGTTTCACTCTGGGGCGTTGTTCCACCAGACCTAATAGCTAGGGACTTAGAAGTCAATGCCAGAAGGTTAAAATACAATATAAATACAACAGCTTTGCCATCGTATAAAATGAATTATTGCAAACAGTTTGAAGGTAATGGTCATTTCTACGTTCCGGGCAACCTAGGCTTCACTCCAGGGCGTTGCTCCACCAGATCGAATAGTTAGGGCCTTAGAAGTCAACGCCCGAAGTATAAAATACAATAAAGATACAACAGCTGTTCCACCGTATAAAATGAATAATTCCAAGCAGTGTGAAAGTGATGGTCATTTCTACGTTCTGGGCAACATGGGCTTCACTCTGGGGCGTTGTTCCACCAGATCCAATTGTTAGGGTCTTAGAAGTCTACGCACGAAGCATAAAATATAATAGAAATGCAACAGTTTTTCAATCGTATAACACGAATAGTTGCAACCAGTGTGAAACTGATAGTCATTTCTACGTTCTGGGCAACCTAGGCTTCACTCTAGGGCGTTGCGCCACCAGATCGAAAAGCCGCGGCCGTAGAGGGCAACGCCAGAAGCATAAAATACAATATAAATACAACAGTTTTGCCATCGTATAAAATGAATTATTGCAAACAGTGTGAAAGTGAATGGTCATTTCTACGTTCCGGGCAACCTAGGCTTCACACTGGGGCGCTGCTCCACTAGATCGAATAGCTACGGCCTAAGAAGTCAGCACCAGAAGCATAAAACATAATATAAATACAACAGCTTTTCCATCGTATAACAGGAATAACTGCAACCAGTGTGAAGGTACTGGTCATTTCTACCTTCCGGGCAACATAGGCTTCACTGTAGGGCGTTACTCCACCAGATCGAATAGCTAGGGACTGAGAATTCAACGCTAGAAGCATAAAATACATTATAAATACATCAGTCTTTCAATCGTATAACAGGAATAATTGCAACCAGTGTGAAGGTAATGGTCATTTCTACGTTCAGGGCAACCTAGGCTTCACTCTAGGGCATTGGTCCACCAGATCGAATAGTTAGAGCCTTAGAAATCAACGCCCGAAGCATAAAATACACTAAGGATACAACAGTTTTTCCATCGTATAGCAGGAGTAATTGCACCCGGTGTGAAAGTTATGGTCATTTCTACGTTCCGGGCAACCTAGGCTTCACTCTAGGGCGTTGCTCCACCAGATCGAAAAGCTACGGCCTTAGAAGGCAACGCCAGAAGCATAAAATACACTAAGGATACAACAGTTTTTCCATCGTATAACAGGAGTAATTGCAACCAGTGTGAAAGTGATGGTCATTTCTACGTTCTGGGCAACCTGGGCTTCACTCTGGGGCGTTGCTCCACCAGATCGAAAAGCTACGGCCTTAGAAGGCAACGCCAGAAGCATAAAATACAATATAAATACAACAGTTTTGCCATCGTATAAAATGAATTATTGCAAACAGTGTGAAAGTAATGGTCATTTCTACATTCCAGGCAACATACGCTTCACAGTAGGGCGTTTCTCCACCAGATCGAATAGCTAGGGACTGAGAATTCAACGCTAGAAGCATAAAATACATTATAAATACATCAGTCTTTCAATCGTATAACAGGAATAATTGCAACCAGTGTGAAGGTAATGGTCATTTCTACGTTCAGGGCAACCTAGGCTTCACTCTAGGGCATTGGTCCACCAGATCGAATAGTTAGAGCCTTAGAAATCAACGCCCGAAGCATAAAATACACTAAGGATACAACAGTTTTTCCATCGTATAGCAGGAGTAATTGCACCCGGTGTGAAAGTTATGGTCATTTCTACGTTCCGGGCAACCTAGGCTTCACTCTAGGGCGTTGCTCCACCAGATCGAAAAGCTACGGCCTTAGAAGGCAACGCCAGAAGCATAAAATACACTAAGGATACAACAGTTTTTCCATCGTATAACAGGAGTAATTGCAACCAGTGTGAAAGTGATGGTCATTTCTACGTTCTGGGCAACCTGGGCTTCACTCTGGGGCGTTGCTCCACCAGATCGAATAGTTAGGGACTTAGAAGTCAACGCCAGAAGCATAAAATACAATATAAATACATCAGTCTTTCAATCGTATAACAGGAATGATTGCAACCAGTGTGAAGGTAATGGTCATTTCTACGTTCGGGGCAACCTAGGCTTCACTCTAGGGCGTTGCTCTACCATATCGTACAGTTAGAGCCTTAGAAATCAACGCCCGAAGCATAAAATACACTAAGGATACAACAGTTTTTCCATCGTATAACAGGAGTAATTGCAACCAGTGTGAAAGTGATGGTCATTTCTTCGTTCTGAGCAACCTAGGCTTCACTCTGTGGCGTTGCTCCACCAGATCGAATAGTTAGGGACTTAGAAGTCAACGCCAGAAGCGTAGAATACAATATAAATACACCAGTCTTTCAATCGTATAACAGGAATAATTGCAACCAGTGTGAAGGTAATGGTCATTTCTACGTTCGGGGCAACCTAGGCTTCACTCTAGGGAATTGGTCCACCAGATCGAATAGTTAGAGCCTTAGAAATCAACGCCCGAAGCATAAAATACACTAAGGATACAACAGTTTTTCCATCGTATAACAGGAGTAATTGCAACCGGTGTGAAAGTTATGGCCATTTCTACGTTCCGGGCAACCTAGGCAACACTCAAGGGCGTTGCTCCAGCATATCGGATAGTTAGAGCCTTAGAAGTCTACGCACGAAGCATAAAATATTATAAAAATGTAACAGTTTTTCAATCGTATAACACGAATAGTTGCAACCAGTGTGAAACTGATAGTCATTTCTACGTTCCGGGCAACCTAGGCTTCACTCTAGGGCGTTGCGCCACCAGATCGAAAAGCCGCGGCCGTAGAGGGCAACGCCAGAAGCATAAAATACAATATAAATACAACAGTTTTGCCATCGTATAAAATGAATTATTGCAAACAGTGTGAAAGTGTTGGTCATTTCTGCGTTCTGGGCAACCTAGGCTTCGCTCTGTGGCGTTGCTCCACCAGATCGAACAGTTAGGGACTTAGAAGTCAACGCCAGAAGCATAAAACACAATATAAATACACCAGTCTTTCAATCCTATAACAGGAATAATTGCAACCAGTGTGAAGGTAATGGTCATTTCTACGTTCGGGGCAACCTAGGCTTCACTCTAGGGCATTGGTCCACCAGGTCGAATAGTTAGAGCCTTAGAAATCAACGCCCGAAGCATAAAATACACTAAGGATACAACAGTTTTTCCATCGTATAACAGGAGTAATTGCAACCGGTGTGAAAGTTATGGTCATTTCTACGTTCCGGGCAACCTAGGCAACACTCAAGGGCGTGGCTCCAGCATATCGAATAGTTAGGGCCTTAGAAGTCTACGCACGAAGCATAAAATATAATAGAAATGCAACAGTTTTTCAATCGTATAACACGAATAGTTGCAACCAGTGTGAAACTGATAGTCATTTCTACGTTCCGGGCAACCTAGGCTTCACTCTAGGGCGTTGCGCCACCAGATCGAAAAGCCGCGGCCGTAGAGGGCAACGCCAGAAGCATAAAATACAATATAAATACAACAGTTTTGCCATCGTATAAAATGAATTATTGCAAACAGTGTGAAAGTGATGGTCATTTCTACGTTCTGGGCAACGTAGGCTTCACTCTGTGGCGTTGCTCCACCAGATCGAACAGTTAGGGACTTAGAAGTCAACGCCCGAAGTATAAAATATAATAAAGATACAACAGCTTTTCCACCGTATAAAATGAATAATTCCAAGCAGTGTGAAAGTGATGGTCATTTCTACGTTCCGAGCAACCTAGGCTTCACTCTAGGGCGTTGTTCCACCAGATCCAATTGTTAGGGCCTTAGAAGTCAACGTGAGAAACATAAAATACAAAATAAATGCAACATTTTTTCCATCGTATAAAACGAATAATTGCAACCGGTGTGAAAGTTATGGTCATTTCTACGTTCCGGGCAACCTAAGCTTCACTCTACGGCGTTGCTCCACCAGATCGAAAAGCTACGGCCTTAGAAGGCAACGCCAGAAGCATAAAATACAATATAAATACAACAGTTTTGCCATCGTATAAAATGAATTATTGCAAACAGTTTGAAGGTAATGGTCATTTCTACGTTCCGGGCAACCTAGGCTTCACTCCAGGGCGTTGCTCCACCAGATCGAATAGTTAGGGCCTTAGAAGTCAACGCCCGAAGTATAAAATACAATAAAGATACAACAGCTGTTCCACCGTATAAAATGAATAATTCCAAGCAGTGTGAAAGTGATGGTCATTTCTACGTTCTGGGCAACATGGGCTTCACTCTGGGGCGTTGTTCCACCAGATCCAATTGTTAGGGTCTTAGAAGTCTACGCACGAAGCATAAAATATAATAGAAATGCAACAGTTTTTCAATCGTATAACACGAATAGTTGCAACCAGTGTGAAACTGATAGTCATTTCTACGTTCTGGGCAACCTAGGCTTCACTCTAGGGCGTTGCGCCACCAGATCGAAAAGCCGCGGCCGTAGAGGGCAACGCCAGAAGCATAAAATACAATATAAATACAACAGTTTTGCCATCGTATAAAATGAATTATTGCAAACAGTGTGAAAGTGAATGGTCATTTCTACGTTCCGGGCAACCTAGGCTTCACACTGGGGCGCTGCTCCACTAGATCGAATAGCTACGGCCTAAGAAGTCAGCACCAGAAGCATAAAACATAATATAAATACAACAGCTTTTCCATCGTATAACAGGAATAACTGCAACCAGTGTGAAGGTACTGGTCATTTCTACCTTCCGGGCAACATAGGCTTCACTGTAGGGCGTTACTCCACCACATCGAATAGCTACGGCCATAGAAGACAATGCCAGAAGCATAAAATACAATGTAAATACAACAGATTTTGCATCGTATAAAATGAATGATTGCAAACAGTGTGAAGGTAACTGTCATTTCTACGTTCCGGGCAACCTAGGCTTGACTATAGGGCGTTGCTCCACCAGATCGTACAGTTAGATCCTTAGAAATCAATGCCCGAAGCATAAAATACACTAAAGGTACAACAGTTTTTCCATCGTATAACAGGAATAACTGCAACCAGTGTGAAAGTGATGGTCATTTCTACGTTCCGGGCAACCTAGGCTTCACTCTAGGGCGTTGCTCCACCAGATCGAATAGTTAGGGACTTAGAAGTCAACGCCAGAAGCATAAAATACAATATAAGTACAACAACATTTCCATCGTATAAAATGAATAAATGCAAATAGTGTGAAAGTAATTGTCATTTCTACATTCCGTGCAACATAGGCTCCACTCTAGGGCGTTGCTCCACCAGATCGAATAGTTAGGGCCGAAGACGTCAACGCCAGAAGCATAAAATACAATAAAAATTGAACTGTTTTTCCATCGTATAACAGGAGTAATTGCAACCTGTGTGAAGGGGATGGTCATTTCTACGTTCCGGGCAACCTAGGCTTCGCTCTATGGCGTTGTTCCTCCAGATCGAATTGTTAGGGCCTTAGAAGTCACCGCCAGAAGTATAAAATACAAAACAAGTACAACAGTTTTTCCATTGTAAAAACGAATAATTGCAACCAGTGTGAAAGTTATGGTCATTCCTCCGTTCCGGGCTACCTAGTCTTCATTGGGCTCTGCTCCACCACATAGAATAGCTACGGCCTTAGAAGCCAACGTCAGAAGCATAAAATACAATATAAATACAACAGCTTTTCCAGCGTATAAATTGAATAATTGCAAACACTGTGAAAGTAACGTTCATTTCTACGTTCCGGGCAACTTAGGCTTGACTCTAGGGCGTTGCCCCACCAGATCGTATAGTTAGGGCTTTAGAAGTCAACGACAGAAGCATAAAATACAGTATATATACAACAGTTTTTCCATCGTGTAAAACGAATAATTGTATCCAGTGTGAAAGTAATGGTCTTTTCTACGTTCCGGGCAACCCAGGCTACACTCTAGGGCGGTGCTCCACCAGATCAAATAGTTAGGGCCTAAGAAGTCAACGGCAGAAGCATAAAATACAATAAAAATACAACGGTTTTTGCATCGTATAAAACGAATAATTGCAACCAGTGTGAAGGTAATGGTCTTTTCTACGCTCCGGACAACCTAGACTACACTCTACGGCGGTGCTCCACCAGATCAAATAGTTAGGGCCTAAGAAGTCAACGCCAGAAGCATAAAATACAATATAAATACAGCAACTTTTCCATCCTATAAAATGAATAATTGCAAACAGCATGAAAGTAATGGTCATTTCTACATTCCGTGCAACCTAGGCTCCACTCTAGGGCGTTGCTCCACCAGATCGAATAGTTAGGGCCTAAGAAGTCAACGCCAGAAGCATAAATTACAATAAAAATACAACGGTTTTTCCGTCGTATAAAACGAATGATTGCAACCAGTGTGAAGGTAATGGTCTTTTCTACGTTCCGGGCAACCTAGGCTTCAGTCGAGGTCGTTGTTCCACCAGATCGAACAGTTAGGGCCTAAGAAGTCAACGCCAGAAGCATAAAATGCACTAAAAATACAACAGTTTTTCCGTCGTATAACAGGAATAATTGCAACCAGTGTGAAGGTAATGGTCATTTCTACGTTCCGGGCAATCTAGGCTTCACTCTAGGCCGTTGCTCCACCAGATCGAATACCTAGGGACTTAGAAGTCAACGCCAGAAGCATAATATGCAATAAAGAAACAACAGTTTATCCATCGTATGACAGGAAATAACTGCAACCAGTGTGAAAGTCATGGTCATTTCTACGTTCCGGGCTACCTAGGCTTCACTACAGGGCGTCGTTCCAGCAGATCGAATTGTTAGGCCCTAAGAAGACAACGCCAGTGGCATAAAATACAATATAAATACAACTGTTTTTCCATCGTATAAAACGAATAATTGAAACCAGTGTGAAAGTTATGGTCATTTCTACGTTCCCGTCTACCTAGGCTTCACTATAGGGCGTTGCTCCACCAGATCGAATACCTAGGGACTTAGAAGTCAACGCCAGAAGCATAAAATGCAATAAAAGTGCAACAGTTTTTCATCGTATAACGGGTATAATTGCAAGGAGCCTGAAAGTAATGGTCACTTCTACCTTCCGTGCAACCTAGGCTCCACTCTAGGGCGTTGCTCCACCAGATCGAATAGTTAGGGCCTCAGAAGTCAACGCCCGAAGCATAAAATACAATAAAGATACAACAGATTTACAATCGTATAACAGGAGTAATTGCAGCCAGCGTGAAGGTTATGGTCATTACTACGTTCCGGGCTACCTAGGCTTCTATATAGGGAGTTGTTCCACGAGACCGAATAGCTACGGAGTTAGAAGTCAACGCCAGAAGCATAGAATACAATATAAATACAACAACTTTTCCATCGTATAAAATGAATAATTGCAAACAGTGTGAAAGTAATGGTCATTTCTACATTCCGTGCAACCTAGGCTCCACTCTAGGGCGTTGCTCCACCACATCGAATGACTACGGCCTTAGAAGCCAACGTCAGAAGCATAAAATACAATATAAATACAACAGCTTTTCCATCGTATAACAGGAGTAATTGCAACCTGTGTGAAGGGGATGGTCATTTCTACGTTCCGGGCAACCTAGGCTTCGCTCTATGGCGTTGTTCCTCCAGATCGATTTGTTAGGGCCTTAGAAGTCACCGACAGAAGTATAAAATACAAAACAAGTACAACAGTTTTTCCATCGTAAAAACGAATAATTGCAACCAGTGTGAAAGTTATGGTCATTCCTCCGTTCCGGGCTACCTAGTCTTCACAATAGGGCGTTGCTCCACCACATAGAATAGCTACGGCCTTAGAAGCCAACGTCAGAAGCATAAAATACAATATAAATACAACAGCTTTTCCAGCGTATAAATTGAATAATTGCAAACACTGTGAAAGTAACGTTCATTTCTACGTTCCGGGCAACTTAGGCTTGACTCTAGGGCGTTGCCCCACCAGATCGTATAGTTAGGGCTTTAGAAGTCAACGCCAGAAGCATAAAATACAGTATATATACAACAGTTTTTCCATCGTGTAAAACGAATAATTGCATCCAATGTGAAAGTAATGGCCATTTCTACGTTCCGGGCAACCTAGGCTTCACTCTAGGGTGTTGCTCCACCAGATCGAATACCTAGGGACTTAGAAGTCAACGCGAGGGGCATAAAATACAATATAAATACAACAACTTTTCCATCGTATAAAATGAATAATTGCAAACAGTGTGAAAGTAATGGTCATTTCTACATTCCGTGCAACCTAGGCTCCACTCTAGGGCGTTGCTCCAGCACGTCGAATAACTACGGCCTTAGAAGCCAACGTCAGAAGCATAAAATACAATATAAATACAACAGCTTTTCCGGCGTATAAATTGAATAATTGCAAACAGTGTGAAAGTAACGTTCATTTCTACGTTCCGGGCAACTTAGGCTTGACTCTAGGGCGTTGCTCCACCAGATCGAATTGTCAGGGCTTTAGAAGTCAACGCCAGAAGCATAAAATGCAATAAAAGAACAATAGTTTTTCATCGTATAACGGGAATAATTGCAAGCAGCCTGAAAGTAATGGTCACTTCTACCTTCCGTGCAACCTAGGCTCCACTCTAGGGCGTTGCTCCACCAGATCGAATAGTTAGGGCCTTAGAAGCCAACGCACGAAGCATAAAATACAATAAAGGTACAACAGTTTTTCCATCGTATAACGGGAATAACTACAACCAGTGTGAAAGTGATGGTCATTTCTACGTTCCGGGCAACCTAGGCTTCACTCCGTTGCGTTGGTCCACCAGATCAAATAGTTAGGCCCTAAGAAGTCAACGCCAGAGGCATAAAATACAATATAAATACAACAGCCTTTCCATCGTATAAAACGAATAATAGCAACCAGTGTGGAGCTAATAGTCTTTTCTACGTTCCGGGCAACCCAGGCTACACTCTAGGGCGGTGCCCCACCAGATCAAATAGTTAGGGCCTATGAAGTCAACGCCAGAAGCATAAAATACAATAAAAATACAACGGTTTTTCCATCGTATAAAACGAATAATTGCATCCAGTGTGAAAGTAATGGTCTTTTCTACGTTCCGGGCAACCCAGGCTACACTCTAGGGCGGTGCTCCACCAGATCAAATAGTTAGGGCCTAAGAAGTCAACGGCAGAAGCATAAAATACAATAAAAATACAACGGTTTTTGCATCGTATAAAACGAATAATTGCAACCAGTGTGAAGGTAATGGTCTTTTCTACGCTCCGGACAACCTAGACTACACTCTAGGGCGGTGCTCCACCAGATCAAATAGTTAGGGCCTAAGAAGTCAACGCCAGAAGCATAAAATACAATATAAATACAGCAACTTTTCCATCCTATAAAATGAATAATTGCAAACAGCGTGAAAGTAATGGTCATTTCTACATTCCGTGCAACCTAGGCTCCACTCTAGGGCGTTGCTCCACCAGATCGAATAGTTAGGGCCTAAGAAGTCAACGCCAGAAGAATAAATTACAATAAAAATACAACGGTTTTTCCATCATATAAAACGAATAATTGCAACCAGTGTGAAGGTAATGGTCTTTTCTACGTTCCGGGCAACCTAGGCTTCAGTCGAGGTCGTTGTTCCACCAGATCGAACAGTTAGGGCCTAAGAAGTCAACGCCAGAAGCATAAAATACACTAAAAATACAACAGTTTTTCCGTCGTATAACAGGAATAATTGCAACCAGTGTGAAGGTAATGGTCATTTCTACGTTCCGGGCAATCTAGGCTTCACTCTAGGGCGTTGCTCCACCAGATCGAAGACCTACGGACTTAGAAGTCAACGCCAGAAGCATAAAATGCAATAAAGAAACAACAGTTTATCCATCGTATGACAGGAATAACTGCAACCAGTGTGAAAGTCATGGTCATTTCTACGTTCCGGGCTACCTAGGCTTCACTACAGGTCGTCGTTCCAGCAGATCGAATTGTTAGGCCCTAAGAAGACAACGCCAGTGGCATAAAATACAATATAAATACAACTGTTTTTCCATCGTATAAAACGAATAATTGAAACCAGTGTGAAAGTTATGGTCATTTCTACGTTCCCGTCTACCTAGGCTTCACTATAGGGCGTTGCTCCACCACATCGAATAGCTACGGAGTTAGAAGTCAACGCCAGAAGCATAAAATACAATATAAGTACAACAACATTTCCACCGTATAAAATGAATAATTGCAAACAGTGTGAAAGTAACGTTCATTTCTACGTTCCCGGCAACTTAGGCTTGACTCTAGGGCGTTGCTCCACCAGATCGAATAGTCAGGGCTTTAGAAGTCAACGCCAGAAGCATAAAATACAATATAAATACAACAGTTTTTCCATCGTATAAAACGAATAATTGCAACCAGTGTGAAAGTTATGGTCATTTCTACGTTCCGGGGTACCTAGGCTTCACCCTATGGCGTTGTTCCACCAGATCGAATTGTTAGGCCCTAAGAAGTCAACGCCAGGGGCATAAAATACAATATAAATACAACAGTTTTTCCATCGTATAAAACGAATAATTGCATCCAGTGTGAAAGTAATGGCCATTTCTACGTTCCGGCAACCTAGGCTTCGCTCTAGGACGTTGCTCCACCAGATCGAATAGTTAGGGCCTTTGAAGTCAACGCCCGAAGCATGAAATACAATATAAATACAACAGTTTTTCCATCGTATAAAACGAATAATTGCATCCAGTGTGAAAGTAATGGCCATTTCTACATTCCGAGCAACCTAGGCTTCACTCTATGGCGTTGTTCCACCAGATCCAATTGTTAGGGCCTTAGAAGTCAACGCCAGAAGTATAAAATACAAAACAAATACAACAGTTTTTCCATCGTATAAAACGAATAATTGCAACCAGTGTGACAGTTATGGTCATTTCTACGTTCCGGGCTACCTAGGCTTCACTATAGGGCGTTGCTCCACCACATGGAATAGCTAAGGAGTTAGAAGTCAACGCCAGAAGCATAAAATACAATATAAGTACAACATCTTTTCCATCGTATAAAATGAATAAATGCATCCAGTGTGAAAGTAATGGCCATTTCTACGTTCCGGGCAACCTAGGCTTCACTCTAGGACGATGCTCCACCAGATCGAATAGTTAGGGCCTTTGAAGTCATCGCCCGAAGCATGAAATACAATATAAGTACAACAGTTTTTCCATCGTATAAAACGAATAATTGCATCCAGTGTGAAAGTAATGGCCATTTCTACATTCCGAGCAACCTAGGCTTCACTCTATGGCGTTGTTCCACCAGATCCAATTGTTAGGGCCTTAGAAGTCAACGCCAGAAGTATAAAATACAAAACAAATACAACAGTTTTTCCATCGTATAAAACGAATAATTGCAAACAGTGTGAAAGTAATGGTCATTTCTACATTCCGTGCAACCTAGGCCCCACTCTAGGGCGTTGCTCCACCAGATCGAATAGTTAGGGCCTAAGAAGTCAACGCCAGAAGCATAAATTACAATAAAAATACAACGGTTTTTCATCGTATAAAACGAATAATTGCAACCAGAGTGAAGGTAATGGTCTTTTCTACGTTCCGGGCAACCTAGGCTTCAGTCGAGGTCGTTGTTCCACCAGATCGAACAGTTAGGGTCTAAGAAGTCAACGCAAGAAGCATAAAATACACTAAAAATACAACAGTTTTTCCATCGTATAAAACGAATAATTGCAAACAGTGAGAAAGTTATGGTCATTTCTATTTTCAAGGCAACCTAGGCTTTACTATAGGGCGTTGCTCCACCACATCGAATAGCTACGGAGTTAGAAGTGAACGCCAGAAGCATAAAATACAATGTAAATACAACAACCCTTCCATCGTATATAATGAATAATTGCACACAGTCTGAAAGTAATGGTCATTTCTACATTCCGTGCAACCTAGGCTCCACTCTAGGGCGTTGCTCCACCAGATCGAATAGTTAGGGCCTAAGAAGTCAACGCCAGAAGCATAAAATACACTAAAGATACAACAGTTTTTCCGTCGTATAACAGGAATAATTGCAACCAGTGTGAAGGTAATGGTCACTTCTACGTTCCGGGCAATCTAGGCTTCACTCTAGGGCGTTGCTCCACCAGATCGAATACCTAGGGACTTAGAAGTCAACGCCAGAAGCATAAAATGCAATAAAGATACAACAGTTTTTCCATCGTATGACAGGAATAACTGCAACCAGTGTGAAAGTCATGGTCATTTCTACGTTCCGGGCTGCCTAGGCTTCACTACAGGGCGTCGTTCCAGCAGATCGAATTGTTAGGCCCTAAGAAGACAACGCCTGTGGCATAAAATACAATATAAATACAACAGTTTTTCCATCGTATAAAACGAATAATTGCAACCAGTGTGAAAGTTATGGTCATTTCTACGTTCCGGGCTACCTAGGCATCACCATAGGGCGTTGCTCCACCACATCGAATAGCTAAGGAGTTAGAAGTCAACGCCAGAAGCATAAAATACAATATAAATACAACAACTTTTCCATCGTATAAAATGAATAATTGCAAACAGTGTGAAAGTAATGGTCATTTCTACATTCCGTGCAACCTAGGCTCCACTCTAGGGCGTTGCTCCACCACATCGAATAACTACGGCCTTAGAAGCCAACGTCAGAAGCATAAAATACAATATAAATACAACAGCTTTTCCAGCGCATAAATTGAATAATTGCAATCAGTGTGAAAGTAATGTTCATTTCTACGTTCCGGGCAACTTAGGCTTGACTCTAGGGCGTTGCTCCACCAGATCGAATAGTCAGGGCTCTAGAAGTCAACGCCAGAAGCATAAAATATAATAAAAATACAACAGTTTTTCCATCGTATAAAATGAATAATTGCATCCAGTGTGAAAGTAATGGCCATTTCTACGTTCCGGCAACCTAGGCTTCACTCTAGGACGTTGCTCCACCAGATCGAATAGTTAGGGCCTTTGAAGTCAACGCCCGAAGCATGAAATACAATATAAATACAACAGTTTTTCCATCGTATAAAACGAATAATTGCATCCAGTGTGAAAGTAATGGCCATTTCTACATTCCGAGCAACCTAGGCTTCACTCTATGGCGTTGTTCCACCAGATGCAATTGTTAGGGCCTTAGAAGTCAACGCCAGAAGTATAAAATACAAAACAAATACAACAGTTTTTCCATCGTATAAAACGAATAATTGCAACCAGTGTGACAGTTATGGTCATTTCTACGTTCCGGGCTACCTAGGCTTCACTATAGGGCGTTGCTCCACCACATCGAATAGCTAAGGAGTTAGAAGTCAACGCCAGAAGCATAAAATACAATATAAGTACAACATCTTTTCCATCGTATAAAATGAATAAATGCATCCAGTGTGAAAGTAATGGCCATTTCTACGTTCCGGGCAACCTAGGCTTCACTCTAGGACGATGCTCCACCAGATCGAATAGTTAGGGCCTTTGAAGTCATCGCCCGAAGCATGAAATACAATATAAGTACAACAGTTTTTCCATCGTATAAAACGAAAAATTGCATCCAGTGTGAAAGTAATGGCCATTTCTGCGTTCCGGGCAACCTAGGCTTCACTCTAGGGCGTTGCTCCACCAGATCGAATACCTAGGGACTTAGAAGTCAACGCCAGAAGCATAAAATGCAATAAAAGTGCAACAGTTTTTCATCGTATAACGGGAATAATTGCAAGCAGCCTGAAAGTAATGGTCATTTCTACATTCCGTGCAACCTAGGCTCCACTCTAGGGCGTTGCTCCACCAGATCGAATAGTTAGGGCCTAAGAAGTCAACGCCAGAAGCATAAATTACAATAAAAATACAAAGGTTTTTCATCGTATAAAACGAATAATTGCAACCAGAGTGAAGGTAATGGTCTTTTCTACGTTCCGGGCAACCTAGGCTTCAGTCGAGGTCGTTGTTCCACCAGATCGAACAGTTAGGGCCTAAGAAGTCAACGCAAGAAGCATAAAATACACTAAAAATACAACAGTTTTTCCATCGTATAAAACGAATAATTGCAAACAGTGAGAAAGTTATGGTCATTTCTATTTTCAAGGCAACCTAGGCTTTACTATAGGGCGTTGCTCCACCACATCGAATAGCTACGGAGTTAGAAGTGAACGCCAGAAGCATAAAATACAATGTAAATACAACAACCCTTCCATCGTATATAATGAATAATTGCACACAGTCTGAAAGTAATGGTCATTTCTACATTCCGTGCAACCTAGGCTCCACTCTAGGGCGTTGCTCCACCAGATCGAATAGTTAGGGCCTAAGAAGTCAACGCCAGAAGCATAAAATACACTAAAGATACAACAGTTTTTCCGTCGTATAACAGGAATAATTGCAACCAGTGTGAAGGTAATGGTCACTTCTACGTTCCGGGCAATCTAGGCTTCACTCTAGGGCGTTGCTCCACCAGATCGAATAGTTAGGGCGTAAGAAGTCAACGCCAGAAACATAAAAAACAATATAAATACAACAGCTTTTCCATTGTATAAAACGAATAATTGCAACCAGTGTTAAAGTTATGGTCATTTCTACATTCCGGGCTATCTAGGCTTCACTCTAGGGCGTTGCTCCACCAGATAGAATAGTTAGGGCCTAAGAAGTCAACACCAGAAGCATAAAACACTATATAAATACAACAGCTTTTCCATCGTCTAAAACGAAAAATTGCATCCAGTGTGAAAGTAATGGCCATTTCTGCGTTCCGGGCAACCTAGGCTTCACTCTAGGGCGTTGCTCCACCAGATCGAATACCTAGGGACTTAGAAGTCAACGCCAGAAGCATAAAATGCAATAAAAGTGCAACAGTTTTTCATCGTATAACGGGAATAATTGCAAGCAGCCTGAAAGTAATGGTCATTTCTACATTCCGTGCAACCTAGGCTCCACTCTAGGGCGTTGCTCCACCAGATCGAATAGTTAGGGCCTAAGAAGTCAACGCAAGAAGCATAAAATACACTAAAAATACAACAGTTTTTCCATCGTATAAAACGAATAATTGCAAACAGTGAGAAAGTTATGGTCATTTCTATTTTCAAGGCAACCTAGGCTTTACTATAGGGCGTTGCTCCACCACATCGAATAGCTACGGAGTTAGAAGTGAACGCCAGAAGCATAAAATACAATGTAAATACAACAACCCTTCCATCGTATATAATGAATAATTGCACACAGTCTGAAAGTAATGGTCATTTCTACATTCCGTGCAACCTAGGCTCCACTCTAGGGCGTTGCTCCACCAGATCGAATAGTTAGGGCCTAAGAAGTCAACGCCAGAAGCATAAAATACACTAAAGATACAACAGTTTTTCCGTCGTATAACAGGAATAATTGCAACCAGTGTGAAGGTAATGGTCACTTCTACGTTCCGGGCAATCTAGGCTTCACTCTAGGGCGTTGCTCCACCAGATCGAATACCTAGGGACTTAGAAGTCAACGCCAGAAGCATAAAATGCAATAAAGATAGAACAGTTTTTCCATCGTATGACAGGAATAACTGCAACCAGTGTGAAAGTCATGGTCATTTCTACGTTCCGGGTAACTTAGGCTTGACTCTAGGGCGTTGCTCCACCAGATCGAATAGTCAGGGCTTTAGAAGTCAACGCCAGAAGCATAAAATACAATATAAATACAACAGTTTTTCCATCGTATAAAACGAATAATTGCACCCAGTGTGAAAGTTATGGTCATTTCTACGTTCCGGGGTACCTAGGTTTCAGCCTATGGCGTTGTTCCACCAGATCGAATTGTTAGGCCCTAAGATGTCAACGCCAGGGGCATAAAATACAATATAAATACAACAGTTTTTCCATCGTATAAAACGAATAATTGCATCCAGTGTGAAAGTAATGGCCACTTCTACGTTCCGGGCAACCTAGGCTTCACTCTAGGACGTTGCTCCACCAGATCGAATAGTTAGGGCCTTTGAAGTCAACGCCCGAAGCATGAAATACAATATAAATACAACAGTGTTTCCATCGTATAAAACGAATAATTGCATCCAGTGTGAAAGTAATTGTCATTTCTACGTTCCGGGCAACCTAGGCTTCTCTCTATGGCGTTGTTCCACCAGATCGAATTCTTAGGCCCTAAGAAGTCAACGCCAGAGGCATAAAATACAATATAAATACAACAGTCTTTCCATCGTATAAAACGAATAATAGCAACCAGTGTGGAGGTAATAGTCTTTTCTACATTCCGGGCAACCCAGGCTACACTCCAGGGCGGTGCCCCACCAGATCAAATAGTTAGGGCCTAAGAAGTCAACGCCAGGGGCATAAAATACAATATAAATACAACAGTTTTTCCATCGTATAAAACGAATAATTGCATCCAGTGTGAAAGTAATGGCCACTTCTACGTTCCGGGCAACCTAGGCTTCACTCTAGGACGTTGCTCCACCAGATCGAATAGTTAGGGCCTTTGAAGTCAACGCCCGAAGCATGAAATACAATATAAATACAACAGTGTTTCCATCGTATAAAACGAATAATTGCATCCAGTGTGAAAGTAATTGTCATTTCTACGTTCCGGGCAACCTAGGCTTCTCTCTATGGCGTTGTTCCACCAGATCGAATTCTTAGGCCCTAAGAAGTCAACGCCAGAGGCATAAAATACAATATAAATACAACAGTCTTTCCATCGTATAAAACGAATAATAGCAACCAGTGTGGAGGTAATAGTCTTTTCTACATTCCGGGCAACCCAGGCTTCACTCTAGGGCGGAGCTTCACCAGATCAAATAGTCAGGGCCTAAGAAGTCAACACAAGAAGCATAAAATACAATATAAATAAAACAGCCTTTCATCGTATATAATGTATATTTGCAAACGGTGTGAAAGTAATGGTCATTTCTACGTACCGGGCAACCTTGGCTTCACTCTAGGGCGTTACTCCACCAGATCGAATAGTTAGGGACTTAGAATTCGACGCCAGAAGCATAAAACACAATAAAAATGCAACAGTTTTTCCATCGTATAACAGGAATAACTGCAACCAGTGTGAAAGTACTGGTCATTTCTACGTTCCGGGTAACCTGGGTTTCACTCTATGGCGTTGCTACACCATATCAAATAGTTACGGCTTTAGAAGTCAACGCCAGAAGCATAAAATACAATAAAAATACAACAGCATTTCCATCGTATATAATGTATATTTGCAAACATTGTGAAGGTAATGGTCACTTCTACGTTCCGGGCAAACTAGGCGTCACTCTAGGGCGTTGGTCCACCACATCTAATAGCTACGGCCTTAGAAGTCAACGCCAGAAGCATAAAATACAATATAAATACAACAGCTTTTCCATCGTATAAAATTGATAATTGCAAACAGTGTGAACGTAAGGGTCATTTCTACGTTCCGGCAACCTCAGCTTCACTCTAGGGCGTTGCTCCACGAGTCCGAATAGTTAGGGAGTTAAAATTCAACGCCAGAAGTATAAAATACAACTAAAATGCAACAGTTTTTCTATCGTATAAAATGAATTATTGCAAACATTGTGAAAGTAATGGTCACTTCTACGTTCCGGGCAAACTAGGCGTCACTCTACTGCGTTGCTCCACCACACCTAATAGCTAAGGCCTTAGAAGTCAACGCCAGAGGCATAAGATACAATATAAATACAACAGCATTTCCATCGTATAAAATTGATAATTGCAAACAGTGTGAAAGTAATGGTCATTTCTACGTTCCGGACAACCTAGGCTTCACCCTAGGGCGTTGGTTCACGAGATCGAATAGTTAGGCCCTAAGTAGTCAACGCCACAAGCATAAAATACAATATAAATACAACAGATTTTCCATCGTATAAAACGAATAATTGCAACCAGTGTGAAAGTTATGGACATTTCTACATTCCGAGCAACCTAGGCTTCACTCTAAGGCGTTGCTCCACCAGATCGACTAGTTAGAGCCTTAGAAGTCAACGGCAGAAGCATAAAATACAATAAAGATGCAACAGATTTTCCATCGTATAACAGGAATAACTGCAACCAGTGTGAAAGTACTGGTCATTTCTACGTTCCGGGTAACCTAGGTTTCACACTAGGGCGTTTCTCCACCAGATCGAATAGCTAGGGACTTAGAATTCAACGCCAGAAGGATAAAATACAATATAAGTACAACAGTTTTTTCATCGTATAAAATGAATAATTGCAAACATTGTGAAAGTTATGGTCATTTCTACATTCTGGGCAACCTATGCTTCACCCTAGGGCGTTGCTCCACCAGATTGAATAGCTAGGGCCTCAGAACTCAACTCACGATGCATAAAATGCAATAAAAATGCAACAGCTTTTCCATCGTATAAAACGAATAATTGCAACCAGTGTGAAAGTTATCGACATTTCTACGTACCGGTCAACCTAGGCTTAACTCTAGGGCGTTGCTCCACCAGATCGCATAGCTAGGGCCTAAGAAGTCAACGCCAGAAGCATAAAATACGATATAAATGCAACAGCTTTTCCATCGTATATAATGTATATTTGCATACAGTGTGAAAGTAATGGTCATTTCTGCGTTCCGGGCAACCTAGGCTACACTCTAGTGTGTAGCTCCACCACATAGAATAGCTCCGGCCTTAGAAGTCAAAGACTGAAGCATAAAATACCATAAAAGTACAACAGTTTTATCTTCGTATAACAGGAATAATTGCAACAAGCGTGAAGGTAATGGTCATTTCTACGTTCCGGGCAACCTAGGCTTCACCCTACGGCGTTGTTCCACAAGATCGAATAGCTAGGGCCTAAGAAGTCAACGCCAGAAGTATAAAATACGATATAAATGCAACAGCTTTTCCATCGTATAACAGGAATAATTGCATCCAGTTTGAAAGTGATGGTCATTGCTACGTTCCGGGCAATCTGCGCTTCACTGTAGGGCGTTGCTCCACCAGATCGAACAGGTAGGGCCATAGAGGTCAACACACGAAGCATATTATACAATAGAGATACAAGAGTTTTTCCACCGTATAAGAGGAGTAATTGCAAACAGTTGGAAGGTAGTGGTCTTTGCTACGTTCCGGGCAACCTAGGCTTCACACTGTGGCGGTGCTCCACCAGATCAAATAGATAGGGCCTAAGAAGTCAACGCCAGAAGAATTAAATACAACATAAATACAACAGCTTTTCCATCGTATAAAATGAATAATTGCAAACAGTGTGCATGTAATGGCCATTTCTACGTTCCGGGCAGCCTAGGCTTCACTCTAGGGCGTTGCTCCGCCAGATGGAATAGTTAGGGCCTAAGAAGTCAACGCCAGAAGCACCAAATACAAAATAAATACACCAGTTCTTCCATCGTATAAAACGAATAATTGCAACCAGTGTGAAAGTTATGGCTACTTCTACGTTCCGGACAACCTAGGCTTCACTCTAGGGCGTTGCTCCACCAGATCGAATAGTTAGGGCCTAAGAAGTCAACGCCAGAAGCATAAAATGCAATATAAATACAACAGCTTTTCCATCGTATAAAACGAATAATTGCAAACATTGTGAAAGTAATGGTCATTTCTATGTTCCGGGCAACCTAGGCGTCACTCTAGGGCGTTGCACTACCAGATCGAATAGTTAGGGCCTTAGAAGTAAACGCCAGAAGCGTAAAATACAATATAAATACCACAGGTTTTCCATCACATATAGTGTATATTTGCAAACAGTGTGAAAGTTATGGTTACTTTTACGTTCCGGACAACCTAGGCTTCACTCTAGGGCGTTGCTCCACCAGATCGAATAGTTAGGGACTTAGAATTCAACGCCACAAGGATAAAATACAATATAAGTACAACAGTTTTTTCATCGTATAAAATGAATAATTGCAAACATTGTGAAAGTTATGGTCATTTCTACCTTCTGGGCAACCTATGCTTCACCCTAGGGCGTTGCTCCACCAGATTGAATAGTTAGGGCCTCAGAACTCAACTCCCGATGCATAAAATGCACTAAAAATACAACAGCTTTTCCATCGTATAACATGAGTAATTCCAATCAGTTTGAAAGTGATGGTCATTTCTACGTTCCGGGCAGCCTAGGCTTCACTCTAGGGCGTTGTTACACCAGTCCGAATAGTTAGGGCCTAAGAAGTCAACGCCAGAAGAATAAAATACAACATAAGTACAACAGTTTTTCCATCGTATAAAATGAATAATTGCAGACATTGTGAAAGTAATGGTCATTTCTACGTTCCGGGCTACCTAGGCTTCACTCTAGGGCGTTGCTCCACCAGATCGAATAGCTACGACCTTAGAACTCAAAGCCAGAAGCTGAAAATACAATAAAAATGCAACAGTTTTTCCATCGTATAGAATGACTAATTTCAACCAGTGCGAAAGTAATGATCATTTCGACGTTTCGCGCATCCTAGACTTAACTCTGAGGCGTTGCTCCACTATCTCGTTTAGCTACGGACTTAGAAGTCAACGCCTGAAGCAGAAAGTACAATTAAAGTGCAACAGTTTTTCCACCGTATAGCATGACTAATTGCAACCAGAGCGAAAGTAATGACCATTTCGACGTATCGGCAATCCTAAACTTAACTCTGAGGCGTTGCTCCACCAGATCGAAGAGTTAGGGCCTAAGAAGTCAACGCCAGAATCATAAAATACGATTTAAATATAACAGTTTTTTCATCGTATAAAACGAATAATAACAACCAGTGTGAAGGTTATGGTCATTTCTACGTTCCGGGCAACCTAGGCTCCACTCTAGGGCGTTGCTCCACCAGATCGAATAGCTACGACCTTAGAAGTCAAAGCCAGAAGCTGAAAATACAATAAAAATGCAACAGTTTTTCCATCGTATAGAATGACTAATTTCAACCAGTGCGAAAGTAATGATCATTTCGACGTTTCGGACATCCTAGACTTAACTCTGAGGCGTTGCTCCACTATCTCGAATAGCTACGGACTTAGAAGTCAACGCCTGAAGCATAAAATACAATAAAAATACAACAGTTTTTTCATCGTATAACAGGAATAATTGCAACAAGCGTGATGGTAATGGTCATTTCAACGTTCCGGGCAATCTAGGCTTCACCCTAGGGCGTTGCTCCACCAGATCGAATAGCTAGGGACTTAGAATTCAACGCCAGAAGGATAAAATACAATATAAGTACAACAGTTTTTTCATCGTATAAAATGAATAATTACACTGTTCAACAAATTTTGACTTTTTTTCGATTTTGTAAACGTGAATAAACATTTCTTATAGATTTTGACGTGCTGATTACGAATCTGCAAACCGTTTTGTTTCAGAACGTACAGTTTTTGAAAAAATCAATTTTGAAAAAAATGACAAATTTTCAACTTTGGGATTTTTCTGTGCTTTTGCCGTAGTAGCTATTTAGTTGCTCTTCGCACGAAATGATTCTGTGAACTCTCCCGAATAAAATAATATAAATAGTTATTAGATTATAAACATTGAAATAGGTTTAAATAACAATTAAAGTGATAAGGACACCCAAAACGCACCCATTTTTGCTGATATTTTTCACTTTATTTCAAAAAGTAAAGGTCTAGGAGAAAATTTGACTATAACACGCGATAGAGCAAACCTTTCTACTAAGGAAAGCATCAAGCGAATGTTCAAAATTATTTTTGTTTTCAATATAGAAATAAAATAGTTTGGCGAAACGCGCGGCGGCGGCAGTGGTACTCAATGACGTCAATGCGTATAGGGTCCGCGGAACGGCAGGCGATAGGCGAGGCGTCCACCGGCGCGCGCTGCCGTCATTGAGTACCACTGTCGCCGCCACGCGTTTCACCAAACTATTTTATTTCTATATTGAAAACAAAAATAATTTTGAACATTCGCTTGATGCTTTCCTTAGTGGAAAGGTTTGCTCTATCGCGTGGTATAGTCAAATTTTCTCCTAGACCCTTACTTTTTGAAATAAAGTGATAAATATCAGCAAAAATGGGTGCGTTTTGGGTGTCCTTTTCACTTTAATTGTTATTTAAACCTATTTCGATGTTTATAATTTAATAACTATTTATATTATTTTATTCGGGAGAGTCCACAGAATCATTTCGTATAAAGAGCAACTAAATAACTACTACGGCAAAAGCTCAGAAAAATCCCAAAGTTGAAAATTTGTCATTTTTTTCAAAATTGATTTTTTCAAAAACTGTACGTTCTGGAACAAAACGGTTTGCAGATTCGTAATCAGCACGTCGAAATCTATAAGAAATGTTTATTCACGCTTACAAAATCAGACCCGTGTTGAACAGTGTTACAGGCATTGTGAAAGTAATGGTCATTCCTACGTTCCGGGAAACCTAGGCTTCACTCTAGGGCGTTGCTCCACCAGATCGAATAGCTAGGGACTTAGAATTCAACGCCAGAAGGATAAAATACAATATAAGTACAACAGTTTTTCCATCGTATAAAATGAATAATTGCAACCAGTGTGAAAGTTATGGTCATTTCTACATTCCGAGCAACCTAGGCTTCACTCTAGGACTTTGCTCCAAAAGATCGAATAGCTAGGGCGTTAGAAGTCAATTGCCGAAGCATAGAATACAATAAAGATACAACAGTTTTGCCATCGTATAACAGGAACAATTGCAGCCAGTGTGAAAGTGATGGTCATTTCTACGTTCCGGGCAACCTAGACTTCACTCTAGGGCGTTTCTCCAACAGATCGAATCGTTAGGGCCTTAGAAGTCAACGCCCGAAGCATAAAATACAAAATAAATAGAACAGCTTCCCATCGTATGAGACGAATGTTTGCAGATATTGTGAAAGTAACGGTCATTTCTATTTTCCGGGCAACCTAGGCCTCACTCTAGGGCGTTGCTCCACCAGATCGAATAGTTAGGGCCTAAGAAGTCAACGCCAGAAGCATAAGATACAAAAATACAACAGTCTTTCCATCGTACGACAGGAATAACTACAACCAGTGTGAAGGTAATAGCCATTTCTACGTTCCGGGCAACCTAGGCTTCACTCTAGGGCGTTGGTCCACCAGATCGAATAGTTAGGGCCTAAGAAGTCAACGCCAGAAGCATAAAATATAATAAAAATACAACAGTTTTTTCATCGTATAAAATGAATAATTGCAACCAGTGTGATGGTAATGGTCATTCCTACGTTCCGGGAAACCTAGGCTTCACTCTAGGGCGTTGCTCAACCAGATCGAATAGTTAGGGCGTAAGAAGCCAACGCCAGAAACATAAAAAACAATATAAATACAATAGCTTTTCCATTGTATAAAACGAATAATTGCAACCAGTGTGAAAGTTATGGTCATTTCTACATTCCGGGCTATCTAGGCTTCCCTCTAGGGCGTTGCTCCACCAGATAGAATAGTTAGGGCCTAAGAAGTCAACACCAGAAGCATAAAACACTATATAAATACAACAGCTTTTCCATCGTCTAAAACGAATAATTGCAAGCAGTATGAAACTTATGGTCATTTCTACTTTCCGGGCAACCTAGGCTTCACCCTAGGGCGTTGCTCCAACAGATTGAATAGGTAGGGCCTCAGAAGTCAACGCCCGAAGCATAAAATGCAATAAAAATACAACAGTTTTTCCATCGTATAACAGGATTAATTGCAACCAGTATGAAAGTGATGGTCATTTCTACGTTCCGGTTAACCTTGGTTTCACTCTAGGGCGTTGCTCCACCAGATCGAATAGCTAGGGACTTAGAATTCAACGCCATAAGAATAAAATACAATATAAGTACAACAGTTTTTCCATCGTATAAAATGAATAATTGCAACCAGTGTGAAAGTTATGGTCATTTCTACATTCCGAGCAACCTAGGCTTCACTCTAGGGCGTTGCTCCACCTGATCGAATAGTTAGGGCCTTAGAAGTCAACGCCAGAAGCATAAAATACAATAAAGATGCAACAGTTTTTCCATCGTATAACAGGAATAACTGCAAACAGTGTGAAAGTACTGGTCATTTCTACGTTCCGGGCAACCTAGGCTTCACTCTAGGTCGTTGCTCCAACAGATTGAATAGTTAGGGCCTTAGAAGTCAACGCCCGAACCATAAAATGCAAAAAAAATACAACAGTGTTTCCATCATCTATCAGGAATAATTGCAACCAGTTTGAAAGTGATGGCCAATTCTACGTTCCGGGCAATATAGGTTTCACTCCAGGGCGTTGCTCCACCAGACCGAATAGTTACGGCCTAAGAAGTCATCGCCAGAAGCATAAAATACGATATAAATGCAACAGCTTTTCCATCGTATAAAACGAATAATTGCAACCAGTGTGAAAGTAATGGTCATTTCTACGTTCCGAGCACCCTAGGCGTCTCTCTAGGGCGTTGCTCCACCACATCTAATAGCTACGGCCTTAGAAGTCAACGCCAGAGGCATAAAATACAATATAAATACAACAGTGTTTCCATCATATAACAGGAATAATTGCAACCAGTTTGAAAGTGATGGCCATTTCTACGTTCCGGGCAACCTAGACTTCACTCTAGGGCGTTGCTCCACCAGATCAAACAGTTAGGGCCTTAGAAGCCAACGCTCGAAGCATTAAATACCAAATAAATAGAACAGTTTTTCCATTGTATAAAACGATTAATTGTTACCAGTGGAAAAGTTATGGTCATTTCTCCTTTCCGGGCAACCTAGGCTTCACTCTAGGGCGTTGCTCCACCAGATCGAATAGCTAGGGCCTAAGAAGTCAACGCCAGAAGCACAAAATACAATATAAATACAACGGTTTTTCCATCGCATAACAGGAATAACTGCAAACAGTGTGAAGGTACAGGTCATTTCTACGTTCCTGTCAACCTAGGTTTCACTCTAGGGCGTTGCTCCACCAAATCGAACAGCTAGGGCCTTAGAAGTCAACGCCAGAAGCATAAAATACAATAAAGATGCAAAAGTTTTTCCATCGTATAACAGGAATAACTACAAACAGTATGAAAGCACTTGTCATTTCTACGTACCGGGTAACCTAGGTTTCACCCTAGGGCGTTGTTCCACCAGATCGAATAGTTAGGGCCTAAGAAGTGAACGCCAGAAGCATAAAATACAATATAAATACAACAGCTTTTCCATTGTATAACAGGAATAATTGCAACCAGTGTGAAAGTGATGGTCATTTCTACGATCCGGGTAATCCAGGTTTCACTCTAGGGCATTACTCCACCACATCGAATAGCTACGGCCGTAGAAGTCAACGACTGAAGCATAAAATGCAATAAAAGTACAACAGTTTTTTCATCTTATAACAGGATCAATTGCAGCAAGCGTGAAGGTAATGGTCATTTCTACGTTCCGGGCACCCTAGGCATCACTCTTGGGCGTTGTTCCACCAGATGGAATAGTTAGGGCCTAAGAAGTCAACGCCAGAAGCATAAAATACGATATAAATGCAACAGCTTTTCCATCGTAGAAAACGAATAATGGCAACCAGTGTGAAAGTTATGGTCATTTCCACGTTCCGAGCAACTTAGGCTTCACTCTAGGGACTTGCTCCACCAGATCGAATGGTTAGTGCCTTAGATGTCAACGCCACATGCATAAAATACAATAATGGTGCAACAGCTGTTCCATCGTATAAAAGGAATAATTGCAACCAGTGTGAAGGTAACGGTATGTTCTACGTTCCGGGCAACCTAGGCTTCACTCTAGGGCGTTGCTCCACCAGATCGAATAGTTAGGGCCTTAGAAGTCAACGCCCGAAGCATAAAATGCAAAATAAATAGAACAGTTGTTCCATTGTATAAAACGAATAACTGCAACCAGTGTGAAAGTACTGGTCATTTCTATGTTCCGGGCAACCTAGGCTTCACACTAGGGCATTGCTCCACCAGATTGAATAGTTAGGGCCTTAGAAGTCAACGCCCGAAGCATAAAACGCAATAAAGGTGCAATAGTTTTTCCATCGTGTAACAGGAATAATTGCAAACAGTGTGAAAGTAATGGTCATTTCTACGTTCCGGGTAACCTAGGCGTCACTCTAGGGCGTTACACCACCAGATCGAATAGTTAGGGCCTTAGAAATCAACGCCAGAAGCATAAAATACAGTAAAGATGCAACAGTTTTTCCATTGTTTAACAGGAATAACTGCAACCAGTGTGAATGTACTGGTCATTTCTACGTTCCGGGCAACCTAGGCGTCACTCTAGGGCGTTGCTCCACCACATCTAATAGCTACGGCCTTAGAAGTCAACGCCAGAGGCGTAAAATACAATACAAATACAACAGCTTTTCCATCGTACAAAATGAATAATAGCAAACAGTGTGAAAGTAATTGTCATTTCTACGTTCCGGGCAACCTAGGCTTCACTCTAGGTCGTTGCTCCACCAGATCAAATAGCTAGCGACTTAGAATAAAACGCCAGAAGCATAGAATACAATAAAAATACAACAGTTTTTCCATCGTATAACAGGAATAATTGCAACCAGTGTGAATGTGATGGTCATTTCTGCGTTCCGGGCAACCTAGGTTTCACTCTAGGGCGTTGCTCCACCAGGTCGCATAGTTAGGGCCTAAGAAGTCAACGCCAGAAGCATAAAATACAATATAAATACAACAGCTTTTACATCGTATAAAACGAGTAATTGCAACCAGTGTGGAAGTTATTGTCATTTCTACGTTCCGGGCAACCGAGGCTTCACTCTGGGGCATTGCTCGACCAGATCGAATAGCTAGGGCCTTAGAAGTCAACGCCCGAAGCATAAAATACAAAATAAATAGAACAGTTTTTCCATCGTATAAAACGAATAATTGCTACCATTGTGAAAGTTATGGTCATTGCTACGTTCCGCGCAACCTACCCTTCACCCTAGGGCGTTGCTCCACCAGATCGAATGGTTACGGCCTTAGAAGTCAGCGCCAGAAGCATAAAATACATTAAAGATGCAACAGTTTTTCCATCGTTTAACAGGAATAACTGCAACCAGTGTGAATGCACTGGTCATTTCTAAGTTCCGGATAACCTAGGTTTCACTGTCGGGCGTTGCTCCACCAGATCGAAATGTTAGGGCCTAAGAAGTCAACGCCCGAAGCATAAAATACGATATAAATACAACAGCATTTCCATCGTATTAAATGAATAATTGCAAACAGTGTGAAAGTAGTGGTCATTTCTACGTTCCGGGCAACCTAGGCTTCACTGTATGGCGTTCTTCCACCACATCGAATAGCTACGGCCTCAGAAGTCCACGCCTGAAGCATAAAATACAATAAAAATACAACAGTCTTTTCATCGTATAACAGGAATAATTGCAACAAACGTGAAAGTAATGACCATTTCGGCGTTTCGGGCATCCTAGACTTAACTCTGAGGCATTGCTCCACCAGATCGAATATTTAGGGCCTTAGAAGTCAACGCCAGAAGCATAAAGTACAATATAAATACAACAGTTTTTCGATCGTATAAAACGAATAATTGCAACCAGTATGCAACTTATGGTCATTTCTACATTCCGAGCAACCTAGGCTTCACTCTAGGGCGTTGCACCACCAGATCGAATAGTTAGGTCCTTAGAAGTCAACGCCAGAAGCATAAAATACGATATAAATACAACAGCTGTTCCATCGTATAGCAGGAATAATTTGCAACCAGTGTGATAGTAGTGGTCATTTCTACGTTCCGGGCAACCCAGGTTTCACTCCAGGGTGTTGCTCCACCTGATCGAATAGTTACGGCCTAAGAAGTCAACGCCAGAAGCATAAAATACGATAAAGATGCTACAGTTTTTCCATCGTATAAAACGAATAATTGCAATCAGTGTGAAAGTTATGGTCATTTCTACTTTCCGAGCATCCTAGGCTTCACCCTAGGGCGTTGCTCCAACAGATTGAATAGTTAGGGCCTTAGAAGTCAACGCCCGAAGCATAAAATACAAAATAAATAGAACGGTTTTACCATTGTATAAAACGAATGATTGCTACGAGTGTAAAAGCTATGGTCATTTCTACGTTCCGGGCAACCTAGGCTTCACTCCAGGGCGTTGCTCCACCAGATCGAATAGTTAGGTCCTTAGAAGTCAACGCCAGGAGCATAATATACGATATAAATACAACAGCTTTTCCATCGTATAAAAGGAATAATTGCAAACAGTGTGATAGTAGTGGTCATTTCTACGTTCCGGGTAACCTAGGTTTCACTCTAGGGCGTTGCTCCACCAGATCGAATAGATACGGCCTAAGAAGTCAACGCCAGAAGCATAAAATACGATAAAGATGCAACAGTTTTTCCATCCTATAAAACGAATAATTGCAATCAGTGTGAAAGTTATGGTCATTTCTACATTCCGAGCAACCGAGGCTTCACTCTAGGGCGTTGCTCCACCAGATCGAATAGTTAGGTTCTTAGAAATCAACGCCAGAAGCATAAAATACGATATAAATACAACAGCTGTTCCATCGTATAAAAGGAATAATTGCAAACAGTGTGAAGGTAATGGTCATTTCTACGTTCCGGGCAACCTAGGCTTCACTCTACGGCGTTGTTCCACCAGATCGAATAGTTAGGGCCTAAGAAGTCAACACCAGAAGAATAAAATACAATAAATATACAACAGACTTTCCATCCTATAAGAGGAATAATTGCAACCCGTGTGAAAGTGATGGTCATTTCTACGTTCCAGGCAACCTAGGCTTCACTCTAGGGCGTTGTTCCACAAGATCGAATAGTTAGTGCCTAAGTAGACAACGCCAGAAGCATAAAATACAATATAAATAGAACAGTTTTTCCATTGTATAAAGCGAATAATTGCTACCAGTGTGAAAGTTATGGTCATTTCTACGTTCCGCGCAACCTGGGCTTTACTCTAGGGCGCTGTTCCACCAGATGGAATAGTTAGGGCCTAAGAAGTCAACGCCAGAAGCATAAAATACGATATAAATACAACAGCTGTTCCATCGTATAAAACAAGTAATTGCAACCAGTGTGAAAGTTATGGTCATTTCAACGTTCCGGGCTACCTAGGCTTCACCCTAGGCCGTTGTTCCACCAGATCGAATAGTTAGGGCCTAAGAAGTGAACGCCAGAAGCATAAAATGCAATAAAAATACAACAGTTTTTCCATCGTATAGCAGGAATAATTTGCAACCAGTGTGATAGTAGTGGTCATTTCTGCGTTCCGGGCAACCCAGGTTTCACTCCAGGGCGTTGCTCCACCAGATCGAATAGTTACGGCCTAAGAAGTCAACGCCAGAAGCATAAAATACGATAAAGATGCAACAGTTTTTCCATCGTATAAAACGAATAGTTGCAATCAGTGTGAAAGTTATGGTCATTTCTACATTCCGAGCAACCTAGGCTTCACTCTAGGGCGCTACTCCACCAGATCGAATAGTTAGGTCCCTAGAAGTCAACGCCCGAAGCATAAAATACGATATAAATACAACAGCTTTTCCATCGTATAAAAGGAATAATTGCAAACAGTGTGAAAGTAATGGTCATTTCTACGTTCCGGGCAACCTAGGCTTCACTCTAGGGCGTTGCTCCACCAGATCGAATAGTTAGGGCCTTAGAAGTCAACGCCCGAAGCTTAAAATACAAAATAAATAAAACAGTTTTTCCATCGTATAAAACGAAAAATTGCTACCAGTGTGAAAGTTATGGTCATTTCTACGTTCCGCGCAATCTGGGCTTTACCCTAGGGCGTTGTTCCACCAGATGGAATAGTTAGGGCCTAAGAAGTCAACGCCAGAAGCATAAAGAACGATATAAATACAACAGCTTTTCCATCGTATAAAACGAATAAATGCAACCAGTGTGGAAGTTATGGTCATTTCTACGTTCTGGGCAACCTAGGCATCACTCTAGGGCGGTGCTCCGCCAAATCGAATAGCTAGGGCCTTAGAAGTCAACGCCAGAAGCATAAAATACAATAAAGATGCAAAAGTTTTTCCATCGTATAAAAGGAATAACTGCAAACAGTATGAAAGTACTGGACATTTCTACGTTCCGGGTAACCTAGGTTTCACTCTAGGGCGTTGCTCCACCAGATCGAATAGTTACGGCCTAAGAAGTCAACGCCAGAAGCATAAAATACGATATAAATACAACAGCTTTTCCAACGTATAAAAGGAATAATTGCAAACAGTGTGATAGTAGTGGTCATTTCTACGTTCCGGGTAACCTAGGTTTCACTCTAGGGCGTTGCTCCACCAGATCGAATAGTTAGGTCCTTAGAAATCAACGCCAGAAGCATAAAATACGATATAAATACAACAGCTGTTCCATCGTATAAAAGGAATAATTGCAAACAGTGTGAAGGTAATGGTCATTTCTACGTTCTGGGCAACCTAGGCTTTACTCTACGGCGTTGTTCCAGCAGATCGAATAGTTAGGGCCTAAGAAGTCAACACCAGAAGAATAAAATACAATAAAAATACAACAGACTTTCCATCCTATAAGAGGAATAATTGCACCCCGTGTGAAAGTGATGGTCATTTCTACGTTCCAGGCAACCTAGGCTTCATTCTAGGGCGTTGTTCCACAAGATCGAATAGTTAGTGCCTAAGTAGACAACGCCAGAAGCATAAAATACAATATAAATAGAACAGTTTTTCCATTGTATAAAGCGAATAATTGCTACCAGTGTGAAAGTTATGGTCATTTCTACGTTCCGCGCAACCTGGGCTTTACTCGAGGGCGCTGTTCCACCAGATGGAATAGTTAGGGCCTAAGAAGTCAACGCCAGAAGCATAAAATACGATATAAATACAACAGCTGTTCCATCGTATAAAACAAGTAATTGCAACCAGTGTGAAAGTTATGGTCATTTCAACGTTCCGGGCTACCTAGGCTTCACCCTAGGCCGTTGTTCCACCAGATCGAATATTTAGGGCCTAAGAAGTGAACGCCAGAAGCATAAAATGCAATAAAAATACAACAGTTTTTCCATCGTATAGCAGGAATAATTTGCAACCAGTGTGATAGTAGTGGTCATTTCTGCGTTCCGGGCAACACAGGTTTCACTCCAGGGCGTTGCTCCACCAGATCGAATAGTTACGGCCTAAGAAGTCAACGCCAGAAGCATAAAATACGATAATGATGCAACAGTTTTTCCATCGTATAAAACGAAAAATTGCTACCAGTGTGAAAGTTATGGTCATTTCTACGTTCCGCGCAATCTGGGCTTTACCCTAGGGCGTTGTTCCACCAGATGGAATAGTTAGGGCCTAAGAAGTCAACGCCAGAAGCATAAAGAACGATATAAATACAACAGCTTTTCCATCGTATAAAACGAATAAATGCAACCAGTGTGGAAGTTATGGTCATTTCTACGTTCTGGGCAACCTAGGCATCACTCTAGGGCGGTGCTCCGCCAAATCGAATAGCTAGGGCCTTAGAAGTCAACGCCAGAAGCATAAAATACAATAAAGATGCAAAAGTTTTTCCATCGTATAAAAGGAATAACTGCAAACAGTATGAAAGTACTGGACATTTCTACGTTCCGGGTAACCTAGGTTTCACTCTAGGGCGTTGCTCCACCAGATCGAATAGTTACGGCCTAAGAAGTCAACGCCAGAAGCATAAAATACGATATAAATACAACAGCTTTTCCAACGTATAAAAGGAATAATTGCAAACAGTGTGATAGTAGTGGTCATTTCTACGTTCCGGGTAACCTAGGTTTCACTCTAGGGCGTTGCTCCACCAGATCGAATAGTTAGGTCCTTAGAAATCAACGCCAGAAGCATAAAATACGATATAAATACAACAGCTGTTCCATCGTATAAAAGGAATAATTGCAAACAGTGTGAAGGTAATGGTCATTTCTACGTTCTGGGCAACCTAGGCTTTACTCTACGGCGTTGTTCCAGCAGATCGAATAGTTAGGGCCTAAGAAGTCAACACCAGAAGAATAAAATACAATAAAAATACAACAGACTTTCCATCCTATAAGAGGAATAATTGCACCCCGTGTGAAAGTGATGGTCATTTCTACGTTCCAGGCAACCTAGGCTTCATTCTAGGGCGTTGTTCCACAAGATCGAATAGTTAGTGCCTAAGTAGACAACGCCAGAAGCATAAAATACAATATAAATAGAACAGTTTTTCCATTGTATAAAGCGAATAATTGCTACCAGTGTGAAAGTTATGGTCATTTCTACGTTCCGCGCAACCTGGGCTTTACTCGAGGGCGCTGTTCCACCAGATGGAATAGTTAGGGCCTAAGAAGTCAACGCCAGAAGCATAAAATACGATATAAATACAACAGCTGTTCCATCGTATAAAACAAGTAATTGCAACCAGTGTGAAAGTTATGGTCATTTCAACGTTCCGGGCTACCTAGGCTTCACCCTAGGCCGTTGTTCCACCAGATCGAATATTTAGGGCCTAAGAAGTGAACGCCAGAAGCATAAAATGCAATAAAAATACAACAGTTTTTCCATCGTATAGCAGGAATAATTTGCAACCAGTGTGATAGTAGTGGTCATTTCTGCGTTCCGGGCAACACAGGTTTCACTCCAGGGCGTTGCTCCACCAGATCGAATAGTTACGGCCTAAGAAGTCAACGCCAGAAGCATAAAATACGATAATGATGCAACAGTTTTTCCATCGTATAAAACGAAAAATTGCTACCAGTGTGAAAGTTATGGTCATTTCTACGTTCCGCGCAATCTGGGCTTTACCCTAGGGCGTTGTTCCACCAGATGGAATAGTTAGGGCCTAAGAAGTCAACGCCAGAAGCATAAAGAACGATATAAATACAATAGCTTTTCCATCGTATAAAACGAATAATTGCAACCAGTGTGGAAGTTATGGTCATTTCTACGTTCTGGGCAACCTAGGCTTCACTCTAGGGCGGTGCTCCGCCAAATCGAATAGCTAGGGCCTTAGAAGTCAACGCCAGAAGCATAAAATACAATAAAGATGCAAAAGTTTTTCCATCGTATAAAAGGAATAACTGCAAACAGTATGAAAGTACTGGACATTTCTGCATTCCGAGCAACCCAGGCTTCACTCTAGGGCGTTGATCCACCTGATCGAATGGTTAGGGCCTTAGAAGTCAACGCCCGAAGCATAAAATACAATATAAATACAACAGTTTTTCCACCATATAAAACGAATAATTACAACCAGTATGAAAGTTATGGTCATTTCTACTTTCCGGGCAACCTAGGCTTCACCCTAGGGCGTTGCACGAACAGATTGAATAGTTAGGGCCTCAGAAGTCAACGCCCGAAGTATAAAATGCAAAATAAATAGAGCAGTTTTTCCATCGTATAAAACGAATAGTTGCTACCGGTGTGAAAGTTATGGTCATTTCTACGTTCCGGGCTACCTATGCTTCACTCTAGGGCGGTGCTCTACCAGATTAAATAGATAGTGCCTAAGAAGTCAACGCCAGAAGTATAAAATACAATTAAATACAACAGCTTTTCCATCGTATATAATGTATATTTGCAAACAGTCCGAAAGTAATGGTCATTTCCATGTCCCGGGCAACCTAGTCTTCACCCTAGGGCGTTGCTCCACCACATCTAATAGCTACGGCCTTAGAAGTCAGCCCCAGATGAATAAAATACAATAAAGATGCCATAGCTTTTCCATCGTATAAAACGAATAATTGCAACCAGTGTGAAAGTTATGGTCATTTCTACTTTCCCGGCAACCTAGGCTTCACCCTAGGGCGTTGTTCCACCAGATCGAATAGTTAGGGCCTAAGAAGTCAACGCCAGAAGCATAAAATACAATATAAATATAACAGTCTTTCCATCGTATAAAACGAAAGATAGCAACCAGTGTGAAAGTTATGGTCATTTCTACGTTCCGGGCAATATAGGCTTCACTCTAGGGCGTTGCTCCACCGGGTCGTATAGTTAGGGCCTCAGAAGTCAACGCCCGAAGCATAAAATACAAAATAAATAAAACAGTTTTTCCATCGTATAAAACGAATAATTGCAACCAGTATGAAAGTTAACGTCATTTCTACTTCCCGGGCAACATAGGCTTCACCCTAGGGCGTTGCTCCAACAGATTGAATAGTTAGGGCCTTAGAAGTCAACGCCGGAAGCATAAAATACAATATAAATACAACAGTTTTTCCATCGTATAAAACGAATTATTGCAACCAGTACGAAACTTATGGTCATTTCTACTTTCCGAACAACTTAGGCTTCACCCTAGGGCGTTGCTCCAACAGATTGAATAGTTAGGGCCTTAGAAGTCAATGCCCGAAGCATAAAATGAAATAACAATACAATAGCTTTTCCATTGTATAGCAGGAACAATTGCAACAAGTGTGAAAGTGATGGTCATTTCTACGATCCGGGTAACCCAGGTTTCACTCTAGGGCATTACTCCACCACATCGAATAGCTACGGCCGTAGAAGTCAACGACTGAAGCATAAAATGCAATAAAAGTACAACAGCTTTTTCATCGTATAACAGGAATAATTGCAGCAAGCGTGAAGGTAATGGTCATTTCTACGTTCCGGGCACCCTAGGCATCACTCTTGGGCGTTGTTCCACCAAATGGAACAGTTAGGGCCTAAGAAGTCAACGCCAGAAGCATAAAATACAATAAAGATGCAACAGTTGTTCCATCGTATAACAGGATTAACTGCAAACACTGTGAAAGTACAGGTCATTTCTACGTTCCTGGCAACCTAGGTTTCACTCTAGGGCGTTGCTCCACCAAATCGAATAGCTAGGGCCTTAGAAGTCAACGCCAGAAGCATAAAATACATTAAAGATGCAAAAGTTTTTCCATCGTATAACAGGAATAACTGCAAACAGTATGAAAGCACTTGTCATTTCTACGTACCGGGTAACCTAGGTTTCCCCCTAGGGCGTTGTTCCACCAGATCGAATAGTTAGGGCCTTAGAAGTCAACGCCCGAAGCATAAAACGCAATAACGGTGCAACAGTTTTTCCATCGTGTAACAGGAATAATTGCAAACAGTGTGAAAGTAATGGTCATTTCTACGTTCCGGGTAACCTAGGCGACACTCTAGGGCGTTGCTCCACCAGATCGAATAGTTAGGGCCTTAGAAATCAACGCCAGAAGCATAAAATACAATAAAGATGCAACAGTTTTTCCATTGTTTAACAGGAATAACTGCAACCAGTGTGAATGTACTGGTCATTTCTACGTTCCCGATAACCTAGGTTTCACTCTAGGGCGTTGCTCTACCAGATCGAATAGCTAGGGATTTAGAATTCAACGCCAGAAGGATAAAATACAATATAAGTACAACAGTTTTTCCATCGTATAAAATGAATAGTTGCAAACATTGTAAAAGTAATGGTCATTTCTACGTTCCGGGCAACCTAGGCGTCACTCTAGGGCGTTGCTCCACCACATCTAATAGCTACGGCCTCAGAAGTCAACGCCAGAGGCGTAAAATACAATATAAATACAACAGCTTTTCCATCGTACAAAATGAATAATAGCAAACAGTGTGAAAGTAATTGTCATTCCTACGGTCCGGGCAACCTAGGCTTCACTCCAGGTCGTTGCTCCACCAGATCAAATAGTTACGGCCTAAGAAGTCAACGCCAGAAGCATAAAATACGATAAAGATGCAACAGTTTTTCCATCGTATAAAACGAATAGTTGCAATCAGTGTGAAAGTTATGGTCATTTCTACATTCCGAGCAACCTAGGCTTCACTCTAGGGCGCTGCTCCACCAGATCGAATAGTTAGGTCCTTAGAAGTCAACGCCAGAGGCATAAAATACGATATAAATACAACAGCTTTTCCATCGTATAAAACGAATAATTGCAACCAGTGTGGAAGTTATGGTCATTTCTACGTTCTGGGCAACCTAGGCTTCACTCTAGGGCGGTGCTCCGCCAAACCGAATAGCTAGGGCCTTAGAAGTCAACGCCAGAAGCATAAAATACAATAAAGAGGCAAAAGTTTTTCCATCGTATAAAAGGAATAACTGCAAACAGTATGAAAGTACTGGACATTTCTACGTTCCGGGTAACCTAGGTTTCACTCTAGGGCGTTGCTCCACCAGATCGAATAGTTACGGCCTAAGAAGTCAACGCCAGAAGCATAAAATACGATATAAATACAACAGCTTTTCCATCGTATAAAACAAGTAATTGCAACCAGTGTGAAAGTTATGGTCATTTTAACGTTCCGGGCTGCCTAGGCTTCACACTAGGGCGTTGCTCTACCAGATCGAATAGTTAGGGCCTTAGAAGTCAACGCCCGAAGCGTAAAATACGATAAAGATGCAACAGTTTTTCCATCGTATAAAACGAATAATTGCAATCAGTGTCAAAGTTATGGTCATTTCTATATTCCGAGCAACCTAGGCTTCACTCTAGGGCGCTGCTCCACCAGATCGAATAGTTAGGTCCTTAGAAGTCAACGCCAGAGGCATAAAATACGATATAAATACAACAGCTTTTCCATCGTATAAAAGGAATAATTGCAAACAGTGTGAAAGTAATGGTCATTTCTACGTTCCGGGCAACCTAGGCTTCACTCTAGGGCGTTGCTCCACCAGATCGAATAGTTAGGGCCTTAGAAGTCAACGCCCGAAGCATAAAACGCAATAAAGGTGCAACAGTTTTTCCATCGTGTGACAGGAATAATTGCAAACAGTGTGAAAGCAATGGTCATTTCTACTTTCCGGGTCACCTAGGCGTCACTCTAGGGCGTTACTCCACCAGATCGAATAGTTAGGGCCTTAGAAATCAACGCCAGAAGCATAAAATACAATAAAGATGCAACAGTTTTTCCATCGTTTAACAGGAATAACTGCAAACATTGTGAAAGTAATGGTCATTTCTACGTGCCGGGCAACCTAGGCGTCACTCTAGGGCGTTGCTCTACCACATCGAATAGCTACGGCCTTAGAAGTCAACGCCTGAAGCAAAAAATGCAATAAAAATGCAACAGTTTTTTCATCGTATAACAGGAATAATTGCAACAAGCGTGAAGGTAATGATCATTTCTACGTTCCGGGCAACCTAGGCTTCACTCTAGGGCGTTGTTCCACCAGATCGAATAGTTAGGGCCTAAGAAGTGAAAACCAGAAGCATAAAATACAATATAAATATAACTGATTTTCCATCGTTTATATCGAATAATAGGAACCAGTGTGAAAGTTATGGTCATTTCTACGTTCCGGGCAACCTGAGCTTCACTCTAGGGCGTTGCTCCACCACATCAAACAGTTAGGGTCTTAGAAGCCCACGCCCGAAGCATTAAATACAAAATAAATAGAACAGTTTTTCCATCGTATAAAACGAATAATTGCAACCAGTATGAAAGTTAATGTCATTTATACTTCCCGGGCAACATAGGCTTCACCCTAGGGCGTTGCTCCAACAGATTGAATAGTTAGGGCCTTAGAAGTCAACGCCCGAAGCATAAAAGGCAATAAAAATACAACAGTTCTTCCATCGTATAACAGGATTAATTGCAACCAGTTTGAAAGTGATAGCCAATTCTACGTTCCGGGCAATCTAGGCTTCACTCGAGGGCGTTGCTCCACCAGACCGAATGGTTAGTGCCTTAGAAGTCAACGCCGGAAGCATAAAATGCAAAATAAATAGAACAGTTGTTCCATTGTATAAAACGAATAACTGCAACCAGTGTGAAAGTACTGGTCATTTCTATGTTCCGGGCAACCTAGGCTTCACTCTAGGTCATTGCTCCACCAGATCGAATAGTTAGGGCCTTAGAAGTCAATGCCCGAAGCATAAAATGAAATAACAATACAATAGCTTTTCCATTGTATAGCAGGAACAATTGCAACAAGTGTGAAAGTGATGGTCATTTCTACGATCAGGGTAACCCAGGTTTCACTCTAGGGCATTACTCCACCACATCGAATAGCTACGGCCGTAGAAGTCAACGACTGAAGCATAAAATGCAATAAAAGTACAACAGCTTTTTCATCGTATAACAGGAATAATTGCAGCAAGCGTGAAGGTAATGGTCATTTCTACGATCCGGGCACCCTAGGCATCACTCTTGGGCGTTGTTCCACCAAATGGAACAGTTAGGGCCTAAGAAGTCAACGCCAGAAGCATAAAATACAATAAAGATGCAACAGTTGTTCCATCGTATAACAGGATTAACTGCAAACAGTGTGAAAGTACAGGTCATTTCTACGTTCCTGGCAACCTAGGTTTCACTCTAGGGCGTTGCTCCACCAAATCGAATGGCTACGGCCGTAGAAGTCAACGCCAGAAGCATAAAATACGATAAAGATGCAACAGCTTTTCCATCGTATAACAGGAATAACTGCAAACAGTATGAAAGCACTTGTCATTTCTACGTACCGGGTAACCTAGATTTCACCCTAGGGCGCTGCTCCACCAGATCGAATAGTTAGGTCCCTAGAAGTCAACGCCCGAAGCATAAAATACGATATAAATACAACAGCTTTTCCATCGTATAAATGGAATAATTGCAAACAGTGTGAAAGTATTGGTCATTTCTACGTTCCGGGCAACCTAGGCTTCACTCTAGGGCGTTGCTCCACCAGATCGAATAGTTAGGGCCTTAGAAGTCAACGCCCGAAGCTTAAAATACAAAATAAATAAAACAGTTTTTCCATCGTATAAAACGAAAAATTGCTACCAGTGTGAAAGTTATGGTCATTTCTACGTTCCGCGCAATCTGGGCTTTACCCTAGGGCGTTGTTCCACCAGATGGAATAGTTAGGGCCTAAGAAGTCAACGCCAGAAGCATAAAGAACGATATAAATACAACAGCTTTTCCATCGTATAAAACGAATAATTGCAACCAGTGTGGAAGTTATGGTCATTTCTACGTTCTGGGCAACCTAGGCTTCACTCTAGGGCGGTGCTCCGCCAAACCGAATAGCTAGGGCCTTAGAAGTCAACGCCAGAAGCATAAAATACAATAAAGAGGCAAAAGTTTTTCCATCGTATAAAAGGAATAACTGCAAACAGTATGAAAGTACTGGACATTTCTACGTTCCGGGTAACCTAGGTTTCACTCTAGGGCGTTGCTCCACCAGATCGAATAGTTACGGCCTAAGAAGTCAACGCCAGAAGCATAAAATACGATATAAATACAACAGCTTTTCCATCGTATAAAACAAGTAATTGCAACCAGTGTGAAAGTTATGGTCATTTCAACGTTCCGGGCTGCCTAGGCTTCACCCTAGGGCGTTGCTCTACCAGACCGAATAGTTAGGGCCTTAGAAGTCAACGCCCGAAGCATAAAATACGATAAAGATGCAACAGTTTTTCCATCGTATAAAACGAATAATTGCAATCAGTGTGAAAGTTATGGTCATTTCTACATTCCGAGCAACCTAGGCTTCACTCTAGGGCGCTGCTCCACCAGATCGAATAGTTAGGTCCTTAGAAGTCAACGCCAGAGGCATAAAATACGATATAAATACAACAGCTTTTCCATCGTATAAAAGGAATAATTGCAAACAGTGTGAAAGTAATGGTCATTTCTACGTTCCGGGCAACCTAGGCTTCACTCTAGGGCGTTGCTCTACCAGATCGAATAGTTAGGGCCTTAGAAGTCAACGCCCGAAGCTTAAAATACCATATAAATACAACAGTTTTTCCATTGTATAAAACGAATAATTGCTACCAGTGTAAAAGTTATGGTCATTTCTACGTTCCGGGCAACCTAGGCTTCACCCTAGGGCGTTGTTCCACCAGATTGAATAGTTAGGGCCTAAGAAGTGAACGCCAGAAGCATAAAATACAATATAAAAACAACAGTTTTTCCATCGTAAAAAACGAATAATTGCAACCAGTGTGAAAGTTATGGTCATTTCTACATTCCGAGCAACCTAGGCTTCACTCTAGGTCGTTGCTCCACCAGATGGAATAGCTAGGGCCTTGGAAGTCAACGCCCGAAGCATAAAATGCAAAATAAATAGAACAGTTTTTCCATTGTATAAAACGGATAATTGCTACCAGTGTAAAAGTTATGATCATTTCTACGTTCCGGGCAACCTAGGCTTCACTCTACGGCGTTGTTCCACCAGATCGAATAGTTAGGGCCTAAGAAGTCAACACCAGAAGAATAAAATACAAAATAAATACAACAGCCTTTACACCGTATAAAACGAATAATTGCAACCTGTGTGAAGGTTATGGTCATATCTACGTTCCGGTCAACCTAGGCTTCACTGTAGGGCGTTGCTCCACCAGATCGAAGTGTTAGGGCCTAAGAAATCAACACCCGAAGCATAAAATGCAATAAAAATACAACAGTTTTTCCATCTTATAACAGGATAAATTGCAACCCGTTTGAAAGTGATGGTCATTTCTACGTTCCGGGCAACCTAGGTTTCACTCTAGGGCGTTGCTCCACTAGATCGAATAGCTAGGGCCACAGAAGTCAACGCCAGAAGCATAAAATGCGATATAAATACAACAGCTTTTCCATCGTATAAAAGGAATAATTGCAAACAGTGCGAAAGTAAAGGCCATTTCTACGTTCCGGGCAACCTAGGCTTCACCCTAGGGCGTTGCTCCACCAGATTAAACAGTTAGGGCCTTAGAAGTCAACGCCCGAAGCATAAAATACGATATAAATACAACAGCTTTTGCATCGTATAAAAGGAATAATTGCAAACAGTGTGGAAGTAATTGTCATTTCTATATTCTGAGCAACCTAGGCTTCACCCAAGGGCGTTGCTCCACCAGATCAAACAGATAGGTCCTTAGATGTCAACGCCAGAAGCATACAATACGATATAAATACAACAGCTTTTCCATGGTATAACAGGATTAATTGCAACCAGTTTGAAAGTGATGGTCATTTCGACGTTCCGGGCAGCCTAGACTTCACTCTAGGGCGTTGCTCCACTAGATCGAATAGCTAGGGCCTTAGAAGACAACGCCAGAGGCATAAAATACAATATAAATACAACAGCTTTTCCATTGTATAAAACGAATAATTGCTACCAGTGTAAAAGTTATGGTCATTTCTACGTTCCGGGCAACCTAGGCTTCACCCTAGGGCGTTGTTCCACCAGATCGAATAGTTAGGGCCTAAGAAGTGAACGCCAGAAGCATAAAATACAATATAAATACAACAGTTTTTCCATCGTATAAAACGAATAATTGCAGCCAGTGTGATGGTTATGGTCATTTCTACATTCCGAGCAACCTAGGCTTCACTCTAGGGCGTTGCTCCAACAGATTGAATAGTTAGGGCCTTAGAAGTCAACGCCCGAAGCATAAAATACAAAATAAATAGAACAGTTTTTCCATTGTATAAAACGAATAATTGCTACCAGTGTAAAAGTTATGGTCATTTCTACGTTCCGGGCAACCTAGGCTTCACCCTAGGGCGTTGTTCCACCAGATCGAATAGTTAGGGCCTAAGAAGTGAACGCCAGAAGCATAAAATACAATATAAATACAACAGATTTTCCATCATATAAAACGAATAATTGCAACCAGTGTGAAAGCTATGGTCATTTCTACATTCCGAGCAACCTAGGCTTCACTCTAGGGCGTTGCTCCAACAGATTGAAGAGTCATGGCCTTATAAGTCAACGCCCGAAGCATAAAATGCAATAAAAATACAACAGTTTTTCCATCCTATAACAGGATTAATTGCAACCAGTTTGAATGTGATGGTCTTTTCTACGTTCCGGGCAACCTAGGCTTCACTCCAGGGCGTTGCTCCACTAGATCGAATAGTTAGGGCCTAAGAAGTCAACGCCAGTAGCATAAAATACGATATAAATTCAACAGCTTTTCCATCGTATAAAACGAATAATGGTAACCAGTGTGAAAGTTATGGTCATTTCTACGTTCCGGTCAACCTAGGCTTCACTCTAGGACGTTGCTCCACCAGATCGAATAGTTAGGGCCTAAGAAGTCAACGCCAAAAGAATAAAATACGATATAAGTACAACAGTTTTTCCATCGTATAAAATGAATGATTGCGAACATTGTGAAAGTAATGGTCATTTCTACGTGCCTGGCAACCTACGCGTCACTCTAGGGCGTTGCTGCTCCACATCTGATAGCTACGGCCTTAGAAGTTAACGCCGGAAGCATAAAATACAATATAAATACAACAGCTTCGCCATCGTATAAAATGAATAATTGCAAACAGTGTGAAGGTAATGGTCATTTCTACGTTCCGAGCAACCTAGGCTTCACTCTAGGGCGTTGCTCCACCAGATCGAATAGTTAGGGCCTAAGAAGTCAACGCCAGAAGCATAAAATACGATATAAATACAACAGCTTTTCCATCGTAGAAAACGATTAATGGCAACCAGTGCGAATGTTATGGTCATTTCTACGTTCCGGGAAAGCTAGGCTTCAGTCTAGGGCCTTCCTCCACCAGATCGAATAGTTAGGGCCTTAGAAGTCAACGCCAGAAGCATAAAATTCCATAAAGATGCAACAGCTTTCCATCGTATAACAGGAATAACTGCAAACAGTGTGATAGTACTGGTCATTACTACGTTCCGGGTAATCCAGGCTTCACTGTAGGGCGTTGCTCCACCAAATCGAATAGTTAGGGCCTTAGAAGTCAACGCCCGAAGCATACAATACAATATAAGTACAACAGTTTTTCCATCGTATAAAATGAATGATTGCGAACATTGTGAAAGTAATGGTCATTTCTACGTTCCGGGCAACCTAGGCTGCACTCTAGGGTGTTGCTCCACCAGATGGAATAGCTAGGGCCTTAGAAGTGAACGCCCGAAGCATAAAATGCAAAATAAATATAACTGCTTTTCCATCGTACGAAACTAATAACAGCAACCAGTCTGAAAGTACTGGTCATTTCTACGTTCCGGGTAACCTAGGTTTCACACTAGGGCGTTGCTCCAGCAGACCGAATAGCCAGGGACTTAGAATTCAACGCCAGAAGGATAAAATACAATATAAGTCCACAGTTTTTCCATCGTATGAAATGAATAATTGCAGACATTGTGAAAGTAATGGTCATTTCTACGTTCCGGGTTACCTAGGTTTCACACTAGGGCGTTGCTCCACCAGACCGAATAGCTAGGGACTTAGAATTCAATGCCAGAAGGATAAAATACAATATAAATACTACAGCTTTTCCACCATATAAAACGAGTAATTGCAACCAGTGTGAAAGTTATGGTCATTTCTACGTTCCGGGCAACCTAGGCTGCACTCTAGGGCGTTGCTCCTCCAGATAGAATAGTTAGGGAATTAGAAGTCAACGCCCGAAACATAAAATACAAAATAAATAAAACAGTTTTTCTATCGTATAGAACGAAAAATTGCAAACAGTGTGAAAGATATGGACATTTCTACGATTCGGGCTGCCTAGGCTTCACTCTATGGCGTTCTTCCACCACATCGAATAGCAACGGCCTCAGAAGTCAACGCCAGAAGCTTAAATACAATATACATATAACAGTTTTTCCATCGTATAAAACGAATAATAGCAACCCGTGTGAAAGTTATGGTCATTTCTACGATCCGGGCAACATAGGCTTCACTCTACGGCGATGCTCCACCATATCAAACAGTTAGCGCCTTAGAAGTCAACGCCCGAAGCATAAAGTACAAAATAAATAGAACAGTTTTTCCATCGTATAAAACGAATAATTGCTACCAGTGTGAAAGTTATGGTCATTTCTACGTTCGGGCAACCTAGGTTTCACTCCAGGGCGTTGCTCCACCAGATCGAATAGTTACGGCCTATGAAGTCAACGCCAGAAGCATAAAATACAATATAAATACAACAGTTTTTCTATCATATAAAACGAATGATAGCAACCAGTGTGAAAGTTATGGTCATTTCTACCTTCCGCGCAATCTTGGCTTTACCCTAGGGCGTTGTTCCACCAGATGGAATAGTTAGGGCCTAAGAAGTCAACGCCAGAAGCATAAAACACGATATAAATACAACAGCTTTTCCATCGTATAAAACGAATAATTGCAACCAGTGTGAAAGTTATTGTCCTTTCTACATTTCGAGCAACCTAGGCTTCACTCTAGGGCTTTGCTCCACCTGATCGAATAGTTAGGGCCTTAGAAGTCAACGCCAGAAGCATAAAATACAATATAAATACTACAGCTTTTCCACCATATAAAAGGAATAATTGCAACCAGTATGAAAGTTATGGTCATTTCTGCTTTCCGGACAACCTAGGCTTCACCCTAGGGCGTTGTTCCACCAGATGGAATAGTTAGGGCCTAAGAAGTCAACGCCAGAAGCGTAAAATACGATATAAAAACAACAGCTTTTCCATCGTATAAAACAAATTATTGCAGCCAGTTTGATAGTGATGGTCATTTCTACGTACCGGGCAACCTAGACTTCACACTAGTGCGTTGCTCCACCAGATCGAATAGTTAGGGCCTTAGGAGTCAACGCCCGAAGCATAAAGTATAAAATAAATAGAACAGTTTTTCCATCGTATAAAACGAATAATTGCTACCAGTGTGAAAGTTATGGTCACTTCTACTTTCCGGGCAACCTAGACTTCTCCCTAGGGCGTTGTTCCACCAGGTGGAATAGTTAGGGCCTAAGTAGTCAACGCCAGAAGCATAAAATACGATATAAATACAACAGCTTTTCCATCGTACAAAACGAATAATTGCAACCAGTGTGAAAGTTATGGTCATTTCTACGTTCTGGGCAACCTAGGCTTCACTCTAGGGCGGAGCTCCACCATATCGAATAGCTACGGCCTTAGAAGCCTACGCCTGAAGCATAAAATACAATAAAAATACAACGGTCTTTTCATCGTATAACAGGAATAATTGCAACAAGCGTGAAAGTAATGATCATTTCGGCGTTTCGGGCATCCTAGTCTTAACTCTGAGGCATTGCTCCACCAGATCGACTAGTTAGGCCCTAAGAAGTCAACGCCAGAAGCATAAAATACCATATAAATACAACAGTTTTTCCATTGTATAAAACGAATAATTGCTACCAGTGTAAAAGTTATGGTCATATCTACATTCCGGGCAACCTAGGCATCACTGTAGGGCGTTGCTCCAACAGATTGAATAGCTAGGGCCTTAGAAGTCAACGCCAGAGGCATAACATACAATATAAATACAACAGCTTTTCCATTGTATAAAACGAATAATTTCTACCAGTGTAAAAGTTATGGTCATTTCTACGTTCCGGGCAACCTACGCTTCACCTTAGGGCATTGTTCCATCAGATCGAATAGTTGGGCCCTAAGAAGTGAACGCCAGAAGCATAAAATACAATATAAATAAAACAGTTTTTCCATTGTAGAAAACGAATAATTGCAACCAGTGTGAAAGTTATGGTCATTTCTATATTCCGAGCAACCTAGGCTTCACTCTAGGGTGGTGCTCCACCAGATCGAATAGTTAGGTCCTTAGAAGTCAACGCCAGAAGCATAAAATACGATATAAATACAACAGCTTTTCCATGGTATAAAAGGAATAATTGCAAACAGTGTGAAAGTAATGGTCATTTCTACGTTCCGGGCAACCTAGGCTTCTCTCTACGGCGTTGCTAGACCAGGTCGAATAGTTAGGGCCTAAGAAGTCAACGCCAGAAGCATAAACTACAATATAAATACAACAGTTCTTCCATTGTATAAAACGAATAATTGCTACCAGTGTAAAAGTTATGGTCATTTCTACGTTCCGGGCAACCTAGGCTTCACCCTAGGGCGTTGTTCCACCAGATCGAATAGTTAGGGCCTAAGAAGTGAACGCCAGAAGCATAAAATACAAAATAAATAGAACAGTTTTTCCATTGTATAAAACGAATAATTGCTACCAGTGTAAAAGTTATGGTCATTTCTACGTTCCGGGCAACCTAGGCTTCACCCTAGGGCGTTGTTCCACCAGATCGAATAGTTAGGGCCTAAGAAGTGAACGCCAGAAGCATAAAATACAATATAAATACAACAGATTTTCCATCATATAAAACGAATAATTGCAACCAGTGTGAAAGCTATGGTGATTTCTACATTCCGAGCAACCTAGGCTTCACTCTAGGGCGTTGCTCCAACAGATTGAAGAGTCAGGGCCTTATAAGTCAACGCCCGAAGCATAAAATGCAATAAAAATACAACAGTTTTTCCATCGTATAACAGGATTAATTGCAACCAGTTTGAATGTGATGGTCTTTTCTACGTTCCGGGCAACCTAGGCTTCACTCTAGCGCGTTGCTCCACTAGATCGTATAGTTAGGGCCTAAGAAGTCAACGCCAGAAGCATAAAATACGATATAAATTCAACAGCTTTTCCATCGTATAAAACGAATAACGGTAACCAGTGTGAAAGTTATGGTCATTTCTACGTTCCGGTCAACCTAGGCTTCACTCTAGGACGTTGCTCCACCTGATCGAATAGTTAGGGCCTATGAAGTCAACGCCAGAAGCATAAAATACAATAAAGGTGCAACAGTTTTTCCATCGTATAACAGGAATAATTGCAACCAGTGTGAAGGTAATTGTATGTTCTACGTTCCGGGCAACCTAGGCTTCACTCTAGGGCGGTGCTCCACCAGATCAAATAGTTACGGCCTAAGAAGTCAGCGCCAGAAGCATAAATTACAATATAAGTACAACAGCTTTTCCATCGTATATAATGTATATTTGCAAACATTGTGGAAGTAATTGTCATTTCTACGTTCCGGGCAACCTAGGCTTCACGCTAGAGTGTTGCTCCACCAGATGGAATAGCTAGGGCCTTGGAAGTCAACGCCCGAAGCATAAAATGCAAAATAAATAGAACAGTTTTTCCATTGTATAAAACGAATAACTGCAACCAGTGTGAAAGTACTGGTCATTTCTACGTTCCGGGTAACCTATGTTTCACTCTAGGGCGTTGCTCCACCAGAACGAATAGCTAGGGACTTAGAATTTAACGCCAGAAGGATAAAATGCAATATAAGTACAACAGTTTTTTCATCGTATAAAATGAATAATTGCAGACATTGTGAAAGTAATGGTCATTTCTACGTTCCGGTCAACCTAGGCGTCACTCTAGGGCGTTGCTCCACTAGATCGAATAGCTAGGGCCTTAGAAGCCAACGCCAGAAGCATAAAATACGATGTAAATACAACAGCTTTTCCATCGTATAAAAGGTATAAATGCAAACAGTGTGAAAGTAATGGTCATTTCTACGTTCCGGGCATCCTAGGCTTCACTCTAGGGCGTTGCTCCACCAGATCAAACAGTTAGGGCCTTAGAAGTCAACGCCCGAAGCATAAAATACAAAATAAATAGAACAGTTTTTCCATTGTATAAAACGGATAATTGCTACCAGTGTAAAAGTTATGATCATTTCTACGTTCCGGGCAACCTAGGCTTCACTCTACGGCGTTGTTCCACCAGATCGAATAGTTAGGGCCTAAGAAGTCAACACCAGAAGAATAAAATACAAAATAAATACAACAGCCTTTACACCGTATAAAACGAATAATTGCAACCTGTGTGAAGGTTATGGTCATATCTACGTTCCGGTCAACCTAGGCTTCACTGTAAGGCGTTGCTCCACCAGATCGAAGTGTTAGGGCCTAAGAAATCAACACCCGAAGCATAAAATGCAATAAAAATACAACAGTTTTTCCATCGTATAACAGGATAAATTGCAACCCGTTTGAAAGTGATGGTCATTTCTACGTTCCGGGCAACCTAGGTTTCACTCTAGTGCGTTGCTCCACTAGATCGAATAGCTAGGGCCACAGAAGTCAACGCCAGAAGCATAAAATGCGATATAAATACAACAGCTTTTCCATCGTATAAAAGGAATAATTGCAAACAGTGCGAAAGTAAAGGCCATTTCTACGTTCCGGGCAACCTAGGCTTCACCCTAGGGCGTTGCTCCACCAGATTAAACAGTTAGGGCCTTAGAAGTCAACGCCCGAAGCATAAAATACGATATAAATACAACAGCTTTTGCATCATATAAAAGGAATAATTGCAAACAGTGTGGAAGTAATTGTCATTTCTATATTCTGAGCAACCTAGGCTTCACCCAAGGGCGTTGCTCCACCAGATCAAACAGATAGGTCCTTAGATGTCAACGCCAGAAGCATACAATACGATATAAATACAACAGCTTTTCCATGGTATAACAGGATTAATTGCAACCAGTTTGAAAGTGATGGTCATTTCGACGTTCCGGGCAGCCTAGACTTCACTCTAGGGCGTTGCTCCACCAGATCGAATAGCTAGGGCCTTAGAAGACAACGCCAGAGGCATAAAATACAATATAAATACAACAGCTTTTCCATTGTATAAAACGAATAATTGCTACCAGTGTAAAAGTTATGGTCATTTCTACGTTCCGGGCAACCTAGGCTTCACCCTAGGGCGTTGTTCCACCAGATCGAATAGTTAGGGCCTAAGAAGTGAACGCCAGAAGCATAAAATACAATATAAATACAACAGTTTTTCCATAGTATAAAACGAATAATTGCAGCCAGTGTGATGGTTATGGTCATTTCTACATTCCGAGCAACCTAGGCTTCACTCTAGGGCGTTGCTCCAACAGATTGAATAGTTAGGGCCTTAGAAGTCAACGCACAAAGCATAAAATGCAATAAAAATACAACAGTTTTTCCATCGTATAACAGGATTAATTGCAACCAGTTTGAAAGTGATGGTCATTTCTACGTTCCGGGCAACCTAGGCTTCACTCTAGGGCGTTGCTCCACTAGATCGAATAGCTAGGGCCATAGATGTCAACGCCAGAAGCATAAAATACGATATAAATACAACAGCTTTTCCATCGTATAGAAGGAATAATTGCAAACAGTGTGAAAGTAATGGTCATTTCTACGTTCCGGGCAACCTAGGCTTCACTCTAGGGCGTTGCTCCACCAGATCAAACAGTTAGGGCCTTAGAAGTCAACGCCCGAAGCATAAAATACAAAATAAATAGAACAGTTTTTCCATTGTATAAAACGAATAATTGCTACCAGCGTAAAAGTTATGGTCATTTCTACGTTCCGGGCAACCTAGGCTTCACCCTAGGGCGTTGTTCCACCAGATCGAATAGTTAGGGCCTAAGAAGTGAACGCCAGAAGCATAAAATACAATATAAATACAACAGATTTTCCATCATATAAAACGAATAATTGCAACCAGTGTGAAAGCTATGGTCATTTCTACATTCCGAGCAACCTAGGCTTCACTCTAGGGCGTTGCTCCAACAGATTGAAGAGTCATGGCCTTATAAGTCAACGCCCGAAGCATAAAATGCAATAAAAATACAACAGTTTTTCCATCCTATAACAGGATTAATTGCAACCAGTTTGAATGTGATGGTCTTTTCTACGTTCCGGGCAACCTCGGCTTCACTCCAGGGCGTTGCTCCACTAGATCGAATAGTTAGGGCCTAAGAAGTCAACGCCAGTAGCATAAAATACGATATAAATTCAACAGCTTTTCCATCGTATAAAACGAATAATGGTAACCAGTGTGAAAGTTATGGTCATTTCTACGTTCCGGTCAACCTAGGCTTCACTCTAGGACGTTGCTCCACCAGATCGAATAGTTAGGGCCTAAGAAGTCAACGCCAAAAGAATAAAATACGATATAAGTACAACAGTTTTTCCATCGTATAAAATGAATGATTGCGAACATTGTGAAAGTAATGGTCATTTCTACGTGCCTGGCAACCTACGCGTCACTCTAGGGCGTTGCTGCTCCACATCTGATAGCTACGGCCTTAGAAGTTAACGCCGGAAGCATAAAATACAATATAAATACAACAGCTTCGCCATCGTATAAAATGAATAATTGCAAACAGTGTGAAGGTAATGGTCATTTCTACGTTCCGAGCAACCTAGGCTTCACTCTAGGGCGTTGCTCCACCAGATCGAATAGTTAGGGCCTAAGAAGTCAACGCCAGAAGCATAAAATACGATATAAATACAACAGCTTTTCCATCGTAGAAAACGATTAATGGCAACCAGTGCGAATGTTATGGTCATTTCTACGTTCCGGGAAAGCTAGGCTTCAGTCTAGGGCCTTCCTCCACCAGATCGAATAGTTAGGGCCTTAGAAGTCAACGCCAGAAGCATAAAATTCCATAAAGATGCAACAGCTTTCCATCGTATAACAGGAATAACTGCAAACAGTGTGATAGTACTGGTCATTACTACGTTCCGGGTAATCCAGGCTTCACTGTAGGGCGTTGCTCCACCAAATCGAATAGTTAGGGCCTTAGAAGTCAACGCCCGAAGCATACAATACAATATAAGTACAAGAGTTTTTCCATCGTATAAAATGAATGATTGCGAACATTGTGAAAGTAATGGTCATTTCTACGTTCCGGGCAACCTAGGCTGCACTCTAGGGTGTTGCTCCAGCAGACCGAATAGCCAGGGACTTAGAATTCAACGCCAGAAGGATAAAATACAATATAAGTCCACAGTTTTTCCATCGTATGAAATGAATAATTGCAGACATTGTGAAAGTAATGGTCATTTCTACGTTCCGGGTTACCTAGGTTTCACACTAGGGCGTTGCTCCACCAGACCGAATAGCTAGGGACTTAGAATTCAATGCCAGAAGGATAAAATACAATATAAATACAACAGTTTTTCCATCATATAAAACGAATAATTGCAACCAGTATGAAAGTTCTGGTCATTTCTACGTTCCGGGCAGGCTAGGCTCCACTCTATGGCGCTCTTCCACCACATCGAATAGCTACGGCCTCAGAAGTCAACGCCTGAAGCATAAAATACAATAAAAATACAACAGTCTTTCCATCCTATATCAGGAATAATTGCAACCCGTGTGAAAGTGATGGTCATTTCTACGTTCCGGGCAACATAGGCTTCACTCTATGGCGTTTTTCCTCCACATCGAATAGCTACGGCCGCAGAAGTCAACGCCTGAAGCATAAAATGCAATAAAAATACAACAGTCTTTCCATCCTATAACAGGAATAATTGCAACCCGTGTGAAAGTGATGGTCATTTGTACGTTCCAGGCAACCTAGGCTTCACTCTAGGGCGTTGCTCTACCAGATCGAATTGTTAGGGCCTAAGAAGTGAACGCCAGAAGCATAATATACAATATAAATATAACAGTTTTTCCATTGTATAAAACGAATAATAGCAATCAGTGTGAAAGTTGTGGTCATTTCTACGTTCCGGGCAACCTAGGCTTCACTCTAGGGCGTTGCTCTACCAGATCGAATTGTTAGGGCCTAAGAAGTGAACGCCAGAAGCATAATATACAATATAAATACAACTGCTTTTCCATAGTACAAAATGAATAATTGCCAACAGTGTGAAAGTAATGGTCATATCTACGTTCCGGGCAACCTAGGCTTCACTGTAGGTCGTTGCTCCACCCGATCGAATAGCGAGCGACTTACAATTAAACGCCAGAGGCATAAAATATAATAAAAATACAACAGTCTTTCCATCGTATAAAAGGAGTAATTGCAACCAGTGTGAAAGTAATGGTCATTCCGACGTACCGGGCAACCTAGGCTTCACTCTAGAGCGTTGCTCCAACAGATCGAAGAGTTAGGGCCTTAGAAGACATCGCCAGAAGCATAAGATACAATAAAGACGCAACAGTTTTTCCATCCTATAACAGGCATAATTGCAACCAGTGTGAAGGTAATGGTATGTTCTACGTTCCGGGCAACGTAGGCTTCACTCAAGTGCGGTGCTCCACCAGATCAAACAGCTGGGGCCTAAGAAGTCAACGCCAGAAGCATAAAATACGATAAAGATGCAACAGTTTTACCATCGTATAAAACGAATAATTGCAACCAGTGTGAAAGTTATGGTCATTTCTAAATTCCGAGCAACCTGGGCTTCACTCTATTGCGTTGCTCCAGCAGTTTGAATAGTTAGGGCCTAAGAAGTGAACGCCAGAAGCATAAAATTCAATATAAATACAACAGTTTTTCCATCATATAAAACGAGTAATTGCAACCAGTATGAAAGTTATGTTCATTTCTACTTTCCAGGCAACCTACGCTACACACTAGGGCGTTGCTCCAACAGATTGAAGAGTCAGGGCCTTATAAGTCAACGCCCGAAGCATAAAATGCAATAAAAATACAACAGTTTTTCCATCGTATAACAGGATTAATTGCAACCAGTTTGAATGTGATGGTCTTTTCTATGTTCCGGGCAACCTAGGCTTCACTCTAGGGCGTTGCTCCACTAGATCGAATAGTTAGGGCCTAAGAAGTCAACGCAAGAAGCATAATATACAATATAAATATAACAGATTTTCCATCGTATAAAACGAATAACAGCAATCAGTGTGACAGTTATGGTCATTTCTACGTTCCGGGCTACCTAGGCTTCACTCTAGGACGTTGCTCCACCAGATCGAATAGTTAGGGCCTATGAAGTCAACGCCAGAAGCATAAAATACAATAAAGGTGCAACAGATTTTCCATCGTATAAAACGAATAACAGCAATCAGTGTGAAAGTAATGGTCATTTCTACGTTCCGGTCAACCTAGGCGTCACTCTAGGGCGTTGCTCCACCACGTCTAATAGCTACGGCCTTAGAAGTCAACGCCAGGAGCATAAAATACAATATAAATACAACAGCTTTTCCATCGTATAAAATGAATAACTGCAAACACTGTGCAAGTAATGGTCATTTCTACGTTCCGGGCAACCTAGGCTGCACTCTAGGGTGTTGCTCCACCAGATGGAATAGCTAGGGCCTTAGAAGGGAACGCCCGAAGCATAAAATGCAAAATAAATATAACTGCTTTTCCATCGTACGAAACGAATAACAGCAAACAGTCTGAAAGTACTGGTCTTTTCTACGTTCCGGGTAACCTAGGTTTCACACTAGGGCGTTGCTCCACCAGACCGAATAGCCAGGGACTTAGATTTCAACGCCAGAAGGATAAAATACAATATAAGTCCACAGTTTTTCCATTGTATGAAATGAATAATTGCAGACATTGTGAAAATAATGGTCATTTCTACGTTCCGGGTTACCTAGGTTTCACACTAGGGCGTTGCTCCACCAGACCGAATAGCTAGGGACTTAGAATTCAACGCCAGAAGGATAAAATACAATATAAATACAACAGTTTTTCCATCATATAAAACGAATAATTGCAACCAGTATGAAAGTTCTGGTCATTTCTACGTTCCGGGCAGCCTAGGCTCCACTCTATGGCGCTCTTCCACCTCATCGAATAGCTACGGCCTCAGAAGTCAACGCCTGAAGCATAAAATACAATAAAAATACAACAGTCTTTCCATCCTATATCAGGAATAATTGCAACCCGTGTGAAAGTGATGGTCATTTCTACGTTCCGGGCAACATAGGCTTCACTCTATGGCGTTTTTCCTCCACATCGAATAGCTACGGCCGCAGAAGTCAACGCCTGAAGCATAAAATGCAATAAAAATACAACAGTCTTTCCATCCTATACCAGGAATAATTGCAACCCGTGTGAAAGTGATGGTCATTTGTACGTTCCAGGCAACCTAGGCTTCACTCTAGGGCGTTGCTCTACCAGATCGAATTGTTAGGGCCTAAGAAGTGGACGCCAGAAGCATAATATACAATATAAATATAACAGTTTTTACATTGTATAAAACGAATAATAGCAATCAGTGTGAAAGTTGTGGTCATTTCTACGTTCCGGGCAACCTAGGCTTCGCTCTAGGGCGTTGCTCCACCACGTCTAATAGATACGGCCTTAGAAGTCAACGCCAGGAGCATAAAATACAACATAAATACAACAGCTTTTCCATCGTATAAAATGAATAACTGCAAACACTGTGCAAGTAATGGTCATTTCTACGTTCCGGGCTACCTAGGCTTCACTCTAGGGCGTTGCTCCACCAGACCGAATAGCTAGGGACTTAGAATTCAATGCCAGAAGCATAAAATGCAATATATATAGAACAGCTTTTCCATCGTTTAAAACGAATAATAGCAACCAGTGTGAAAGTTATGGTCATTTCTACGTTCCGGGCAACCTAGGCTTCACTCTATGGCGTGCTCCACCAGATCGAATAGTTAGGGCTTTAGAAGTCAACGCCCGAAGCATTAAATACAATAAATATGCAAGAGTTTTTCCATAGCATAACAGGAATAATTTCCACCAGTGTGAAGGTAATGGTATGGTCTACGTTCCGGGCAACCTAGGCTTCACTCTAGGGCGGTGCTCCACCAGATCAAATAGTTAGGGCCTGAGAAGTCAACGCCAAAAGAATAAAATACGATATAAGTACAACAGTTTTTCCATCGTATAAAATGAATGATTGCGAACATTGTGAAAGTAATGGTCATTTCTACGTGCCTGGCAACCTACGCGTCACTCTAGGGCGTTGCTGCTCCACATCTGATAGCTACGGCCTTAGAAGTTAACGCCGGAAGCATAAAATACAATATAAATACAACAGCTTCGCCATCGTATAAAATGAATAATTGCAAACAGTGTGAAGGTAATGGTCACTTCTACGTTCCGAGCAACCTAGGCTTCACTCTAGGGCGTTGCTCCACCAGATCGAATAGTTAGGGCCTAAGAAGTCAACGCCAGAAGCATAAAATACGATATAAATACAACAGCTTTTCCATCGTAGAAAACGATTAATGGCAACCAGTGCGAATGTTATGGTCATTTCTACGTTCCGGGAAACCTAGGCTTCAGTCTAGGGCCTTCCTCCACCAGATCGAATAGTTAGGGCCTTAGAAGTCAACGCCAGAAGCATAAAATTCCATAAAGATGCAACAGCTTTCCATCGTATAACAGGAATAACTGCAAACAGTGTGATAGTACTGGTCATTACTACGTTCCGGCTAATCCAGGCTTCACTGTAGGGCGTTGCTCCACCAAATCGAATAGTTAGGGCCTTAGAAGTCAACGCCAGGAGCATAAAATACAACATAAATACAACAGCTTTTCCATCGTATAAAATGAATAACTGCAAACACTGTGCAAGTAATGGTCATTTCTACGTTCCGGGCAACCTAGGCTGCACTCTAGGGTGTTGCTCCACCAGATGGAATAGCTAGGGCCTTAGAAGTGAACGCCCGAAGCATAAAATGCAAAATAAATATAACTGCTTTTCCATCGTACGAAACGAATAACAGCAACCAGTCTGAAAGTACTGGTCATTTCTACGTTCCGGGTAACCTAGGTTTCACACTAGGGCGTTGCTCCACCAGACCGAATAGCCAGGGACTTAGAATTCAACGCCAGAAGGATAAAATACAATATAAGTCCACAGTTTTTCCATCGTATGAAATGAATAATTGCAGACATTGTGAAAGTAATGGTCATTTCTACGTTCCGGGTTACCTAGGTTTCACACTAGGGCGTTGCTCCACCATACCGAATAGCTAGGGACTTAGAATTCAACGCCAGAAGGATAAAATACAATATAAATACAACAGTTTTTCCATCATATAAAACGAATAATTGCAACCAGTATGAAAGTTCTGGTCATTTCTACGTTCCGGGCAGCCTAGGCTCCACTCTATGGCGCTCTTCCACCACATCGAATAGCTACGGCCTCAGAAGTCAACGCCTGAAGCATAAAATACAATAAAAATACAACAGTCTTTCCATCCTATATCAGGAATAATTGCAACCCGTGTAAAAGTGATGGTCATTTCTACGTTCCGGGCAACATAGGCTTCACTCTATGGCGTTTTTCCTCCACATCGAATAGCTACGGCCGCAGAAGTCAACGCCTGAAGCATAAAATGCAATAAAAATACAACAGTCTTTCCATCGTATACCAGGAATAATTGCAACCCGTGTGAAAGTGATGGTCATTTGTACGTTCCAGGCAACCTAGGCTTCACCCTAGGGCGTTGCTCTACCAGATCGAATTGTTAGGGCCTAAGAAGTGAACGCCAGAAGCATAATATACAATATAAATATAACAGTTTTCCCATTGTATAAAACGAATAATAGCAATCAGTGTGAAAGTTGTGGTCATTTCTACGTTCCGGGCAACCTAGGCTTCACTCTAGGGCGTTGCTCTACCAGATCGAATTGTTAGGGCCTAAGAAGTGAACGCCAGAAGCATAATATACAATATAAATACAACTGCTTTTCCATCGTACAAAATCAATAATTGCCAACAGTGTGAAAGTAATGGTCATATCTACGTTCCGGGCAACCTAGGCTTCACTGTAGGTCGTTGCTCCACCCGATCGAATAGCTAGCGACTTACAATTAAACGCCAGAGGTATAAAATATAATAAAAATACAACAGTCCTTCCATCGTATAAAAGGAGTAATTGCAACGAGTGTGAAAGTAATGGTCATTCCGACGTACCGGGCAACCTAGGCTTCACTCTAGAGCGTTGCTCCACCAGATCGAAGAGTTAGGGCCTTAGAAGACAACGCCAGAAGCATAAGATACAATAAAGACGCAACAGTTTTTCCATCCTATAACAGGCATAATTGCAACCAGTGTGAAGGTAATGGTATGTTCTACGTTCCGGGCTACGTAGGCTTCACTCAAGTGCGGTGCTCCACCAGATCAAACAGCTGGGGCCTAAGAAGTCAACGCCAGAAGCATAAAATACGATAAAGATGCAACAGTTTTACCATCGTATAAAACGAATAATTGCAACCAGTGTGAAAGTTATGGTCATTTCTAAATTCCGAGCAACCTAGGCTTCACTCTATTGCGTTGCTCCAGCAGATTGAATAGTTAGGGCCTAAGAAGTGAACGCCAGAAGCATAAAATTCAATATAAATACAACAGTTTTTCCATCATATAAAACGAGTAATTGCAACCAGTATGAGAGTTATGGTCATTTCTACTTTCCAGGCAACTTACGCTACACACTAGGGCGTTGCTCCAACAGATTGAAGAGTCAGGGCCTTATAAGTCAACGCCCGAAGCATAAAATGCAATAAAAATACAACAGTTTTTCCATCGTATAACAGGATTAATTGCAACCAGTTTGAATGTGATGGTCTTTTCTACGTTCGGGGCAACCTAGGCTTCACTCTAGGGCGTTGCTCCACTAGATCGAATAGTTAGGGCCTAAGAAGTCAACGCCAGAAGCATAAAATACGATATAAATTCAACAGCTTTTCCATCGTATAAAACGAATAATTGCTACCAGTGTAAAAGTTATGGTCATTTCTACGTTCCGGGCAACCTAGGCTTCACCCTATGGCGTTGTTCCACCAGATCGAATAGTTAGGGCCTAAGAAGTGAACGCCAGAAGCATAAAATACAATATAAATACAACAGTTTTTCCATCGTATAAAACGAATAATTGCAGCCAGTGTGAAGGTTATGGTCATTTCTACATTCCGAGCAACCTAGGCTTCACTCTAGGGCGTTGCTCCAACAGATTGAATAGTTAGGGCCTTAGAAGTCAACGCACAAAGCATAAAATGCAATATAAATACAACAGTTTTTCCATCGTATAACAGGATTAATTGCAACCAGTTTGAATGTGATGGTCTTTTCTACGTTCCGGGCAACCTAGGCTTCACTCTAGGGCGTTGCTCCACTAGATCGAATAGTTAGGGCCTAAGAAGTCAACGCCAGAAGCATAAAATACGATGTAAATTCAACAGCTTTTCCATCGTATAAAACGAATAATGGTAACCAGTGTGAAAGTTATGGTCATTTCTACGTTCCGGTCAACCTAGGCTTCACTCTAGGGCGGTGCTCCACCAGATCAAATAGTTACGGCCTAAGAAGTCAGCGCCAGAAGCATAAATTACAATATAAGTACAACAGCTTTTCCATCGTATATAATGTATATTTGCAAACAGTGTGGAAGTAATTGTCATTTCTACGTTCCGGGCAACCTAGGCTTCACTCTAGGGCGTTGCTCTACCAGATCGAATTGTTAGGGCCTAAGAAGTGAACGCCAGAAGCATAATATACAATATAAATACAACTGCTTTTCCATCGTACAAAATGAATAATTGCCAACAGTGTGAAAGTAATGGTCATATCTACGTTCCGGGCAACCTAGGCTTCACTGTAGGTCGTTGCTCCACCAGATCGAATAGCTAGGGACTTAGAATTTAACGCCAGAAGGACAAAATGCAATATAAGTACAACAGTTTTTCCATCGTATAAAATGAATAATTGCAGACATTGTGAAAGTAATGGTCATTTCTACGTTCCGGTCAACCTAGGCGTCACTCTAGGGCGTTGCTCCACCACGTCTAATAGCTACGGCCTTAGAAGTCAACGCCAGGAGCATAAAATACAACATAAATACAACAGCTTTTCCATCGTATAAAATGAATAACTGCAAACACTGTGCAAGTAATGGTCATTTCTACGTTCCGGGCAACCTAGGCTTCACTCTAGGGCGTTGCTCCACCAGACCGAATAGCTAGGGACTTAGAATTCAATGCCAGAAGCATAAAATGCAATATAAATAGAACAGCTTTTCCATCGTAGAAAACGATTAATGGCAACCAGTGCGAATGTTATGGTCATTTCTACGTTCCGGTCAACCTAGGCTTCACTCTAGGACGTTGCTCCACCAGATCGAATAGTTAGGGCCTATGAAGTCAACGCCAGAAGCATAAAATACAATAAAGGTGCAACAGTTTTTCCATCGTATAACAGGAATAATTGCAACCAGTGTGAAGGTAATGGTATGTTCTACGTTCCGGGCAACCTAGGCTTCACTCTAGGGCGGTGCTCCACCAGATCAAATAGTTACGGCCTAAGAAGTCAGCGCCAGAAGCATAAATTACAATATAAGTACAACAGCTTTTCCATCGTATATAATGTATATTTGCAAACAGTGTGGAAGTAATTGTCATTTCTACGTTCCGGGCAACCTAGGCTTCACGCTAGAGTGTTGCTCCACCAGATGGAACAGCTAGGGCCTTGGAAGTCAACGCCCGAAGCATAAAATGCAAAATAAATAGAACAGTTTTTCCATTGTATAAAACGAATAACTGCAACCAGTGTGAAAGTACTGGTCATTTCTACGTTCCGGGTAACCTATGTTTCACTCTAGGGCGTTGCTCCACCAGATCGAATAGCTAGGGACTTAGAATTTAACGCCAGAAGGACAAAATGCAATATAAGTACAACAGTTTTTTCATCGTATAAAATGAATAATTGCAGACATTGTGAAAGTAATGGTCATTTCTACGTTCCGGTCAACCTAGGCGTCACACTAGGGCGTTGCTCCACCACGTCTAATAGCTACGGCCTTAGAAGTCAACGCCAGGAGCATAAAATACAACATAAATACAACAGCTTTTCCATCGTATAAAATGAATAACTGCAAACACTGTGCAAGTAATGGTCATTTCTACGTTCCGGGCAACCTAGGCTTCACTCTAGGGCGTTGCTCCACCAGACCGAATAGCTAGGGACTTAGAATTCAATGCCAGAAGCATAAAATGCAATATAAATAGAACAGCTTTTCCATCGTAGAAAACGATTAATGGCAACCAGTGCGAATATTATGGTCATTTCTACGTTCCGGGAAACCTAGGCTTCAGTCTAGGGCCTTCCTCCACCAGATCGAATAGTTAGGGTCTTAGAAGTCAACGCCACAAGCATAAAATTCCATAAAGATGCAACAGCTTTCCATCGTATAACAGGAATAACTGCAAACAGTGTGATAGTACTGGTCATTACTACGTTCCGGGTAATCCAGGCTTCACTGTAGGGCGTTGCTCCACCGGACCGAATAGCCAGGGACTTAGAATTCAACGCCAGAAGGATAAAATACAATATAAGTCCACAGTTTTTCCATCGTATGAAATGAATAATTGCAGACATTGTGAAAGTAATGGTCATTTCTACGTTCCGGGTTACCTAGGTTTCACACTAGGGCGTTGCTCCACCAGACCGAATAGCTAGGGACTTAGAATTCAACGCCAGAAGGATAAAATACAATATAAATACAACAGTTTTTCCATCATATAAAACGAATAATTGCAACCAGTATGAAAGTTCTGGTCATTTCTACGTTCCGGCAGCCTAGGCTCCACTCTATGGCGCTCTTCCACCACATCGAATAGCTACGGCCTCAGAAGTCAACGCCTGAAGCATAAAATACAATAAAAATACAACAGTCTTTCCATCCTATATCAGGAATAATTGCAACCCGTGTGAAAGTGATGGTCATTTCTACGTTCCGGGCAACATAGGCTTCACTCTATGGCGTTTTTCCTCCACATCGAATAGCTACGGCCGCAGAAGTCAACGCCTGAAGCATAAAATGCAATAAAAATACAACAGTCTTTCCATCCTATAACAGGAATAATTGCAACCCGTGTGAAAGTGATGGTCATTTGTACGTTCCAGGCAACCTAGGCTTCACTCTAGGGCGTTGCTCTACCAGATCGAATTGTTAGGGCCTAAGAAGTGAACGCCAGAAGCATAATATACAATATAAATACAACTGCTTTTCCATCGTACAAAATGAATAATTGCCAACAGTGTGAAAGTAATGGTCATATCTACGTTCCGGGCAACCTAGGCTTCACTGTAGGTCGTTGCTCCAACGGATCGAATAGCTAGCGACTTACAATTAAACGCCAGAGGCATAAAATGTAATAAAAATACAACAGTCTTTCCATCGTATAAAAGGAGTAAATGCAACCAGTGTGAAAGTAATGGTCATTCCGACGTACCGGGCAACCTAGGCTTCACTCTAGAGCGTTGCTCCACCAGATCGAAGAGTTAGGGCCTTAGAAGACGACGCCAGAAGCATAAGATACAATAAAGACGCAACAGTTTTTCCATCGTATAACAGGCGTAATTGCAACCCGTGTGAAGGTAATGGTATGTTCTACGTTCCGGGCAACGTAGGCTTCACTCAAGTGCGGTGCTCCACCAGATCAAACAGCTGGGGCCTAAGAAGTCAACGCCAGAAGCATAAAATACGATAAAGATGCAACAGTTTTACCATCGTATAAAACGAATAATTGCAACCAGTGTGAAAGTTATGGTCATTTCTAAATTCCGAGCAACCTAGGCTTCACTCTATTGCGTTGCTCCAGCAGATTGAATAGTTAGGGCCTAAGAAGTGAAAGCCAGAAGCATAAAATTCAATATAAATACAACAGTTTTTCCATCATATAAAACGAGTAATTGCAACCAGTATGAAAGTTATGGTCATTTCTACTTTCCAGGCAACCTACGCTACACACTAGGGCGTTGCTCCAACAGATTGAAGAGTCAGGGCCTTATAAGTCAACGCCCGAAGCATAAAATGCAATAAAAATACAACAGTTTTTCCATCGTATAACAGGATTAATTGCAACCAGTTTGAATGTGATGGTCTTTTCTACGTTCCGGGCAACCTAGGCTTCACTCTAGGGCGTTGCTCCACTAGATCGAATAGTTAGGGCCTAAGAAGTCAACGCCAGAAGCATAAAATACGATATAAATTCAACAGCTTTTCCATCGTATAAAACGAATAATGGTAACCAGTGTGAAAGTTATGGTCATTTCTACGTTCCGGTCAACCTAGGCTTCACTCTAGGACGTTGCTCCACCAGATCGAATAGTTAGGGCCTATGAAGTCAACGCCAGAAGCATAAAATACAATAAAGGTGCAACAGTTTTTCCATCGTATAACAGGAATAATTGCAACCAGTGTGAAGGTAATGGTATGTTCTACGTTCCGGGCAACCTAGGCTTCACTCTAGGGCGGTGCTCCACCAGATCAAATAGTTACGGCCTAAGAAGTCAGCGCCAGAAGCATAAATTACAATATAAGTACAACAGCTTTTCCATCGTATATAATGTATATTTGCAAACAGTGTGGAAGTAATTGTCATTTCTACGTTCCGGGCAACCTAGGCTTCACGCTAGAGTGTTGCTCCACCAGATGGAATAGCTAGGGCCTTGGAAGTCAACGCCCGAAGCATAAAATGCAAAATAAATAGAACAGTTTTTCCATTGTATAAAACGAATAACTGCAACCAGTGTGAAAGTACTGGTCATTTCTACGTTCCGGGTAACCTATGTTTCACTCTAGGGCGTTGCTCCACCAGATCGAATAGCTAGGGACTTAGAATTTAACGCCAGAAGGATAAAATGCAATATAAGTACAACAGTTTTTTCATCGTATAAAATGAATAATTGCAGACATTGTGAAAGTAATGGTCATTTCTACGTTCCGGTCAACCTAGGCGTCACTCTAGGGCGTTGCTCCACCACGTCTAATAGCTACGGCCTTAGAAGTCAACGCCAGGAGCATAAAATACAACATAAATACAACAGCTTTTCCATCGTATAAAATGAATAACTGCAAACACTGTGCAAGTAATGGTCATTTCTACGTTCCGGGCAACCTAGGCTTCACTCTAGGGCGTTGCTCCACCAGACCGAATAGCTAGGGACTTAGAATTCAACGCCAGAAGGATAAAATACAATATAAATACAACAGTTTTTCCATCATATAAAACGAATAATTGCAACCAGTATGAAAGTTCTGGTCATTTCTACGTTCCGGGCAGCCTAGGCTCCACTCTATGGCGCTCTTCCACCACATCGAATAGCTACGGCCTCAGAAGTCAACGCCTGAAGCATAAAACACAATAAAAATACAACAGTCTTTCCATCCTATATCAGGAATAATTGCAACCCGTGTGAAAGTGATGGTCATTTCTACGTTCCGGGCAACATAGGCTTCACTCTATGGCGTTTTTCCTCCACATCGAATAGCTACGGCCGCAGAAGTCAACGCCTGAAGCATAAAATGCAATAAAAATACAACAGTCTTTCCATCCTATAACAGGAATAATTGCAACCCGTGTGAAAGTGATGGTCATTTGTACGTTCCAGGCAACCTAGGCTTCACTCTAGGGCGTTGCTCTACCAGATCGAATTGTTAGGGCCTAAGAAGTGAACGCCAGAAGCATAATATACAATATAAATATAACAGTTTTTCCATTGTATAAAACGAATAATAGCAATCAGTGTGAAAGTTGTGGTCATTTCTACGTTCCGGGCAACCTAGGCTTCACTCTAGGGCGTTGCTCTACCAGATCGAATTGTTAGGGCCTAAGAAGTGAACGCCAGAAGCATAATATACAATATAAATACAACTGCTTTTCCATCGTACAAAATGAATAATTGCCAACAGTGTGAAAGTAATGGTCATATCTACGTTCCGGGCAACCTAGGCTTCACTGTAGGTCGTTGCTCCACCCGATCGAATAGCTAGCGACTTACAATTAAACGCCAGAGGCATAAAATATAATAAAAATACAACAGTCTTTCCATCGTATAAAAGGAGTAATTGCAACCAGTGTGAAAGTAATGGTCATTCCGACGTACCGGGCAACCTGGGCTTCACTCTAGAGCGTTGCTCCACCAGATCGAAGAGTTAGGGCCTATGAAGTCAACGCCAGAAGCATAAAATACAATAAAGGTGCAACAGTTTTTCCATCGTATAACAGGAATAATTGCAACCAGTGTGAAGGTAATGGTATGTTCTACGTTCCGGGCAACCTAGGCTTCACTCTAGGGCGGTGCTCCACCAGATCAAATAGTTACGGCCTAAGAAGTCAGCGCCAGAAGCATAAATTACAATATAAGTACAACAGCTTTTCCATCGTATATAATGTATATTTGCAAACAGTGTGGAAGTAATTGTCATTTCTACGTTCCGGGCAACCTAGGCTTCACGCTAGAGTGTTGCTCCACCAGATGGAATAGCTAGGGCCTTGGAAGTCAACGCCCGAAGCATAAAATGCAAAATAAATAGAACAGTTTTTCCATTGTATAAAACGAATAACTGCAACCAGTGTGAAAGTACTGGTCATTTCTACGTTCCGGGTAACCTATGTTTCACTCTAGGGCGTTGCTCCACCAGATCGAATAGCTAGGGACTTAGAATTTAACGCCAGAAGGATAAAATGCAATATAAGTACAACAGTTTTTTCATCGTATAAAATGAATAATTGCAGACATTGTGAAAGTAATGGTCATTTCTACGTTCCGGTCAACCTAGGCGTCACTCTAGGGCGTTGCTCCTCCACGTCTAATAGCTACGGCCTTAGAAGTCAACGCCAGGAGCATAAAATACAACATAAATACAACAGCTTTTCCATCGTATAAAATGAATAACTGCAAACACTGTGCAAGTAATGGTTATTTCTACGTTCCGAGCAACCTAGGCTTCACTCTAGGGCGTTGCTCCACCAGATCGAATAGTTAGGGCCTAAGAAGTCAACGCCAGAAGCATAAAATACGATATAAATACAACAGCTTTTCCATCGTAGAAAACGATTAATGGCAACCAGTGCGAATGTTATGGTCATTTCTACGTTCCGGGAAAGCTAGGCTTCAGTCTAGGGCCTTCCTCCACCAGATCGAATAGTTAGGGCCTTAGAAGTCAACGCCAGAAGCATAAAATTCCATAAAGATGCAACAGCTTTCCATCGTATAACAGGAATAACTGCAAACAGTGTGATAGTACTGGTCATTACTACGTTCCGGGTAATCCAGGCTTCACTGTAGGGCGTTGCTCCACCAAATCGAATAGTTAGGGCCTTAGAAGTCAACGCCCGAAGCATACAATACAATATAAGTACAAGAGTTTTTCCATCGTATAAAATGAATGATTGCGAACATTGTGAAAGTAATGGTCATTTCTACGTTCCGGGCAACCTAGGCTGCACTCTAGGGTGTTGCTCCAGCAGACCGAATAGCCAGGGACTTAGAATTCAACGCCAGAAGGATAAAATACAATATAAGTCCACAGTTTTTCCATCGTATGAAATGAATAATTGCAGACATTGTGAAAGTAATGGTCATTTCTACGTTCCGGGTTACCTAGGTTTCACACTAGGGCGTTGCTCCATCAGACCGAATAGCTAGGGACTTAGAATTCAATGCCAGAAGGATAAAATACAATATAAATACAACAGTTTTTCCATCATATAAAACGAATAATTGCAACCAGTATGAAAGTTCTGGTCATTTCTACGTTCCGGGCAGGCTAGGCTCCACTCTATGGCGCTCTTCCACCACATCGAATAGCTACGGCCTCAGAAGTCAACGCCTGAAGCATAAAATACAATAAAAATACAACAGTCTTTCCATCCTATATCAGGAATAATTGCAACCCGTGTGAAAGTGATGGTCATTTCTACGTTCCGGGCAACATAGGCTTCACTCTATGGCGTTTTTCCTCCACATCGAATAGCTACGGCCGCAGAAGTCAACGCCTGAAGCATAAAATGCAATAAAAATACAACAGTCTTTCCATCCTATAACAGGAATAATTGCAACCCGTGTGAAAGTGATGGTCATTTGTACGTTCCAGGCAACCTAGGCTTCACTCTAGGGCGTTGCTCTACCAGATCGAATTGTTAGGGCCTAAGAAGTGAACGCCAGAAGCATAATATACAATATAAATATAACAGTTTTTCCATTGTATAAAACGAATAATAGCAATCAGTGTGAAAGTTGTGGTCATTTCTACGTTCCGGGCAACCTAGGCTTCACTCTAGGGCGTTGCTCTACCAGATCGAATTGTTAGGGCCTAAGAAGTGAACGCCAGAAGCATAATATACAATATAAATACAACTGCTTTTCCATCGTACAAAATGAATAATTGCCAACAGTGTGAAAGTAATGGTCATATCTACGTTCCGGGCAACCTAGGCTTCACTGTAGGTCGTTGCTCCACCCGATCGAATAGTTAGGGCCTTAGAAGTCAACGCCAGAAGCATAAAATACAATATAAATACTACAGCTTTTCCACCATATAAAAGGAATAATTGCAACCAGTATGAAAGTTATGGTCATTTCTGCTTTCCGGACAACCTAGGCTTCACCCTAGGGCGTTGTTCCACCAGATGGAATAGTTAGGGCCTAAGAAGTCAACGCCAGAAGCGTAAAATACGATATAAAAACAACAGCTTTTCCATCGTATAAAACAAATTATTGCAGCCAGTTTGATAGTGATGGTCATTTCTACGTACCGGGCAACCTAGACTTCACACTAGTGCGTTGCTCCACCAGATCGAATAGTTAGGGCCTTAGGAGTCAACGCCCGAAGCATAAAGTATAAAATAAATAGAACAGTTTTTCCATCGTATAAAACGAATAATTGCTACCAGTGTGAAAGTTATGGTCACTTCTACTTTCCGGGCAACCTAGACTTCTCCCTAGGGCGTTGTTCCACCAGGTGGAATAGTTAGGGCCTAAGTAGTCAACGCCAGAAGCATAAAATACGATATAAATACAACAGCTTTTCCATCGTACAAAACGAATAATTGCAACCAGTGTGAAAGTTATGGTCATTTCTACGTTCTGGGCAACCTAGGCTTCACTCTAGGGCGGAGCTCCACCATATCGAATAGCTACGGCCTTAGAAGCCTACGCCTGAAGCATAAAATACAATAAAAATACAACGGTCTTTTCATCGTATAACAGGAATAATTGCAACAAGCGTGAAAGTAATGATCATTTCGGCGTTTCGGGCATCCTAGTCTTAACTCTGAGGCATTGCTCCACCAGATCGACTAGTTAGGCCCTAAGAAGTCAACGCCAGAAGCATAAAATACCATATAAATACAACAGTTTTTCCATTGTATAAAACGAATAATTGCTACCAGTGTAAAAGTTATGGTCATATCTACATTCCGGGCAACCTAGGCATCACTGTAGGGCGTTGCTCCAACAGATTGAATAGCTAGGGCCTTAGAAGTCAACGCCAGAGGCATAACATACAATATAAATACAACAGCTTTTCCATTGTATAAAACGAATAATTTCTACCAGTGTAAAAGTTATGGTCATTTCTACGTTCCGGGCAACCTACGCTTCACCTTAGGGCATTGTTCCATCAGATCGAATAGTTGGGCCCTAAGAAGTGAACGCCAGAAGCATAAAATACAATATAAATAAAACAGTTTTTCCATTGTAGAAAACGAATAATTGCAACCAGTGTGAAAGTTATGGTCATTTCTATATTCCGAGCAACCTAGGCTTCACTCTAGGGTGGTGCTCCACCAGATCGAATAGTTAGGTCCTTAGAAGTCAACGCCAGAAGCATAAAATACGATATAAATACAACAGCTTTTCCATGGTATAAAAGGAATAATTGCAAACAGTGTGAAAGTAATGGTCATTTCTACGTTCCGGGCAACCTAGGCTTCTCTCTACGGCGTTGCTAGACCAGGTCGAATAGTTAGGGCCTAAGAAGTCAACGCCAGAAGCATAAACTACAATATAAATACAACAGTTCTTCCATTGTATAAAACGAATAATTGCTACCAGTGTAAAAGTTATGGTCATTTCTACGTTCCGGGCAACCTAGGCTTCACCCTAGGGCGTTGTTCCACCAGATCGAATAGTTAGGGCCTAAGAAGTGAACGCCAGAAGCATAAAATACAAAATAAATAGAACAGTTTTTCCATTGTATAAAACGAATAATTGCTACCAGTGTAAAAGTTATGGTCATTTCTACGTTCCGGGCAACCTAGGCTTCACCCTAGGGCGTTGTTCCACCAGATCGAATAGTTAGGGCCTAAGAAGTGAACGCCAGAAGCATAAAATACAATATAAATACAACAGATTTTCCATCATATAAAACGAATAATTGCAACCAGTGTGAAAGCTATGGTGATTTCTACATTCCGAGCAACCTAGGCTTCACTCTAGGGCGTTGCTCCAACAGATTGAAGAGTCAGGGCCTTATAAGTCAACGCCCGAAGCATAAAATGCAATAAAAATACAACAGTTTTTCCATCGTATAACAGGATTAATTGCAACCAGTTTGAATGTGATGGTCTTTTCTACGTTCCGGGCAACCTAGGCTTCACTCTAGCGCGTTGCTCCACTAGATCGTATAGTTAGGGCCTAAGAAGTCAACGCCAGAAGCATAAAATACGATATAAATTCAACAGCTTTTCCATCGTATAAAACGAATAACGGTAACCAGTGTGAAAGTTATGGTCATTTCTACGTTCCGGTCAACCTAGGCTTCACTCTAGGACGTTGCTCCACCTGATCGAATAGTTAGGGCCTATGAAGTCAACGCCAGAAGCATAAAATACAATAAAGGTGCAACAGTTTTTCCATCGTATAACAGGAATAATTGCAACCAGTGTGAAGGTAATTGTATGTTCTACGTTCCGGGCAACCTAGGCTTCACTCTAGGGCGGTGCTCCACCAGATCAAATAGTTACGGCCTAAGAAGTCAGCGCCAGAAGCATAAATTACAATATAAGTACAACAGCTTTTCCATCGTATATAATGTATATTTGCAAACATTGTGGAAGTAATTGTCATTTCTACGTTCCGGGCAACCTAGGCTTCACGCTAGGGTGTTGCTCCACCAGATGGAATAGCTAGGGCCTTGGAAGTCAACGCCCGAAGCATAAAATGCAAAATAAATAGAACAGTTTTTCCATTGTATAAAACGAATAACTGCAACCAGTGTGAAAGTACTGGTCATTTCTACGTTCCGGGTAACCTATGTTTCACTCTAGGGCGTTGCTCCACCAGAACGAATAGCTAGGGACTTAGAATTTAACGCCAGAAGGATAAAATGCAATATAAGTACAACAGTTTTTTCATCGTATAAAATGAATAATTGCAGACATTGTGAAAGTAATGGTCATTTCTACGTTCCGGTCAACCTAGGCGTCACTCTAGGGCGTTGCTCCACTAGATCGAATAGCTAGGGCCTTAGAAGCCAACGCCAGAAGCATAAAATACGATGTAAATACAACAGCTTTTCCATCGTATAAAAGGTATAAATGCAAACAGTGTGAAAGTAATGGTCATTTCTACGTTCCGGGCATCCTAGGCTTCACTCTAGGGCGTTGCTCCACCAGATCAAACAGTTAGGGCCTTAGAAGTCAACGCCCGAAGCATAAAATACAAAATAAATAGAACAGTTTTTCCATTGTATAAAACGGATAATTGCTACCAGTGTAAAAGTTATGATCATTTCTACGTTCCGGGCAACCTAGGCTTCACTCTACGGCGTTGTTCCACCAGATCGAATAGTTAGGGCCTAAGAAGTCAACACCAGAAGAATAAAATACAAAATAAATACAACAGCCTTTACACCGTATAAAACGAATAATTGCAACCTGTGTGAAGGTTATGGTCATATCTACGTTCCGGTCAACCTAGGCTTCACTGTAAGGCGTTGCTCCACCAGATCGAAGTGTTAGGGCCTAAGAAATCAACACCCGAAGCATAAAATGCAATAAAAATACAACAGTTTTTCCATCGTATAACAGGATAAATTGCAACCCGTTTGAAAGTGATGGTCATTTCTACGTTCCGGGCAACCTAGGTTTCACTCTAGTGCGTTGCTCCACTAGATCGAATAGCTAGGGCCACAGAAGTCAACGCCAGAAGCATAAAATGCGATATAAATACAACAGCTTTTCCATCGTATAAAAGGAATAATTGCAAACAGTGCGAAAGTAAAGGCCATTTCTACGTTCCGGGCAACCTAGGCTTCACCCTAGGGCGTTGCTCCACCAGATTAAACAGTTAGGGCCTTAGAAGTCAACGCCCGAAGCATAAAATACGATATAAATACAACAGCTTTTGCATCATATAAAAGGAATAATTGCAAACAGTGTGGAAGTAATTGTCATTTCTATATTCTGAGCAACCTAGGCTTCACCCAAGGGCGTTGCTCCACCAGATCAAACAGATAGGTCCTTAGATGTCAACGCCAGAAGCATACAATACGATATAAATACAACAGCTTTTCCATGGTATAACAGGATTAATTGCAACCAGTTTGAAAGTGATGGTCATTTCGACGTTCCGGGCAGCCTAGACTTCACTCTAGGGCGTTGCTCCACCAGATCGAATAGCTAGGGCCTTAGAAGACAACGCCAGAGGCATAAAATACAATATAAATACAACAGCTTTTCCATTGTATAAAACGAATAATTGCTACCAGTGTAAAAGTTATGGTCATTTCTACGTTCCGGGCAACCTAGGCTTCACCCTAGGGCGTTGTTCCACCAGATCGAATAGTTAGGGCCTAAGAAGTGAACGCCAGAAGCATAAAATACAATATAAATACAACAGTTTTTCCATAGTATAAAACGAATAATTGCAGCCAGTGTGATGGTTATGGTCATTTCTACATTCCGAGCAACCTAGGCTTCACTCTAGGGCGTTGCTCCAACAGATTGAATAGTTAGGGCCTTAGAAGTCAACGCACAAAGCATAAAATGCAATAAAAATACAACAGTTTTTCCATCGTATAACAGGATTAATTGCAACCAGTTTGAAAGTGATGGTCATTTCTACGTTCCGGGCAACCTAGGCTTCACTCTAGGGCGTTGCTCCACTAGATCGAATAGCTAGGGCCATAGATGTCAACGCCAGAAGCATAAAATACGATATAAATACAACAGCTTTTCCATCGTATAGAAGGAATAATTGCAAACAGTGTGAAAGTAATGGTCATTTCTACGTTCCGGGCAACCTAGGCTTCACTCTAGGGCGTTGCTCCACCAGATCAAACAGTTAGGGCCTTAGAAGTCAACGCCCGAAGCATAAAATACAAAATAAATAGAACAGTTTTTCCATTGTATAAAACGAATAATTGCTACCAGCGTAAAAGTTATGGTCATTTCTACGTTCCGGGCAACCTAGGCTTCACCCTAGGGCGTTGTTCCACCAGATCGAATAGTTAGGGCCTAAGAAGTGAACGCCAGAAGCATAAAATACAATATAAATACAACAGATTTTCCATCATATAAAACGAATAATTGCAACCAGTGTGAAAGCTATGGTCATTTCTACATTCCGAGCAACCTAGGCTTCACTCTAGGGCGTTGCTCCAACAGATTGAAGAGTCATGGCCTTATAAGTCAACGCCCGAAGCATAAAATGCAATAAAAATACAACAGTTTTTCCATCCTATAACAGGATTAATTGCAACCAGTTTGAATGTGATGGTCTTTTCTACGTTCCGGGCAACCTCGGCTTCACTCCAGGGCGTTGCTCCACTAGATCGAATAGTTAGGGCCTAAGAAGTCAACGCCAGTAGCATAAAATACGATATAAATTCAACAGCTTTTCCATCGTATAAAACGAATAATGGTAACCAGTGTGAAAGTTATGGTCATTTCTACGTTCCGGTCAACCTAGGCTTCACTCTAGGACGTTGCTCCACCAGATCGAATAGTTAGGGCCTAAGAAGTCAACGCCAAAAGAATAAAATACGATATAAGTACAACAGTTTTTCCATCGTATAAAATGAATGATTGCGAACATTGTGAAAGTAATGGTCATTTCTACGTGCCTGGCAACCTACGCGTCACTCTAGGGCGTTGCTGCTCCACATCTGATAGCTACGGCCTTAGAAGTTAACGCCGGAAGCATAAAATACAATATAAATACAACAGCTTCGCCATCGTATAAAATGAATAATTGCAAACAGTGTGAAGGTAATGGTCATTTCTACGTTCCGAGCAACCTAGGCTTCACTCTAGGGCGTTGCTCCACCAGATCGAATAGTTAGGGCCTAAGAAGTCAACGCCAGAAGCATAAAATACGATATAAATACAACAGCTTTTCCATCGTAGAAAACGATTAATGGCAACCAGTGCGAATGTTATGGTCATTTCTACGTTCCGGGAAAGCTAGGCTTCAGTCTAGGGCCTTCCTCCACCAGATCGAATAGTTAGGGCCTTAGAAGTCAACGCCAGAAGCATAAAATTCCATAAAGATGCAACAGCTTTCCATCGTATAACAGGAATAACTGCAAACAGTGTGATAGTACTGGTCATTACTACGTTCCGGGTAATCCAGGCTTCACTGTAGGGCGTTGCTCCACCAAATCGAATAGTTAGGGCCTTAGAAGTCAACGCCCGATGCATACAATACAATATAAGTACAAGAGTTTTTCCATCGTATAAAATGAATGATTGCGAACATTGTGAAAGTAATGGTCATTTCTACGTTCCGGGCAACCTAGGCTGCACTCTAGGGTGTTGCTCCAGCAGACCGAATAGCCAGGGACTTAGAATTCAACGCCAGAAGGATAAAATACAATATAAGTCCACAGTTTTTCCATCGTATGAAATGAATAATTGCAGACATTGTGAAAGTAATGGTCATTTCTACGTTCCGGGTTACCTAGGTTTCACACTAGGGCGTTGCTCCACCAGACCGAATAGCTAGGGACTTAGAATTCAATGCCAGAAGGATAAAATACAATATAAATACAACAGTTTTTCCATCATATAAAACGAATAATTGCAACCAGTATGAAAGTTCTGGTCATTTCTACGTTCCGGGCAGGCTAGGCTCCACTCTATGGCGCTCTTCCACCACATCGAATAGCTACGGCCTCAGAAGTCAACGCCTGAAGCATAAAATACAATAAAAATACAACAGTCTTTCCATCCTATATCAGGAATAATTGCAACCCGTGTGAAAGTGATGGTCATTTCTACGTTCCGGGCAACATAGGCTTCACTCTATGGCGTTTTTCCTCCACATCGAATAGCTACGGCCGCAGAAGTCAACGCCTGAAGCATAAAATGCAATAAAAATACAACAGTCTTTCCATCCTATAACAGGAATAATTGCAACCCGTGTGAAAGTGATGGTCATTTGTACGTTCCAGGCAACCTAGGCTTCACTCTAGGGCGTTGCTCTACCAGATCGAATTGTTAGGGCCTAAGAAGTGAACGCCAGAAGCATAATATACAATATAAATATAACAGTTTTTCCATTGTATAAAACGAATAATAGCAATCAGTGTGAAAGTTGTGGTCATTTCTACGTTCCGGGCAACCTAGGCTTCACTCTAGGGCGTTGCTCTACCAGATCGAATTGTTAGGGCCTAAGAAGTGAACGCCAGAAGCATAATATACAATATAAATACAACTGCTTTTCCATAGTACAAAATGAATAATTGCCAACAGTGTGAAAGTAATGGTCATATCTACGTTCCGGGCAACCTAGGCTTCACTGTAGGTCGTTGCTCCACCCGATCGAATAGCGAGCGACTTACAATTAAACGCCAGAGGCATAAAATATAATAAAAATACAACAGTCTTTCCATCGTATAAAAGGAGTAATTGCAACCAGTGTGAAAGTAATGGTCATTCCGACGTACCGGGCAACCTAGGCTTCACTCTAGAGCGTTGCTCCAACAGATCGAAGAGTTAGGGCCTTAGAAGACATCGCCAGAAGCATAAGATACAATAAAGACGCAACAGTTTTTCCATCCTATAACAGGCATAATTGCAACCAGTGTGAAGGTAATGGTATGTTCTACGTTCCGGGCAACGTAGGCTTCACTCAAGTGCGGTGCTCCACCAGATCAAACAGCTGGGGCCTAAGAAGTCAACGCCAGAAGCATAAAATACGATAAAGATGCAACAGTTTTACCATCGTATAAAACGAATAATTGCAACCAGTGTGAAAGTTATGGTCATTTCTAAATTCCGAGCAACCTGGGCTTCACTCTATTGCGTTGCTCCAGCAGTTTGAATAGTTAGGGCCTAAGAAGTGAACGCCAGAAGCATAAAATTCAATATAAATACAACAGTTTTTCCATCATATAAAACGAGTAATTGCAACCAGTATGAAAGTTATGTTCATTTCTACTTTCCAGGCAACCTACGCTACACACTAGGGCGTTGCTCCAACAGATTGAAGAGTCAGGGCCTTATAAGTCAACGCCCGAAGCATAAAATGCAATAAAAATACAACAGTTTTTCCATCGTATAACAGGATTAATTGCAACCAGTTTGAATGTGATGGTCTTTTCTATGTTCCGGGCAACCTAGGCTTCACTCTAGGGCGTTGCTCCACTAGATCGAATAGTTAGGGCCTAAGAAGTCAACGCAAGAAGCATAATATACAATATAAATATAACAGATTTTCCATCGTATAAAACGAATAACAGCAATCAGTGTGACAGTTATGGTCATTTCTACGTTCCGGGCTACCTAGGCTTCACTCTAGGACGTTGCTCCACCAGATCGAATAGTTAGGGCCTATGAAGTCAACGCCAGAAGCATAAAATACAATAAAGGTGCAACAGATTTTCCATCGTATAAAACGAATAACAGCAATCAGTGTGAAAGTAATGGTCATTTCTACGTTCCGGTCAACCTAGGCGTCACTCTAGGGCGTTGCTCCACCACGTCTAATAGCTACGGCCTTAGAAGTCAACGCCAGGAGCATAAAATACAATATAAATACAACAGCTTTTCCATCGTATAAAATGAATAACTGCAAACACTGTGCAAGTAATGGTCATTTCTACGTTCCGGGCAACCTAGGCTGCACTCTAGGGTGTTGCTCCACCAGATGGAATAGCTAGGGCCTTAGAAGGGAACGCCCGAAGCATAAAATGCAAAATAAATATAACTGCTTTTCCATCGTACGAAACGAATAACAGCAAACAGTCTGAAAGTACTGGTCTTTTCTACGTTCCGGGTAACCTAGGTTTCACACTAGGGCGTTGCTCCACCAGACCGAATAGCCAGGGACTTAGATTTCAACGCCAGAAGGATAAAATACAATATAAGTCCACAGTTTTTCCATTGTATGAAATGAATAATTGCAGACATTGTGAAAATAATGGTCATTTCTACGTTCCGGGTTACCTAGGTTTCACACTAGGGCGTTGCTCCACCAGACCGAATAGCTAGGGACTTAGAATTCAACGCCAGAAGGATAAAATACAATATAAATACAACAGTTTTTCCATCATATAAAACGAATAATTGCAACCAGTATGAAAGTTCTGGTCATTTCTACGTTCCGGGCAGCCTAGGCTCCACTCTATGGCGCTCTTCCACCTCATCGAATAGCTACGGCCTCAGAAGTCAACGCCTGAAGCATAAAATACAATAAAAATACAACAGTCTTTCCATCCTATATCAGGAATAATTGCAACCCGTGTGAAAGTGATGGTCATTTCTACGTTCCGGGCAACATAGGCTTCACTCTATGGCGTTTTTCCTCCACATCGAATAGCTACGGCCGCAGAAGTCAACGCCTGAAGCATAAAATGCAATAAAAATACAACAGTCTTTCCATCCTATACCAGGAATAATTGCAACCCGTGTGAAAGTGATGGTCATTTGTACGTTCCAGGCAACCTAGGCTTCACTCTAGGGCGTTGCTCTACCAGATCGAATTGTTAGGGCCTAAGAAGTGGACGCCAGAAGCATAATATACAATATAAATATAACAGTTTTTACATTGTATAAAACGAATAATAGCAATCAGTGTGAAAGTTGTGGTCATTTCTACGTTCCGGGCAACCTAGGCTTCGCTCTAGGGCGTTGCTCCACCACGTCTAATAGATACGGCCTTAGAAGTCAACGCCAGGAGCATAAAATACAACATAAATACAACAGCTTTTCCATCGTATAAAATGAATAACTGCAAACACTGTGCAAGTAATGGTCATTTCTACGTTCCGGGCTACCTAGGCTTCACTCTAGGGCGTTGCTCCACCAGACCGAATAGCTAGGGACTTAGAATTCAATGCCAGAAGCATAAAATGCAATATATATAGAACAGCTTTTCCATCGTTTAAAACGAATAATAGCAACCAGTGTGAAAGTTATGGTCATTTCTACGTTCCGGGCAACCTAGGCTTCACTCTATGGCGTGCTCCACCAGATCGAATAGTTAGGGCTTTAGAAGTCAACGCCCGAAGCATTAAATACAATAAATATGCAAGAGTTTTTCCATAGCATAACAGGAATAATTTCCACCAGTGTGAAGGTAATGGTATGGTCTACGTTCCGGGCAACCTAGGCTTCACTCTAGGGCGGTGCTCCACCAGATCAAATAGTTAGGGCCTGAGAAGTCAACGCCAAAAGAATAAAATACGATATAAGTACAACAGTTTTTCCATCGTATAAAATGAATGATTGCGAACATTGTGAAAGTAATGGTCATTTCTACGTGCCTGGCAACCTACGCGTCACTCTAGGGCGTTGCTGCTCCACATCTGATAGCTACGGCCTTAGAAGTTAACGCCGGAAGCATAAAATACAATATAAATACAACAGCTTCGCCATCGTATAAAATGAATAATTGCAAACAGTGTGAAGGTAATGGTCACTTCTACGTTCCGAGCAACCTAGGCTTCACTCTAGGGCGTTGCTCCACCAGATCGAATAGTTAGGGCCTAAGAAGTCAACGCCAGAAGCATAAAATACGATATAAATACAACAGCTTTTCCATCGTAGAAAACGATTAATGGCAACCAGTGCGAATGTTATGGTCATTTCTACGTTCCGGGAAACCTAGGCTTCAGTCTAGGGCCTTCCTCCACCAGATCGAATAGTTAGGGCCTTAGAAGTCAACGCCAGAAGCATAAAATTCCATAAAGATGCAACAGCTTTCCATCGTATAACAGGAATAACTGCAAACAGTGTGATAGTACTGGTCATTACTACGTTCCGGCTAATCCAGGCTTCACTGTAGGGCGTTGCTCCACCAAATCGAATAGTTAGGGCCTTAGAAGTCAACGCCAGGAGCATAAAATACAACATAAATACAACAGCTTTTCCATCGTATAAAATGAATAACTGCAAACACTGTGCAAGTAATGGTCATTTCTACGTTCCGGGCAACCTAGGCTGCACTCTAGGGTGTTGCTCCACCAGATGGAATAGCTAGGGCCTTAGCAGTGAACGCCCGAAGCATAAAATGCAAAATAAATATAACTGCTTTTCCATCGTACGAAACGAATAACAGCAACCAGTCTGAAAGTACTGGTCATTTCTACGTTCCGGGTAACCTAGGTTTCACACTAGGGCGTTGCTCCACCAGACCGAATAGCCAGGGACTTAGAATTCAACGCCAGAAGGATAAAATACAATATAAGTCCACAGTTTTTCCATCGTATGAAATGAATAATTGCAGACATTGTGAAAGTAATGGTCATTTCTACGTTCCGGGTTACCTAGGTTTCACACTAGGGCGTTGCTCCACCATACCGAATAGCTAGGGACTTAGAATTCAACGCCAGAAGGATAAAATACAATATAAATACAACAGTTTTTCCATCATATAAAACGAATAATTGCAACCAGTATGAAAGTTCTGGTCATTTCTACGTTCCGGGCAGCCTAGGCTCCACTCTATGGCGCTCTTCCACCACATCGAATAGCTACGGCCTCAGAAGTCAACGCCTGAAGCATAAAATACAATAAAAATACAACAGTCTTTCCATCCTATATCAGGAATAATTGCAACCCGTGTAAAAGTGATGGTCATTTCTACGTTCCGGGCAACATAGGCTTCACTCTATGGCGTTTTTCCTCCACATCGAATAGCTACGGCCGCAGAAGTCAACGCCTGAAGCATAAAATGCAATAAAAATACAACAGTCTTTCCATCGTATACCAGGAATAATTGCAACCCGTGTGAAAGTGATGGTCATTTGTACGTTCCAGGCAACCTAGGCTTCACCCTAGGGCGTTGCTCTACCAGATCGAATTGTTAGGGCCTAAGAAGTGAACGCCAGAAGCATAATATACAATATAAATATAACAGTTTTCCCATTGTATAAAACGAATAATAGCAATCAGTGTGAAAGTTGTGGTCATTTCTACGTTCCGGGCAACCTAGGCTTCACTCTAGGGCGTTGCTCTACCAGATCGAATTGTTAGGGCCTAAGAAGTGAACGCCAGAAGCATAATATACAATATAAATACAACTGCTTTTCCATCGTACAAAATCAATAATTGCCAACAGTGTGAAAGTAATGGTCATATCTACGTTCCGGGCAACCTAGGCTTCACTGTAGGTCGTTGCTCCACCCGATCGAATAGCTAGCGACTTACAATTAAACGCCAGAGGTATAAAATATAATAAAAATACAACAGTCCTTCCATCGTATAAAAGGAGTAATTGCAACGAGTGTGAAAGTAATGGTCATTCCGACGTACCGGGCAACCTAGGCTTCACTCTAGAGCGTTGCTCCACCAGATCGAAGAGTTAGGGCCTTAGAAGACAACGCCAGAAGCATAAGATACAATAAAGACGCAACAGTTTTTCCATCCTATAACAGGCATAATTGCAACCAGTGTGAAGGTAATGGTATGTTCTACGTTCCGGGCTACGTAGGCTTCACTCAAGTGCGGTGCTCCACCAGATCAAACAGCTGGGGCCTAAGAAGTCAACGCCAGAAGCATAAAATACGATAAAGATGCAACAGTTTTACCATCGTATAAAACGAATAATTGCAACCAGTGTGAAAGTTATGGTCATTTCTAAATTCCGAGCAACCTAGGCTTCACTCTATTGCGTTGCTCCAGCAGATTGAATAGTTAGGGCCTAAGAAGTGAACGCCAGAAGCATAAAATTCAATATAAATACAACAGTTTTTCCATCATATAAAACGAGTAATTGCAACCAGTATGAGAGTTATGGTCATTTCTACTTTCCAGGCAACTTACGCTACACACTAGGGCGTTGCTCCAACAGATTGAAGAGTCAGGGCCTTATAAGTCAACGCCCGAAGCATAAAATGCAATAAAAATACAACAGTTTTTCCATCGTATAACAGGATTAATTGCAACCAGTTTGAATGTGATGGTCTTTTCTACGTTCGGGGCAACCTAGGCTTCACTCTAGGGCGTTGCTCCACTAGATCGAATAGTTAGGGCCTAAGAAGTCAACGCCAGAAGCATAAAATACGATATAAATTCAACAGCTTTTCCATCGTATAAAACGAATAATTGCTACCAGTGTAAAAGTTATGGTCATTTCTACGTTCCGGGCAACCTAGGCTTCACCCTATGGCGTTGTTCCACCAGATCGAATAGTTAGGGCCTAAGAAGTGAACGCCAGAAGCATAAAATACAATATAAATACAACAGTTTTTCCATCGTATAAAACGAATAATTGCAGCCAGTGTGAAGGTTATGGTCATTTCTACATTCCGAGCAACCTAGGCTTCACTCTAGGGCGTTGCTCCAACAGATTGAATAGTTAGGGCCTTAGAAGTCAACGCACAAAGCATAAAATGCAATATAAATACAACAGTTTTTCCATCGTATAACAGGATTAATTGCAACCAGTTTGAATGTGATGGTCTTTTCTACGTTCCGGGCAACCTAGGCTTCACTCTAGGGCGTTGCTCCACTAGATCGAATAGTTAGGGCCTAAGAAGTCAACGCCAGAAGCATAAAATACGATGTAAATTCAACAGCTTTTCCATCGTATAAAACGAATAATGGTAACCAGTGTGAAAGTTATGGTCATTTCTACGTTCCGGTCAACCTAGGCTTCACTCTAGGGCGGTGCTCCACCAGATCAAATAGTTACGGCCTAAGAAGTCAGCGCCAGAAGCATAAATTACAATATAAGTACAACAGCTTTTCCATCGTATATAATGTATATTTGCAAACAGTGTGGAAGTAATTGTCATTTCTACGTTCCGGGCAACCTAGGCTTCACTCTAGGGCGTTGCTCTACCAGATCGAATTGTTAGGGCCTAAGAAGTGAACGCCAGAAGCATAATATACAATATAAATACAACTGCTTTTCCATCGTACAAAATGAATAATTGCCAACAGTGTGAAAGTAATGGTCATATCTACGTTCCGGGCAACCTAGGCTTCACTGTAGGTCGTTGCTCCACCAGATCGAATAGCTAGGGACTTAGAATTTAACGCCAGAAGGACAAAATGCAATATAAGTACAACAGTTTTTCCATCGTATAAAATGAATAATTGCAGACATTGTGAAAGTAATGGTCATTTCTACGTTCCGGTCAACCTAGGCGTCACTCTAGGGCGTTGCTCCACCACGTCTAATAGCTACGGCCTTAGAAGTCAACGCCAGGAGCATAAAATACAACATAAATACAACAGCTTTTCCATCGTATAAAATGAATAACTGCAAACACTGTGCAAGTAATGGTCATTTCTACGTTCCGGGCAACCTAGGCTTCACTCTAGGGCGTTGCTCCACCAGACCGAATAGCTAGGGACTTAGAATTCAATGCCAGAAGCATAAAATGCAATATAAATAGAACAGCTTTTCCATCGTAGAAAACGATTAATGGCAACCAGTGCGAATGTTATGGTCATTTCTACGTTCCGGTCAACCTAGGCTTCACTCTAGGACGTTGCTCCACCAGATCGAATAGTTAGGGCCTATGAAGTCAACGCCAGAAGCATAAAATACAATAAAGGTGCAACAGTTTTTCCATCGTATAACAGGAATAATTGCAACCAGTGTGAAGGTAATGGTATGTTCTACGTTCCGGGCAACCTAGGCTTCACTCTAGGGCGGTGCTCCACCAGATCAAATAGTTACGGCCTAAGAAGTCAGCGCCAGAAGCATAAATTACAATATAAGTACAACAGCTTTTCCATCGTATATAATGTATATTTGCAAACAGTGTGGAAGTAATTGTCATTTCTACGTTCCGGGCAACCTAGGCTTCACGCTAGAGTGTTGCTCCACCAGATGGAATAGCTAGGGCCTTGGAAGTCAACGCCCGAAGCATAAAATGCAAAATAAATAGAACAGTTTTTCCATTGTATAAAACGAATAACTGCAACCAGTGTGAAAGTACTGGTCATTTCTACGTTCCGGGTAACCTATGTTTCACTCTAGGGCGTTGCTCCACCAGATCGAATAGCTAGGGACTTAGAATTTAACGCCAGAAGGACAAAATGCAATATAAGTACAACAGTTTTTTCATCGTATAAAATGAATAATTGCAGACATTGTGAAAGTAATGGTCATTTCTACGTTCCGGTCAACCTAGGCGTCACACTAGGGCGTTGCTCCACCACGTCTAATAGCTACGGCCTTAGAAGTCAACGCCAGGAGCATAAAATACAACATAAATACAACAGCTTTTCCATCGTATAAAATGAATAACTGCAAACACTGTGCAAGTAATGGTCATTTCTACGTTCCGGGCAACCTAGGCTTCACTCTAGGGCGTTGCTCCACCAGACCGAATAGCTAGGGACTTAGAATTCAATGCCAGAAGCATAAAATGCAATATAAATAGAACAGCTTTTCCATCGTAGAAAACGATTAATGGCAACCAGTGCGAATATTATGGTCATTTCTACGTTCCGGGAAACCTAGGCTTCAGTCTAGGGCCTTCCTCCACCAGATCGAATAGTTAGGGTCTTAGAAGTCAACGCCACAAGCATAAAATTCCATAAAGATGCAACAGCTTTCCATCGTATAACAGGAATAACTGCAAACAGTGTGATAGTACTGGTCATTACTACGTTCCGGGTAATCCAGGCTTCACTGTAGGGCGTTGCTCCACCGGACCGAATAGCCAGGGACTTAGAATTCAACGCCAGAAGGATAAAATACAATATAAGTCCACAGTTTTTCCATCGTATGAAATGAATAATTGCAGACATTGTGAAAGTAATGGTCATTTCTACGTTCCGGGTTACCTAGGTTTCACACTAGGGCGTTGCTCCACCAGACCGAATAGCTAGGGACTTAGAATTCAACGCCAGAAGGATAAAATACAATATAAATACAACAGTTTTTCCATCATATAAAACGAATAATTGCAACCAGTATGAAAGTTCTGGTCATTTCTACGTTCCGGCAGCCTAGGCTCCACTCTATGGCGCTCTTCCACCACATCGAATAGCTACGGCCTCAGAAGTCAACGCCTGAAGCATAAAATACAATAAAAATACAACAGTCTTTCCATCCTATATCAGGAATAATTGCAACCCGTGTGAAAGTGATGGTCATTTCTACGTTCCGGGCAACATAGGCTTCACTCTATGGCGTTTTTCCTCCACATCGAATAGCTACGGCCGCAGAAGTCAACGCCTGAAGCATAAAATGCAATAAAAATACAACAGTCTTTCCATCCTATAACAGGAATAATTGCAACCCGTGTGAAAGTGATGGTCATTTGTACGTTCCAGGCAACCTAGGCTTCACTCTAGGGCGTTGCTCTACCAGATCGAATTGTTAGGGCCTAAGAAGTGAACGCCAGAAGCATAATATACAATATAAATACAACTGCTTTTCCATCGTACAAAATGAATAATTGCCAACAGTGTGAAAGTAATGGTCATATCTACGTTCCGGGCAACCTAGGCTTCACTGTAGGTCGTTGCTCCAACGGATCGAATAGCTAGCGACTTACAATTAAACGCCAGAGGCATAAAATGTAATAAAAATACAACAGTCTTTCCATCGTATAAAAGGAGTAAATGCAACCAGTGTGAAAGTAATGGTCATTCCGACGTACCGGGCAACCTAGGCTTCACTCTAGAGCGTTGCTCCACCAGATCGAAGAGTTAGGGCCTTAGAAGACGACGCCAGAAGCATAAGATACAATAAAGACGCAACAGTTTTTCCATCGTATAACAGGCGTAATTGCAACCCGTGTGAAGGTAATGGTATGTTCTACGTTCCGGGCAACGTAGGCTTCACTCAAGTGCGGTGCTCCACCAGATCAAACAGCTGGGGCCTAAGAAGTCAACGCCAGAAGCATAAAATACGATAAAGATGCAACAGTTTTACCATCGTATAAAACGAATAATTGCAACCAGTGTGAAAGTTATGGTCATTTCTAAATTCCGAGCAACCTAGGCTTCACTCTATTGCGTTGCTCCAGCAGATTGAATAGTTAGGGCCTAAGAAGTGAAAGCCAGAAGCATAAAATTCAATATAAATACAACAGTTTTTCCATCATATAAAACGAGTAATTGCAACCAGTATGAAAGTTATGGTCATTTCTACTTTCCAGGCAACCTACGCTACACACTAGGGCGTTGCTCCAACAGATTGAAGAGTCAGGGCCTTATAAGTCAACGCCCGAAGCATAAAATGCAATAAAAATACAACAGTTTTTCCATCGTATAACAGGATTAATTGCAACCAGTTTGAATGTGATGGTCTTTTCTACGTTCCGGGCAACCTAGGCTTCACTCTAGGGCGTTGCTCCACTAGATCGAATAGTTAGGGCCTAAGAAGTCAACGCCAGAAGCATAAAATACGATATAAATTCAACAGCTTTTCCATCGTATAAAACGAATAATGGTAACCAGTGTGAAAGTTATGGTCATTTCTACGTTCCGGTCAACCTAGGCTTCACTCTAGGACGTTGCTCCACCAGATCGAATAGTTAGGGCCTATGAAGTCAACGCCAGAAGCATAAAATACAATAAAGGTGCAACAGTTTTTCCATCGTATAACAGGAATAATTGCAACCAGTGTGAAGGTAATGGTATGTTCTACGTTCCGGGCAACCTAGGCTTCACTCTAGGGCGGTGCTCCACCAGATCAAATAGTTACGGCCTAAGAAGTCAGCGCCAGAAGCATAAATTACAATATAAGTACAACAGCTTTTCCATCGTATATAATGTATATTTGCAAACAGTGTGGAAGTAATTGTCATTTCTACGTTCCGGGCAACCTAGGCTTCACGCTAGAGTGTTGCTCCACCAGATGGAATAGCTAGGGCCTTGGAAGTCAACGCCCGAAGCATAAAATGCAAAATAAATAGAACAGTTTTTCCATTGTATAAAACGAATAACTGCAACCAGTGTGAAAGTACTGGTCATTTCTACGTTCCGGGTAACCTATGTTTCACTCTAGGGCGTTGCTCCACCAGATCGAATAGCTAGGGACTTAGAATTTAACGCCAGAAGGATAAAATGCAATATAAGTACAACAGTTTTTTCATCGTATAAAATGAATAATTGCAGACATTGTGAAAGTAATGGTCATTTCTACGTTCCGGTCAACCTAGGCGTCACTCTAGGGCGTTGCTCCACCACGTCTAATAGCTACGGCCTTAGAAGTCAACGCCAGGAGCATAAAATACAACATAAATACAACAGCTTTTCCATCGTATAAAATGAATAACTGCAAACACTGTGCAAGTAATGGTCATTTCTACGTTCCGGGCAACCTAGGCTTCACTCTAGGGCGTTGCTCCACCAGACCGAATAGCTAGGGACTTAGAATTCAACGCCAGAAGGATAAAATACAATATAAATACAACAGTTTTTCCATCATATAAAACGAATAATTGCAACCAGTATGAAAGTTCTGGTCATTTCTACGTTCCGGGCAGCCTAGGCTCCACTCTATGGCGCTCTTCCACCACATCGAATAGCTACGGCCTCAGAAGTCAACGCCTGAAGCATAAAATACAATAAAAATACAACAGTCTTTCCATCCTATATCAGGAATAATTGCAACCCGTGTGAAAGTGATGGTCATTTCTACGTTCCGGGCAACATAGGCTTCACTCTATGGCGTTTTTCCTCCACATCGAATAGCTACGGCCGCAGAAGTCAACGCCTGAAGCATAAAATGCAATAAAAATACAACAGTCTTTCCATCCTATAACAGGAATAATTGCAACCCGTGTGAAAGTGATGGTCATTTGTACGTTCCAGGCAACCTAGGCTTCACTCTAGGGCGTTGCTCTACCAGATCGAATTGTTAGGGCCTAAGAAGTGAACGCCAGAAGCATAATATACAATATAAATATAACAGTTTTTCCATTGTATAAAACGAATAATAGCAATCAGTGTGAAAGTTGTGGTCATTTCTACGTTCCGGGCAACCTAGGCTTCACTCTAGGGCGTTGCTCTACCAGATCGAATTGTTAGGGCCTAAGAAGTGAACGCCAGAAGCATAATATACAATATAAATACAACTGCTTTTCCATCGTACAAAATGAATAATTGCCAACAGTGTGAAAGTAATGGTCATATCTACGTTCCGGGCAACCTAGGCTTCACTGTAGGTCGTTGCTCCACCCGATCGAATAGCTAGCGACTTACAATTAAACGCCAGAGGCATAAAATATAATAAAAATACAACAGTCTTTCCATCGTATAAAAGGAGTAATTGCAACCAGTGTGAAAGTAATGGTCATTCCGACGTACCGGGCAACCTGGGCTTCACTCTAGAGCGTTGCTCCACCAGATCGAAGAGTTAGGGCCTATGAAGTCAACGCCAGAAGCATAAAATACAATAAAGGTGCAACAGTTTTTCCATCGTATAACAGGAATAATTGCAACCAGTGTGAAGGTAATGGTATGTTCTACGTTCCGGGCAACCTAGGCTTCACTCTAGGGCGGTGCTCCACCAGATCAAATAGTTACGGCCTAAGAAGTCAGCGCCAGAAGCATAAATTACAATATAAGTACAACAGCTTTTCCATCGTATATAATGTATATTTGCAAACAGTGTGGAAGTAATTGTCATTTCTACGTTCCGGGCAACCTAGGCTTCACGCTAGAGTGTTGCTCCACCAGATGGAATAGCTAGGGCCTTGGAAGTCAACGCCCGAAGCATAAAATGCAAAATAAATAGAACAGTTTTTCCATTGTATAAAACGAATAACTGCAACCAGTGTGAAAGTACTGGTCATTTCTACGTTCCGGGTAACCTATGTTTCACTCTAGGGCGTTGCTCCACCAGATCGAATAGCTAGGGACTTAGAATTTAACGCCAGAAGGATAAAATGCAATATAAGTACAACAGTTTTTTCATCGTATAAAATGAATAATTGCAGACATTGTGAAAGTAATGGTCATTTCTACGTTCCGGTCAACCTAGGCGTCACTCTAGGGCGTTGCTCCTCCACGTCTAATAGCTACGGCCTTAGAAGTCAACGCCAGGAGCATAAAATACAACATAAATACAACAGCTTTTCCATCGTATAAAATGAATAACTGCAAACACTGTGCAAGTAATGGTTATTTCTACGTTCCGAGCAACCTAGGCTTCACTCTAGGGCGTTGCTCCACCAGATCGAATAGTTAGGGCCTAAGAAGTCAACGCCAGAAGCATAAAATACGATATAAATACAACAGCTTTTCCATCGTAGAAAACGATTAATGGCAACCAGTGCGAATGTTATGGTCATTTCTACGTTCCGGGAAAGCTAGGCTTCAGTCTAGGGCCTTCCTCCACCAGATCGAATAGTTAGGGCCTTAGAAGTCAACGCCAGAAGCATAAAATTCCATAAAGATGCAACAGCTTTCCATCGTATAACAGGAATAACTGCAAACAGTGTGATAGTACTGGTCATTACTACGTTCCGGGTAATCCAGGCTTCACTGTAGGGCGTTGCTCCACCAAATCGAATAGTTAGGGCCTTAGAAGTCAACGCCCGAAGCATACAATACAATATAAGTACAAGAGTTTTTCCATCGTATAAAATGAATGATTGCGAACATTGTGAAAGTAATGGTCATTTCTACGTTCCGGGCAACCTAGGCTGCACTCTAGGGTGTTGCTCCAGCAGACCGAATAGCCAGGGACTTAGAATTCAACGCCAGAAGGATAAAATACAATATAAGTCCACAGTTTTTCCATCGTATGAAATGAATAATTGCAGACATTGTGAAAGTAATGGTCATTTCTACGTTCCGGGTTACCTAGGTTTCACACTAGGGCGTTGCTCCACCAGACCGAATAGCTAGGGACTTAGAATTCAATGCCAGAAGGATAAAATACAATATAAATACAACAGTTTTTCCATCATATAAAACGAATAATTGCAACCAGTATGAAAGTTCTGGTCATTTCTACGTTCCGGGCAGGCTAGGCTCCACTCTATGGCGCTCTTCCACCACATCGAATAGCTACGGCCTCAGAAGTCAACGCCTGAAGCATAAAATACAATAAAAATACAACAGTCTTTCCATCCTATATCAGGAATAATTGCAACCCGTGTGAAAGTGATGGTCATTTCTACGTTCCGGGCAACATAGGCTTCACTCTATGGCGTTTTTCCTCCACATCGAATAGCTACGGCCGCAGAAGTCAACGCCTGAAGCATAAAATGCAATAAAAATACAACAGTCTTTCCATCCTATAACAGGAATAATTGCAACCCGTGTGAAAGTGATGGTCATTTGTACGTTCCAGGCAACCTAGGCTTCACTCTAGGGCGTTGCTCTACCAGATCGAATTGTTAGGGCCTAAGAAGTGAACGCCAGAAGCATAATATACAATATAAATATAACAGTTTTTCCATTGTATAAAACGAATAATAGCAATCAGTGTGAAAGTTGTGGTCATTTCTACGTTCCGGGCAACCTAGGCTTCACTCTAGGGCGTTGCTCTACCAGATCGAATTGTTAGGGCCTAAGAAGTGAACGCCAGAAGCATAATATACAATATAAATACAACTGCTTTTCCATCGTACAAAATGAATAATTGCCAACAGTGTGAAAGTAATGGTCATATCTACGTTCCGGGCAACCTAGGCTTCACTGTAGGTCGTTGCTCCACCCGATCGAATAGCGAGCGACTTACAATTAAACGCCAGAGGCATAAAATATAATAAAAATACAACAGTCTTTCCATCGTATAAAAGGAGTAATTGCAACCAGTGTGAAAGTAATGGTCATTCCGACGTACCGGGCAACCTAGGCTTCACTCTAGAGCGTTGCTCCAACAGATCGAAGAGTTAGGGCCTTAGAAGACATCGCCAGAAGCATAAGATACAATAAAGACGCAACAGTTTTTCCATCCTATAACAGGCATAATTGCAACCAGTGTGAAGGTAATGGTATGTTCTACGTTCCGGGCAACGTAGGCTTCACTCAAGTGCGGTGCTCCACCAGATCAAACAGCTGGGGCCTAAGAAGTCAACGCCAGAAGCATAAAATACGATAAAGATGCAACAGTTTTACCATCGTATAAAACGAATAATTGCAACCAGTGTGAAAGTTATGGTCATTTCTAAATTCCGAGCAACCTAGGCTTCACTCTATTGCGTTGCTCCAGCAGTTTGAATAGTTAGGGCCTAAGAAGTGAACGCCAGAAGCATAAAATTCAATATAAATACAACAGTTTTTCCATCATATAAAACGAGTAATTGCAACCAGTATGAAAGTTATGTTCATTTCTACTTTCCAGGCAACCTACGCTACACACTAGGGCGTTGCTCCAACAGATTGAAGAGTCAGGGCCTTATAAGTCAACGCCCGAAGCATAAAATGCAATAAAAATACAACAGTTTTTCCATCGTATAACAGGATTAATTGCAACCAGTTTGAATGTGATGGTCTTTTCTATGTTCCGGGCAACCTAGGCTTCACTCTAGGGCGTTGCTCCACTAGATCGAATAGTTAGGGCCTAAGAAGTCAACGCAAGAAGCATAATATACAATATAAATATAACAGATTTTCCATCGTATAAAACGAATAACAGCAATCAGTGTGACAGTTATGGTCATTTCTACGTTCCGGGCTACCTAGGCTTCACTCTAGGACGTTGCTCCACCAGATCGAATAGTTAGGGCCTATGAAGTCAACGCCAGAAGCATAAAATACAATAAAGGTGCAACAGATTTTCCATCGTATAACAGGAATAATTGCAACCAGTGTGAAGGTAATGGTATGTTCTACGTTCCGGGCAACCTAGGCTTCACTCTAGGGCGGTGCTCCACCAGATCAAATAGTTACGGCCTAAGAAGTCAGCGCCAGAAGCATAAATTACAATATAAGTACAACAGCTTTTCCATCGTATATAATGTATATTTGCAAACAGTGTGGAAGTAATTGTCATTTCTACGTTCCGGGCAACCTAGGCTTCACGCTAGAGTGTTGCTCCACCAGATGGAATAGCTAGGGCCTTGGAAGTCAACGCCCGAAGCATAAAATGCAAAATAAATAGAACAGTTTTTCCATTGTATAAAACGAATAACTGCAACCAGTGTGAAAGTACTGGTCATTTCTACGTTCCGGGTAACCTATGTTTCACTCTAGGGCGTTGCTCCACCAGATCGAATAGCTAGGGACTTAGAATTTAACGCCAGAAGGATAAAATGCAATATAAGTACAACAGTTTTTTCATCGTATAAAATGAATAATTGCAGACATTGTGAAAGTAATGGTCATTTCTACGTTCCGGTCAACCTAGGCGTCACTCTAGGGCGTTGCTCCTCCACGTCTAATAGCTACGGCCTTAGAAGTCAACGCCAGGAGCATAAAATACAACATAAATACAACAGCTTTTCCATCGTATAAAATGAATAACTGCAAACACTGTGCAAGTAATGGTTATTTCTACGTTCCGAGCAACCTAGGCTTCACTCTAGGGCGTTGCTCCACCAGATCGAATAGTTAGGGCCTAAGAAGTCAACGCCAGAAGCATAAAATACGATATAAATACAACAGCTTTTCCATCGTAGAAAACGATTAATGGCAACCAGTGCGAATGTTATGGTCATTTCTACGTTCCGGGAAAGCTAGGCTTCAGTCTAGGGCCTTCCTCCACCAGATCGAATAGTTAGGGCCTTAGAAGTCAACGCCAGAAGCATAAAATTCCATAAAGATGCAACAGCTTTCCATCGTATAACAGGAATAACTGCAAACAGTGTGATAGTACTGGTCATTACTACGTTCCGGGTAATCCAGGCTTCACTGTAGGGCGTTGCTCCACCAAATCGAATAGTTAGGGCCTTAGAAGTCAACGCCCGAAGCATACAATACAATATAAGTACAAGAGTTTTTCCATCGTATAAAATGAATGATTGCGAACATTGTGAAAGTAATGGTCATTTCTACGTTCCGGGCAACCTAGGCTGCACTCTAGGGTGTTGCTCCAGCAGACCGAATAGCCAGGGACTTAGAATTCAACGCCAGAAGGATAAAATACAATATAAGTCCACAGTTTTTCCATCGTATGAAATGAATAATTGCAGACATTGTGAAAGTAATGGTCATTTCTACGTTCCGGGTTACCTAGGTTTCACACTAGGGCGTTGCTCCACCAGACCGAATAGCTAGGGACTTAGAATTCAATGCCAGAAGGATAAAATACAATATAAATACAACAGTTTTTCCATCATATAAAACGAATAATTGCAACCAGTATGAAAGTTCTGGTCATTTCTACGTTCCGGGCAGGCTAGGCTCCACTCTATGGCGCTCTTCCACCACATCGAATAGCTACGGCCTCAGAAGTCAACGCCTGAAGCATAAAATACAATAAAAATACAACAGTCTTTCCATCCTATATCAGGAATAATTGCAACCCGTGTGAAAGTGATGGTCATTTCTACGTTCCGGGCAACATAGGCTTCACTCTATGGCGTTTTTCCTCCACATCGAATAGCTACGGCCGCAGAAGTCAACGCCTGAAGCATAAAATGCAATAAAAATACAACAGTCTTTCCATCCTATAACAGGAATAATTGCAACCCGTGTGAAAGTGATGGTCATTTGTACGTTCCAGGCAACCTAGGCTTCACTCTAGGGCGTTGCTCTACCAGATCGAATTGTTAGGGCCTAAGAAGTGAACGCCAGAAGCATAATATACAATATAAATATAACAGTTTTTCCATTGTATAAAACGAATAATAGCAATCAGTGTGAAAGTTGTGGTCATTTCTACGTTCCGGGCAACCTAGGCTTCACTCTAGGGCGTTGCTCTACCAGATCGAATTGTTAGGGCCTAAGAAGTGAACGCCAGAAGCATAATATACAATATAAATACAACTGCTTTTCCATCGTACGAAATGAATAATTGCCAACAGTGTGAAAGTAATGGTCATATCTACGTTCCGGGCAACCTAGGCTTCACTGTAGGTCGTTGCTCCACCCGATCGAATAGCGAGCGACTTACAATTAAACGCCAGAGGCATAAAATATAATAAAAATACAACAGTCTTTCCATCGTATAAAAGGAGTAATTGCAACCAGTGTGAAAGTAATGGTCATTCCGACGTACCGGGCAACCTAGGCTTCACTCTAGAGCGTTGCTCCAACAGATCGAAGAGTTAGGGCCTTAGAAGACATCGCCAGAAGCATAAGATACAATAAAGACGCAACAGTTTTTCCATCCTATAACAGGCATAATTGCAACCAGTGTGAAGGTAATGGTATGTTCTACGTTCCGGGCAACGTAGGCTTCACTCAAGTGCGGTGCTCCACCAGATCAAACAGCTGGGGCCTAAGAAGTCAACGCCAGAAGCATAAAATACGATAAAGATGCAACAGTTTTACCATCGTATAAAACGAATAATTGCAACCAGTGTGAAAGTTATGGTCATTTCTAAATTCCGAGCAACCTAGGCTTCACTCTATTGCGTTGCTCCAGCAGTTTGAATAGTTAGGGCCTAAGAAGTGAACGCCAGAAGCATAAAATTCAATATAAATACAACAGTTTTTCCATCATATAAAACGAGTAATTGCAACCTGTATGAAAGTTATGTTCATTTCTACTTTCCAGGCAACCTACGCTACACACTAGGGCGTTGCTCCAACAGATTGAAGAGTCAGGGCCTTATAAGTCAACGCCCGAAGCATAAAATGCAATAAAAATACAACAGTTTTTCCATCGTATAACAGGATTAATTGCAACCAGTTTGAATGTGATGGTCTTTTCTATGTTCCGGGCAACCTAGGCTTCACTCTAGGGCGTTGCTCCACTAGATCGAATAGTTAGGGCCTAAGAAGTCAACGCAAGAAGCATAATATACAATATAAATATAACAGATTTTCCATCGTATAAAACGAATAACAGCAATCAGTGTGACAGTTATGGTCATTTCTACGTTCCGGGCTACCTAGGCTTCACTCTAGGACGTTGCTCCACCAGATCGAATAGTTAGGGCCTATGAAGTCAACGCCAGAAGCATAAAATACAATAAAGGTGCAACAGATTTTCCATCGTATAAAACGAATAACAGCAATCAGTGTGAAAGTAATGGTCATTTCTACGTTCCGGTCAACCTAGGCGTCACTCTAGGGCGTTGCTCCACCACGTCTAATAGCTACGGCCTTAGAAGTCAACGCCAGGAGCATAAAATACAATATAAATACAACAGCTTTTCCATCGTATAAAATGAATAACTGCAAACACTGTGCAAGTAATGGTCATTTCTACGTTCCGGGCAACCTAGGCTGCACTCTAGGGTGTTGCTCCACCAGATGGAATAGCTAGGGCCTTAGAAGGGAACGCCCGAAGCATAAAATGCAAAATAAATATAACTGCTTTTCCATCGTACGAAACGAATAACAGCAAACAGTCTGAAAGTACTGGTCTTTTCTACGTTCCGGGTAACCTAGGTTTCACACTAGGGCGTTGCTCCACCAGACCGAATAGCCAGGGACTTAGATTTCAACGCCAGAAGGATAAAATACAATATAAGTCCACAGTTTTTCCATCGTATGAAATGAATAATTGCAGACATTGTGAAAATAATGGTCATTTCTACGTTCCGGGTTACCTAGGTTTCACACTAGGGCGTTGCTCCACCAGACCGAATAGCTAGGGACTTAGAATTCAACGCCAGAAGGATAAAATACAATATAAATACAACAGTTTTTCCATCATATAAAACGAATAATTGCAACCAGTATGAAAGTTCTGGTCATTTCTACGTTCCGGGCAGCCTAGGCTCCACTCTATGGCGCTCTTCCACCTCATCGAATAGCTACGGCCTCAGAAGTCAACGCCTGAAGCATAAAATACAATAAAAATACAACAGTCTTTCCATCCTATATCAGGAATAATTGCAACCCGTGTGAAAGTGATGGTCATTTCTACGTTCCGGGCAACATAGGCTTCACTCTATGGCGTTTTTCCTCCACATCGAATAGCTACGGCCGCAGAAGTCAACGCCTGAAGCATAAAATGCAATAAAAATACAACAGTCTTTCCATCCTATACCAGGAATAATTGCAACCCGTGTGAAAGTGATGGTCATTTGTACGTTCCAGGCAACCTAGGCTTCACTCTAGGGCGTTGCTCTACCAGATCGAATTGTTAGGGCCTAAGAAGTGGACGCCAGAAGCATAATATACAATATAAATATAACAGTTTTTACATTGTATAAAACGAATAATAGCAATCAGTGTGAAAGTTGTGGTCATTTCTACGTTCCGGGCAACCTAGGCTTCGCTCTAGGGCGTTGCTCCACCACGTCTAATAGATACGGCCTTAGAAGTCAACGCCAGGAGCATAAAATACAACATAAATGCAACAGCTTTTCCATCGTATAAAATGAATAACTGCAAACACTGTGCAAGTAATGGTCATTTCTACGTTCCGGGCAACCTAGGCTTCACTCTAGGGCGTTGCTCCACCAGACCGAATAGCTAGGGACTTAGAATTCAATGCCAGAAGCATAAAATGCAATATATATAGAACAGCTTTTCCATCGTTTAAAACGAATAATAGCAACCAGTGTGAAAGTTATGGTCATTTCTACGTTCCGGGCAACCTAGGCTTCACTCTATGGCGTGCTCCACCAGATCGAATAGTTAGGGCTTTAGAAGTCAACGCCCGAAGCATTAAATACAATAAAGATGCAAGAGTTTTTCCATAGCATAACAGGAATAATTTCCACCAGTGTGAAGGTAATGGTATGGTCTACGTTCCGGGCAACCTAGGCTTCACTCTAGGGCGGTGCTCCACCAGATCAAATAGTTAGGGCCTGAGAAGTCAACGCCAAAAGAATAAAATACGATATAAGTACAACAGTTTTTCCATCGTATAAAATGAATGATTGCGAACATTGTGAAAGTAATGGTCATTTCTACGTGCCTGGCAACCTACGCGTCACTCTAGGGCGTTGCTGCTCCACATCTGATAGCTACGGCCTTAGAAGTTAACGCCGGAAGCATAAAATACAATATAAATACAACAGCTTCGCCATCGTATAAAATGAATAATTGCAAACAGTGTGAAGGTAATGGTCACTTCTACGTTCCGAGCAACCTAGGCTTCACTCTAGGGCGTTGCTCCACCAGATCGAATAGTTAGGGCCTAAGAAGTCAACGCCAGAAGCATAAAATACGATATAAATACAACAGCTTTTCCATCGTAGAAAACGATTAATGGCAACCAGTGCGAATGTTATGGTCATTTCTACGTTCCGGGAAACCTAGGCTTCAGTCTAGGGCCTTCCTCCACCAGATCGAATAGTTAGGGCCTTAGAAGTCAACGCCAGAAGCATAAAATTCCATAAAGATGCAACAGCTTTCCATCGTATAACAGGAATAACTGCAAACAGTGTGATAGTACTGGTCATTACTACGTTCCGGCTAATCCAGGCTTCACTGTAGGGCGTTGCTCCACCAAATCGAATAGTTAGGGCCTTAGAAGTCAACGCCAGGAGCATAAAATACAACATAAATACAACAGCTTTTCCATCGTATAAAATGAATAACTGCAAACACTGTGCAAGTAATGGTCATTTCTACGTTCCGGGCAACCTAGGCTGCACTCTAGGGTGTTGCTCCACCAGATGGAATAGCTAGGGCCTTAGAAGTGAACGCCCGAAGCATAAAATGCAAAATAAATATAACTGCTTTTCCATCGTACGAAACGAATAACAGCAACCAGTCTGAAAGTACTGGTCATTTCTACGTTCCGGGTAACCTAGGTTTCACACTAGGGCGTTGCTCCACCAGACCGAATAGCCAGGGACTTAGAATTCAACGCCAGAAGGATAAAATACAATATAAGTCCACAGTTTTTCCATCGTATGAAATGAATAATTGCAGACATTGTGAAAGTAATGGTCATTTCTACGTTCCGGGTTACCTAGGTTTCACACTAGGGCGTTGCTCCACCATACCGAATAGCTAGGGACTTAGAGTTCAACGCCAGAAGGATAAAATACAATATAAATACAACAGTTTTTCCATCATATAAAACGAATAATTGCAACCAGTATGAAAGTTCTGGTCATTTCTACGTTCCGGGCAGCCTAGGCTCCACTCTATGGCGCTCTTCCACCACATCGAATAGCTACGGCCTCAGAAGTCAACGCCTGAAGCATAAAATACAATAAAAATACAACAGTCTTTCCATCCTATATCAGGAATAATTGCAACCCGTGTAAAAGTGATGGTCATTTCTACGTTCCGGGCAACATAGGCTTCACTCTATGGCGTTTTTCCTCCACATCGAATAGCTACGGCCGCAGAAGTCAACGCCTGAAGCATAAAATGCAATAAAAATACAACAGTCTTTCCATCGTATACCAGGAATAATTGCAACCCGTGTGAAAGTGATGGTCATTTGTACGTTCCAGGCAACCTAGGCTTCACTCTAGGGCGTTGCTCTACCAGATCGAATTGTTAGGGCCTAAGAAGTGAACGCCAGAAGCATAATATACAATATAAATATAACAGTTTTCCCATTGTATAAAACGAATAATAGCAATCAGTGTGAAAGTTGTGGTCATTTCTACGTTCCGGGCAACCTAGGCTTCACTCTAGGGCGTTGCTCTACCAGATCGAATTGTTAGGGCCTAAGAAGTGAACGCCAGAAGCATAATATACAATATAAATACAACTGCTTTTCCATCGTACAAAATCAATAATTGCCAACAGTGTGAAAGTAATGGTCATATCTACGTTCCGGGCAACCTAGGCTTCACTGTAGGTCGTTGCTCCACCCGATCGAATAGCTAGCGACTTACAATTAAACGCCAGAGGTATAAAATATAATAAAAATACAACAGTCCTTCCATCGTATAAAAGGAGTAATTGCAACCAGTGTGAAAGTAATGGTCATTCCGACGTACCGGGCAACCTAGGCTTCACTCTAGAGCGTTGCTCCACCAGATCGAAGAGTTAGGGCCTTAGAAGACAACGCCAGAAGCATAAGATACAATAAAGACGCAACAGTTTTTCCATCCTATAACAGGCATAATTGCAACCAGTGTGAAGGTAATGGTATGTTCTACGTTCCGGGCTACGTAGGCTTCACTCAAGTGCGGTGCTCCACCAGATCAAACAGCTGGGGCCTAAGAAGTCAACGCCAGAAGCATAAAATACGATAAAGATGCAACAGTTTTACCATCGTATAAAACGAATAATTGCAACCAGTGTGAAAGTTATGGTCATTTCTAAATTCCGAGCAACCTAGGCTTCACTCTATTGCGTTGCTCCAGCAGATTGAATAGTTAGGGCCTAAGAAGTGAACGCCAGAAGCATAAAATTCAATATAAATACAACAGTTTTTCCATCATATAAAACGAGTAATTGCAACCAGTATGAGAGTTATGGTCATTTCTACTTTCCAGGCAACCTACGCTACACACTAGGGCGTTGCTCCAACAGATTGAAGAGTCAGGGCCTTATAAGTCAACGCCCGAAGCATAAAATGCAATAAAAATACAACAGTTTTTCCATCGTATAACAGGATTAATTGCAACCAGTTTGAATGTGATGGTCTTTTCTACGTTCGGGGCAACCTAGGCTTCACTCTAGGGCGTTGCTCCACTAGATCGAATAGTTAGGGCTTAAGAAGTCAACGCCAGAAGCATAAAATACGATATAAATTCAACAGCTTTTCCATCGTATAAAACGAATAATTGCTACCAGTGTAAAAGTTATGGTCATTTCTACGTTCCGGGCAACCTAGGCTTCACCCTAGGGCGTTGTTCCACCAGATCGAATAGTTAGGGCCTAAGAAGTGAACGCCAGAAGCATAAAATACAATATAAATACAACAGTTTTTCCATCGTATAAAACGAATAATTGCAGCCAGTGTGAAGGTTATGGTCATTTCTACATTCCGAGCAACGTAGGCTTCACTCTAGGGCGTTGCTCCAACAGATTGAATAGTTAGGGCCTTAGAAGTCAACGCACAAAGCATAAAATGCAATATAAATACAACAGTTTTTCCATCGTATAACAGGATTAATTGCAACCAGTTTGAAAGTGATGGTCATTTCTACGTTCCGGGCAACCTAGGCTTCACTCTAGGGCGTTGCTCCACTAGATCGAATAGCTAGGGCCATAGAAGTCAACGCCAGAAGCATAAAATACGATATAAATACAACAGCTTTTCCATCGTATAAAAGGAATAATTGCAAACAGTGTGAAAGTAATGGTCATTTCTACGTTCCGGGCAACCTAGGCTTCACTCTAGGGCGTTGCTCCACCAGATCAAACAGTTAGGGCCTTAGAAGTCAACGCCCAAAGCATAAAATACAAAATAAATAGAACAGTTTTTCCATTGTATAAAACGAATAATTGCTACCAGTGTAAAAGTTATGGTCATTTCTGCGTTCCGGGCAACCTAGGCTTCACCCTAGGGCGTTGTTCCACCAGATCGAATAGTTAGGGCCTAAGAAGTGAACGCCAGAAGCATAAAATACAATATAAATACAACAGATTTTCCATCATATAAAACGAATAATTGCAACCAGTGTGAAAGCTATGGTCATTTCTACATTCCGAGCAACCTAGGCTTCACTCTAGGGCGTTGCTCCAACAGATTGAAGAGTCAGGGCCTTATAAGTCAACGCCCGAAGCATAAAATGCAATAAAAATACAACAGTTTTTCCATCGTATAACAGGATTAATTGCAACCAGTTTGAATGTGATGGTCTTTTCTACGTTCCGGGCAACCTAGGCTTCACTCTAGGGCGTTGCTCCACTAGATCGAATAGTTAGGGCCTAAGAAGTCAACGCCAGAAGCATAAAATACGATGTAAATTCAACAGCTTTTCCATCGTATAAAACGAATAATGGTAACCAGTGTGAAAGTTATGGTCATTTCTACGTTCCGGTCAACCTAGGCTTCACTCTAGGGCGGTGCTCCACCAGATCAAATAGTTACGGCCTAAGAAGTCAGCGCCAGAAGCATAAATTACAATATAAGTACAACAGCTTTTCCATCGTATATAATGTATATTTGCAAACAGTGTGGAAGTAATTGTCATTTCTACGTTCCGGGCAACCTAGGCTGCACTCTAGGGTGTTGCTCCACCAGATGGAATAGCTAGGGCCTTAGAAGGGAACGCCCGAAGCATAAAATGCAAAATAAATATAACTGCTTTTCCATCGTACGAAACGAATAACAGCAAACAGTCTGAAAGTACTGGTCTTTTCTACGTTCCGGGTAACCTAGGTTTCACACTAGGGCGTTGCTCCACCAGACCGAATAGCCAGGGACTTAGATTTCAACGCCAGAAGGATAAAATACAATATAAGTCCACAGTTTTTCCATCGTATGAAATGAATAATTGCAGACATTGTGAAAATAATGGTCATTTCTACGTTCCGGGTTACCTAGGTTTCACACTAGGGCGTTGCTCCACCAGACCGAATAGCTAGGGACTTAGAATTCAACGCCAGAAGGATAAAATACAATATAAATACAACAGTTTTTCCATCATATAAAACGAATAATTGCAACCAGTATGAAAGTTCTGGTCATTTCTACGTTCCGGGCAGCCTAGGCTCCACTCTATGGCGCTCTTCCACCTCATCGAATAGCTACGGCCTCAGAAGTCAACGCCTGAAGCATAAAATACAATAAAAATACAACAGTCTTTCCATCCTATATCAGGAATAATTGCAACCCGTGTGAAAGTGATGGTCATTTCTACGTTCCGGGCAACATAGGCTTCACTCTATGGCGTTTTTCCTCCACATCGAATAGCTACGGCCGCAGAAGTCAACGCCTGAAGCATAAAATGCAATAAAAATACAACAGTCTTTCCATCCTATACCAGGAATAATTGCAACCCGTGTGAAAGTGATGGTCATTTGTACGTTCCAGGCAACCTAGGCTTCACTCTAGGGCGTTGCTCTACCAGATCGAATTGTTAGGGCCTAAGAAGTGGACGCCAGAAGCATAATATACAATATAAATATAACAGTTTTTACATTGTATAAAACGAATAATAGCAATCAGTGTGAAAGTTGTGGTCATTTCTACGTTCCGGGCAACCTAGGCTTCGCTCTAGGGCGTTGCTCCACCACGTCTAATAGATACGGCCTTAGAAGTCAACGCCAGGAGCATAAAATACAACATAAATACAACAGCTTTTCCATCGTATAAAATGAATAACTGCAAACACTGTGCAAGTAATGGTCATTTCTACGTTCCGGGCAACCTAGGCTTCACTCTAGGGCGTTGCTCCACCAGACCGAATAGCTAGGGACTTAGAATTCAATGCCAGAAGCATAAAATGCAATATATATAGAACAGCTTTTCCATCGTTTAAAACGAATAATAGCAACCAGTGTGAAAGTTATGGTCATTTCTACGTTCCGGGCAACCTAGGCTTCACTCTATGGCGTGCTCCACCAGATCGAATAGTTAGGGCTTTAGAAGTCAACGCCCGAAGCATTAAATACAGTAAAGATGCAAGAGTTTTTCCATAGCATAACAGGAATAATTTCCACCAGTGTGAAGGTAATGGTATGGTCTACGTTCCGGGCAACCTAGGCTTCACTCTAGGGCGGTGCTCCACCAGATCAAATAGTTAGGGCCTGAGAAGTCAACGCCAAAAGAATAAAATACGATATAAGTACAACAGTTTTTCCATCGTATAAAATGAATGATTGCGAACATTGTGAAAGTAATGGTCATTTCTACGTGCCTGGCAACCTACGCGTCACTCTAGGGCGTTGCTGCTCCACATCTGATAGCTACGGCCTTAGAAGTTAACGCCGGAAGCATAAAATACAATATAAATACAGCAGCTTCGCCATCGTATAAAATGAATAATTGCAAACAGTGTGAAGGTAATGGTCACTTCTACGTTCCGAGCAACCTAGGCTTCACTCTAGGGCGTTGCTCCACCAGATCGAATAGTTAGGGCCTAAGAAGTCAACGCCAGAAGCATAAAATACGATATAAATACAACAGCTTTTCCATCGTAGAAAACGATTAATGGCAACCAGTGCGAATGTTATGGTCATTTCTACGTTCCGGGAAACCTAGGCTTCAGTCTAGGGCCTTCCTCCACCAGATCGAATAGTTAGGGCCTTAGAAGTCAACGCCAGAAGCATAAAATTCCATAAAGATGCAACAGCTTTCCATCGTATAACAGGAATAACTGCAAACAGTGTGATAGTACTGGTCATTACTACGTTCCGGCTAATCCAGGCTTCACTGTAGGGCGTTGCTCCACCAAATCGAATAGTTAGGGCCTTAGAAGTCAACGCCAGGAGCATAAAATACAACATAAATACAACAGCTTTTCCATCGTATAAAATGAATAACTGCAAACACTGTGCAAGTAATGGTCATTTCTACGTTCCGGGCAACCTAGGCTGCACTCTAGGGTGTTGCTCCACCAGATGGAATAGCTAGGGCCTTAGAAGTGAACGCCCGAAGCATAAAATGCAAAATAAATATAACTGCTTTTCCATCGTACGAAACGAATAACAGCAACCAGTCTGAAAGTACTGGTCATTTCTACGTTCCGGGTAACCTAGGTTTCACACTAGGGCGTTGCTCCACCAGACCGAATAGCCAGGGACTTAGAATTCAACGCCAGAAGGATAAAATACAATATAAGTCCACAGTTTTTCCATCGTATGAAATGAATAATTGCAGACATTGTGAAAGTAATGGTCATTTCTACGTTCCGGTCAACCTAGGCTTCACGCTAGAGTGTTGCTCCACCAGATGGAATAGCTAGGGCCTTGGAAGTCAACGCCCGAAGCATAAAATGCAAAATAAATAGAACAGTTTTTCCATTGTATAAAACGAATAACTGCAACCAGTGTGAAAGTACTGGTCATTTCTACGTTCCGGGTAACCTATGTTTCACTCTAGGGCGTTGCTCCACCAGATCGAATAGCTAGGGACTTAGAATTTAACGCCAGAAGGACAAAATGCAATATAAGTACAACAGTTTTTTCATCGTATAGAATGAATAATTGCAGACATTGTGAAAGTAATGGTCATTTCTACGTTCCGGTCAACCTAGGCGTCACACTAGGGCGTTGCTCCACCACGTCTAATAGCTACGGCCTTAGAAGTCAACGCCAGGAGCATAAAATACAACATAAATACAACAGCTTTTCCATCGTATAAAATGAATAACTGCAAACACTGTGCAAGTAATGGTCATTTCTACGTTCCGGGCAACCTAGGCTTCACTCTAGGGCGTTGCTCCACCAGACCGAATAGCTAGGGACTTAGAATTCAATGCCAGAAGCATAAAATGCAATATAAATAGAACAGCTTTTCCATCGTAGAAAACGATTAATGGCAACCAGTGCGAATATTATGGTCATTTCTACGTTCCGGGAAACCTAGGCTTCAGTCTAGGGCCTTCCTCCACCAGATCGAATAGTTAGGGTCTTAGAAGTCAACGCCAGAAGCATAAAATTCCATAAAGATGCAACAGCTTTCCATCGTATAACAGGAATAACTGCAAACAGTGTGATAGTACTGGTCATTACTACGTTCCGGGTAATCCAGGCTTCACTGTAGGGCGTTGCTCCACCGGACCGAATAGCCAGGGACTTAGAATTCAACGCCAGAAGGATAAAATACAATATAAGTCCACAGTTTTTCCATCGTATGAAATGAATAATTGCAGACATTGTGAAAGTAATGGTCATTTCTACGTTCCGGGTTACCTAGGTTTCACACTAGGGCGTTGCTCCACCAGACCGAATAGCTAGGGACTTAGAATTCAACGCCAGAAGGATAAAATACAATATAAATACAACAGTTTTTCCATCATATAAAACGAATAATTGCAACCAGTATGAAAGTTCTGGTCATTTCTACGTTCCGGGCAGCCTAGGCTCCACTCTATGGCGCTCTTCCACCACATCGAATAGCTACGGCCTCAGAAGTCAACGCCTGAAGCATAAAATACAATAAAAATACAACAGTCTTTCCATCCTATATCAGGAATAATTGCAACCCGTGTGAAAGTGATGGTCATTTCTACGTTCCGGGCAACATAGGCTTCACTCTATGGCGTTTTTCCTCCACATCGAATAGCTACGGCCGCAGAAGTCAACGCCTGAAGCATAAAATGCAATAAAAATACAACAGTCTTTCCATCCTATAACAGGAATAATTGCAACCCGTGTGAAAGTGATGGTCATTTGTACGTTCCAGGCAACCTAGGCTTCACTCTAGGGCGTTGCTCTACCAGATCGAATTGTTAGGGCCTAAGAAGTGAACGCCAGAAGCATAATATACAATATAAATATAACAGTTTTTCCATTGTATAAAACGAATAATAGCAATCAGTGTGAAAGTTGTGGTCATTTCTACGTTCCGGGCAACCTAGGCTTCACTCTAGGGCGTTGCTCTACCAGATCGAATTGTTAGGGCCTAAGAAGTGAACGCCAGAAGCATAATATACAATATAAATACAACTGCTTTTCCATCGTACAAAATGAATAATTGCCAACAGTGTGAAAGTAATGGTCATATCTACGTTCCGGGCAACCTAGGCTTCACTGTAGGGCGTTGCTCCACTAGATCGAATAGTTAGGGCCTAAGAAGTCAACGCCAGAAGCATAAAATACGATATAAATTCAACAGCTTTTCCATCGTATAAAACGAATAATGGTAACCAGTGTGAAAGTTATGGTCATTTCTACATTCCGAGCAACCTAGGCTTCACTCTAGGGCGTTGCTCCAACAGATTGAAGAGTCAGGGCCTTATAAGTCAACGCCCGAAGCATAAAATGCAATAAAAATACAACAGTTTTTCCATCGTATAACAGGATTAATTGCAACCAGTTTGAATGTGATGGTCTTTTCTACGTTCCGGGCAACCTAGGCTTCACTCTAGGGCGTTGCTCCACTAGATCGAATAGTTAGGGCCTAAGAAGTCAACGCCAGAAGCATAAAATACGATGTAAATTCAACAGCTTTTCCATCGTATAAAACGAATAATGGTAACCAGTGTGAAAGTTATGGTCATTTCTACGTTCCGGTCAACCTAGGCTTCACTCTAGGGCGGTGCTCCACCAGATCAAATAGTTACGGCCTAAGAAGTCAGCGCCAGAAGCATAAATTACAATATAAGTACAACAGCTTTTCCATCGTATATAATGTATATTTGCAAACAGTGTGGAAGTAATTGTCATTTCTACGTTCCGGGCAACCTAGGCTGCACTCTAGGGTGTTGCTCCACCAGATGGAATAGCTAGGGCCTTAGAAGGGAACGCCCGAAGCATAAAATGCAAAATAAATATAACTGCTTTTCCATCGTACGAAACGAATAACAGCAAACAGTCTGAAAGTACTGGTCTTTTCTACGTTCCGGGTAACCTAGGTTTCACACTAGGGCGTTGCTCCACCAGACCGAATAGCCAGGGACTTAGATTTCAACGCCAGAAGGATAAAATACAATATAAGTCCACAGTTTTTCCATCGTATGAAATGAATAATTGCAGACATTGTGAAAATAATGGTCATTTCTACGTTCCGGGTTACCTAGGTTTCACACTAGGGCGTTGCTCCACCAGACCGAATAGCTAGGGACTTAGAATTCAACGCCAGAAGGATAAAATACAATATAAATACAACAGTTTTTCCATCATATAAAACGAATAATTGCAACCAGTATGAAAGTTCTGGTCATTTCTACGTTCCGGGCAGCCTAGGCTCCACTCTATGGCGCTCTTCCACCTCATCGAATAGCTACGGCCTCAGAAGTCAACGCCTGAAGCATAAAATACAATAAAAATACAACAGTCTTTCCATCCTATATCAGGAATAATTGCAACCCGTGTGAAAGTGATGGTCATTTCTACGTTCCGGGCAACATAGGCTTCACTCTATGGCGTTTTTCCTCCACATCGAATAGCTACGGCCGCAGAAGTCAACGCCTGAAGCATAAAATGCAATAAAAATACAACAGTCTTTCCATCCTATACCAGGAATAATTGCAACCCGTGTGAAAGTGATGGTCATTTGTACGTTCCAGGCAACCTAGGCTTCACTCTAGGGCGTTGCTCTACCAGATCGAATTGTTAGGGCCTAAGAAGTGGACGCCAGAAGCATAATATACAATATAAATATAACAGTTTTTACATTGTATAAAACGAATAATAGCAATCAGTGTGAAAGTTGTGGTCATTTCTACGTTCCGGGCAACCTAGGCTTCGCTCTAGGGCGTTGCTCCACCACGTCTAATAGATACGGCCTTAGAAGTCAACGCCAGGAGCATAAAATACAACATAAATACAACAGCTTTTCCATCGTATAAAATGAATAACTGCAAACACTGTGCAAGTAATGGTCATTTCTACGTTCCGGGCAACCTAGGCTTCACTCTAGGGCGTTGCTCCACCAGACCGAATAGCTAGGGACTTAGAATTCAATGCCAGAAGCATAAAATGCAATATATATAGAACAGCTTTTCCATCGTTTAAAACGAATAATAGCAACCAGTGTGAAAGTTATGGTCATTTCTACGTTCCGGGCAACCTAGGCTTCACTCTATGGCGTGCTCCACCAGATCGAATAGTTAGGGCTTTAGAAGTCAACGCCCGAAGCATTAAATACAGTAAAGATGCAAGAGTTTTTCCATAGCATAACAGGAATAATTTCCACCAGTGTGAAGGTAATGGTATGGTCTACGTTCCGGGCAACCTAGGCTTCACTCTAGGGCGGTGCTCCACCAGATCAAATAGTTAGGGCCTGAGAAGTCAACGCCAAAAGAATAAAATACGATATAAGTACAACAGTTTTTCCATCGTATAAAATGAATGATTGCGAACATTGTGAAAGTAATGGTCATTTCTACGTGCCTGGCAACCTACGCGTCACTCTAGGGCGTTGCTGCTCCACATCTGATAGCTACGGCCTTAGAAGTTAACGCCGGAAGCATAAAATACAATATAAATACAGCAGCTTCGCCATCGTATAAAATGAATAATTGCAAACAGTGTGAAGGTAATGGTCACTTCTACGTTCCGAGCAACCTAGGCTTCACTCTAGGGCGTTGCTCCACCAGATCGAATAGTTAGGGCCTAAGAAGTCAACGCCAGAAGCATAAAATACGATATAAATACAACAGCTTTTCCATCGTAGAAAACGATTAATGGCAACCAGTGCGAATGTTATGGTCATTTCTACGTTCCGGGAAACCTAGGCTTCAGTCTAGGGCCTTCCTCCACCAGATCGAATAGTTAGGGCCTTAGAAGTCAACGCCAGAAGCATAAAATTCCATAAAGATGCAACAGCTTTCCATCGTATAACAGGAATAACTGCAAACAGTGTGATAGTACTGGTCATTACTACGTTCCGGCTAATCCAGGCTTCACTGTAGGGCGTTGCTCCACCAAATCGAATAGTTAGGGCCTTAGAAGTCAACGCCAGGAGCATAAAATACAACATAAATACAACAGCTTTTCCATCGTATAAAATGAATAACTGCAAACACTGTGCAAGTAATGGTCATTTCTACGTTCCGGGCAACCTAGGCTGCACTCTAGGGTGTTGCTCCACCAGATGGAATAGCTAGGGCCTTAGAAGTGAACGCCCGAAGCATAAAATGCAAAATAAATATAACTGCTTTTCCATCGTACGAAACGAATAACAGCAACCAGTCTGAAAGTACTGGTCATTTCTACGTTCCGGGTAACCTAGGTTTCACACTAGGGCGTTGCTCCACCAGACCGAATAGCCAGGGACTTAGAATTCAACGCCAGAAGGATAAAATACAATATAAGTCCACAGTTTTTCCATCGTATGAAATGAATAATTGCAGACATTGTGAAAGTAATGGTCATTTCTACGTTCCGGTCAACCTAGGCTTCACGCTAGAGTGTTGCTCCACCAGATGGAATAGCTAGGGCCTTGGAAGTCAACGCCCGAAGCATAAAATGCAAAATAAATAGAACAGTTTTTCCATTGTATAAAACGAATAACTGCAACCAGTGTGAAAGTACTGGTCATTTCTACGTTCCGGGTAACCTATGTTTCACTCTAGGGCGTTGCTCCACCAGATCGAATAGCTAGGGACTTAGAATTTAACGCCAGAAGGACAAAATGCAATATAAGTACAACAGTTTTTTCATCGTATAAAATGAATAATTGCAGACATTGTGAAAGTAATGGTCATTTCTACGTTCCGGTCAACCTAGGCGTCACACTAGGGCGTTGCTCCACCACGTCTAATAGCTACGGCCTTAGAAGTCAACGCCAGGAGCATAAAATACAACATAAATACAACAGCTTTTCCATCGTATAAAATGAATAACTGCAAACACTGTGCAAGTAATGGTCATTTCTACGTTCCGGGCAACCTAGGCTTCACTCTAGGGCGTTGCTCCACCAGACCGAATAGCTAGGGACTTAGAATTCAATGCCAGAAGCATAAAATGCAATATAAATAGAACAGCTTTTCCATCGTAGAAAACGATTAATGGCAACCAGTGCGAATATTATGGTCATTTCTACGTTCCGGGAAACCTAGGCTTCAGTCTAGGGCCTTCCTCCACCAGATCGAATAGTTAGGGTCTTAGAAGTCAACGCCAGAAGCATAAAATTCCATAAAGATGCAACAGCTTTCCATCGTATAACAGGAATAACTGCAAACAGTGTGATAGTACTGGTCATTACTACGTTCCGGGTAATCCAGGCTTCACTGTAGGGCGTTGCTCCACCGGACCGAATAGCCAGGGACTTAGAATTCAACGCCAGAAGGATAAAATACAATATAAGTCCACAGTTTTTCCATCGTATGAAATGAATAATTGCAGACATTGTGAAAGTAATGGTCATTTCTACGTTCCGGGTTACCTAGGTTTCACACTAGGGCGTTGCTCCACCAGACCGAATAGCTAGGGACTTAGAATTCAACGCCAGAAGGATAAAATACAATATAAATACAACAGTTTTTCCATCATATAAAACGAATAATTGCAACCAGTATGAAAGTTCTGGTCATTTCTACGTTCCGGGCAGCCTAGGCTCCACTCTATGGCGCTCTTCCACCACATCGAATAGCTACGGCCTCAGAAGTCAACGCCTGAAGCATAAAATACAATAAAAATACAACAGTCTTTCCATCCTATATCAGGAATAATTGCAACCCGTGTGAAAGTGATGGTCATTTCTACGTTCCGGGCAACATAGGCTTCACTCTATGGCGTTTTTCCTCCACATCGAATAGCTACGGCCGCAGAAGTCAACGCCTGAAGCATAAAATGCAATAAAAATACAACAGTCTTTCCATCCTATAACAGGAATAATTGCAACCCGTGTGAAAGTGATGGTCATTTGTACGTTCCAGGCAACCTAGGCTTCACTCTAGGGCGTTGCTCTACCAGATCGAATTGTTAGGGCCTAAGAAGTGAACGCCAGAAGCATAATATACAATATAAATATAACAGTTTTTCCATTGTATAAAACGAATAATAGCAATCAGTGTGAAAGTTGTGGTCATTTCTACGTTCCGGGCAACCTAGGCTTCACTCTAGGGCGTTGCTCTACCAGATCGAATTGTTAGGGCCTAAGAAGTGAACGCCAGAAGCATAATATACAATATAAATACAACTGCTTTTCCATCGTACAAAATGAATAATTGCCAACAGTGTGAAAGTAATGGTCATATCTACGTTCCGGGCAACCTAGGCTTCACTGTAGGTCGTTGCTCCAACGGATCGAATAGCTAGCGACTTACAATTAAACGCCAGAGGCATAAAATGTAATAAAAATACAACAGTCTTTCCATCGTATAAAAGGAGTAAATGCAACCAGTGTGAAAGTAATGGTCATTCCGACGTACCGGGCAACCTAGGCTTCACTCTAGAGCGTTGCTCCACCAGATCGAAGAGTTAGGGCCTTAGAAGACAACGCCAGAAGCATAAGATACAATAAAGACGCAACAGTTTTTCCATCGTATAACAGGCGTAATTGCAACCCGTGTGAAGGTAATGGTATGTTCTACGTTCCGGGCAACGTAGGCTTCACTCAAGTGCGGTGCTCCACCAGATCAAACAGCTGGGGCCTAAGAAGTCAACGCCAGAAGCATAAAATACGATAAAGATGCAACAGTTTTACCATCGTATAAAACGAATAATTGCAACCAGTGTGAAAGTTATGGTCATTTCTAAATTCCGAGCAACCTAGGCTTCACTCTATTGCGTTGCTCCAGCAGATTGAATAGTTAGGGCCTAAGAAGTGAAAGCCAGAAGCATAAAATTCAATATAAATACAACAGTTTTTCCATCATATAAAACGAGTAATTGCAACCAGTATGAAAGTTATGGTCATTTCTACTTTCCAGGCAACCTACGCTACACACTAGGGCGTTGCTCCAACAGATTGAAGAGTCAGGGCCTTATAAGTCAACGCCCGAAGCATAAAATGCAATAAAAATACAACAGTTTTTCCATCGTATAACAGGATTAATTGCAACCAGTTTGAATGTGATGGTCTTTTCTACGTTCCGGGCAACCTAGGCTTCACTCTAGGGCGTTGCTCCACTAGATCGAATAGTTAGGGCCTAAGAAGTCAACGCCAGAAGCATAAAATACGATATAAATTCAACAGCTTTTCCATCGTATAAAACGAATAATGGTAACCAGTGTGAAAGTTATGGTCATTTCTACGTTCCGGTCAACCTAGGCTTCACTCTAGGACGTTGCTCCACCAGATCGAATAGTTAGGGCCTATGAAGTCAACGCCAGAAGCATAAAATACAATAAAGGTGCAACAGTTTTTCCATCGTATAACAGGAATAATTGCAACCAGTGTGAAGGTAATGGTATGTTCTACGTTCCGGGCAACCTAGGCTTCACTCTAGGGCGGTGCTCCACCAGATCAAATAGTTACGGCCTAAGAAGTCAGCGCCAGAAGCATAAATTACAATATAAGTACAACAGCTTTTCCATCGTATATAATGTATATTTGCAAACAGTGTGGAAGTAATTGTCATTTCTACGTTCCGGGCAACCTAGGCTTCACGCTAGAGTGTTGCTCCACCAGATGGAATAGCTAGGGCCTTGGAAGTCAACGCCCGAAGCATAAAATGCAAAATAAATAGAACAGTTTTTCCATTGTATAAAACGAATAACTGCAACCAGTGTGAAAGTACTGGTCATTTCTACGTTCCGGGTAACCTATGTTTCACTCTAGGGCGTTGCTCCACCAGATCGAATAGCTAGGGACTTAGAATTTAACGCCAGAAGGATAAAATGCAATATAAGTACAACAGTTTTTTCATCGTATAAAATGAATAATTGCAGACATTGTGAAAGTAATGGTCATTTCTACGTTCCGGTCAACCTAGGCGTCACTCTAGGGCGTTGCTCCACCACGTCTAATAGCTACGGCCTTAGAAGTCAACGCCAGGAGCATAAAATACAACATAAATACAACAGCTTTTCCATCGTACAAAATGAATAACTGCAAACACTGTGCAAGTAATGGTCATTTCTACGTTCCGGGCAACCTAGGCTTCACTCTAGGGCGTTGCTCCACCAGACCGAATAGCTAGGGACTTAGAATTCAACGCCAGAAGGATAAAATACAATATAAATACAACAGTTTTTCCATCATATAAAACGAATAATTGCAACCAGTATGAAAGTTCTGGTCATTTCTACGTTCCGGGCAGCCTAGGCTCCACTCTATGGCGCTCTTCCACCACATCGAATAGCTACGGCCTCAGAAGTCAACGCCTGAAGCATAAAATACAATAAAAATACAACAGTCTTTCCATCCTATATCAGGAATAATTGCAACCCGTGTGAAAGTGATGGTCATTTCTACGTTCCGGGCAACATAGGCTTCACTCTATGGCGTTTTTCCTCCACATCGAATAGCTACGGCCGCAGAAGTCAACGCCTGAAGCATAAAATGCAATAAAAATACAACAGTCTTTCCATCCTATAACAGGAATAATTGCAACCCGTGTGAAAGTGATGGTCATTTGTACGTTCCAGGCAACCTAGGCTTCACTCTAGGGCGTTGCTCTACCAGATCGAATTGTTAGGGCCTAAGAAGTGAACGCCAGAAGCATAATATACAATATAAATATAACAGTTTTTCCATTGTATAAAACGAATAATAGCAATCAGTGTGAAAGTTGTGGTCATTTCTACGTTCCGGGCAACCTAGGCTTCACTCTAGGGCGTTGCTCTACCAGATCGAATTGTTAGGGCCTAAGAAGTGAACGCCAGAAGCATAATATACAATATAAATACAACTGCTTTTCCATCGTACAAAATGAATAATTGCCAACAGTGTGAAAGTAATGGTCATATCTACGTTCCGGGCAACCTAGGCTTCACTGTAGGTCGTTGCTCCACCCGATCGAATAGCTAGCGACTTACAATTAAACGCCAGAGGCATAAAATATAATAAAAATACAACAGTCTTTCCATCGTATAAAAGGAGTAATTGCAACCAGTGTGAAGGTAATGGTCACTTCTACGTTCCGGGCAATCTAGGCTTCACTCTAGGGCGTTGCTCCACCAGATCGAATAGTTAGGGCCTATGAAGTCAACGCCAGAAGCATAAAATACAATAAAGGTGCAACAGATTTTCCATCGTATAAAACGAATAACAGCAATCAGTGTGAAAGTAATGGTCATTTCTACGTTCCGGTCAACCTAGGCGTCACTCTAGGGCGTTGCTCCACCACGTCTAATAGCTACGGCCTTAGAAGTCAACGCCAGGAGCATAAAATACAATATAAATACAACAGCTTTTCCATCGTATAAAATGAATAACTGCAAACACTGTGCAAGTAATGGTCATTTCTACGTTCCGGGCAACCTAGGCTGCACTCTAGGGTGTTGCTCCACCAGATGGAATAGCTAGGGCCTTAGAAGGGAACGCCCGAAGCATAAAATGCAAAATAAATATATCTGCTTTTCCATCGTACGAAACGAATAACAGCAAACAGTCTGAAAGTACTGGTCTTTTCTACGTTCCGGGTAACCTAGGTTTCACACTAGGGCGTTGCTCCACCAGACCGAATAGCCAGGGACTTAGATTTCAACGCCAGAAGGATAAAATACAATATAAGTCCACAGTTTTTCCATCGTATGAAATGAATAATTGCAGACATTGTGAAAATAATGGTCATTTCTACGTTCCGGGTTACCTAGGTTTCACACTAGGGCGTTGCTCCACCAGACCGAATAGCTAGGGACTTAGAATTCAACGCCAGAAGGATAAAATACAATATAAATACAACAGTTTTTCCATCATATAAAACGAATAATTGCAACCAGTATGAAAGTTCTGGTCATTTCTACGTTCCGGGCAGCCTAGGCTCCACTCTATGGCGCTCTTCCACCTCATCGAATAGCTACGGCCTCAGAAGTCAACGCCTGAAGCATAAAATACAATAAAAATACAACAGTCTTTCCATCCTATATCAGGAATAATTGCAACCCGTGTGAAAGTGATGGTCATTTCTACGTTCCGGGCAACATAGGCTTCACTCTATGGCGTTTTTCCTCCACATCGAATAGCTACGGCCGCAGAAGTCAACGCCTGAAGCATAAAATGCAATAAAAATACAACAGTCTTTCCATCCTATACCAGGAATAATTGCAACCCGTGTGAAAGTGATGGTCATTTGTACGTTCCAGGCAACCTAGGCTTCACTCTAGGGCGTTGCTCTACCAGATCGAATTGTTAGGGCCTAAGAAGTGGACGCCAGAAGCATAATATACAATATAAATATAACAGTTTTTACATTGTATAAAACGAATAATAGCAATCAGTGTGAAAGTTGTGGTCATTTCTACGTTCCGGGCAACCTAGGCTTCGCTCTAGGGCGTTGCTCCACCACGTCTAATAGATACGGCCTTAGAAGTCAACGCCAGGAGCATAAAATACAACATAAATACAACAGCTTTTCCATCGTATAAAATGAATAACTGCAAACACTGTGCAAGTAATGGTCATTTCTACGTTCCGGGCAACCTAGGCTTCACTCTAGGGCGTTGCTCCACCAGACCGAATAGCTAGGGACTTAGAATTCAATGCCAGAAGCATAAAATGCAATATATATAGAACAGCTTTTCCATCGTTTAAAACGAATAATAGCAACCAGTGTGAAAGTTATGGTCATTTCTACGTTCCGGGCAACCTAGGCTTCACTCTATGGCGTGCTCCACCAGATCGAATAGTTAGGGCTTTAGAAGTCAACGCCCGAAGCATTAAATACAATAAAGATGCAAGAGTTTTTCCATAGCATAACAGGAATAATTTCCACCAGTGTGAAGGTAATGGTATGGTCTACGTTCCGGGCAACCTAGGCTTCACTCTAGGGCGGTGCTCCACCAGAGCAAATAGTTAGGGCCTGAGAAGTCAACGCCAAAAGAATAAAATACGATATAAGTACAACAGTTTTTCCATCGTATAAAATGAATGATTGCGAACATTGTGAAAGTAATGGTCATTTCTACGTGCCTGGCAACCTACGCGTCACTCTAGGGCGTTGCTGCTCCACATCTGATAGCTACGGCCTTAGAAGTTAACGCCGGAAGCATAAAATACAATATAAATACAACAGCTTCGCCATCGTATAAAATGAATAATTGCAAACAGTGTGAAGGTAATGGTCACTTCTACGTTCCGAGCAACCTAGGCTTCACTCTAGGGCGTTGCTCCACCAGATCGAATAGTTAGGGCCTAAGAAGTCAACGCCAGAAGCATAAAATACGATATAAATACAACAGCTTTTCCATCGTAGAAAACGATTAATGGCAACCAGTGCGAATGTTATGGTCATTTCTACGTTCCGGGAAACCTAGGCTTCAGTCTAGGGCCTTCCTCCACCAGATCGAATAGTTAGGGCCTTAGAAGTCAACGCCAGAAGCATAAAATTCCATAAAGATGCAACAGCTTTCCATCGTATAACAGGAATAACTGCAAACAGTGTGATAGTACTGGTCATTACTACGTTCCGGCTAATCCAGGCTTCACTGTAGGGCGTTGCTCCACCAAATCGAATAGTTAGGGCCTTAGAAGTCAACGCCAGGAGCATAAAATACAACATAAATACAACAGCTTTTCCATCGTATAAAATGAATAACTGCAAACACTGTGCAAGTAATGGTCATTTCTACGTTCCGGGCAACCTAGGCTGCACTCTAGGGTGTTGCTCCACCAGATGGAATAGCTAGGGCCTTAGAAGTGAACGCCCGAAGCATAAAATGCAAAATAAATATAACTGCTTTTCCATCGTACGAAACGAATAACAGCAACCAGTCTGAAAGTACTGGTCATTTCTACGTTCCGGGTAACCTAGGTTTCACACTAGGGCGTTGCTCCACCAGACCGAATAGCCAGGGACTTAGAATTCAACGCCAGAAGGATAAAATACAATATAAGTCCACAGTTTTTCCATCGTATGAAATGAATAATTGCAGACATTGTGAAAGTAATGGTCATTTCTACGTTCCGGGTTACCTAGGTTTCACACTAGGGCGTTGCTCCACCATACCGAATAGCTAGGGACTTAGAATTCAACGCCAGAAGGATAAAATACAATATAAATACAACAGTTTTTCCATCATATAAAACGAATAATTGCAACCAGTATGAAAGTTCTGGTCATTTCTACGTTCCGGGCAGCCTAGGCTCCACTCTATGGCGCTCTTCCACCACATCGAATAGCTACGGCCTCAGAAGTCAACGCCTGAAGCATAAAATACAATAAAAATACAACAGTCTTTCCATCCTATATCAGGAATAATTGCAACCCGTGTAAAAGTGATGGTCATTTCTACGTTCCGGGCAACATAGGCTTCACTCTATGGCGTTTTTCCTCCACATCGAATAGCTACGGCCGCAGAAGTCAACGCCTGAAGCATAAAATGCAATAAAAATACAACAGTCTTTCCATCGTATACCAGGAATAATTGCAACCCGTGTGAAAGTGATGGTCATTTGTACGTTCCAGGCAACCTAGGCTTCACTCTAGGGCGTTGCTCTACCAGATCGAATTGTTAGGGCCTAAGAAGTGAACGCCAGAAGCATAATATACAATATAAATATAACAGTTTTCCCATTGTATAAAACGAATAATAGCAATCAGTGTGAAAGTTGTGGTCATTTCTACGTTCCGGGCAACCTAGGCTTCACTCTAGGGCGTTGCTCTACCAGATCGAATTGTTAGGGCCTAAGAAGTGAACGCCAGAAGCATAATATACAATATAAATACAACTGCTTTTCCATCGTACAAAATCAATAATTGCCAACAGTGTGAAAGTAATGGTCATATCTACGTTCCGGGCAACCTAGGCTTCACTGTAGGTCGTTGCTCCACCCGATCGAATAGCTAGCGACTTACAATTAAACGCCAGAGGTATAAAATATAATAAAAATACAACAGTCCTTCCATCGTATAAAAGGAGTAATTGCAACCAGTGTGAAAGTAATGGTCATTCCGACGTACCGGGCAACCTAGGCTTCACTCTAGAGCGTTGCTCCACCAGATCGAAGAGTTAGGGCCTTAGAAGACAACGCCAGAAGCATAAGATACAATAAAGACGCAACAGTTTTTCCATCCTATAACAGGCATAATTGCAACCAGTGTGAAGGTAATGGTATGTTCTACGTTCCGGGCTACGTAGGCTTCACTCAAGTGCGGTGCTCCACCAGATCAAACAGCTGGGGCCTAAGAAGTCAACGCCAGAAGCATAAAATACGATAAAGATGCAACAGTTTTACCATCGTATAAAACGAATAATTGCAACCAGTGTGAAAGTTATGGTCATTTCTAAATTCCGAGCAACCTAGGCTTCACTCTATTGCGTTGCTCCAGCAGATTGAATAGTTAGGGCCTAAGAAGTGAACGCCAGAAGCATAAAATTCAATATAAATACAACAGTTTTTCCATCATATAAAACGAGTAATTGCAACCAGTATGAGAGTTATGGTCATTTCTACTTTCCAGGCAACCTACGCTACACACTAGGGCGTTGCTCCAACAGATTGAAGAGTCAGGGCCTTATAAGTCAACGCCCGAAGCATAAAATGCAATAAAAATACAACAGTTTTTCCATCGTATAACAGGATTAATTGCAACCAGTTTGAATGTGATGGTCTTTTCTACGTTCGGGGCAACCTAGGCTTCACTCTAGGGCGTTGCTCCACTAGATCGAATAGTTAGGGCCTAAGAAGTCAACGCCAGAAGCATAAAATACGATATAAATTCAACAGCTTTTCCATCGTATAAAACGAATAATTGCTACCAGTGTAAAAGTTATGGTCATTTCTACGTTCCGGGCAACCTAGGCTTCACCCTAGGGCGTTGTTCCACCAGATCGAATAGTTAGGGCCTAAGAAGTGAACGCCAGAAGCATAAAATACAATATAAATACAACAGTTTTTCCATCGTATAAAACGAATAATTGCAGCCAGTGTGAAGGTTATGGTCATTTCTACATTCCGAGCAACCTAGGCTTCACTCTAGGGCGTTGCTCCAACAGATTGAATAGTTAGGGCCTTAGAAGTCAACGCACAAAGCATAAAATGCAATATAAATACAACAGTTTTTCCATCGTATAACAGGATTAATTGCAACCAGTTTGAAAGTGATGGTCATTTCTACGTTCCGGGCAACCTAGGCTTCACTCTAGGGCGTTGCTCCACTAGATCGAATAGCTAGGGCCATAGAAGTCAACGCCAGAAGCATAAAATACGATATAAATACAACAGCTTTTCCATCGTATAAAAGGAATAATTGCAAACAGTGTGAAAGTAATGGTCATTTCTACGTTCCGGGCAACCTAGGCTTCACTCTAGGGCGTTGCTCCACCAGATCAAACAGTTAGGGCCTTAGAAGTCAACGCCCAAAGCATAAAATACAAAATAAATAGAACAGTTTTTCCATTGTATAAAACGAATAATTGCTACCAGTGTAAAAGTTATGGTCATTTCTGCGTTCCGGGCAACCTAGGCTTCACCCTAGGGCGTTGTTCCACCAGATCGAATAGTTAGGGCCTAAGAAGTGAACGCCAGAAGCATAAAATACAATATAAATACAACAGATTTTCCATCATATAAAACGAATAATTGCAACCAGTGTGAAAGCTATGGTCATTTCTACATTCCGAGCAACCTAGGCTTCACTCTAGGGCGTTGCTCCAACAGATTGAAGAGTCAGGGCCTTATAAGTCAACGCCCGAAGCATAAAATGCAATAAAAATACAACAGTTTTTCCATCGTATAACAGGATTAATTGCAACCAGTTTGAATGTGATGGTCTTTTCTACGTTCCGGGCAACCTAGGCTTCACTCTAGGGCGTTGCTCCACTAGATCGAATAGTTAGGGCCTAAGAAGTCAACGCCAGAAGCATAAAATACGATGTAAATTCAACAGCTTTTCCATCGTATAAAACGAATAATGGTAACCAGTGTGAAAGTTATGGTCATTTCTACGTTCCGGTCAACCTAGGCTTCACTCTAGGGCGGTGCTCCACCAGATCAAATAGTTACGGCCTAAGAAGTCAGCGCCAGAAGCATAAATTACAATATAAGTACAACAGCTTTTCCATCGTATATAATGTATATTTGCAAACAGTGTGGAAGTAATTGTCATTTCTACGTTCCGGGCAACCTAGGCTTCACTCTAGGGCGTTGCTCTACCAGATCGAATTGTTAGGGCCTAAGAAGTGAACGCCAGAAGCATAATATACAATATAAATACAACTGCTTTTCCATCGTACAAAATGAATAATTGCCAACAGTGTGAAAGTAATGGTCATATCTACGTTCCGGGCAACCTAGGCTTCACTGTAGGTCGTTGCTCCACCAGATCGAATAGCTAGGGACTTAGAATTTAACGCCAGAAGGACAAAATGCAATATAAGTACAACAGTTTTTCCATCGTATAAAATGAATAATTGCACACATTGTGAAAGTAATGGTCATTTCTACGTTCCGGTCAACCTAGGCTTCACGCTAGAGTGTTGCTCCACCAGATGGAATAGCTAGGGCCTTGGAAGTCAACGCCCGAAGCATAAAATGCAAAATAAATAGAACAGTTTTTCCATTGTATAAAACGAATAACTGCAACCAGTGTGAAAGTACTGGTCATTTCTACGTTCCGGGTAACCTATGTTTCACTCTAGGGCGTTGCTCCACCAGATCGAATAGCTAGGGACTTAGAATTTAACGCCAGAAGGACAAAATGCAATATAAGTACAACAGTTTTTTCATCGTATAAAATGAATAATTGCAGACATTGTGAAAGTAATGGTCATTTCTACGTTCCCGTCAACCTAGGCGTCACACTAGGGCGTTGCTCCACCACGTCTAATAGCTACGGCCTTAGAAGTCAACGCCAGGAGCATAAAATACAACATAAATACAACAGCTTTTCCATCGTATAAAATGAATAACTGCAAACACTGTGCAAGTAATGGTCATTTCTACGTTCCGGGCAACCTAGGCTTCACTCTAGGGCGTTGCTCCACCAGACCGAATAGCTAGGGACTTAGAATTCAATGCCAGAAGCATAAAATGCAATATAAATAGAACAGCTTTTCCATCGTAGAAAACGATTAATGGCAACCAGTGCGAATATTATGGTCATTTCTACGTTCCGGGAAACCTAGGCTTCAGTCTAGGGCCTTCCTCCACCAGATCGAATAGTTAGGGTCTTAGAAGTCAACGCCAGAAGCATAAAATTCCATAAAGATGTAACAGCTTTCCATCGTATAACAGGAATAACTGCAAACAGTGTGATAGTACTGGTCATTACTACGTTCCGGGTAATCCAGGCTTCACTGTAGGGCGTTGCTCCACCGGACCGAATAGCCAGGGACTTAGAATTCAACGCCAGAAGGATAAAATACAATATAAGTCCACAGTTTTTCCATCGTATGAAATGAATAATTGCAGACATTGTGAAAGTAATGGTCATTTCTACGTTCCGGGTTACCTAGGTTTCACACTAGGGCGTTGCTCCACCAGACCGAATAGCTAGGGACTTAGAATTCAACGCCAGAAGGATAAAATACAATATAAATACAACAGTTTTTCCATCATATAAAACGAATAATTGCAACCAGTATGAAAGTTCTGGTCATTTCTACGTTCCGGGCAGCCTAGGCTCCACTCTATGGCGCTCTTCCACCACATCGAATAGCTACGGCCTCAGAAGTCAACGCCTGAAGCATAAAATACAATAAAAATACAACAGTCTTTCCATCCTATATCAGGAATAATTGCAACCCGTGTGAAAGTGATGGTCATTTCTACGTTCCGGGCAACATAGGCTTCACTCTATGGCGTTTTTCCTCCACATCGAATAGCTACGGCCGCAGAAGTCAACGCCTGAAGCATAAAATGCAATAAAAATACAACAGTCTTTCCATCCTATAACAGGAATAATTGCAACCCGTGTGAAGGTGATGGTCATTTGTACGTTCCAGGCAACCTAGGCTTCACTCTAGGGCGTTGCTCTACCAGATCGAATTGTTAGGGCCTAAGAAGTGAACGCCAGAAGCATAATATACAATATAAATATAACAGTTTTTCCATTGTATAAAACGAATAATAGCAATCAGTGTGAAAGTTGTGGTCATTTCTACGTTCCGGGCAACCTAGGCTTCACTCTAGGGCGTTGCTCTACCAGATCGAATTGTTAGGGCCTAAGAAGTGAACGCCAGAAGCATAATATACAATATAAATACAACTGCTTTTCCATCGTACAAAATGAATAATTGCCAACAGTGTGAAAGTAATGGTCATATCTACGTTCCGGGCAACCTAGGCTTCACTGTAGGTCGTTGCTCCAACGGATCGAATAGCTAGCGACTTACAATTAAACGCCAGAGGCATAAAATGTAATAAAAATACAACAGTCTTTCCATCGTATAAAAGGAGTAAATGCAACCAGTGTGAAAGTAATGGTCATTCCGACGTACCGGGCAACCTAGGCTTCACTCTAGAGCGTTGCTCCACCAGATCGAAGAGTTAGGGCCTTAGAAGACAACGCCAGAAGCATAAGATACAATAAAGACGCAACAGTTTTTCCATCGTATAACAGGCGTAATTGCAACCCGTGTGAAGGTAATGGTATGTTCTACGTTCCGGGCAACGTAGGCTTCACTCAAGTGCGGTGCTCCACCAGATCAAACAGCTGGGGCCTAAGAAGTCAACGCCAGAAGCATAAAATACGATAAAGATGCAACAGTTTTACCATCGTATAAAACGAATAATTGCAACCAGTGTGAAAGTTATGGTCATTTCTAAATTCCGAGCAACCTAGGCTTCACTCTATTGCGTTGCTCCAGCAGATTGAATAGTTAGGGCCTAAGAAGTGAAAGCCAGAAGCATAAAATTCAATATAAATACAACAGTTTTTCCATCATATAAAACGAGTAATTGCAACCAGTATGAAAGTTATGGTCATTTCTACTTTCCAGGCAACCTACGCTACACACTAGGGCGTTGCTCCAACAGATTGAAGAGTCAGGGCCTTATAAGTCAACGCCCGAAGCATAAAATGCAATAAAAATACAACAGTTTTTCCATCGTATAACAGGATTAATTGCAACCAGTTTGAATGTGATGGTCTTTTCTACGTTCCGGGCAACCTAGGCTTCACTCTAGGGCGTTGCTCCACTAGATCGAATAGTTAGGGCCTAAGAAGTCAACGCCAGAAGCATAAAATACGATATAAATTCAACAGCTTTTCCATCGTATAAAACGAATAATGGTAACCAGTGTGAAAGTTATGGTCATTTCTACGTTCCGGTCAACCTAGGCTTCACTCTAGGACGTTGCTCCACCAGATCGAATAGTTAGGGCCTATGAAGTCAACGCCAGAAGCATAAAATACAATAAAGGTGCAACAGTTTTTCCATCGTATAACAGGAATAATTGCAACCAGTGTGAAGGTAATGGTATGTTCTACGTTCCGGGCAACCTAGGCTTCACTCTAGGGCGGTGCTCCACCAGATCAAATAGTTACGGCCTAAGAAGTCAGCGCCAGAAGCATAAATTACAATATAAGTACAACAGCTTTTCCATCGTATATAATGTATATTTGCAAACAGTGTGGAAGTAATTGTCATTTCTACGTTCCGGGCAACCTAGGCTTCACGCTAGAGTGTTGCTCCACCAGATGGAATAGCTAGGGCCTTGGAAGTCAACGCCCGAAGCATAAAATGCAAAATAAATAGAACAGTTTTTCCATTGTATAAAACGAATAACTGCAACCAGTGTGAAAGTACTGGTCATTTCTACGTTCCGGGTAACCTATGTTTCACTCTAGGGCGTTGCTCCACCAGATCGAATAGCTAGGGACTTAGAATTTAACGCCAGAAGGATAAAATGCAATATAAGTACAACAGTTTTTTCATCGTATAAAATGAATAATTGCAGACATTGTGAAAGTAATGGTCATTTCTACGTTCCGGTCAACCTAGGCGTCACTCTAGGGCGTTGCTCCACCACGTCTAATAGCTACGGCCTTAGAAGTCAACGCCAGGAGCATAAAATACAACATAAATACAACAGCTTTTCCATCGTATAAAATGAATAACTGCAAACACTGTGCAAGTAATGGTCATTTCTACGTTCCGGGCAACCTAGGCTTCACTCTAGGGCGTTGCTCCACCAGACCGAATAGCTAGGGACTTAGAATTCAACGCCAGAAGGATAAAATACAATATAAATACAACAGTTTTTCCATCATATAAAACGAATAATTGCAACCAGTATGAAAGTTCTGGTCATTTCTACGTTCCGGGCAGCCTAGGCTCCACTCTATGGCGCTCTTCCACCACATCGAATAGCTACGGCCTCAGAAGTCAACGCCTGAAGCATAAAATACAATAAAAATACAACAGTCTTTCCATCCTATATCAGGAATAATTGCAACCCGTGTGAAAGTGATGGTCATTTCTACGTTCCGGGCAACATAGGCTTCACTCTATGGCGTTTTTCCTCCACATCGAATAGCTACGGCCGCAGAAGTCAACGCCTGAAGCATAAAATGCAATAAAAATACAACAGTCTTTCCATCCTATAACAGGAATAATTGCAACCCGTGTGAAAGTGATGGTCATTTGTACGTTCCAGGCAACCTAGGCTTCACTCTAGGGCGTTGCTCTACCAGATCGAATTGTTAGGGCCTAAGAAGTGAACGCCAGAAGCATAATATACAATATAAATATAACAGTTTTTCCATTGTATAAAACGAATAATAGCAATCAGTGTGAAAGTTGTGGTCATTTCTACGTTCCGGGCAACCTAGGCTTCACTCTAGGGCGTTGCTCTACCAGATCGAATTGTTAGGGCCTAAGAAGTGAACGCCAGAAGCATAATATACAATATAAATACAACTGCTTTTCCATCGTACAAAATGAATAATTGCCAACAGTGTGAAAGTAATGGTCATATCTACGTTCCGGGCAACCTAGGCTTCACTGTAGGTCGTTGCTCCACCCGATCGAATAGCTAGCGACTTACAATTAAACGCCAGAGGCATAAAATATAATAAAAATACAACAGTCTTTCCATCGTATAAAAGGAGTAATTGCAACCAGTGTGAAGGTAATGGTCACTTCTACGTTCCGGGCAATCTAGGCTTCACTCTAGGGCGTTGCTCCACCAGATCGAATACCTAGGGACTTAGAAGTCAACGCCAGAAGCATAAAATGCAATAAAGATACAACAGGTTTTCCATCGTATGACAGGAATAACTGCAACCCGTGTGAAAGTGATGGTCATTTGTACGTTCCAGGCAACCTAGGTTTCACTCTAGGGCGTTGCTCTACCAGATCGAATTGTTAGGGCCTAAGAAGTGAACGCCAGAAGCATAATATACAATATAAATATAACAGTTTTTCCATTGTATAAAACGAATAATAGCAATCAGTGTGAAAGTTGTGGTCATTTCTACGTTCCGGGCAACCTAGGCTTCACTCTAGGGCGTTGCTCTACCAGATCGAATTGTTAGGGCCTAAAAAGTGAACGCCAGAAGCATAATATACAATATAAATACAACTGCTTTTCCATCGTACAAAATGAATAATTGCCAACAGTGTGAAAGTAATGGTCATATCTACGTTCCGGGCAACCTAGGCTTCACTGTAGGTCGTTGCTCCACCGGATCGAATAGCTAGCGACTTACAATTAAACGCCAGAGGCATAAAATGTAATAAAAATACAACAGTCTTTCCATCGTATAAAAGGAGTAATTGCAACCAGTGTGAAAGTAATGGTCATTCCGACGTACCGGGCACCCTAGGCTTCACTCTAGAGCGTTGCTCCACCAGATCGAAGAGTTAGGGCCTTAGAAGACAACGCCAGAAGCATAAGATACAATAAACACGCAACAGTTTTTCCATCGTATAACAGGCGTAATTGCAACCCGTGTGAAGGTAATGGTATGTTCTACGTTCCGGGCAACGTAGGCTTCACTCAAGTGTGGTGCTCCACCAGATCAAACAGCTGGGGCCTAAGAAGTCAACGCCAGAAGCATAAAATACGATAAAGATGCAACAGTTTTACCATCGTATAAAACGAATAATTCCAACCAGTGTGAAAGTTATGGTCATTTCTAAATTCCGAGCAACCTAGGCTTCACTCTATTGCGTTGCTCCAGCAGATTGAATAGTTAGGGCCTAAGAAGTGAACGCCAGAAGCATAAAATTCAATATAAATACAACAGTTTTTCCATCATATAAAACGAGAAATTGCAACTAGTATGAAAGTTATGGTCATTTCTACTTTCCAGGCAACCTAGGCTACACACTAGGGCGTTGCTCCAGCAGATTGAATAGTTAGGGCCTTAGAAGTCAATGCCCGAAGCATAAAATGCAATAAAAGTACAACAGTTTTTCCATCATATAACAGGAATAATTGCAACCAGTTCGAAAGTGATGGTCATTTCTACGTTCCGGGCAATCTCGGCTTCACTCTAGGGCGTTGCTCCACCAGATCGAACAGGTAGGGCCTTTGAAGTCAAAGCCCGAAGCATAAAATACAAAATAAACAGAACAGTCTTTCCACTGTATAAAACGAATAATTATAATAAATAATTATAAAAATAACGCTTCTGGCGTTGAATTCTAAGTCCCTAAGTATTCGATCTCGTGGAGCAACGCCCTACAGTGAAGCTTAGGTTGCCCGGAACGTAGAAATGACGATATCTTTCACACTGGTTGCAATTATTCCTGTTATACGATGGAAAAGCTGTTGTATCTATATCGTATTTTATGCTTCTGGCGTTGACTTCTTAGGCCCTAACTATTCCATCTGGTGGAACAACGCCCTAGGGTGAACCCTAGGTTGTCCGGAACGTAGAAATGACCATAACTTTCACACTGGTTGCAATTATTCGTATTATACAATGGAAGAGCTGTCGTATTTATATTGTATTTTATGCTACTGGCGTTGACTTCTAAGGCCGTAGCTATTGGATGTGGTGGAGCAACGCCCTAGAGTGACGCCTAGGTTGCCCGGAACGTAGAAACGACCATTACCTTCACGCTTGTTGCAATTATTCCTGTTACTCGACGAAAAAGCTGTTGCATTTCTTATTGTATTTTATGCTTCTGGCTTTGGCTTCTAAGTCCGTAACAATTAGATGTGGTGGAGCAACGCCCTAGAGTGAAGCCAAGGTTGCCCGGAAAGTGGAAATGACCATAACTTTCATACTGGTTCAATTATTCGTTTTATACGATGGAAAAACTGTTGTATTTATATTGTATTTTATGTTTCTGACGTTGAATTCTAAGGCCGTAGCTATTGGATGTGGTGGAGCAACGCCCTAGAGTTAAACCTAGGTTACCCGGAACGTAGAAATGACCAGTACTTTCACACTGTTTGCAGTTATTCCTGTTACACGATGGAAAAACTGTTGCATATTTATTGTATTTTGTGCTTCTGGCGTCGACTACTAAGGCCCTAACTGTTCGATCTGGTGGAGCAACGCCCTAGATTGAAGCCTAGGTTGCCCGGAACGTAGAAATGGTCATAACTTTCATACTGGTAGCAATTATTCGTTGTATACAATGGAAAAACTGTCTCTATTTATTTTGTATTTTATGCTTCTGGCGTTGACTTCTAAGGCCCTAACTCTTCTATCTGGTGGAGCAACGCCTCAGAGTTAAGTCTAGGATGCACGAAACGCCGAAATGATCATTACTTTCACATTGGTTGCAATTATACGTTTTATACGATGGAAAAGCTATTGTATTTATATCGTATTTTTTGCTTCTGGCGTTGTCTTCTTAGGCCCTAACTATTCCATCTGGTGGAACAACGCCCTAGGGTGAAGCCTACGTTGCCCGGAACGTAGAAATGACCACAAGTTTCACACTGGTAGCAATTAATCGTTTTATACAATGGAAGAACTGTTATATTTATACTGTATTTTATGCTTCTGATGTTCACTTCTAAGGCCCTAACTATTCGATCTGGTGGAGCAACGCCCTATAGTGAAGCCTAGGTTGCCGGGAACGTAGAAATGACCATCACTTTCACACTGGTTGCAATTATTCATTTTATACGATTGAAAAGCTGTTGTATTTATATTGTCTTTTATGCTTCTGGCGTTGACGTCTAAGGCCGTAGCTATTAGATGTGGTGGAGCAACGCCCTAGTGTGACGCCTAGGTTGCTCGGAACGTAGAAATGACCATTACTTTCTCAATGTTTGCAATTATTCATTTTATACGATGGAAAAACTGTTGTACTTATATTGTATTTTATCCTTCTGGCGTTGATTTCTAGGTCCCTAGCTATTCGATCTGGTGGAGCAACGCCCTAGAGTTAAACCTAGGTTACCCGAAACACAGAAATGACCAGTACTTTCACACTGTCTGCAGTTATTCCTGTTATACGATGGAAAAACTGTTGCATCTTTATTGTATTTTATGCTTCTGGCGTTGACTACTAAGGCCCCAACTGTTCGATCTGGTGGAGCAACGCCCTAGAGTGTAGCCTAGGTTGCTCGGAATGTTGAAATGTCCATAACTTTCACACTGGTTGCAATTATTCGTTTTATACGATGGAAAAACTGTTGCATCTGTATTGCATTTTATGCTTCTGGCGTTGACATCTAAGGCCCTAATTATTCGATCTGGTGGAACAACGCCCTAGAGTGACGCCTAGGTTCCCCGGAACGTAGAAATGACCTTTACTTTCACAATGTTAGCAATTATTAGTTTTATACCATGCAAAAACTGTTGTACATATATTGTATTTTATTCTTCTGGCGTTGACTTCATAGACCCTAACTATTCGATCTGGTGGAGCACCGCCCTATAGTGAAGCCTAGGTTGCCGGGAACGTAGAAATGAGCATCACTTTCACACTGGTTGCAATTATTCCTGTTATATGATGGAAAAGCTGTTGTATTTATATTGTCTTTTATGCTTCTGGCGTTGACTTCTAAGGCCGTAGCTATTAGATGTGGTGGAGCAACGCCCAAGTGTGACGCCTAGGTTGCTCGGAACGTAGAAATGACCATTACTTTCACAATGTTTGCAATTATTCATTTTATACGATGGAAAAACTGTTGTACTTATATTATATTTTATCCTTCTGGCGTTGAATTCTAAGTGCCTAGCTATTCGATCTGGTGGAGCAACGCCATATAGTGAAGCCCAGGTTGCCCGGAACGTAGAAATGACCACTACATTCACACTGTGTGCAATTATTCATTTTATACGATGGAAAAGCTGTTGTACTTATATTGTATTTTATGCTTCTGACGTTGACTTCTTAGGCCCTAACTGTTCCATCTGGTGGAACAACGACCTAGGGTGAAGCCTAGGTTGCCCGGAACGTAGAAATGACCGTTACTTTCACACTGGTTGCAATTATTCGTTTTATACGATGGAAAAACTGTTGTATTTATTTTGTATTTGGTGCTTCTGGCGTTGACTTCCTAGGCCTTAACTATTCGATCTGGTGGAGCAGCGCCATAGAGTGAAGCCTAGGGTGCCCGGAAAGTAGAAATGAACATTATTTTCACACTGGTTGCAATTATTCGTTTTATACGATGGAAAAACTGTTGTATTTATTATGTATTTTATGCTTCTGCCGATGTATTTTAAGGCCGTAGCTATTCGATGTGGTGGAGCAACGCCCTAGAGTGAAGCCTAGGTTGCCCGGAACCTAGAAATGACCATTACTTTCTCACTGGTTGCAATAATTCGTTTTATACGATGGAAAAGCTGTTGTATTTATATTGTATTTTATGCTTCTGGCGTTGACTTGTAAGGCCGTAGCTATTAGATGTGGTGGAGCGACGCCCTAGTGTGACGCCTAGGTTGCCCGGAACGTAGAAATGACGATTACTTTCACAATGTTTGCAATTATTCGTTTTATACGATGGAAAAACTGTTATACTTATATCGTATTTTATTCTTCTGGCGTTTACTTCTTAGGCGCTAACTATTCGATCTGGTGGAACAACGCCCTAGAGTGAAGCCTAGGTTGCCCGGAACGTAGCAATGACCATTACGATCACACTGTTTGCAAATATACATTATATACGATAGAAAAGCTGTTGTATTTATATTGTATTTTATGCTTCTGGCGTTTACTTCTTAGGCCCTAATTATTCGATCTGGTGGAGCACCGCCATAGAGTGAAGCGTAGGTTGCCCGGAACGTAGCACATACCATTACCTTCAAACTGGTTGCAATTATTCCTGTTATACGATGGAAACGCTGTACAATTTATTTTGTATTTTATGCTTCGGGTGTCGACTTATAAGGCCCTAACTATTCGGGCTGGTGGAGCAACATCCTAGAGTGAAGCCTAGGCTGCCCGGAACGTAGAAATGACCATCACTTTCACACTGGTTGCAATTATTCCGGTTATACGATGGAAAGACTCTTGTATATTTATTGTATTTTATGCTTGGGCGCTGACTTCTATGGCACTACCTATTCGATCGGTTGGAGCAACACCCTACAGTGAAGCCTAGGTTGCCCGGAATGTGGACATGACCATAACCTTCTCATAGGTTGCAATTATTCGTTTTATACGATGGAAAGACTGTTGTATTTATTATGTATTTGGTGCTTCTGGCGTTGAGTTCTTAGGCCATAACTATTCCATCTGGTGGAGCAACGCCATAGAGTGAAACGTAGGTTGCCCGGAACGTAGAAGTGACCATTGCTTTCACAATGTTTGCAATTATTCATTTTATACGGTGGAAAAACTGTTGTACTTATATTATATTTTATTCTTCTGGCGTTGATTTCTAAGTCCCTAGCTATTAGATCTGGTGGAGCAACGCCCTAGAGTTAAACCTAGGTTACCCGGAACGTAGAAATGACGAGTACATTCACACTGTTTGCAGTAATTCCTGGTACACGATGGAAAAACTGTTGCATATTTATTGTATTTTGTGCTTCTGGCGTTGACTACTAAGGCCCCAACTGTTCGATCTGGTGGAGCAACGCCCTAGAGTGAAGCCTAGGTTGCCCGGAACGTAGAAATGACCATAACTTTCATACTGGTAGCAATTATTCGTTATATACAATGGAAAAACTGTTCTATTTATTTTGTATTTTATGCTTCTGGCGTTGACTTCTAAGGCCCTAACTCTTCGATCTGTTGGAGCAACGCCTCAGAGTTAAGTCTAGGATGCACAAAACGCCGAAATGATCATTACTTTCATACTGGTTGCAATTATACGTTTTATACGATGGAAAAGCTGTTGTATTTATATCGTATTTTATGCTTCTGGCGTTGACTTCTTAGGCCCTAACTATTCCATCGGGTGGAACAACGCCCTAGGGTGAAGCCTAGGTTGCCCGGAACGTAGAAATGACCATATCTTTCACACTGATAGCAATTAATCGTTTTATACAATGGAAGAATTGTTACAATTATACTGTATTTTATGCTTCTGGTGTTGCCCTCTAATGCCCTAACTATTCGATCTGGTGGAGCAACGCCCTAGAGTGAAGCCTAGGTTGCCGGGAACATAGAAATGACCATCACTTTCACACTGGTTGCAATAATTCCTGTTATACGATGGAAAAGCTGTTGTATCTATATCGTATTTTATGCTTCTGGCGTTGACTTCTTAGGCCCTAACTATTCCATCTGGTGGAACAACGCCCTAGGGTGAACCCTAGGTTGTCCGGAACGTAGAAATGACCATAACTTTCACACTGGTTGCAATTATTCGTTTTATACAATGGAAGAACTGTCGTATTTATATTGTATTTTATGCTACTGGCGTTTACTTCTAAGGCCGTAGCTATTGGCTGTGGTGGAGCAACGCCCTAGAGTGACGCCTAGGTTGCCCGGAACGTAGAAATGACCATTACCTTCACGCTTGTTGCAATTATTCCTGTTACTCGATGAAAAAGCTGTGGCATTTCTTATTGTATTTTATGCTTCTGGCTTTGGCTTCTAAGTCCGTAACAATTAGATGCGGTGGAGCAACGCCCTAGAGTGAAGCCAAGGTTGCCCGGAAAGTAGAAATGACCATAACTATCATACTGGTTCAATTATTCGTTTTATACGATGGAAAAACTGTTGTATTTATATTGTATTTTATGTTTCTGACGTTGAATTCTAAGGCCGTAGCTGTTCGATGTGGTGGAGCAACGCCCTAGAGTTAAACCTAGGTTACCCGGAACGTAGAAATGACCAGTACTTTCACAATGTTTGCAATTATTCATTTTATTCGATGGAAAAGCTGTTGTACTTATATTGTATTTTATTCTTCTGGCGTTGACTTCTTAGGCCCTAACTATCCGATCTGGTGGAACAACGCCCTAGAGTGAAGCCTAGGTTGCCCGGAACGTAGCACTGACCATTACGATCACACTGTTTGCAAATATACATTATATACGATGGAAAAGCTGTGGTATTTATATTGTATTTTATGTTTCTGGCGATGACTTCTAAGGCCGTAGCTATTAGATGTGGTGGAGCAACGCCATAGAGTGGCGCCTAGGTTGCCCGGAACGTAGAAATGACCATCACTTTCACAGTGGTTGCAATTATTCCTGTTATACGATGGAAAAGCTGTTGTATTTATATCGTATTTTATGCTTCTGGCGTTGACTTCTTAGGCCCTAACTATTCCATCTGGTGGAACAACGCCGTAGAGTGAAGTCGAGGTTGCCCGGAACGTAGAAATGACCATTACTTTCACACTGTTTGCAATTATTCCTTTTATACGATGGAAAAGCTGTGGTATTTATATCGTATTTTATGCTTCTGGCGTTGACTTCTAAGGCCCTGGCTATTCGATTTGGTGGAGCAACGCCCTAGAGTGGGGCCTAGGTCGCCCGGTACGTAGAAATGTCCATTACTTTCACACTGTTTGCAAATATACATTATATACGATGGAAAATCTGTTATATTTATGTTGCATTTTATGCTTCTGGCGTTGACTTCTTGGGCCCTAACTATTTGGTCTGGTGGAGCAACGCCCTAAAGTGAAGCCTAGGTTACCCGGAACGTAGAAATGACCAGTACTTTCATACTGTTTGCAGTTATTTCTGTTATACGATGGAAAAACTTTTGCATCTATATTGTATTTTATGCTTTAGGCGTTGACTTCTAAGGTCGTAGCTATTCGTTGTGGTGGAGAAACGCCCTAGAGTGAAGCCTAGGTTGCACGGAACGTAGAAATGCCCATTACTTTCACACTGGTGGCAATTATTCCTGTTATACGATGGAACAACTGTTGTATTTTTATTATATTTTATGCTTCTGGCGCTGACGTCTAAGTCCCTAGCTATTCGATCTGGTGGAACAACGCCCTAGAGCGAAGCCTAGGTTGCACGGAACGTAGAAATGACCATTACTTTCACACTGGTTGCAATTATTCGTTTTATACGATGGAAAAACTGTTGCATTTATTATGTATTTTATGCTTCTGACGTTGTATTTTAAGGCCGTAGCTATTCGATGTGGCGGAGCAACGCCCTAGAGTGAAGCCTAGGTTGCCCGGAACCTAGAAATGACCATTACTTTCACACTGGTTGCAATTATTCGTTTTATACGATGGAAAAGCTGTTGTATTTATATTGGATTTTATGCTTCTGGCGTTGACTTCTAAGGCCGTAGCTATTAGATGTGGTGGAGCAACGCCGTAGAGTGACGCCCAGGTTGCCCGGAACGTAGAAATGTCCATTACTTTCACACTGGTTGCTATTATTCGCTTTATACGATGGAAAAACTGTTATACTTATATTGTATTTTATGCTTCTGGCGTTGACTTCTTAGGCCGTAACTATTCGTTCTGGTGGAACATCGCCCTAGACTGAAGCCTAGGTTGCCCGGAACGTAGGACATACCATTACATTAACACTGGCTGCAATTACTCCTGTTATACGATGGAAAAACTGTTGTACTTTTATTGTATTTTATGCTTCTGGCGTTTAATTCTAAGTCCCTAGCTATTCGATCTGGTGGAGCAACACCCTACAGTGAAGCCTAGGTTGCCCGGAACGTATATATGACCATAACCTACACACAGGTTGCAATTATTCGTTTTATACGATGGAAAGACTGTTCGACTTGTTTTGTAGTTTATGTTTCTGGCGCTGACTTCTACGGCCCTAACTCTTCGATCTGGTTTAGCAACGGCCTGGAGTGAAGCCTAGGTTGCCCGGAGCGTAGGACATACCTTTACCTTCACACTGGTTGCAATTATTCCTGTTATACGCTGGAAAAACTGTTGTATTTATATCGTATTTTATGCTTCAAGCGTAGACTTCTGAGGTCCTAGCTACTCGAGCTGGTGGAGCAACGCCCTAGAGTGAAACCTAGGTTGCCCGGAACGTAGAAATGACCACAACTTTCACACTGGTAGCAATTAATCGTTTTATACCATGGAAAAACTGTTGTACTTATATTGTATTTTATTCTTCTGGCGTTGACTTCACAGACCCTAACTATTCGATCTGGTGGAACAGCGCCCTAGAGTGAAGCCTAGGTTGCCCGGAACGTAGCACTGACCATTACGATCACACTGTTTGCAAATATACATTATATACGATGGAAAAGCTGTTGTATTTATATTGTATTTTATCCTTCTGGCGTTGAATTCTAAGTGCCTAGCTATTCGATCTTGTGGAGCAACGCCACATATTGAAGCCCAGGTTGCCCGGAACGTAGAAATGATCACTACATTCACATTGTGTGCAATTATTCATTTTATACGATGGAAAAGCTGTTGTACTTATATTGTATTTTATGCTTCTGGCGATGACTCCTAAGGCCGTAGCTATTAGATGTGGTGGAGCAACGCCATAGAGTGACGCCTAGGTTGCCCGGAACGTAGAAATGACCATCACTTTCACACTGGTTGCAATTATTCCTGTTATACGATGGAAAAGCTGTTGTATTTATATCGTATTTTATGCTTCTGGCGTTGACTTCTTAGGCCCTAACTATTCCATCTGGTGGAACAACGACCTAGGGTGAAGCCTAGGTTGCCCGGAACGTAGAAATGACCATTACATTCACACTGGTTGCAATTATTCGTTTTATACGATGGAAAAACTGTTGTATTCATTTTGTATTTGGTGCTTCTGGCGTTGACTTCTTAGCCCTTAACTATTCGATCTGGTTGAGCAGCGCCATAGAGTGAAGCCTAGGGTGCCCGGAAAGTAGCAATGAACATTCTTTTCACACTGGTTGCAATTATTCGTTTTATACGACGGAAAAACTGTTGTATTTATATTGTATTTTATGTTTCTGACGTTGAATTCTAAGGCCGTAGCTATTCGATGTGGTGGAGCAACGCCCTAGAGTTAAACCTAGGTTACCCGGAACGTAGAAAAGACCAGTACTTTCACACTGTTTGCAGTTATTCCTGTTACAAGATGGAAAAACTGTTGCATATTTATTGTATTTTGTGCTTCTGGCGTCGACTACTAAGGGCCTAACTGTTCGATCTGGTAGAGCAACGGCCTAGAGTGAAGCCTAGGTTGCCCGGAACGTAGAAATGATCATAACTTTCATACTGGTAGCAATTATTCGTTGTATACAATGGAAAAACTGTCTCTATTTATTTTGTATTTTATGCTTCTGGCGTTGACTTCTAAGGCCCTAACTCTTCTATCGGGTGGAGCAACGCCTCAGAGTTAAGTCTAGGATGCACGAAACGCCGAAATGATCATTACTTTCACATTGGTTGCAATTATACGTTTTATACGATGGAAAAGCTGTTGTATTTATATCGTATTTTTTGCTTCTGGCGTTGTCTTCTTAGGCCCTAACTATTCCATCTGGTGGAACAACGCCCTAGGGTGAAGCCTACGTTGCCCGGAACGTAGAAATGACCACAACTTTCACACTGGTAGCAATTAATCGTTTTATACCATGGAAAAACTGTTGTACTTATATTGTATTTTATTCTTCTGGCGTTGACTTCATAGACCCTAACTATTCGATCTGGTGGAACAACGCCCTAGAGTGAAGCCTAGGTTGCCCGGAACGTAGCACTGACCATTACGATCACACTGTTTGCAAATATACATTATATACGATGGAAAAACTGTTGTATTTATATTGTATTTTATCCTTCTGGCGTTGAATTCTAAGTGCCTAGCTATTCGATCTGGTGGAGCAACGCCATATAGTTAAGCCCAGGTTGCCCGGAACGTAGAAATGACCACTACATTCACATTGTGTGCAATTATTCATTTTATACGATGGAAAAGCTGTTGTACTTATATTGTATTTTATGCTTCTGGCGATGACTCCTAAGGCCGTAGCTATTAGATGTGGTGGAGCAACGCCATAGAGTGACGCCTAGGTTGCCCGGAACGTAGAAATGACCATCACTTTCACACTGGTTGCAATTATTCCTGTTATACGATGGAAAAGCTGTTGTATTTATACCGTATTTTATGCTTCTGGCGTTGACTTCTTAGGCCGTAACTATTCCATCTGGTGGAACAACGACCTAGGGTGAAGCCTAGGTTGCCCGGAACGTAGAAATGACAATTACATTCACACTGGTTGCAATTATTCGTTTTATACGATGGAAAAACTGTTGTATTCATTTTGTATTTGGTGCTTCTGGCGTTGACTTCTTAGGCCTTAACTATTCGATCTGGTTGAGCAGCGCCATAGAGTGAAGCCTAGGGTGCCCGGAAAGTAGAAATGAACATTATTTTCACACTGGTTGCAATTATTCTTTTTATACGATGGAAAAACTGTTGTATTTATTATGTATTTTATGCTTCTGACGTTGTATTTTAAGGCCGTAGCTATTCGATGCGGTGGAGCAACGCCCTAGAGTGAAGCCGAGGTTGCCCGGAACCTAGAAATGAACATCACTTTCAAACTGGTTGCAATTAATCCTTTTATACGATGGAAAAACTGTTGAATTTTTATTGCATTTTATGCTTCCGGCGTTGACTTCTAAGGCCTTAACTATTCAATCTGTTGGAGCAACACCCAAGGGTGAAACCTAGGTTGCCCGGAAAGAAGAAATGACGTTAACTTTCATACTGGTTGCAATTACTCGTTTTATATGATGGAAAAACTGTTGTATTTATATTGTATTTTATGCTTCTGGCGTTCACTTCTTAGGCCCTAACTATTCGATCTGGTGGAACAGCGCCCTAGGGTGAAACCTAGGTTGCCCGGAACGTAGAAATGACCATAACTTTTACACTGGTAGCAATTATTCGTTTTATACAATGGAAAAACTGTTCTATTTATTTTCTATTTTATGCTTCGGGCGTTGACTTCTAAGGCCCTCACTGTTTGATCTGGTGGAGCAACGCCCTAGAGTGAAGCCTAGGTTGCCCGGAACGTAGAAATGACCATAACTTTCACACTGGTTGCTATTATTCGTTCTATACATTGGAAAAACTGTTATATTTATATTGTATCTTATGCTTCTGGCGTTGACTTCTTAGGCCCTAACAATTCGATCTGGTGGGACAACGCCCTAGAGTGAAGCCTAGATTGCCTGGAACGTACAAATGACCATCACTTTCACAAGGGTTGCAATTATTCCTGTTATAGGAGGAAATACTGTTGTATTTCTATTGTATTTTATGCTTCGGGCGTTGACTGCTAAGGCCCTAACTATTCAATCTGTTGGATCAACGCCCTAGAGTAAAGCCTAGGTTGCTCGGAATGTAGAAATGACCATAACATTCACGCTGGTTGAAATTATTCGTTTAATACGGTGGAAAAGCTGTTGCATCTTTATTGTATTTTATGATTCTGGCGTTGACTTCTAAGGCCCTAACTATTCGATCTGGTGGAGCAACGCCCTAGAGTGAAGCCTAGGTTGCCCGGAACGTAGAAATGACCATCACTTTCAAACTGGTTGCAATTAATCCTTTTATACGATGGAAAAACTGTTGTATTTTTATTGCATTTTATGCTTCCGGCGTTGACTTCTAAGGCCCTAACTATTCAATCTGTTGGAGCAACGCCCATGTGTGAAGCCTAGGTTGCCCGGAAAGAAGAAATGACGTTAACTTTCATACTGGTTGCAATTATTCGTCTTATACGATGGAAAAACTGTTCTATTTATATTGCATTTTATGCTTCTGGCGTTGACTTCTAATGCACTAACTTTTCGATCTGGCGGAGCAACGCCCTAGAGTGAAGCCGAGGTTCCCCTGAACGTAGAAATGACCATCACTTTCAAACTGGTTGGAATTATTCCTGTTATATGACGGAAAAACTGTTGTATTTTTATTGCATTTTATGCTTCGGGCACTGACTTCTATGGCCCTAACTATTCAATCTGTTGGAGCAACGCCCTAGGGTGTAGCCTAGGTTACCCGGAAAGTAGAAATGACCATAACTTTCATACTGGTTGCAATCATTCGTTTTATATCATGGAAAAACTGTTGTATTCATATTGTATTTTATGCTGCTGGCGTTCACTTCTTAGGCCCTAACTATTCGATCTGGTGGAACAACGCCCTGTGGTGAAGCCTAGGTTGCCCGGAACGTAGATATGTCCATAACCATCACACAGGTTGCAATTATTCGTTTTATACGATGGAAAGACTGTTGTATTTATTTTGTAGTTTATGCTTCTGGCGTTGACATCTAAGGCCCTAACTCTTCGATCTGGTGGAGCAACGCCTCAGAGTTAAGTCTGGGATGCCCGAAATGTCGATATGATCATTACTTTCGCACTGGTTGCAATTAGTCATGCTATACGATGGAAAAACTGCTTCATTTTTATTGTATTTTGTGCTTCTGGCGTTGACTTCTAAGGCCGTAGCTATTAGATGTGGTGCAGCAACCCCTAGAGTGACGCCTAGGTTGACCGGAACGTAGAAATGACCATTACTTTCACAATGTCTGCAATTATTCATTTTATACGATGGAAAAACTGTTGTACTTATATTGTACTTTATCCTTCTGGCGTTGAATTCTAAGTCCCTAGCTATTCGATCTGGTTGAGCAACGCACTAGAGTGAAGCCTAGGTTACCCGGAACGTAGAAATGACCAGTACTTTCACACTGGTTGCAGTTATTCGTTTTATACAGTGGAAAAACTGTTCTATTTATTTTGCATTTTATGCTTCGGGCGTTAACTTCTAAGGCCGTAACTATTCGATCGGGTGGCGCAACGGCCTAGAGTGAAGCCTAGGTTGCCCGGAACGTAGAAATGACCATAGCTTTCACACTGGTTGCTATTATTCGTTTTATACAATGGAATAACTGTTATATTTATATTGTATTTTAGGCTTCTGGCGTTGACTTCTTAGGCCCTAACTATTCGATTTGGTGGAACAACGCCCCAGAGTGAAGCCTAGGTTGCCCAGAACGTAGAAATGACCATCAGTTTCACACTGGTTGCAATAATTCCTGTTATACGATGGAAAAACTCTTGTATATTTATTGTATTTTATGCTTGGGGCGTTGACTTCTATGGCCCTACCTATTCGATCTGGTGGAACAACGCCCAAGGGTGAAGCCAGGGTTGCCCGGAACGTAGAAATGGCCAACTCTTTCACACTGGAAGCAATTATTCGTTTTATACATGGAAAATCTGTTCTATTTATTTTTATTTTATGCTTCTGGCGTTGTCTTCTAAGGCCATAACTATCCGATCTGGTGGAGCAACGCCCAAGAGCGATGCCTAGGTTGCCCGGAACGAAGAAATGACCATCACTTTCACACTGGTTACCATTATTCGTTTTATACGATGGAAAAGCTGTTGTATTTATATCGTATTTTATGCTTCTGGCGTTGACTTCTTAGGACCTAACTATTCCATCTGGTGGAACAACGCCCTGGAGTGAAGCCTAGGTTGCCCGGAACGTAGAAATGACCATAACTTTCACACTGGTAGCAATTATTCGTTTTATACATGGAAAAACTGTTCTATTTGTTTTGTATTTTATGCTTCTGGCGCTGACTTCTAAGGCCCTACCTATTCGATCTGGCGAAGCAACCCCCTACACTGAAGCCTAGGTTGCTCGGAACGTAGAAATGACCATTACCTTCACACTGTTTGCAATAATTCATTTTATACGATGGCAAAGCTGTTGTATTTATATGGTATTTTATGCTTCTGTCGTTGACTTCTAAGGCCCTATCTCTTCGATTTGGTGGAGCAACGCCTCAGAGTTAAGCCTAGGATGCCCGAAACGTCGAAATGGTCATTACTTTCGCACTGGTTGCAATTAGTCATGCTATACGATGGAAAATCAGTTGCATATTTATTGTATTTTATGCTTCTGGCGTTGACTTCTAAGGCCGTAGCTTTTAGCTGTGGTGGAGCAACGCCCTAGAGTGACGCCTAGGTTGCCCGGCACGTAGAAATGACCATTACTTTCACACTGGTTGCTATTATTCGTTTTATACGATGGAAAAACTGTTGTATTTGTATTGTATTTTATGCTTCTGGCGTTCACTTCTAAGGCCCTAAATCTTCGATCTGGTGGAGCAACGCCTCAGAATTAAGTTTAGCATGCCCGAAACGCCGAAATGATCATTACTTTCACATTCGCTGCAATTATACGTTTTATACGATGGAAAAGCTGTTGTATTTATATCGTATTTTATGCTTCTGGCGTTGACTTCTTAGGCCCTAACTATTCCATCTGGTGGAACAACGCCCTAGGGTGAAGCCTAGGTTGCCCGGAACGTAGAAATGACCAACACCTTCACACTGGTAGCAATTAATCGTTTTATACAATGGAAGAACTGTTACATTTATACTGTATTTTATGCGTCTGGTGTTGACCTCTAAGGCCCTAATCATTCGATCTGGTGGAGCAACGCCCTAGAGTGAAGCCTAGGTTGCCGGGAACATAGAAATGACCATCACTTTCACACTGGTTGCAATTATTCCTGTTATACGATGGAAAAGCTGTTGTATCTATATAGTATTTTATGCTTCTGGCGTTGACTTCTTAGGCCCTAACTATTCCATCTGGTGGAACAACGCCCTAGGGTGAACCCTAGGTTGTCCGGAACGTGGAAATGACCATAACTTTCACACTGGTTGCAATTATTCGTTTTATATAATGGAAAAACTGTCGTATTTATATTGTATTTTATGCTTCTGGCGTTGACTTCTAAGGCCGTAGCTATTGGATGTCGTGGAGCAACGCCCTAGAGTGACGCCTAGGTTGCCCGGAACGTAGAAATGACCATTACTTTCACACTGTTTGCAATTATTCATTTTATACGATGGAAAGGCTGTTGCATCTTTATTGTATTTTATGCTTCTGGCGTTGACTTCTAAGCCCCTTACTATTCGATCTGGTGTAGCAACGCCCTAGAGTGAAGCCTAGGTTGCCCGGTACGTAGAAATGACCATTACCTTCACGCTTGTTGCAATTATTCCTGTTACTCGATGAAAAAGCTGTTGCACTTCTTATTGCGTTTTATGCTTCAGGCGTTGACTTCTAAGGCCGTAGCTATTCGATGTGGCGGAGCAACGCCCTAGAGTGAAGCCTAGGTTGGCCGGAACGTAGAAATGGCCATTACTTTCACACTGCTTGCAATTATTCGTTTTATACGATGGAAAAGCTGTTGTATTAATATCGTATTTAGTGCTTCTGGCGTTGGCTTCTTAGGCCCTAACTATTCCATCTGGTGGAACAACGCCCTTGGGTGAAGCCTAGGTTGCCAGGAACGTAGAAATGGCCATAACTTTTACACTGGTAGCAATTATTCGTTTCATACAATGGAAAAACTGATCTATTTATTTTGAATTTTCTGCTTCTGGCTTCGACTTCTAAGGTCCTAGCTATTCGATCTGGTGGGGCAACGTCCAAGAGTGAAGCCTATGTTGGCCGGAACGTAGAAATGACCATTACTTTCACACTGGTTGCTATTATTCGTTTTATAAAATGGAAAAACTGTTGTATTTGTATTGTATTTTATGCTTCTGGCGTTCACTTCTAAGGCCCTAACTCTTCGATCTGGTGGAGCAACGCCTCAGAATTAAGTTTAGCATGCCCGAAACGCCGAAATGATCATTACTTTCACATTCGCTGCAATTATACGTTTTATACGATGGAAAAGCTGTTGTATTTATATCGTATTTTATGCTTCTGGCGTTGACTTCTTAGGCCCTAACTATTCCATCTGGTGGAACAACGCCCTAGGGTGAAGCCTAGGTTGCCCGGAACGTAGAAATGACCAACACTTTCACACTGGTAGCAATTATTCGTTTTATACGATGGAAGAACAGTTGTATTTATATTGTATTTTATGCTTCTGGCGTTGAATTCTAAGGCACTAACTATTCGCTCTGGTGGACCAACGCCCTGAAGTGAAGCCTAGGGTGCCCGGAACATAGAAATGACCATCACTTTCAAACTGGTTGCTTTATTCCTGTTATATGATGGAAAAAGTGTTGTATTTTTACTGCATTTTATGTTTCGGGCGTTGACTTCTAAGGCCCTAACTATTAGATTTGTTGGAGCAACGACCTAGGGTGAAGCCCAGGTTGCCCGGAAAGTAGAAATGTCCATAACTTTCATACTGGTTGCTATTATTCGTTTTATACGATGGAAAAACTGTTGTATTTGTATTGTATTTTATGGTTCTGGCGTTCACTTCTAAGGCCCTAACCCTTCGATGTGGTGGAGCAACGCCTCAGAGTTAAGTCTAGGATGCCCGAAACGCTGAAATGGTCATTACTTTCACATTGGTTGCAATTATACGTTTAATACGATGGAAAAGCTGTTGTATTTATATCGTATTTTATGCTTCTGGCGTTGACTTCTTAGGCCCTAACTATTCCATCTGGTGGAACAACGCCCTAGGGTGAAGCCTAGGTTGCCCGGAACGTAGAAATGAACATTACTTTCACACTGGTTGCAATTATTCGTTTTATACAATGGAAAAACTGTTGTACTTATTTTCTATTTGATGCTTCTAGCGTTGACTTCTTAGGCCCTAACTATTCGATCGGGTGGAGCAACGCCTTAGAGTGAAACGTAGGTTACTCGGAACGTAGAAATGACCATTACATTCACACTGGTAGCAATTATTCGTTTTATACGATGGAAGAACTGTTATATTTGTATTGTACTTTATACTTCTGGTGTTGACTTCTAAGGCCCTAACTATTCGATCTGGTGGAGCAACGCCCTAGAGTGAAGCCTAGGTTGCCGGGAACGTGGAAATGACCATCGCTTTCACACTGGTTGCAATTATTCCTGTTATACGATGGAAAAGTAGTTGTATTTATATCGTATTTTATGCTTCTGGCGTCGACTTCTTAGCCTCTAACTATACCATCTGATGGAACAACGCCCTAGGGTGAAGCCTAGGTTGCCCTGGACGTAGAAATGAACATTACTTTCACACTGGTTGCAATTATTCGTTTTACACAATGGAAAAACTGTTGTACTTATTTTGTATTTGATGCTTCTAGCGTTGACTTCTTAGGCCCTAACTATTCCATCTGGTGGAACAACGCCCTAGGGTGAAGCCTAGGTTGCCCGGAACGTAGAAATGACCATATCTTTCACACTGATAGCAATTATTCGTTTTATACGATGGAAGAACTGTTATATTTGTATTGTATTTTATACTTCTGGTATTGACTTCTAAGGCCCTAACTTTTCGATCTGGTGGAACAACGCCCTAGAGTGAAGCCTAGGTTGCCCGGAACGTGGAAATGACCACCGCTTTCACACTGGTTGCAATAATTCCTGTTATACGATGGAAAAGCTGTTGTGTTTATATCGTATTTTATGCTTCTGGCGTTGACTTCTTAGGCCTTAACTATACCATCCGATGGAACAACGCCCTAGAGTGAAGCCTAGGTTGCCCTGGACGTAGAAATGAACATTACTTTTACACTGGTTGCAATTATTCGTTTTATACAATGGAAAAACTGTTGTACTTATTTTGTATTTGATGCTTCTGGCGTAGACTTCTTAGGCCCTAACTATTCGATCTGGTGGAGCAACGCCCTAGAGTGAAGCCTAGGTTGCCCTGGACGTAGAAATGATCATTACTTTCACATTGGTTGCAATTATACGTTTTATACGATGGAAAAGCTGTTGTGTTTATATCGTATTTTATGCTTCTGGCGTTGACTTCTTAGGCCGTAACTATTCCATCTGGTGGAACAACGCCCTATGGTGAAGCCTAGGTTGCCCGGAACGTAGAAATGACCATAACTTTCACACTGGTAGCAATTAATCGTTTTCTACAATGGAAGAACTGTTACATTTATACTGTATTTTATGCGTCTGGTGTTGACCTCTAAGGCCCTAATCATTCGATCTGGTGGAGCAACGCCCTAGAGTGAAGCCTAGGTTGCCGGGAACATAGAAATGACCATCACTTTCACACTGGTTGCAATTATTCCTGTTATACGATGGAAAAGCTGTTGTATCTATATAGTATTTTATGCTTCTGGCGTTGACTTCTTAGGCCCTAACTATTCCATCTGGTGGAACAACGCCCTAGGGTGAACCCTAGGTTGTCCGGAACGTGGAAATGACCATAACTTTCACACTGGTTGCAATTATTCGTTTTATATAATGGAAAAACTGTCGTATTTATATTGTATTTTATGCTTCTGGCGTTGACTTCTAAGGCCGTAGCTATTGGATGTGGTGGAGCAACGCCCTAGAGTGACGCCTAGGTTGCCCGGAACGTAGAAATGACCATTACTTTCACACTGTTTGCAATTATTCATTTTATACGATGGAAAGGCTGTTGCATCTTTATTGTATTTTATGCTTCTGACGTTGACTTCTAAGCCCCTTACTATTCGATCTGGTGTAGCAACGCCCTAGAGTGAAGCCTAGGTTGCCCGGTACGTAGAAATGACCATTACCTTCACGCTTGTTGCAATTACTCCTGTTACTCGATGAAAAAGCTGTTGCACTTCTTATTGCGTTTTATGCTTCAGGCGTTGACTTCTAAGGCCGTAGCTATTCGATGTGGCGGAGCAACGCCCTAGAGTGAAGCCTAGGTTGGCCGGAACGTAGAAATGGCCATTACTTTCACACTGTTTGCAATTATTCGTTTTATACGATGGAAAAGCTGTTGTATTTATATCGTATTTAGTGCTTCTGGCGTTGGCTTCTTAGGCCCTAACTATTCCATCTGGTGGAACAACGCCCTTGGGTGAAGCCTAGGTTGCCAGGAACGTAGAAATGGCCATAACTTTTACACTGGTAGCAATTATTCGTTTCATACAATGGAAAAACTGTTCTATTTATTTTGAATTTTCTGCTTCTGGCTTCGACTTCTAAGGTCCTAGCTATTCGATCTGGTGGGGCAACGTCCAAGAGTGAAGCCTATGTAGGCCGGAACGTAGAAATGACCATTACTTTCACACTGGTTGCTATTATTCGTTTTATACGATGGAAAAACTGTTGTATTTGTATTGTATTTTATGCTTCTGGCGTTCACTTCTAAGGCCCTAACTCTTCGATCTGGTGGAGCAACGCCTCAGAATTAAGTTTAGGATGCCCGAAACGCCGAAATGATCATTACTTTCACATTCGCTGCAATTATACGTTTTATACGATGGAAAAGCTGTTGTATTTATATCGTATTTTATGCTTCTGGCGTTGACTTCTTAGGCCCTAACTATTCCATCTGGTGGAACAACGCCCTAGGGTGAAGCCTAGGTTGCCCGGAACGTAGAAATGACCAACACTTTCACACTGGTAGCAATTATTCGTTTTATACGATGGAAGAACTGTTGTATTTATATTGTATTTTATGCTTCTGGCGTTGAATTCTAAGGCACTAACTATTCGCTCTGGTGGACCAACGTCCTGAAGTGAAGCCTAGGGTGCCCGGAACATAGAAATGACCATCACTTTCAAACTGGTTGCTTTATTCCTGTTATATGATGGAAAAAGTGTTGTATTTTTATTGCATTTTATGTTTCGGGCGTTGACTTCTAAGGCCCTAACTATTAGATTTGTTGGAGCAACGACCTAGGGTGAAGCCCAGGTTGCCCGGAAAGTAGAAATGTCCATAACTTTCATACTGGTTGCTATTATTCGTTTTATACGATGGAAAAACTGTTGTATTTGTATTGTATTTTATGGTTCTGGCGTTCACTTCTAAGGCCCTAACCCTTCGATGTGGTGGAGCAACGCCTCAGAGTTAAGTCTAGGATGCCCGAAACGCTGAAATGGTCATTACTTTCACATTGGTTGCAATTATACGTTTAATACGATGGAAAAGCTGTTGTATTTATATCGTATTTTATGCTTCTGGCGTTGACTTCTTAGGCCCTAACTATTCCATCTGGTGGAACAACGCCCTAGGGTGAAGCCTAGGTTGCCCGGAACGTAGAAATGACCATATCTTTCACACTGATAGCAATTATTCGTTTTATACGATGGAAGAACTGTTATATTTGTATTGTATTTTATACTTCTGGTATTGACTTCTAAGGCCCTAACTTTTCGATCTGGTGGAGCAACGCCCTAGAGTGACGCCTAGGTTGCCCGGCACGTAGAAATGACCATTACTTTCACACTGGTTGCTATTATTCGTTTTATACGATGGAAAAACTGTTGTATTTGTATTGTATTTTATGCTTCTGGCGTTCACTTCTAAGGCCCTAACTCTTCGATCTGGTGGAGCAACGCCTCAGAATTAAGTTTAGCATGCCCGAAACGCCGAAATGATCATTACTTTCACATTCGCTGCAATTATACGTTTTATACGATGGAAAAGCTGTTGTATTTATATCGTATTTTATGCTTCTGGCGTTGACTTCTTAGGCCCTAACTATTCCATCTGGTGGAACAACGCCCTAGGGTGAAGCCTAGGTTGCCCGGAACGTAGAAATGACCAACACCTTCACACTGGTAGCAATTAATCGTTTTATACAATGGAAGAACTGTTACATTTATACTGTATTTTATGCGTCTGGTGTTGACCTCTAAGGCCCTAATCATTCGATCTGGTGGAGCAACGCCCTAGAGTGAAGCCTAGGTTGCCGGGAACATAGAAATGACCATCACTTTCACACTGGTTGCAATTATTCCTGTTATACGATGGAAAAGCTGTTGTATCTATATAGTATTTTATGCTTCTGGCGTTGACTTCTTAGGCCCTAACTATTCCATCTGGTGGAACAACGCCCTAGGGTGAACCCTAGGTTGTCCGGAACGTGGAAATGACCATAACTTTCACACTGGTTGCAATTATTCGTTTTATATAATGGAAAAACTGTCGTATTTATATTGTATTTTATGCTTCTGGCGTTGACTTCTAAGGCCGTAGCTATTGGATCTGGTGGGGCAACGTCCAAGAGTGAAGCCTATGTTGGCCGGAACGTAGAAATGACCATTACTTTCACACTGGTTGCTATTATTCGTTTTATACGATGGAAAAACTGTTGTATTTGTATTGTATTTTATGCTTCTGGCGTTCACTTCTAAGGACCTAACTCTTCGATCTGGTGGAGCAACGCCTCAGAATTAAGTTTAGCATGCCCGAAACGCCGAAATGATCATTACTTTCACATTGGTTGCAATTATACGTTTAATACGATGGAAAAGCTGTTGTATTTATATCGTATTTTATGCTTCTGGCGTTGACTTCTTAGGCCCTAACTATTCCATCTGGTGGAACAACGCCCTAGGGTGAAGCCTAGGTTGCCCGGAACGTAGAAATTACCATAACTTTCACACTGGTAGCAATTATTCGTTTTATACGATGGAAGAACTGTTATATTTGTATTGTACTTTATACTTCTGGTGTTGACTTCTAAGGCCCTAACTATTCGATCTGGTGGAGCAACGCCCTAGAGTGAAGCCTAGGTTGCCGGGAACGTGGAAATGACCATCGCTTTCACACTGTTTGCAATTATTCCTGTTATACGATGGAAAAGCTGTTGTATTTATATCGTATTTTATGCTTCTGGCGTCGACTTCTTAGCCTCTAACTATACCATCTGATGGAACAACGCCCTAGGGTGAAGCCTAGGTTGCCCTGGACGTAGAAATGAACATTACTTTCACACTGGTTGCAATTATTCGTTTTATACAATGGAAAAACTGTTGTACTTATTTTCTATTTGATGCTTCTAGCGTTGACTTCTTAGGCCCTAACTATTCGATCGGGTGGAGCAACGCCTTAGAGTGAAACGTCGGTTACTCGGAACGTAGAAATGACCATTACATTCACACTGGTTGCAATTATTCCTGTTATGACCATTACTTTCACATTGTTTGCAATTATTCATTTTATACGATGGAAAAGCTGTTGTATTTATATCGTATTTTATGCTTCTGGCGTCGACTTCTTAGCCTCTAACTATACCATCTGATGGAACAACGCCCTAGGGTGAAGCCTAGGTTGCCCTGGACGTAGAAATGAACATTACTTTCACACTGGTTGCAATTATTCGTTTTATACAATGGAAAAACTGTTGTACTTATTTTGTATTTGATGCTTCTAGCGTAGACTTCTTAGGCCCTAACTATTCCATCTGGTGGAACAACGCCCTAGGGTGAAGCCTAGGTTGCCCGGAACGTAGAAATGACCATATCTTTCACACTGATAGCAATTATTCGTTTTATACGATGGAAGAACTGTTATATTTGTATTGTATTTTATACTTCTGGTATTGACTTCTAAGGCCCTAACTTTTCGATCTGGTGGAGCAACGCCCTAGAGTGACGCCTAGGTTGCCCGGCACGTAGAAATGACCATTACTTTCACACTGGTTGCTATTATTCGTTTTATACGATGGAAAAACTGTTGTATTTGTATTGTATTTTATGCTTCTGGCGTTCACTTCTAAGGCCCTAACTCTTCGATCTGGTGGAGCAACGCCTCAGAATTAAGTTTAGCATGCCCGAAACGCCGAAATGATCATTACTTTCACATTCGCTGCAATTATACGTTTTATACGATGGAAAAGCTGTTGTATTTATATCGTATTTTATGCTTCTGGCGTTGACTTCTTAGGCCCTAACTATTCCATCTGGTGGAACAACGCCCTAGGGTGAAGCCTAGGTTGCCCGGAACGTAGAAATGACCAACACCTTCACACTGGTAGCAATTAATCGTTTTATACAATGGAAGAACTGTTACATTTATACTGTATTTTATGCGTCTGGTGTTGACCTCTAAGGCCCTAATCATTCGATCTGGTGGAGCAACGCCCTAGAGTGAAGCCTAGGTTGCCGGGAACATAGAAATGACCATCACTTTCACACTGGTTGCAATTATTCCTGTTATACGATGGAAAAGCTGTTGTATCTATATAGTATTTTATGCTTCTGGCGTTGACTTCTTAGGCCCTAACTATTCCATCTGGTGGAACAACGCCCTAGGGTGAACCCTAGGTTGTCCGGAATGTGGAAATGACCATAACTTTCACACTGGTTGCAATTATTCGTTTTATATAATGGAAAAACTGTCGTATTTATATTGTATTTTATGCTTCTGGCGTTGACTTCTAAGGCCGTAGCTATTGGATGTGGTGGAGCAACGCCCTAGAGTGACGCCTAGGTTGCCCGGAACGTAGAAATGACCATTACTTTCACACTGTTTGCAATTATTCATTTTATACGATGGAAAGGCTGTTGCATCTTTATTGTATTTTATGCTTCTGGCGTTGACTTCTAAGCCCCTTACTATTCGATCTGGTGTAGCAACGCCCTAGAGTGAAGCCTAGGTTGCCCGGTACGTAGAAATGACCATTACCTTCACGCTTGTTGCAATTATTCCTGTTACTCGATGAAAAAGCTGTTGCACTTCTTATTGCGTTTTATGCTTCAGGCGTTGACTTCTAAGGCCGTAGCTATTCGATGTGGCGGAGCAACGCCCTAGAGTGAAGCCTAGGTTGGCCGGAACGTAGAAATGGCCATTACTTTCACACTGCTTGCAATTATTCGTTTTATACGATGGAAAAGCTGTTGTATTAATATCGTATTTAGTGCTTCTGGCGTTGGCTTCTTAGGCCCTAACTATTCCATCTGGTGGAACAACGCCCTTGGGTGAAGCCTAGGTTGCCAGGAACGTAGAAATGGCCATAACTTTTACACTGGTAGCAATTATTCGTTTCATACAATGGAAAAACTGATCTATTTATTTTGAATTTTCTGCTTCTGGCTTCGACTTCTAAGGTCCTAGCTATTCGATCTGGTGGGGCAACGTCCAAGAGTGAAGCCTATGTTGGCCGGAACGTAGAATTGACCATTACTTTCACACTGGTTGCTATTATTCGTTTTATACGATGGAAAAACTGTTGTATTTGTATTGTATTTTATGCTTCTGGCGTTCACTTCTAAGGCCCTAACTCTTCGATCTGGTGGAGCAACGCCTCAGAATTAAGTTTAGCATGCCCGAAACGCCGAAATGATCATTACTTTCACATTCGCTGCAATTATACGTTTTATACGATGGAAAAGCTGTTGTATTTATATCGTATTTTATGCTTCTGGCGTTGACTTCTTAGGCCCTAACTATTCCATCTGGTGGAACAACGCCCTAGGGTGAAGCCTAGGTTGCCCGGAACGTAGAAATGACCAACACTTTCACACTGGTAGCAATTATTCGTTTTATACGATGGAAGAACTGTTGTATTTATATTGTATTTTATGCTTCTGGCGTTGATTTCTAAGGCACTAACTATTCGCTCTGGTGGACCAACGTCCTGAAGTGAAGCCTAGGGTGCCCGGAACATAGAAATGACCATCACTTTCAAACTGGTTGCTTTATTCCTGTTATATGATGGAAAAAGTGTTGTATTTTTATTGCATTTTATGTTTCGGGCGTTGACTTCTAAGGCCCTAACTATTAGATTTGTTGGAGCAACGACCTAGGGTGAAGCCCAGGTTGCCCGGAAAGTAGAAATGTCCATAACTTTCATACTGGTTGCTATTATTCGTTTTATACGATGGAAAAACTGTTGTATTTGTCTTGTATTTTATGGTTCTGGCGTTCACTTCTAAGGCCCTAACCCTTCGATGTGGTGGAGCAACGCCTCAGAGTTAAGTCTAGGATGCCCGAAACGCTGAAATGGTCATTACTTTCACATTGGTTGCAATTATAGGTTTAATACGATGGAAAAGCTGTTGTATTTATATCGTATTTTATGCTTCTGGCGTTGACTTCTTAGGCCCTAACTATTCCATCTGGTGGAACAACGCCCTAGGGTGAAGCCTAGGTTGCCCGGAACGTAGAAATGACCATAACTTTCACACTGGTAGCAATTATTCGTTTTATACGATGGAAGAACTGTTATATTTGTATTGTACTTTATACTTCTGGTGTTGACTTCTAAGGCCCTAACTATTCGATCTGGTGGAGCAACGCCCTAGAGTGAAGCCTAGGTTGCCGGGAACGTGGAAATGACCATCGCTTTCACACTGGTTGCAATTATTCCTGTTATACGATGGAAAAGCTGTTGTATTTATATCGTATTTTATGCTTCTGGCGTCGACTTCTTAGCCTCTAACTATACCATCTGATGGAACAACGCCCTAGGGTGAAGCCTAGGTTGCCCTGGACGTAGAAATGAACATTACTTTCACACTGGTTGCAATTATTCGTTTTATACAATGGAAAAACTGTTGTACTTATTTTCTATTTGATGCTTCTAGCGTTGACTTCTTAGGCCCTTACTATTCGATCGGGTGGAGCAACGCCTTAGAGTGAAACGTAGGTTACTCGGAACGTAGAAATGACCATTACATTCACACTGGTTGCAATTATTCCTGTTATGACCATTACTTTCACATTGTTTGCAATTATTCATTTTATACGATGGAAAAGCTGTTGTATTTATATCGTATTTTATGCTTCTGGCGTCGACTTCTTAGCCTCTAACTATACCATCTGATGGAACAACGCCCTAGGGTGAAGCCTAGGTTGCCCTGGACGTAGAAATGAACATTACTTTCACACTGGTTGCAATTATTCGTTTTACACAATGGAAAAACTGTTGTACTTATTTTGTATTTGATGCTTCTAGCGTTGACTTCTTAGGCCCTAACTATTCCATCTGGTGGAACAACGCCCTAGGGTGAAGCCTAGGTTGCCCGGAACGTAGAAATGACCATATCTTTCACACTGATAGCAATTATTCGTTTTATACGATGGAAGGACTGTTATATTTGTATTGTATTTTATACTTCTGGTATTGACTTCTAAGGCCCTAACTTTTCGATCTGGTGGAACAACGCCCTAGAGTGAAGCCTAGGTTGCCCGGAACGTGGAAATGACCACCGCTTTCACACTGGTTGCAATAATTCCTGTTATACGATGGAAAAGCTGTTGTGTTTATATCGTATTTTATGCTTCTGGCGTTGACTTCTTAGGCCTTAACTATACCATCCGATGGAACAACGCCCTAGAGTGAAGCCTAGGTTGCCCTGGACGTAGAAATGAACATTACTTTTACACTGGTTGCAATTATTCGTTTTATACAATGGAAAAACTGTTGTACTTATTTTGTATTTGATGCTTCTGGCGTAGACTTCTTAGGCCCTAACTATTCGATCTGGTGGAGCAACGCCCTAGAGTGAAGCCTAGGTTGCCCTGGACGTAGAAATGATCATTACTTTCACATTGGTTGCAATTATACGTTTTATACGATGGAAAAGCTGTTGTGTTTATATCGTATTTTATGCGTCTGGTGTTGACCTCTAAGGCCCTAATCATTCGATCTGGTGGAGCAACGCACTAGAGTGAAGCCTAGGTTGCCGGGAACATAGAAATGACCATCACTTTCACACTGGTTGCAATTATTCCTGTTATACGATGGAAAAGCTGTTGTATCTATATAGTATTTTATGCTTCTGGCGTTGACTTCTTAGGCCCTAACTATTCCATCTGGTGGAACAACGCCCTAGGGTGAACCCTAGGTTGTCCGGAACGTGGAAATGACCATAACTTTCACACTGGTTGCAATTATTCGTTTTATATAATGGAAAAACTGTCGTATTTATATTGTATTTTATGCTTCTGGCGTTGACTTCTAAGGCCGTAGCTATTGGATGTGGTGGAGCAACGCCCTAGAGTGACGCCTAGGTTGCCCGGAACGTAGAAATGACCATTACTTTCACACTGTTTGCAATTATTCATTTTATACGATGGAAAGGCTGTTGCATCTTTATTGTATTTTATGCTTCTGACGTTGACTTCTAAGCCCCTTACTATTCGATCTGGTGTAGCAACGCCCTAGAGTGAAGCCTAGGTTGCCCGGTACGTAGAAATGACCATTACCTTCACGCTTGTTGCAATTATTCCTGTTACTCGATGAAAAAGCTGTTGCACTTCTTATTGCGTTTTATGCTTCAGGCGTTGACTTCTAAGGCCGTAGCTATTCGATGTGGCGGAGCAACGCCCTAGAGTGAAGCCTAGGTTGGCCGGAACGTAGAAATGGCCATTACTTTCACACTGTTTGCAATTATTCGTTTTATACGATGGAAGAACTGTTATATTTGTATTGTATTTTATACTTCTGGTATTGACTTCTAAGGCCCTAACTTTTCGATCTGGTGGAACAACGCCCTAGAGTGAAGCCTAGGTTGCCCGGAACGTGGAAATGACCACCGCTTTCACACTGGTTGCAGTAATTCCTGTTATACGATGGAAAAGCTGTTGTGTTTATATCGTATTTTATGCTTCTGGCGTTGACTTCTTAGGCCTTAACTATACCATCCGATGGAACAACGCCCTAGAGTGAAGCCTAGGTTGCCCTGGACGTAGAAATGAACATTACTTTTACACTGGTTGCAATTATTCGTTTTATACAATGGAAAAACTGTTGTACTTATTTTGTATTTGATGCTTCTGGCGTAGACTTCTTAGGCCCTAACTATTCGATCTGGTGGAGCAACGCCCTAGAGTGAAGCCTAGGTTGCCCTGGACGTAGAAATGATCATTACTTTCACATTGGTTGCAATTATACGTTTTATACGATGGAAAAGCTGTTGTGTTTATATCGTATTTTATGCTTCTGGCGTTGACTTCTTAGGCCGTAACTATTCCATCTGGTGGAACAACGCCCTATGGTGAAGCCTAGGTTGCCCGGAACGTAGAAATGACCATAACTTTCACACTGGTAGCAATTAATCGTTTTCTACAATGGAAGAACTGTTACATTTATACTGTATTTTATGCGTCTGGTGTTGACCTCTAAGGCCCTAATCATTCGATCTGGTGGAGCAACGCCCTAGAGTGAAGCCTAGGTTGCCGGGAACATAGAAATGACCATCACTTTCACACTGGTTGCAATTATTCCTGTTATACGATGGAAAAGCTGTTGTATCTATATAGTATTTTATGCTTCTGGCGTTGACTTCTTAGGCCCTAACTATTCCATCTGGTGGAACAACGCCCTAGGGTGAACCCTAGGTTGTCCGGAACGTGGAAATGACCATAACTTTCACACTGGTTGCAATTATTCGTTTTATATAATGGAAAAACTGTCGTATTTATATTGTATTTTATGCTTCTGGCGTTGACTTCTAAGGCCGTAGCTATTGGATGTGGTGGAGCAACGCCCTAGAGTGACGCCTAGGTTGCCCGGAACGTAGAAATGACCATTACTTTCACACTGTTTGCAATTATTCATTTTATACGATGGAAAGGCTGTTGCATCTTTATTGTATTTTATGCTTCTGACGTTGACTTCTAAGCCCCTTACTATTCGATCTGGTGTAGCAACGCCCTAGAGTGAAGCCTAGGTTGCCCGGTACGTAGAAATGACCATTACCTTCACGCTTGTTGCAATTATTCCTGTTACTCGATGAAAAAGCTGTTGCACTTCTTATTGCGTTTTATGCTTCAGGCGTTGACTTCTAAGGCCGTAGCTATTCGATGTGGCGGAGCAACGCCCTAGAGTGAAGCCTAGGTTGGCCGGAACGTAGATATGGCCATTACTTTCACACTGTTTGCAATTATTCGTTTTATACGATGGAAAAGCTGTTGTATTTATATCGTATGTAGTGCTTCTGGCGTTGGCTTCTTAGGCCCTAACTATTCCATCTGGTGGAACAACGCCCTTGGGTGAAGCCTAGGTTGCCAGGAACGTAGAAATGGCCATAACTTTTACACTGGTAGCAATTATTCGTTTCATACAATGGAAAAACTGTTCTATTTATTTTGAATTTTCTGCTTCTGGCTTCGACTTCTAAGGTCCTAGCTATTCGATCTGGTGGGGCAACGTCCAAGAGTGAAGCCTATGTAGGCCGGAACGTAGAAATGACCATTACTTTCACACTGGTTGCTATTATTCGTTTTATACGATGGAAAAACTGTTGTATTTGTATTGTATTTTATGGTTCTGGCGTTCACTTCTAAGGCCCTAACCCTTCGATGTGGTGGAGCAACGCCTCAGAGTTAAGTCTAGGATGCCCGAAACGCTGAAATGGTCATTACTTTCACATTGGTTGCAATTATACGTTTAATACGATGGAAAAGCTGTTGTATTTATATCGTATTTTATGCTTCTGGCGTTGACTTCTTAGGCCCTAACTATTCCGTCTGGTGGAACAACGCCCTAGGGTGAAGCCTAGGTTGCCCGGAACGTAGAAATTACCATAACTTTCACACTGGTAGCAATTATTCGTTTTATACGATGGAAGAACTGTTATATTTGTATTGTACTTTATACTTCTGGTGTTGACTTCTAAGGCCCTAACTATTCGATCTGGTGGAGCAACGCCCTAGAGTGAAGCCTAGGTTGCCGGGAACGTGGAAATGACCATCGCTTTCACACTGGTTGCAATTATTCCTGTTATACGATGGAAAAGCTGTTGTATTTATATCGTATTTTATGCTTCTGGCGTCGACTTCTTAGCCTCTAACTATACCATCTGATGGAACAACGCCCTAGGGTGAAGCCTAGGTTGCCCTGGACGTAGAAATGAACATTACTTTCACACTGGTTGCAATTATTCGTTTTATACAATGGAAAAACTGTTGTACTTATTTTCTATTTGATGCTTCTAGCGTTGACTTCTTAGGCCCTTACTATTCGATCGGGTGGAGCAACGCCTTAGAGTGAAACGTAGGTTACTCGGAACGTAGAAATGACCATTACATTCACACTGGTTGCAATTATTCCTGTTATGACCATTACTTTCACATTGTTTGCAATTATTCATTTTATACGATGGAAAAGCTGTTGTATTTATATCGTATTTTATGCTTCTGGCGTCGACTTCTTAGCCTCTAACTATACCATCTGATGGAACAACGCCCTAGGGTGAAGCCTAGGTTGCCCTGGACGTAGAAATGAACATTACTTTCACACTGGTTGCAATTATTCGTTTTACACAATGGAAAAACTGTTGTACTTATTTTGTATTTGATGCTTCTAGCGTTGACTTCTTAGGCCCTAACTATTCCATCTGGTGGAACAACGCCCTAGGGTGAAGCCTAGGTTGCCCGGAACGTAGAAATGACCATATCTTTCACACTGATAGCAATTATTCGTTTTATACGATGGAAGGACTGTTATATTTGTATTGTATTTTATACTTCTGGTATTGACTTCTAAGGCCCTAACTTTTCGATCTGGTGGAACAACGCCCTAGAGTGAAGCCTAGGTTGCCCGGAACGTGGAAATGACCACCGCTTTCACACTGGTTGCAATAATTCCTGTTATACGATGGAAAAGCTGTTGTGTTTATATCGTATTTTATGCTTCTGGCGTTGACTTCTTAGGCCTTAACTATACCATCCGATGGAACAACGCCCTAGAGTGAAGCCTAGGTTGCCCTGGACGTAGAAATGAACATTACTTTTACACTGGTTGCAATTATTCGTTTTATACAATGGAAAAACTGTTGTACTTATTTTGTATTTGATGCTTCTGGCGTAGACTTCTTAGGCCCTAACTATTCGATCTGGTGGAGCAACGCCCTAGAGTGAAGCCTAGGTTGCCCTGGACGTAGAAATGATCATTACTTTCACATTGGTTGCAATTATACGTTTTATACGATGGAAAAGCTGTTGTGTTTATATCGTATTTTATGCGTCTGGTGTTGACCTCTAAGGCCCTAATCATTCGATCTGGTGGAGCAACGCACTAGAGTGAAGCCTAGATTGCCGGGAACATAGAAATGACCATCACTTTCACACTGGTTGCAATTATTCCTGTTATACGATGGAAAAGCTGTTGTATCTATATAGTATTTTATGCTTCTGGCGTTGACTTCTTAGGCCCTAACTATTCCATCTGGTGGAACAACGCCCTAGGGTGAACCCTAGGTTGTCCGGAACGTGGAAATGACCATAACTTTCACACTGGTTGCAATTATTCGTTTTATATAATGGAAAAACTGTCGTATTTATATTGTATTTTATGCTTCTGGCGTTGACTTCTAAGGCCGTAGCTATTGGATGTGGTGGAGCAACGCCCTAGAGTGACGCCTAGGTTGCCCGGAACGTAGAAATGACCATTACTTTCACACTGTTTGCAATTATTCATTTTATACGATGGAAAGGCTGTTGCATCTTTATTGTATTTTATGCTTCTGACGTTGACTTCTAAGCCCCTTACTATTCGATCTGGTGTAGCAACGCCCTAGAGTGAAGCCTAGGTTGCCCGGTACGTAGAAATGACCATTACCTTCACGCTTGTTGCAATTATTCCTGTTACTCGATGAAAAAGCTGTTGCACTTCTTATTGCGTTTTATGCTTCAGGCGTTGACTTCTAAGGCCGTAGCTATTCGATGTGGCGGAGCAACGCCCTAGAGTGAAGCCTAGGTTGGCCGGAACGTAGAAATGGCCATTACTTTCACACTGTTTGCAATTATTCGTTTTATACGATGGAAGAACTGTTATATTTGTATTGTATTTTATACTTCTGGTATTGACTTCTAAGGCCCTAACTTTTCGATCTGGTGGAACAACGCCCTAGAGTGAAGCCTAGGTTGCCCGGAACGTGGAAATGACCACCGCTTTCACACTGGTTGCAGTAATTCCTGTTATACGATGGAAAAGCTGTTGTGTTTATATCGTATTTTATGCTTCTGGCGTTGACTTCTTAGGCCTTAACTATACCATCCGATGGAACAACGCCCTAGAGTGAAGCCTAGGTTGCCCTGGACGTAGAAATGAACATTACTTTTACACTGGTTGCAATTATTCGTTTTATACAATGGAAAAACTGTTGTACTTATTTTGTATTTGATGCTTCTGGCGTAGACTTCTTAGGCCCTAACTATTCGATCTGGTGGAGCAACGCCCTAGAGTGAAGCCTAGGTTGCCCTGGACGTAGAAATGATCATTACTTTCACATTGGTTGCAATTATACGTTTTATACGATGGAAAAGCTGTTGTGTTTATATCGTATTTTATGCTTCTGGCGTTGACTTCTTAGGCCGTAACTATTCCATCTGGTGGAACAACGCCCTATGGTGAAGCCTAGGTTGCCCGGAACGTAGAAATGACCATAACTTTCACACTGGTAGCAATTAATCGTTTTCTACAATGGAAGAACTGTTACATTTATACTGTATTTTATGCGTCTGGTGTTGACCTCTAAGGCCCTAATCATTCGATCTGGTGGAGCAACGCCCTAGAGTGAAGCCTAGGTTGCCGGGAACATAGAAATGACCATCACTTTCACACTGGTTGCAATTATTCCTGTTATACGATGGAAAAGCTGTTGTATCTATATAGTATTTTATGCTTCTGGCGTTGACTTCTTAGGCCCTAACTATTCCATCTGGTGGAACAACGCCCTAGGGTGAACCCTAGGTTGTCCGGAACGTGGAAATGACCATAACTTTCACACTGGTTGCAATTATTCGTTTTATATAATGGAAAAACTGTCGTATTTATATTGTATTTTATGCTTCTGGCGTTGACTTCTAAGGCCGTAGCTATTGGATGTGGTGGAGCAACGCCCTAGAGTGACGCCTAGGTTGCCCGGAACGTAGAAATGACCATTACTTTCACACTGTTTGCAATTATTCATTTTATACGATGGAAAGGCTGTTGCATCTTTATTGTATTTTATGCTTCTGACGTTGACTTCTAAGCCCCTTACTATTCGATCTGGTGTAGCAACGCCCTAGAGTGAAGCCTAGGTTGCCCGGTACGTAGAAATGACCATTACCTTCACGCTTGTTGCAATTATTCCTGTTACTCGATGAAAAAGCTGTTGCACTTCTTATTGCGTTTTATGCTTCAGGCGTTGACTTCTAAGGCCGTAGCTATTCGATGTGGCGGAGCAACGCCCTAGAGTGAAGCCTAGGTTGGCCGGAACGTAGATATGGCCATTACTTTCACACTGTTTGCAATTATTCGTTTTATACGATGGAAAAGCTGTTGTATTTATATCGTATGTAGTGCTTCTGGCGTTGGCTTCTTAGGCCCTAACTATTCCATCTGGTGGAACAACGCCCTTGGGTGAAGCCTAGGTTGCCAGGAACGTAGAAATGGCCATAACTTTTACACTGGTAGCAATTATTCGTTTCATACAATGGAAAAACTGTTCTATTTATTTTGAATTTTCTGCTTCTGGCTTCGACTTCTAAGGTCCTAGCTATTCGATCTGGTGGGGCAACGTCCAAGAGTGAAGCCTATGTAGGCCGGAACGTAGAAATGACCATTACTTTCACACTGGTTGCTATTATTCGTTTTATACGATGGAAAAACTGTTGTATTTGTATTGTATTTTATGGTTCTGGCGTTCACTTCTAAGGCCCTAACCCTTCGATGTGGTGGAGCAACGCCTCAGAGTTAAGTCTAGGATGCCCGAAACGCTGAAATGGTCATTACTTTCACATTGGTTGCAATTATACGTTTAATACGATGGAAAAGCTGTTGTATTTATATCGTATTTTATGCTTCTGGCGTTGACTTCTTAGGCCCTAACTATTCCGTCTGGTGGAACAACGCCCTAGGGTGAAGCCTAGGTTGCCCGGAACGTAGAAATTACCATAACTTTCACACTGGTAGCAATTATTCGTTTTATACGATGGAAGAACTGTTATATTTGTATTGTACTTTATACTTCTGGTGTTGACTTCTAAGGCCCTAACTATTCGATCTGGTGGAGCAACGCCCTAGAGTGAAGCCTAGGTTGCCGGGAACGTGGAAATGACCATCGCTTTCACACTGGTTGCAATTATTCCTGTTATACGATGGAAAAGCTGTTGTATTTATATCGTATTTTATGCTTCTGGCGTCGACTTCTTAGCCTCTAACTATACCATCTGATGGAACAACGCCCTAGGGTGAAGCCTAGGTTGCCCTGGACGTAGAAATGAACATTACTTTCACACTGGTTGCAATTATTCGTTTTATACAATGGAAAAACTGTTGTACTTATTTTCTATTTGATGCTTCTAGCGTTGACTTCTTAAGCCCTAACTATTCGATCGGGTGGAGCAACGCCTTAGAGTGAAACGTAGGTTACTCAGAACGTAGAAATGACCATTACATTCACACTGGTTGCAATTATTCCTGTTATGACCATTACTTTCACATTGTTTGCAATTATTCATTTTATACGATGGAAAAGCTGTTGTATTTATATCGTATTTTATGCTTCTGGCGTCGACTTCTTAGCCTCTAACTATACCATCTGATGGAACAACGCCCTAGGGTGAAGCCTAGGTTGCCCTGGACGTAGAAATGAACATTACTTTCACACTGGTTGCAATTATTCGTTTTATACAATGGAAAAACTGTTGTACTTATTTTGTATTTGATGCTTCTAGCGTAGACTTCTTAGGCCCTAACTATTCCATCTGGTGGAACAACGCCCTAGGGTGAAGCCTAGGTTGCCCGGAACGTAGAAATGACCATATCTTTCACACTGATAGCAATTATTCGTTTTATACGATGGAAGACTGTTATATTTGTATTGTATTTTATACTTTTGGTATTGACTTCTAAGGCCCTAACTTTTCGATCTGGTGGAGCAACGCCCTAGAGTGAAGCCTAGGTTGCCCGGAACGTGGAAATGACCACCGCTTTCACACTGGTTGCAATAATTCCTGTTATACGATGGAAAAGCTGTTGTGTTTATATCGTATTTTATGATTCTGGCGTTGACTTCTTAGGCCTTAACTATACCATCCGATGGAACAACGCCCAAGAGTGAAGCCTAGGTTGCCCTGGACGTAGAAATGAACATTACTTTTACACTGGTTGCAATTATTCGTTTTATACAATGGAAAAACTGTTGTACTTATTTTGTATTTGATGCTTCTGGCGTAGACTTCTTAGGCCCTAACTATTCGATCTGGTGGAGCAACGCCCTAGAGTGAAGCCTAGGTTGCCCTGGACGTAGAAATGATCATTACTTTCACATTGGTTGCAATTATACGTTTTATACGATGGAAATGCTGTTGTGTTTATATCGTATTTTATGCTTCTGGCGTTGACTTCTTAGGCCGTAACTATTCCATCTGGTGGAACAACGCCCTATGGTGAAGCCTAGGTTGCCCGGAACGTAGAAATGACCATAACTTTCACACTGGTAGCAATTAATCGTTTTCTACAATGGAAGAACTGTTACATTTATACTGTATTTTATGCGTCTGGTGTTGACCTCTAAGTCCCTAATCATTCGATCTGGTGGAGCAACGCCCTAGAGTGAAGCCTAGGTTGCCGGGAACATAGAAATGACCATCACTTTCACACTGGTTGCAATTATTCCTGTTATACGATGGAAAAGCTGTTGTATCTATATAGTATTTCATGCTTCTGGCGTTGACTTCTTAGGCCCTAACTATTCCATCTGGTGGAACAACGCCCTAGGGTGAACCCTAGGTTGTCCGGAACGTGGAAATGACCATAACTTTCACACTGGTTGCAATTATTCGTTTTATCTAATGGAAAAACTGTCGTATTTATATTGTATTTTATGCTTCTGGCGTTGACTTCTAAGGCCGTAGCTATTGGATGTGGTGGAGCAACGCCCTAGAGTGACGCCTAGGTTGCCCGGAACGTAGAAATGACCATTACTTTCACACTGTTTGCAATTATTCATTTTATACGATGGAAAGGCTGTTGCATCTTTATTGTATTTTATGCTTCTGACGTTGACGTCTAAGCCCCTTACTATTCGATCTGGTGTAGCAACGCCCTAGAGTGAGGCCTAGGTTGCCCGGTACGTAGAAATGACCATTACCTTCACGCTTGTTGCAATTATTCCTGTTACTCGAAGAAAAAGCTGTTGCACTTCTTATTGCGTTTTATGCTTCAGGCGTTGACTTCTAAGGCCGTAGCTATTCGATGTGGCGGAGCAACGCCCTAGAGTGAAGCCTAGGTTGGCCGGAACGTAGAAATGGCCATTACTTTCACACTGTTTGCAATTATTCGTTTTATACGATGGAAAAGCTGTTGTATTTATATCGTATTTAGTGCTTCTGGCGTTGGCTTCTTAGGCCCTAACTATTCCATCTGGTGGAACAACGCCCTTGGGTGAAGCCTAGGTTGCCAGGAACGTAGAAATGCCCATTACTTTCACACTGGTGGCAATTATTCCTGTTATACGATGCAACAACTGTTGTATTTTTATTATATTTTATGCTTCTGGCGCTGACGTCTAAGTCCCTAGCTATTCGATCTGGTGGAACAACGCCCTAGAGCGAAGCCTAGGTTGCACGGAACGTAGAAATGACCATTACTTTCACACTGGTTGCAATTATTCGTTTTATACGATGGAAAAACTGTTGTATTTATTATGTATTTTATGCTTCTGACGTTGTATTTTAAGGCCGTAGCTATTCGATGTGGCGGAGCAACGCCCTAGAGTGAAGCCTAGGTTGCCCGGAACCTAGAAATGACCATTACTTTCACACTGGTTGCAATTATTCGTTTTATACGATGGGAAAGCTGTTGTATTTATATTGGATTTTATGCTTCTGGCGTTGACTTCTAAGGCCGTAGCTATTAGATGTGGTGGAGCAACGCCGTAGAGTGACGCCCAGGTTGCCCGGAACGTAGAAATGTCCATTACTTTCACACTGGTTGCTATTATTCGTTTTATACGATGGAAAAACTGTTATACTTATATTGTATTTTATGCTTCTGGCGTTGACTTCTTAGGCCGTAACTATTCGTTCTGGTGGAACAACGCCCTAGACTGAAGCCTAGGTTGCCCGGAACGTAGGACATACCATTACATTAACACTGGCTGCAATTACTCCTGTTATACGATGGAAAAACTGTTGTACTTTTATTGTATTTTATGCTTCTGGCGTTTAATTCTAAGTCCCTAGCTATTCGATCTGGTGGAGCAACACCCCACAGTGAAGACTAGGTTGCCCGGAACGTATATATGACCATAACCTACACACAGGTTGCAATTATTCGTTTTATACGATGGAAAGACTGTTCGACTTGTTTTGTAGTTTATGTTTCTGGCGCTGACTTCTACGGCCCTAACTCTTCGATCTGGTTTAGCAACGGCCTGGAGTGAAGCCTAGGTTGCCCGGAGCGTAGGACATACCTTTACCTTCACACTGGTTGCAATTATTCCTGTTATACGATGGAAAAACTGTTGTATTTATATCGTATTTTATGCTTCAAGCGTAGACTTCTGAGGTCCTAGCTACTCGAGCTGGTGGAGCAACGCCCTAGAGTGAAACCTAGGTTGCCCGGAACGTAGAAATGACCACAACTTTCACACTGGTAGCAATTAGTCGTTTTATACCATGGAAAAACTGTTGTACTTATATTGTATTTTATTCTTCTGGCGTTGACTTCACAGACCCTAACTATTCGATCTGGTGGAACAGCGCCCTATAGTGAAGCCTAGGTTGCCCGGAACGTAGCACTGACCATTACGATCACACTGTTTGCAAATATACATTATATACGATGGAAAAGCTGTTGTATTTATATTGTATTTTATCCTTCTGGCGTTGACTTCTAAGCCCCTTACTCTTCGATCTGGTGTAGCAACGCCCAAGAGTGAAGCCTAGGTTGCCCGGTACGTAGAAATGACCATTACCTTCACGCTTGTTGCAATTATTCCTGTTATACGATGGAAAAGCTGTTGTATCTATATCGTATTTCATGCTTCTGGCGTTGACTTCTTAGGCCCTAACTATTCCATCTGGTGGAACAACGCCCTAGGGTGAACCCTAGGTTGTCCGGAACGTAGAAATGACCATAACTTTCACACTGGTTGCAATTATTCGTTTTATACAATGGAAGAACTGTCGTATTTATATTGTATTTTATGCTACTGGCGTTTACTTCTAAGGCCGTAGCTATTGGCTGTGGTGGAGCAACGCCCTAGAGTGACGCCTAGGTTGCCCGGAACGTAGAAATGACCATTACCTTCACGCTTGTTGCAATTATTCCTGTTACTCGATGAAAAAGCTGTTGCATTTCTTATTGTATTTTATGCTTCTGGCTTTGGCTTCTAAGTCCGTAACAATTAGATGCGGTGGAGCAACGCCCTAGAGTGAAGCCAAGGTTGCCCGGAAAGTAGAAATGACCATAACTATCATACTGGTTCAACTATTCGTTTTATACGATGGAAAAACTGTTGTATTTATATTGTATTTTATGTTTCTGACGTTGAATTCTAAGGCCGTAGCTGTTCGATGTGGTGGAGCAACGCCCTAGAGTTAAACCTAGGTTACCCGGAACGTAGAAATGACCAGTACTTTCACAATGTTTGCAATTATTCATTTTATTCGATGGAAAAGCTGTTGTACTTATATTGTATTTTATTCTTCTGGCGTTGACTTCTTAGGCCCTAACTATCCGATCTGGTGGAACAACGCCCTAGAGTGAAGCCTAGGTTGCCCGGAACGTAGCACTGACCATTACGATCACACTGTTTGCAAATATACATTATATACGATGGAAAAGCTGTGGTATTTATATTGTACTTTATGCTTCTGGCGATGACTTCTAAGGCCGTAGCTATTAGATGTGGTGGAGCAACGCCATAGAGTGGCGCCTAGGTTGCCCGGAACGTAGAAATGACCATCACTTTCACAGTGGTTGCAATTATTCCTGTAATACGATGGAAAAGCTGTGGTATTTATATCGTATTTTATGCTTCTGGCGTTGACTTCTAAGGCCCTGGCTATTCGATTTGGTGGAGCAACGCCCTAGAGTGGGGCCTAGGTCGCCCGGTACGTAGAAATGTCCATTACTTTCACACTGTTTGCAAATATACATTATATACGATGGAAAATCTGTTATATTTATGTTGCATTTTATGCTTCTGGCGTTGACTTCTTGGGCCCTAACTATTTGGTCTGGTGGAGCAACGCCCTAAAGTGAAGCCTAGGTTACCCGGAACGTAGAAATGACCAGTACTTTCATACTGTTTGCAGTTATTTCTGTTATACGATGGAAAAACTTTTGCATCTATATTGTATTTTATGCTTTAGGCGTTGACTTCTAAGGTCGTAGCTATTCGTTGTGGTGGAGAAACGCCCTAGAGTGAAGCCTAGGTTGCACGGAACGTAGAAATGCCCATTACTTTCACACTGGTGGCAATTATTCCTGTTATACGATGCAACAACTGTTGTATTTTTATTATATTTTATGCTTCTGGCGCTGACGTCTAAGTCCCTAGCTATTCGATCTGGTGGAACAACGCCCTAGAGCGAAGCCTAGGTTGCACGGAACGTAGAAATGACCATTACTTTCACACTGGTTGCAATTATTCGTTTTATACGATGGAAAAACTGTTGTATTTATTATGTATTTTATGCTTCTGACGTTGTATTTTAAGGCCGTAGCTATTCGATGTGGCGGAGCAACGCCCTAGAGTGAAGCCTAGGTTGCCCGGAACGTAGCACTGACCATTACGATCACACTGTTTGCAAATATACATTATATACGATGGAAAAACTGCTGCATCTTTATTGAATTTTATGCTTCTGGCGTTGAATTCTAAGTGCCTAGCTATTCGATCTGGTGGAGCAACGCCATATAGTGAAGCCCAGGTTGCCCGGAACGTAGAAATGATCACTACATTCACATTGTGTGCAATTATTCATTTTATACGATGGAAAAGCTGTTGTACTTATATTGTATTTTATGCTTCTGGCGATGACTCCTGAGGCCGTAGCTATTAGATGTGGTGGAGCAACGCCATAGAGTGACGCCTAGGTTGCCCGGAACGTAGAAATGACCATCACTTTCACACTGGTTGCAATTATTCCTGTTATACGATGGAAAAGCGGTTGTATTTATATCGTATTTTATGCTTCGGGCGTTGACTTCTAAGGCCGTAACTATTCGATCGGGTGGCGCAACGGCCTAGAGTGAAGCCTAGGTTGCCCGGAACGTAGAAATGACCATTACATTCACACTGGTTGCAATTATTCGTTTTATACGATGGAAAAACTGTTGTATTCATTTTGTATTTGGTGCTTCTGGCGTTGACTTCTTAGGCCTTAACTATTCGATCTGGTTGAGCAGCGCCATAGAGTGAAGCCTAGGGTGCCCGGAAAGTAGAAATGAACATTATTTTCACACTGGTTGCAATTATTCGTTCTATACGATGGAAAAACTGTTGTATTTATATTGTATTTTATGTTTCTGACGTTGAATTCTAAGGACGTAGCTATTCGATGTGGTGGAGCAACGCCCTAGAGTTAAACCTAGGTTACCCGGAACGTAGAAATGACCAGTACTTTCACACTGTTTGCAGTTATTCCTGTTACAAGATGGAAAAACTGTTGCATATTTATTGTATTTTGTGCTTCTGGCGTCGACTACTAAGGGCCTAACTGTTCGATCTGGTAGAGCAACGGCCTAGAGTGAAGCCTAGGTTGCCCGGAACGTAGAAATGATCATAACTTTCATACTGGTAGCAATTATTCGTTGTATACAATGGAAAAACTGTCTCTATTTATTTTGTATTTTATGCTTCTGGCGTTGACTTCTAAGGCCCTAACTCTTCTATCGGGTGGAGCAACGCCTCAGAGTTAAGTCTAGGATGCACGAAACGCCGAAATGATCATTACTTTCACATTGGTTGCAATTATACGTTTTATACGATGGAAATGCTGTTGTATTTATATCGTATTTATTGCTTCTGGCGTTGTCTTCTTAGGCGCTAACTATTCCATCTGGTGGAACAACGCCCTAGGGTGAAGCCTACGTTGCCCGGAACGTAGAAATGACCACAACTTTCACACTGGTAGCAATTAATCGTTTTATACCATGGAAAAACTGTTGTACTTATATTGTATTTTATTCTTCTGGCGTTGACTTCATAGACCCTAACTATTCGATCTGGTGGAACAACGCCCTAGAGTGAAGCCTAGGTTGCCCGGAACGTAGCACTGACCATTACGATCACACTGTTTGCAAATATACATTATATACGATGGAAAAACTGTTGTATTTATATTGTATTTTATCCTTCTGGCGTTGAATTCTAAGTGCCTAGCTATTCGATCTGGTGGAGCAACGCCATATAGTTAAGCCCAGGTTGCCCGGAACGTAGAAATGACCACTACATTCACATTGTGTGCAATTATTCATTTTATACGATGGAAAAGCTGTTGTACTTATATTGTATTTTATGCTTCTGGCGATGACTCCTAAGGCCGTAGCTATTAGATGTGGTGGAGCAACGCCATAGAGTGACGCCTAGGTTGCCCGGAACGTAGAAATGACCATCACTTTCACACTGGTTGCAATTATTCCTGTTATACGATGGAAAAGCTGTTGTATTTATATCGTATTTTATGCTTCTGGCGTTTACTTCTTAGGCCGTAACTATTCCATCTGGTGGAACAACGACCTAGGGTGAAGCCTAGGTTGCCCGGAACGTAGAAATGACAATTACATTCACACTGGTTGCAATTATTCGTTTTATACGATGGAAAAACTGTTGAATTTTTATTGCATTTTATGCTTCCGGCGTTGACTTCTAAGGCCTTAACTATTCAATCTGTTGGAGCAACACCCAAGGGTGAAACCTAGGTTGCCCGGAAAGAAGAAATGACGTTAACTTTCATACTGGTTGCAATCATTCGTTTTATATCATGGAAAAGCTGTTGTATTCATATTGTATTTTATGCTGCTGGCGTTCACTTCTTAGGCCCTAACTATTCGATCTGGTGGAACAACGCCCTGTGGTGAAGTCTAGGTTGCTCGGAACGTAGAAATGACCGTAACTTTCACACTGGTTGCTATTATTCGCTTTATACGTTTGAAAAACTGTTATATTTATATTGTATTTTATGCTTCTGGCGTTGCCTTCTTAGGCCCTAACTGTTCGATCTGGTGGAACAACGCCCTAGAGTGAAGCCTAGGTTACCCGGAACGTAGAAATGACCAGTACTTTCACACTGTTTGCAGTTACTCCTGTTATACGATGGAAAAACTGCTGCATCTTTATTGAATTTTATGCTTCTGGCGTTGACTTCTAAGGCCCTAACTATTCGATCTGGTGGAGCAACGCCCTAGAGTGAAGCCTAGGATGCCCGGAACGTAGAAATGACCAACACTTTCAAACTGGTTGCAATTATTCCTGTTATATGATGGAAAAACTGTTGTATTTATATTGTATTTTATGCTTCGGGCGTTGACTGCTAAGGCCCTAACTATTCAATCTGCTGGATCAACGCCCTAGAGTGAAGCCTAGGTTGCTCGGAATGTAGAAATGACCATAACATTCACGCTGGTTTAAATTATTCGTTTAATACGGTGGAAAAGCTGTTGCATCTTTATTGTATTTTATGATTCTGGCGTTGACTTCTAAGGCCCTAACCATCCGATCTGGTGGAGCAACGCCCTAGAGTGAAGCCTAGGTTGCCCGGAACGTAGAAATTCCCATCACTTTCAAACTGGTTGCAATTAATCCTTTTATACGATGGAAAAACTGTTGTATTTTTATTGCATTTTATGCTTCCGGCGTTGACTTCTAAGGCCCTAACTATTCAATCTGTTGGAGCAACGCCCAAGGGTGAAGCCTAGGTTGCCCGGAACGTAGAAATGATCATAACTTTCACACTGGTTGCTATTATTCGTTTTATACGATGGAGAAACTGTTTTATTTATATTGTATTTTATGCTTCTGGCGTTGACTTCTTAGCCCCTAACTATTCGATCTTGTGGAACAACGCCCTGGAGTGAAGCCTAGGTTGCCTGGAACGTAGAAATGACCATCACTTTCACACGGGTTGCAATCATTCCTGTTATAGGATGGAAGTACTGTTGTATTTTTATTGTATTTTATACTTCAGGCGTTGACTTCTGAGGCCGTAGCTATTCGATGCGGTGGAAGAACGCCATACAGAGAAGCCTAGGTTGCCCGGAACGTAGAAATCACCATAAGTTTCATACTCGTTGCAATTATTCGTTTTATACGATGGAAAATCTGTTGTATTTATATTGTATTTTATGCTTCTGGCGTTCACTTCTTAGGCCCTAACTATTCGATCTGGTGGTACAACGCCCTAGGGTGAAGCCTAGGTTGCCCGGAACGTAGAAATGACCATAACTTTTACACTGGTAGCATTTATTCGATTTATACAATGGAAAAACCGTTCTATTTATTTTGTATTTTATGCTTCGGGCGTTGAATTATAAGGCCCTAACTATTCGATTTGGTGGAGCAACGCCCTACAGTGAAGCCTAGGTCGCCCGGAACGTAGATATGTCCATAACCATCACACAGGTTGCAATTATTCGTTTTATACGATGGAAAGACTGTTGTATTTATTTTGTAGTTTATGCTTCTGGCGTTGACATCTAAGGCCCTAACTCTTCGATCTGGTGGAGCAACGCCTCAGAGTTAAGTCTGGGATGCCCGAAATGTCGATATGATCATTACTTTCGCACTGGTTGCAGTTAGTCATGCTATACGATGGAAAAACTGCTTCATTTTTATTGTATTTTGTGCTTCTGGCGTTGACTTCTAAGGCCGTAGCTATTAGATGTGGTGCAGCAACCCCTAGAGTGACGCCTAGGTTGACCGGAACGTAGAAATGACCATTACTTTCACAATGTCTGCAATTATTCATTTTATACGATGGAAAAACTGTTGTACTTATATTGTACTTTATCCTTCTGGCGTTGAATTCTAAGTCCCTAGCTATTCGATCTGGTTGAGCAACGCACTAGAGTGAAGCCTAGGTTACCCGGAACGTAGAAATGACCAGTACTTTCACACTGGTTGCAGTTATTCGTTTTATACAGTGGAAAAACTGTTCTATTTATTTTGCATTTTATGCTTCGGGCGTTGACTTCTAAGGCCGTAACTATTCGATCGGGTGGCGCAACGGCCTAGAGTGAAGCCTGGGTTGCCCGGAACGTAGAAATGACCATAGCTTTCACACTGGTTGCTATTATTCGTTTTATACAATGGAATAACTGTTATATTTATATTGTATTTTATGCTTCTGGCGTTGACTTCTTAGGCCCTAACTATTCGATTTGGTGGAACAACGCCCCAGAGTGAAGCCTAGGTTGCCCAGATCGTAGAAATGACCATCACTTTCACACTGGTTGCAATAATTCCTGTTATACGATGGAAAAACTCTTGTATATTTATTGTATTTTATGCTTGGGGCGTTGACTTCTATGGCCCTACCTATTCGATCTGGTGGAACAACGCCCTAGGGTGAAGCCAGGGTTGCCCGGAACGTAGAAATGGCCAACTCTTTCACACTGGAAGCAATTATTCGTTTTATACATGGAAAATCTGTTCTATTTATTTTTATTTTATGCTTCTGGCGTTGTCTTCTAAAGCCATAACTATCCGATCTGGTGGAGCAACGCCCAAGAGCGATGCCTAGGTTGCCCGGAACGAAGAAATGACCATCACTTTCACACTGGTTACCATTATTCGTTTTATACGATGGAAAAGCTGTTGTATTTATATCGTATTTTATGCTTCTGGCGTTGACTTCTTAGGACCTAACTATTCCGTCTGGTGGAACAACGCCCTGGAGTGAAGCCTAGGTTGCCCGGAACGTAGAAATGACCATAACTTTCACACTGGTAGCAATTATTCGTTTTATACATGGAAAAACTGTTCTATTTGTTTTGTATTTTATGCTTCTGGCGTTGACTTCTAAGGCCCTACCTATTCGATCTGGCGGAGCAACCCCCTACACTGAAGCCTAGGTTGCTCGGAACGTAGAAATGACCATTACCTTCACACTGTTTGCAATAATTCATTTTATACGATGGCAAAGCTGTTGTATTTATATGGTATTTTATGCTTCTGTCGTTGACTTCTAAGGCCCTATCTCTTCGATTTGGTGGAGCAACGCCTCAGAGTTAAGCCTAGGATGCCCGAAACGTCGAAATGGTCATTACTTTCGCACTGGTTGCAATTAGTCATGCTATACGATGGAAAATCAGTTGCATATTTATTGTATTTTATGCTTCTGGCGTTGACTTCTAAGGCCGTAGCTTTTAGCTGTGGTGGAGCAACGCCCTAGAGTGACGCCTAGGTTGCCCGGCACGTAGAAATGACCATTACTTTCACAATGTTTGCAATTATTCATTTTATACGATGGTAAACTGTTGTACTTATATTGCATTTTATTCTTCTGGCGTTGACTTCTTAGGCCCTAACTATTCGATCTGGTGGAACAACGCCCTGGAGTGAAGCCTAGGTTACCAGGAACGTAGAAATGACCATTACTTTCACACTGTTTGCAAATATACATTATATACGATGGAAAGGCTGTTGTATATATATTGTATTTTATGCTTCCGGCGTTGACTTCTTAGGTCATAACTATTTAACCTGGTGGAGCACCGCCCTAGAGTGAAGCCTAGGTTGCTCTGAATGTAGAAATGACGTTAACTTTCATAGTGGTTGCAATTATTCGTTTTATACGATGGAAAAACTGTTGTATTTATATTGTATTTTATGCATCTAGCGTTGACTTCTAAGGCACTAACTATTCGATCTAGTGGATCAACGCCCTAGAGTGAAGCCTAGGTTGCCAGGTACATAGAAATGACCATCACTATCAAACTGGTTGCAATTATTCCTGTCATATGATGGAAAAACTGTTGTATTTTTATTGCATTTTATGCTTCGGGCGTTGACTTCTAAGGCCCTAATTGTTTGATCTGTTGGAGCAATGCCCTAGGGTGAAGCCTAGGTTGCCCGGAAAATATAAATGACCATAAGTTTCATACTGGTTGCAATTATTCGTTTCATACGATGGAAAAACTGTTGTATTTATATTGTATTTTATGCTTCTGGCGTTCACTTCTTAGGCCCGAACTATTCGATCTGGTGGAACAACGGCCGAGGGTGAAGCCTAGGTTGTCCGGAACGTAGAAATGACCATAACTTTTACACTGGTAGCAATTATTCGTTTTATAAAATGGAAAAACTGTTCTGTTTATTTTGTATTTAATGCTTCGGGCGTTGGCTTCTAAGGCCCTAACTGTTTGATCTTGTGGAGCAACGCCCTAGAGTGAAGCTTAGGTTGCCGGGAACGTAGAAGTGACCATAACTTTCACACTGGTTTCTATTATTCGTTTTATACGATGGAAAAACTGTTATATTTATATTGTATTTTATGCTTCTGGCGTTGGCTTCTCAGGCCCTAACTATTCGATCTGGTGGAACAACACTCTAGAGTGAAGCCTAGGTTGCCTGGAACGTAGAAATGACCATCACTTTCACACGGGTTGCAATTATTCCTGTTATAGGATGGAAAGACTGTTGTATTTTTATTGTATTTTATGCTTCACGCGTTGACTTCTGAGGCCGTAGCTATTCGATGTGGTGGATGAACGCCATAGAGTGAAGCCTAGGTTGCCCGGAACGTAGAAATGACCAGTACTTTCACACTGGTTGCAGTTATTCCTGTTATACGATGGAAAAACTGTTGCACCTTTATTGTATTTTATGCTTCTGGCCTTGACATCTAGGGCCCTAACTGTTTGATCTGGTGGAGCAACGCCCTAGAGTGAAGCCTAGGTTGCCCGGAACGTAGAAATGACCATAACTTTCACACTGGTTGCTATTATTCGTTTTATACGATGGAAAAACTGTTATATTTATATTGTATTTTATGCTTCTGGCGTTGATTTCTTAGGCCCTAACTATTCGATCTGGTGGAGCACTGCCCTAGAGTGAAGCCTAGGTTGCCCGGAACGTAGATCATACCATTACCTTCACACTGGTTGCAATTATACCTCTTATACGATGGAACAACTGTTGTACTAATATTGTATTTTATGCTTCGGGCGTTGACTTGTAAGGCCCTAACTATTCGATTTGGTGGAGCAACGCCCTACAGTGAAGCCTAGGTTGTCCGGAACGTAGATATGTCCATAACCATCACTCAGGTTGCAATTATTCGTTTTATACGATGGAAAGACTGTTGTATTTATTTTGTAGTTTATGCTTCTGGCGTTGACTTCTAAGGCCCTAACTCTTCGATCTGGTGGAGCAACGCCTCAGAGTTAAGTCTGGGATGCCCGAAATGTCGATATGATCATTACTTTCGCACTGGTTGCAATTAGTCATTTTATACGATGGCAAAGCTGTTGCATATTTATTGTATTTTATGCTTCTGGCTTTGACTTCTAAGGCCGTAGCTTTTAGCTGTGGTGGAGCAACGCCCTAGAGTGACGCCTAGGTTGCCCGGCACGTAGAAATGACCATTACTTTCACAATGTTTGCAATTATTCATTTTATACGATAGCAAACTGTTGTACTTATATTGCATTTTATTCTTCTGGCGTTGACTTCTTAGGCCCTAACTATTCGATCTGGTGGAACAACGCCCTAGAGTGAAGCCTAGGTTACCAGGAACGTAGAAATGACAATTACTTTCACACTGTTTGCAAATATACATTATATACGATGGAAAGGCTGTTGTATATATATTGTATTTTATGCTTCCGGCGTTGACTTCTTAGGCCCTAACTATTCAATCTGTTGGAGCAACGCCCTAGGGTGAAGCCTAGGTTGCTCTGAATGTAGAAATGACGTTAACTTTCATAGTGGTTGCAATTATTCGTTTTATACGATGGAAAAACTGTTGTATTTATATTGTATTTTATGCATCTAGCGTTGACTTCTAAGGCACTAACTATTCGATCTAGTGGATCAACGCCCTAGAGTGAAGCCTAGGTTGCCAGGTACATGGAAATGACCATCACTATCAAACTGGTTGCAATTATTCCTGTCATATGATGGAAAAACTGTTGTATTTTTATTGCATTTTATGCTTCGGGCGTTGACTTCTAAGGCCCTAATTGTTTGATCTGTTGGAGCAATGACCTAGGGTGAAGCCTAGGTTGCCCGGAAAATATAAATGACCATAAGTTTCATACTGGTTGCAATTATTCGTTTCATACGATGGAAAAACTGTTGTATTTATATTGTATTTTATGCTTCTGGCGTTCACTTCTTAGGCCCGAACTATTCGATCTGGTGGAACAACGGCCGAGGGTGAAGCCTAGGTTGTCCGGAACGTAGAAATGACCATAACTTTTACACTGGTAGCAATTATTCGTTTTATAAAATGGAAAAACTGTTCTGTTTATTTTGTATTTAATGCTTCGGGCGTTGGCTTCTAAGGCCCTAACTGTTTTATCTGGTGGAGCAACGCCCTAGAGTGAAGCTTAGGTTGCCGGGAACGTAGAAGTGACCATAACTTTCACACTGGTTTCTATTATTCGTTTTATACGATGGAAAAACTGTTATATTTATATTGTATTTTATGCTTCTGGCGTTGGCTTCTCAGGCCCTAACTATTCGATCTGGTGGAACAACACCCTAGAGTGAAGCCTAGGTTGCCTGGAACGTAGAAATGACCATCACTTTCACACGGGTTGCAATTATTCCTGTTATAGGATGGAAAGACTGTTGTATTTTTATTGTATTTTATGCTTCACGCGTTGACTTCTGAGGCCGTAGCTATTCGATGTGGTGGATGAACGCCATAGAGTGAAGCCTAGGTTGCCCGGAACGTAGAAATGACCATAACTTTTACACTGGTAGCAATTATTCGTTTTATACAATGGAAAAACTGTTCTATTTATTTTGCATTTTATGCTTCGGGCGTTGACTTCTAAGGCCCTAACTGATTGATCTGGAGGAGCAACGCCCTAGTGTGAAGCCTAGGTTGCCCGGAACGTAGAAATGACCATAACTTTCACACAGGTTGCTATTATTCGTTTTATACGATGGAAAAGCTGTTGTATTTATATCGTACTTTATGCTTCTGGCGTTGACTTCTAAGGCCCTCAACTATTCGATCTGGTGGAGCAACGCCCTAGAGTGAAGCCTAGGTTGCCCGGAACGTACAAATGACCATTACTTTCACACTGTTTGCAATTATTCATTTTATACGATGGAAATGCAGTTGTATTTATATTGCATTTTATTCTTCTGGCGTTGTCTTTTAAGGCCGTAGCTATTAGATGTGGTGGAGCAACGCTCTAGAGTGTCGCATAGGTTGCCCGGAACGTAGAAATGACCATTACTTTCACAATGTATGCGAATATTCATTTTATACGATGGAAAAACTGTTGTACTTATATTGTATTTTATTCTTCTGGCGTTGAATTCTAAGTCCCTAGCTTTTCGATCTCGTGGAGCAACGCCCTAGAGTGAAACATAGGTTACCCGGAACGTAGAAATGACCAGTACTATCACACTGGTTGCAGTTATTCCTGTTATACGATGGAAAAACTGTTGCACCTTTATTGTATTTTATGCTTCTGGCGTTGACATCTAAGGCCCTATCTGTTTGATCTGGTGGAGCAACGCCCTAGAGTGAAGCCTAGGTTGCCCGGAACCTAGAAATGACCCTAACTTTCACACTGGTTGCTATTATTCGTTTTATACGATGGAAAAACTGTTATATTTATATTAAATTTTGATGCTTCTGGCGTTGACTTCTTAGGCCCTAACTATTCGATCTGGTGGAACAACACCCTAGAGTGAAGCCTAGGTTGCCTGGAACGTAGAAATGACCATCACTTTCACACGGGTTGCAATTATTCATTTTATACGATGGCAATGCTGTTGTATATTTATTGCATTTTATGCTTCGGGCATTGACTTCTAAGGACCTAACTATTCAATCTGTTGGAGCAACGCCATTGGGTGAAGCCTAGGTTGCCCGGAACGTAGAAATGACCATAAATTTCACACTGGTTGCAATTATTCGTTTTATACGATGGAAAAGCTGTTGTATTTATATCGTATTTTATGCTCCTGGCGTTGACTTCCTAGGCCCTAACTATTTGATCTGGTGGAGCACCGTCCTAGCGTGAAGCCTAGGTTGCCCGGAACGTAGAAATGACCATTCATTTCACACTGGTAGCAATTATTCGTTTTATACGATGGAAAAACTGTTTTATTTATTTTGTATTTTATGCTTCGGGCGTTGTCTTCTAAGGCCCTAACTATTCGATCTGGTGGAGCAACGCCCTAGAGTGAAGCCTAGGTTGCGCGGAACGTAGAAAAGACCATAACTTTTACACTGGTAGCATTTATTCGTTTTATACAATGGAAAAACCGTTCTATTTATTTTGTATTTTATGCTTCGGGCGTTGACTTCTAAGGCCCTAACTGTTTGATCTGGTGGAGAACGCCCTGGAGTGAAGCGTAGGTTGCCCGGAACGTAGAAATGACCATAACTTTCACACTGGTTTCTATTATTCGTTTTATACGATGGAAAAACTGTTATATTTATATTGTATTTTATGCTTCTGGCGTTGACTTCTTAGGCCCGAACAATTCGATCTGGTGCAACAACGCCCTAGAGTGAAGCCTAGGTTGCCTGGAACGTAGAAATGACCATCACTTTCACACTGGTTGCAATTATTCATTTTATACGATGGCAATGCTGTTGTATATTTATTGCATTTTATGCTTCGGGCATTGACTTCTAAGGACCTAACTATTCAATCTGTTGGAGCAACGCCATTGGGTGAAGCCTAGGTTGCCCGGAACGTAGAAATGACCATAAATTTCACACTGGTTGCAATTATTCGTTTTATACGATGGAAAAGCTGTTGTATTTATATCGTATTTTATGCTCCTGGCGTTGACTTCCTAGGCCCTAACTATTTGATCTGGTGGAGCACCGTCCTAGCGTGAAGCCTAGGTTGCCCGGAACGTAGAAATGACCATTCATTTCACACTGGTAGCAATTATTCGTTTTATACGATGGAAAAACTGTTTTATTTATTTTGTATTTTATGCTTCGGGCGTTGTCTTCTAAGGCCCTAACTATTCGATCTGGTGGAGCAACGCCCTAGAGTGAAGCCTAGGTTGCGCGGAACGTAGAAAAGACCATAACTTTTACACTGGTAGCATTTATTCGTTTTATACAATGGAAAAACCGTTCTATTTATTTTGTATTTTATGCTTCGGGCGTTGACTTCTAAGGCTCTAACTGTTTGATCTGGTGGAGAACGCCCTGGAGTGAAGCGTAGGTTGCCCGGAACGTAGAAATGACCATAACTTTCACACTGGTTTCTATTATTCGTTTTATACGATGGAAAAACTGTTATATTTATATTGTATTTTATGCTTCTGGCGTTGACTTCTTAGGCCCGAACTATTCGATCTGGTGCAACAACGCCCTAGAGTGAAGCCTAGGTTGCCTGGAACGTAGAAATGACCATCACTTTCACACTGGTTACAATTATTCGTTTTATACGATGGAAAAGCTGTTGTATTTATATCGTATTTTATGCTTCTGGCGTTGACTCCTTAGGCCCTAACTATTCCATCTGGTGGAACAACGCCCTAGGGTGAAGCGTCGGTTGCCCGGAAAGTAGAAATGACCATAACTTTCACACTTGTAGCAATTATTCGTTTTATACGATGGAAAAACTGTTCTATTTATTTTGTATTTTATGCTTCGGGCGTTGACTTCTAAGGCCCTAACTATTCTATCAGGTGGAGCAAAGCCCTAGAGTGAAGCCTAGGTTGCCCGGTACGTAGAAATGACCATCACTTTCAAACTGGTTGCAATTATTCGTCTTATACGATGGAAAAGCTGTTGTATTTATATCGTATTTTATGCTTCTGGCGTTGACTTCTTAGGCCCTAACTATTCCATCTGGTGGAACAACGCCACAGGGTGAAGCCTAGGTTGCACGGAAAGTAGAAATAACCATAACTTTCACACTGGTAGCTACTATTTGTTTTATACGATGGAAAAACTGTTCTATTTATTTTATATTTTATGCTTCGGGCGTTGACTTCTAAGACCCTAACTATTCGATCTGGTGGAGCAACGCCCTAGAGTGGAGCCTAGGTTGCCCGGTACGTAGAAATGACCATTACTTTCACACTGTTTGCAAATATACATTATATACGACGGAAAGTCTGTTGTATTTATGTTGTATTTTATGCTCCTGGCGTTGACTTCTTAGGCCCTAACTATTTGATCTGGTGGAGCACCGCCCTAGCGTGAAGCCTAGGTTGCCCGGAACGTAGAAATGACCATTCATTTCACACTGGTAGCAATTATTCGTTTTATACGATGGAAAAACTGTTTTATTTATTTTGTATTTTATGCTTCGGGCGTTGACTTCTAAGGCACTAACTATTCGATCTGGCGGAGCAACGCCCTAGAGTGAAGCCTAGGTTGCGCGGAGCGTAGAAATGACGATAACTTTCACACTGGTAGCAATTATTCGTTTTATATGATGGAAAAACTGTTTTATTTATTTTGTATTTTATGCTTCTGGCGCTGACGTCTAAGTCCCTAGCTATTCGATCTGGTGGAACAACGCCCTAGAGCGAAGCCTAGGTTGCACGGAACGTAGAAATGACCATTACTTTCACACTGGTTGCAATTATTCGTTTTATACGATGGAAAAACTGTTGTATTTATTATGTATTTTATGCTTCTGACGTTGTATTTTAAGGCCGTAGCTATTCGATGTGGCGGAGCAACGCCCTAGAGTGAAGCCTAGGTTGCCCGGAACGTAGCACTGACCATTACGATCACACTGTTTGCAAATATACATTATATACGATGGAAAAACTGTTGTATTTATATTGTATTTTATCCTTCTGGCGTTGAATTCTAAGTGCCTAGCTATTCGATCTGGTGGAGCAACGCCATATAGTTAAGCCCAGGTTGCCCGGAACGTAGAAATGAACACTACATTCACATTGTGTGCAATTATTCATTTTATACGATGGAAAAGCTGTTGTACTTATATTGTATTTTATGCTTCTGGCGATGACTCCTAAGGCCGTAGCTATTAGATGTGGTGGAGCAACGCCATAGAGTGACTCCTAGGTTGCCCGGAACGTAGAAATGACCATCACTTTCACACTGGTTGCAATTATTCCTGTTATACGATGGAAAAGCTGTTGTATTTATATCGTATTTTATGCTTCTGGCGTTTACTTCTTAGGCCGTAACTATTCCATCTGGTGGAACAACGACCTAGGGTGAAGCCTAGGTTGCCCGGAACGTAGAAATGACAATTACATTCACACTGGTTGCAATTATTCGTTTTATACGATGGAAAAACTGTTGAATTTTTATTGCATTTTATGCTTCCGGCGTTGACTTCTAAGGCCTTAACTATTCAATCTGTTGGAGCAACACCCAAGGGTGAAACCTAGGTTGCCCGGAAAGAAGAAATGACGTTAACTTTCATACTGGTTGCAATCATTCGTTTTATATCATGGAAAAGCTGTTGTATTCATATTGTATTTTATGCTGCTGGCGTTCACTTCTTAGGCCCTAACTATTCGATCTGGTGGAACAACGCCCTGTGGTGAAGTCTAGGTTGCTCGGAACGTAGAAATGACCGTAACTTTCACACTGGTTGCTATTATTCGCTTTATACGTTTGAAAAACTGTTATATTTATATTGTATTTTATGCTTCTGGCGTTGCCTTCTTAGGCCCTAACTGTTCGATCTGGTGGAACAACGCCCTAGAGTGAAGCCTAGGTTACCCGGAACGTAGAAATGACCAGTACTTTCACACTGTTTGCAGTTACTCCTGTTATACGATGGAAAAACTGCTGCATCTTTATTGAATTTTATGCTTCTGGCGTTGAATTCTAAGTGCCTAGCTATTCGATCTGGTGGAGCAACGCCATATAGTGAAGCCCAGGTTGCCCGGAACGTAGAAATGATCACTACATTCACATTGTGTGCAATTATTCATTTTATACGATGGAAAAGCTGTTGTACTTATATTGTATTTTATGCTTCTGGCGATGACTCCTGAGGCCGTAGCTATTAGATGTGGTGGAGCAACGCCATAGAGTGACGCCTAGGTTGCCCGGAACGTAGAAATGACCATCACTTTCACACTGGTTGCAATTATTCCTGTTATACGATGGAAAAGCGGTTGTATTTATATCGTATTTTATGCTTCGGGCGTTGACTTCTAAGGCCGTAACTATTCGATCGGGTGGCGCAACGGCCTAGAGTGAAGCCTAGGTTGCCCGGAACGTAGAAATGACCATTATATTCACACTGGTTGCAATTATTCGTTTTATACGATGGAAAAACTGTTGTATTCATTTTGTATTTGGTGCTTCTGGCGTTGACTTCTTAGGCCTTAACTATTCGATCTGGTTGAGCAGCGCCATAGAGTGAAGCCTAGGGTGCCCGGAAAGTAGAAATGAACATTATTTTCACACTGGTTGCAATTATTCGTTCTATACGATGGAAAAACTGTTCTATTTATATTGTATTTTATGTTTCTGACGTTGAATTCTAAGGACGTAGCTATTCGATGTGGTGGAGCAACGCCCTAGAGTTAAACCTAGGTTACCCGGAACGTAGAAATGACCAGTACTTTCACACTGTTTGCAGTTATTCCTGTTACAAGATGGAAAAACTGTTGCATATTTATTGTATTTTGTGCTTCTGGCGTCGACTACTAAGGGCCTAACTGTTCGATCTGGTAGAGCAACGGCCTAGAGTGAAGCCTAGGTTGCCCGGAACGTAGAAATGATCATAACTTTCATACTGGTAGCAATTATTCGTTGTATACAATGGAAAAACTGTCTCTATTTATTTTGTATTTTATGCTTCTGGCGTTGACTTCTAAGGCCCTGACTCTTCTATCGGGTGGAGCAACGCCTCAGAGTTAAGTCTAGGATGCACGAAACGCCGAAATGATCATTACTTTCACATTGGTTGCAATTATACGTTTTATACGATGGAAATGCTGTTGTATTTATATCGTATTTATTGCTTCTGGCGTTGTCTTCTTAGGCGCTAACTATTCCATCTGGTGGAACAACGCCCTAGGGTGAAGCCTACGTTGCCCGGAACGTAGAAATGACCACAACTTTCACACTGGTAGCAATTAATCGTTTTATACCATGGAAAAACTGTTGTACTTATATTGTATTTTATTCTTCTGGCGTTGACTTCATAGACCCTAACTATTCGATCTGGTGGAACAACGCCCTAGAGTGAAGCCTAGGTTGCCCGGAACGTAGCACTGACCATTACGATCACACTGTTTGCAAATATACATTATATACGATGGAAAAACTGTTGTATTTATATTGTATTTTATCCTTCTGGCGTTGAATTCTAAGTGCCTAGCTATTCGATCTGGTGGAGCAACGCCATATAGTTAAGCCCAGGTTGCCCGGAACGTAGAAATGACCACTACATTCACATTGTGTGCAATTATTCATTTTATACGATGGAAAAGCTGTTGTACTTATATTGTATTTTATGCTTCTGGCGATGACTCCTAAGGCCGTAGCTATTAGATGTGGTGGAGCAACGCCATAGAGTGACGCCTAGGTTGCCCGGAACGTAGAAATGACCATCACTTTCACACTGGTTGCAATTATTCCTGTTATACGATGGAAAAGCTGTTGTATTTATATCGTATTTTATGCTTCTGGCGTTTACTTCTTAGGCCGTAACTATTCCATCTGGTGGAACAACGACCTAGGGTGAAGCCTAGGTTGCCCGGAACGTAGAAATGACAATTACATTCACACTGGTTGCAATTATTCGTTTTATACGATGGAAAAACTGTTGAATTTTTATTGCATTTTATGCTTCCGGCGTTGACTTCTAAGGTCTTAACTATTCAATCTGTTGGAGCAACACCCAAGGGTGAAACCTAGGTTGCCCGGAAAGAAGAAATGACGTTAACTTTCATACTGGTTGCAATCATTCGTTTTATATCATGGAAAAGCTGTTGTATTCATATTGTATTTTATGCTGCTGGCGTTCACTTCTTAGGCCCTAACTATTCGATCTGGTGGAACAACGCCCTGTGGTGAAGTCTAGGTTGCTCGGAACGTAGAAATGACCGTAACTTTCACACTGGTTGCTATTATTCGCTTTATACGTTTGAAAAACTGTTATATTTATATTGTATTTTATGCTTCTGGCGTTGCCTTCTTAGGCCCTAACTGTTCGATCTGGTGGAACAACGCCCTAGAGTGAAGCCTAGGTTACCCGGAACGTAGAAATGACCAGTACTTTCACACTGTTTGCAGTTACTCCTGTTATACGATGGAAAAACTGCTGCATCTTTATTGAATTTTATGCTTCTGGCGTTGACTTCTAAGGCCCTAACTATTCGATCTGGTGGAGCAACGCCCTAGAGTGAAGCCTAGGATGCCCGGAACGTAGAAATGACCAACACTTTCAAACTGGTTGCAATTATTCCTGTTATATGATGGAAAAACTGTTGTATTTATATTGTATTTTATGCTTCGGGCGTTGACTGCTAAGGCCCTAACTATTCAATCTGCTGGATCAACGCCCTAGAGTGAAGCCTAGGTTGCTCGGAATGTAGAAATGACCATAACATTCACGCTGGTTTAAATTATTCGTTTAATACGGTGGAAAAGCTGTTGCATCTTTATTGTATTTTATGATTCTGGCGTTGACTTCTAAGGCCCTAACCATCCGATCTGGTGGAGCAACGCCCTAGAGTGAAGCCTAGGTTGCCCGGAACGTAGAAATTCCCATCACTTTCAAACTGGTTGCAATTAATCCTTTTATACGATGGAAAAACTGTTGTATTTTTATTGCATTTTATGCTTCCGGCGTTGACTTCTAAGGCCCTAACTATTCAATCTGTTGGAGCAACGCCCAAGGGTGAAGCCTAGGTTGCCCGGAACGTAGAAATGATCATAACTTTCACACTGGTTGCTATTATTCGTTTTATACGATGGAGAAACTGTTTTATTTATATTGTATTTTATGCTTCTGGCGTTGACTTCTTAGCCCCTAACTATTCGATCTTGTGGAACAACGCCCTGGAGTGAAGCCTAGGTTGCCTGGAACGTAGAAATGACCATCACTTTCACACGGGTTGCAATCATTCCTGTTATAGGATGGAAGTACTGTTGTATTTTTATTGTATTTTATACTTCAGGCGTTGACTTCTGAGGCCGTAGCTATTCGATGCGGTGGAAGAACGCCATACAGAGAAGCCTAGGTTGCCCGGAACGTAGAAATCACCATAAGTTTCATACTCGTTGCAATTATTCGTTTTATACGATGGAAAATCTGTTGTATTTATATTGTATTTTATGCTTCTGGCGTTCACTTCTTAGGCCCTAACTATTCGATCTGGTGGTACAACGCCCTAGGGTGAAGCCTAGGTTGCCCGGAACGTAGAAATGACCATAACTTTTACACTGGTAGCATTTATTCGATTTATACAATGGAAAAACCGTTCTATTTATTTTGTATTTTATGCTTCGGGCGTTGAATTATAAGGCCCTAACTATTCGATTTGGTGGAGCAACGCCCTACAGTGAAGCCTAGGTCGCCCGGAACGTAGATATGTCCATAACCATCACACAGGTTGCAATTATTCGTTTTATACGATGGAAAGACTGTTGTATTTATTTTGTAGTTTATGCTTCTGGCGTTGACATCTAAGGCCCTAACTCTTCGATCTGGTGGAGCAACGCCTCAGAGTTAAGTCTGGGATGCCCGAAATGTCGATATGATCATTACTTTCGCACTGGTTGCAGTTAGTCATGCTATACGATGGAAAAACTGCTTCATTTTTATTGTATTTTGTGCTTCTGGCGTTGACTTCTAAGGCCGTAGCTATTAGATGTGGTGCAGCAACCCCTAGAGTGACGCCTAGGTTGACCGGAACGTAGAAATGACCATTACTTTCACAATGTCTGCAATTATTCATTTTATACGATGGAAAAACTGTTGTACTTATATTGTACTTTATCCTTCTGGCGTTGAATTCTAAGTCCCTAGCTATTCGATCTGGTTGAGCAACGCACTAGAGTGAAGCCTAGGTTACCCGGAACGTAGAAATGACCAGTACTTTCACACTGGTTGCAGTTATTCGTTTTATACAGTGGAAAAACTGTTCTATTTATTTTGCATTTTATGCTTCGGGCGTTGACTTCTAAGGCCGTAACTATTCGATCGGGTGGCGCAACGGCCTAGAGTGAAGCCTAGGTTGCCCGGAACGTAGAAATGACCATAGCTTTCACACTGGTTGCTATTATTCGTTTTATACAATGGAATAACTGTTATATTTATATTGTATTTTATGCTTCTGGCGTTGACTTCTTAGGCCCTAACTATTCGATTTGGTGGAACAACGCCCCAGAGTGAAGCCTAGGTTGCCCAGATCGTAGAAATGACCATCACTTTCACACTGGTTGCAATAATTCCTGTTATACGATGGAAAAACTCTTGTATATTTATTGTATTTTATGCTTGGGGCGTTGACTTCTATGGCCCTACCTATTCGATCTGGTGGAACAACGCCCTAGGGTGAAGCCAGGGTTGCCCGGAACGTAGAAATGGCCAACTCTTTCACACTGGAAGCAATTATTCGTTTTATACATGGAAAATCTGTTCTATTTATTTTTATTTTATGCTTCTGGCGTTGTCTTCTAAAGCCATAACTATCCGATCTGGTGGAGCAACGCCCAAGAGCGATGCCTAGGTTGCCCGGAACGAAGAAATGACCATCACTTTCACACTGGTTACCATTATTCGTTTTATACGATGGAAAAGCTGTTGTATTTATATCGTATTTTATGCTTCTGGCGTTGACTTCTTAGGACCTAACTATTCCGTCTGGTGGAACAACGCCCTGGAGTGAAGCCTAGGTTGCCCGGAACGTAGATCATACCATTACCTTCACACTGGTTGCAATTATACCTCTTATACGATGGAACAACTGTTGTACTAATATTGTATTTTATGCTTCGGGCGTTGACTTGTAAGGCCCTAACTATTCGATTTGGTGGAGCAACGCCCTACAGTGAAGCCTAGGTTGTCCGGAACGTAGATATGTCCATAACCATCACTCAGGTTGCAATTATTCGTTTTATACGATGGAAAGACTGTTGTATTTATTTTGTAGTTTATGCTTCTGGCGTTGACTTCTAAGGCCCTAACTCTTCGATCTGGTGGAGCAACGCCTCAGAGTTAAGTCTGGGATGCCCGAAATGTCGATATGATCATTACTTTCGCACTGGTTGCAATTAGTCATTTTATACGATGGCAAAGCTGTTGCATATTTATTGTATTTTATGCTTCTGGCTTTGACTTCTAAGGCCGTAGCTTTTAGCTGTGGTGGAGCAACGCCCTAGAGTGACGCCTAGGTTGCCCGGCACGTAGAAATGACCATTACTTTCACAATGTTTGCAATTATTCATTTTATACGATAGCAAACTGTTGTACTTATATTGCATTTTATTCTTCTGGCGTTGACTTCTTAGGCCCTAACTATTCGATCTGGTGGAACAACGCCCTAGAGTGAAGCCTAGGTTACCAGGAACGTAGAAATGACAATTACTTTCACACTGTTTGCAAATATACATTATATACGATGGAAAGGCTGTTGTATATATATTGTATTTTATGCTTCCGGCGTTGACTTCTTAGGCCCTAACTATTCAATCTGTTGGAGCAACGCCCTAGGGTGAAGCCTAGGTTGCTCTGAATGTAGAAATGACGTTAACTTTCATAGTGGTTGCAATTATTCGTTTTATACGATGGAAAAACTGTTGTATTTATATTGTATTTTATGCATCTAGCGTTGACTTCTAAGGCACTAACTATTCGATCTAGTGGATCAACGCCCTAGAGTGAAGCCTAGGTTGCCAGGTACATGGAAATGACCATCACTATCAAACTGGTTGCAATTATTCCTGTCATATGATGGAAAAACTGTTGTATTTTTATTGCATTTTATGCTTCGGGCGTTGACTTCTAAGGCCCTAATTGTTTGATCTGTTGGAGCAATGACCTAGGGTGAAGCCTAGGTTGCCCGGAAAATATAAATGACCATAAGTTTCATACTGGTTGCAATTATTCGTTTCATACGATGGAAAAACTGTTGTATTTATATTGTATTTTATGCTTCTGGCGTTCACTTCTTAGGCCCGAACTATTCGATCTGGTGGAACAACGGCCGAGGGTGAAGCCTAGGTTGTCCGGAACGTAGAAATGACCATAACTTTTACACTGGTAGCAATTATTCGTTTTATAAAATGGAAAAACTGTTCTGTTTATTTTGTATTTAATGCTTCGGGCGTTGGCTTCTAAGGCCCTAACTGTTTTATCTGGTGGAGCAACGCCCTAGAGTGAAGCTTAGGTTGCCGGGAACGTAGAAGTGACCATAACTTTCACACTGGTTTCTATTATTCGTTTTATACGATGGAAAAACTGTTATATTTATATTGTATTTTATGCTTCTGGCGTTGGCTTCTCAGGCCCTAACTATTCGATCTGGTGGAACAACACCCTAGAGTGAAGCCTAGGTTGCCTGGAACGTAGAAATGACCATCACTTTCACACGGGTTGCAATTATTCCTGTTATAGGATGGAAAGACTGTTGTATTTTTATTGTATTTTATGCTTCACGCGTTGACTTCTGAGGCCGTAGCTATTCGATGTGGTGGATGAACGCCATAGAGTGAAGCCTAGGTTGCCCGGAACGTAGAAATGACCAGTACTTTCACACTGGTTGCAGTTATTCCTGTTATACGATGGAAAAACTGTTGCACCTTTATTGTATTTTATGCTTCTGGCCTTGACATCTAGGGCCCTAACTGTTTGATCTGGTGGAGCAACGCCCTAGAGTGAAGCCTAGGTTGCCCGGAACGTAGAAATGACCATAACTTTCACACTGGTTGCTATTATTCGTTTTATACGATGGAAAAACTGTTATATTTATATTGTATTTTATGCTTCTGGCGTTGATTTCTTAGGCCCTAACTATTCGATCTGGTGGAACAACACCCTAGAGTGAAGCCTAGGATGCCTGGAACGTAGAAATGACCATCACTTTCACACGGGTTGCAATTATTCCTGTTATAGGATGGAAAGACTAAGTATTTTTATTGTATTTTATGCTTCACGCGTTGACTTCTGAGGCCGTAGCTATTCGATGTGGTGGATGGACGCCATAGAGTGAAGCCTAGGTTGCCCGGAACGTAGAAATGTCCATATCTTTCACACTGTTTGCAATTATTCATTTTATACGATGGCAATGCTGTTGTATATTTATTGCACTTTATGCTTCGGGCATTGACTCCTATGGACCTAACTATTCAATCTGTTGGAGCAACGCCCTTGGGTGAAGCCTAGGTTGCCCGGAACGTAGAAATGACCATAAC